>NC_080019.1:225037417-225643459 GCF_030020395.1 Manis pentadactyla | reverse complement strand
TGGGAATTGGGCAGGCTCTAGAAAGAACACATGCTGATCAGTTATACATTTTCTCATTAAGTGTAATCTTTCTAAGCTCCCTTGTGGCAAATTACCTAGGTCTGAAGAATTATTATTGCATCCAAGCCATCATGGATGCTTTGGGATTATGATGCAACCCAGAAATATTAACACCCTTATGTGGGTGCCTAGAGTCTTGGCAGTTTTTCTTAGCTGATGTTTGAAATAAATACCAAAATAATAATAATTAACAATCACTGAATGTTCACAATATGCTAAGAACTGTGCCAAGTACATGATACATATTTTCTCCCTTTCAAATCCTTGCAAATGTCCCACACGGTAGGTAGTATCATCCTCTCCATTTTATAGATGAGAAAAATGAGGTTTGGATGGGTTAAATAATTTGCTTAGAGATATGGCAAAAGCCAATATAAAATCTCAGTGTACATGATTCCAAAACCAGTACTGTATTCATAATAAAGTAAGGTCCTATTCATTTGGAAGCCACTAAATCAAAGTTTACAATATAATTGTTCCATATTCAGCAACTCATGACATCTTGTTCATAAACTGATGTCAATACTATTCTAATCAGCCTCTGTGTCTGGAATTAAAAAATGACCCAGTTCACTCCATTTCAGTTCAGTCCACTAGAAAAATTCATGTGGTCCATGAAGTATTTTTGTTTCTGGGGAGGGAACAAAGATACATAAGACACATTTCCTGACCTCAGTGAAATAAGAGCCAATCAAGAGATTTTAGCCTTATTATCTTAGAGTCTGTACTTCCTGTTCCTCATTCCTTCTTTATAGATTACAGAAGTTAGACCAGAACAGGAAAGAATGGAGACTTTCAACTAAAGCTTTATTGAGACAACAATTCAGGACTCAGTGTGATATTTGGCAAACAACCAAGTAAATCTCCCTGGCTCATATGGGGATGGGACCTATGGCTATCAGGCCTATTAGTATTAGGTAGGCAAAGCCAGTCCACTATATAATTACACTATAACAGACACCATTTCCCTTGGAGTATGGCTCCAATTACTAGTTGGTGAACTCCATCTTCCAGGGGAGACTGTCATGCAGAAAATATGCCCCTAACAGTCATAGCTGACCTGCACAGCCTATCCCTAGCCATAGCTGGACAGTCAATGGATCAGCACTAACTGGAGCTGAGCCAATAAGACTGTTTTCCCTGGGATTGTTGTATACCCTATCAATATCCTTGTGAGTGGCTGAACCTAAACGTGGGGGCCACGGAGTGGCCATACATTTATATGTGACCAGAAACAAAGAAACTGTGTCTGCACTGAGAAGACAAATAATACAGATATGCAAAGGGAATTAGCCATTAGAAATGGAAAGAAGATTATGAAAGGTCATGTTTGAATTTCTGGTTCTAGTCTGGTTTCATAAATTCTGGTTATAATCCCTAAATCATTCCTTTATTCTTATGCTAAATTCCCACTGTTGGCATAAAATAGCTTGAGTTGGTTTTTGTCACTTATCATCACTGACACATAACAGTACAGAGACTGAACCTAATCTTTACTTAGATGCCTTGTATAGCTGTACAATGCACAACATTAGGGGGTGCTAGATATCAGAGTTTGCAATATACAGCCATTTGCAGAAACCCTGATCTTCAAGGTCATTGAGTCCTTGAGCAATATACTTCCTCTGTTCAACTCAATTCATCAAATAACGATTGAGTACCTACCCTATACCAGAGATTATGCTAGTTATAGCTATAAGAGATTAAAAATAAAAGTGGGTCATGATCAAAATCTAGGAAAGTATACCCAAAGTTAAACAGTCACAATGCAGCATGATGTAAGAAGAACATGACCCAAGAAGGAGAAAGTCAGTAATTCTTTCATGAAGGATTAGGAGAAGCTTCACAGAAGAGGAATGCCCAGCCAAGCTCCAGGCAGCAGGAACAGAAAGGGTGAAAGTCTGGGTGGAACAAGCACAATATTTCTTCAGAGCTGTGGATGGTCTGTAGTTGTTGAAGGTGGAAGGAGAAATAAGGTATGGGGTAGAGCTAGATAGCAGAGCAGGGGCCAAGTGACAGAGCTCTGCCTACTAGGCTAAGTCGCTTGTACATTATGCTGTAGACTAAGGCTTCTCACATTATAATAACACATTAATCCTCTCGGGATCTTGTTAGAATATAGATTCTGATTCAGTAGGCCTGGGATGGGACTTGTGAGTCTCATTTCTAACAAGCTCTGTGATGATACCAAAGCTGTTGGTGCAGAGACTACACTTTTGAGTAACAAGGATTTAAACAATGAGGTATGAAGGGGGAGGATATGGTATTTCAGAAAGATCATCCTCCTGTACTGGGATGGTCATATTAGGCATTGGAGGTGGGGAAGAACTAGGCAGGAAACCAGTTAGGAAGGTATTTCAAGATCCATGTGAGAAATGATGAAGACAGGAATTAGATTTATTTTGTCTGCTTGAATGTAGTGCTAGCGAACAGTAAGAAGAGTTAGTTCTTTATTTTCTGATTCTCTCTAGATCTGTGCTACAGAATAATGAAGAAGTTCAGATTTGATGTTTGCACAATGGGTTTGCTGTGTGTTTATTTTTGTATCGATTGCGTTCTTAAAGCCCATTTTAAAAGTTTCCATTTTAACGTGCAATATCTACTCTTGATCAAATAATTTGCAATTGAGTGGTTCTTTCAAGAAGTCTGAATTTCATACTAATATAGATTTAAGTTGACATAATGAATTCTTCACAAGGAAATGGAGTGCGCTCTCATTTTAACTAGGGACAAATTCTGGTTCCAAGCACATTAGAGGTAAGATGGCAGCTTGGTTTGCATAAGAATTACCTGGGACAAAAATTAAAAATGCAGTCTTCCCCCACTCCCCACCTTCTCTCATCTTATTTATTTATTTATTTATTTTATTAAGGTATCATTGATATATAATCTTAGGCTCAGGTTTCACATGAGCTAAATTATGGTTACTACATCCCCCCATTACCAAGTCCCCACCACATACCTCATTACAGTCAGTGTCCATCAGCACAGTAAGATGGTATAAAGTCAATATTTGTCTTCTCTGTGCTATACTGACTTCCCTGTGCCCCCCCTACATTATGTGTGCTAATCATAATGCCCCTTAATCCCCTTATCCCTCCCTTCCCACCCACCCTCCCCAGTCCCTTTGCCTTGGGAAACTGTTAGTCCACTCTTGTGTTCTGCGACTCTGTTGCTGTTTTGTTCCTTCAGTTTTTGCTTTGTTGTTATACTCCACAAATGAGTGAAATCATTTGGTAATTGTCGTTTCCTGCCTGGCTTATTTCACTGAGCATAATATCCTCCAGCTCCATCCATGTTGCTGCAAAAGGAAATATTTGTTTTCTTTTTATGCCTGAATAATATTCCATTGTGTATATGTACCTCATCTTCTTTATCCATTCATCTACTGATGGACACTTAGGTTGCTTCCATTTCTTGGCTATTGTAAATAGTGCTGCAATAAACATAGGGGTGCATAAGTCTTTTTCAAACTGGGCTACTGCATTCTTAGGGTAAATTCCTAGGAGTGGAATTCCTGGGTCAAATGGTATTTCTATTTTGAGTTTTTTGAGGAACCACCATAATGCTTTCCACAATGGTTGAACTAATTTACATTCCCAACAGCACTGTAGGAGGGTTCCCCTTTCTCCACATCCTTGCCACCATTTGTTGTTATTTGTCTTTTGGATTTTGGCCATCCTAACTGGTGTGAGGTGATATCTCATTGTGGTTTTAATTTACATTTCTCTGATGATTAGCGATGTGGAGCATCTTTTCATGTGCCTGTTGGTCATCTGAATCTCTTCTTTGGAGTAGTGTCTGTTCATATCTCAGCCCCTTTTATAATAGGGTTATTTGCTTTTTGTTTGTTGAGGCACGTGAGCTCTTTATGTATTCTGGATGTCAACCCCCTATCGGATATGTCATTTATGAATATATTCTCCATTACTGTAGGATGCCTTTTTGTTCTACTGATGGTGTCCTTTGCCATACAGAAGCTTTTTAGTTTAATATAGTCCCACTTGTTCATTTTTGCTTTTGTTTCCCTTGCCTGAGGAGATATGTTCATGAAAAAGTTGCTGTTTATATTCAAGAGAGTTTTGCCTATGTTTTCTTCTAAGAGTTCTATGGTTTCATGACTTACATTCAGGTCTTTGATCCTTTTTTAGTTTACTTTTGTGTATGGAGTTAGATAGCAATCCAGTTTCATTCTGTCACATGTAGGTTTCAAGTTTTGCCCACACCAGCTGTTGAAGAGGCTGTCATTTCCCCATTGTATGTCCATGGCTCCATTATCACATATTAATTGGCCATATATGTGTGGGTTTATATCTGGTCTCTCTATACTGTACCATTGATCTATGGGTATATTCTTGTGCCACTACCAAATTGTCTTGATTACTGTGTCTTTGTAGTAGTGCTTGAAGTTTGGGAGTATAATCCCCCTTACTTTATTCTTCCTCATCAGGATTGCTTTGGCTATTTGGGGTCTTTTGTGGTTCCATTTGAATTTTAGAACTATTTGTTCCAGTTTGTTGAAGAATGCTGTTGGAACTTTGGTAGGGATTGCATTGAATCTATAGATTGCTTTAGGAAGGATGGCCATTTTGACAATGTTAATTCTTCCTACCCAAGAGCATAGGAGGAACTTCTATTTGTTGGTGTCCTCTTTAATTTCTCTCAAGAGTGTCCTGTAGCTTTCAGGTTATAGGTCTTTCACTTCCTTGGTTAGGTTTATTCCTAGGTATTTTATTCTTTTTGATGCAATTGTGAATGGAATTGTTTTCCTGATTTTTCTGCTAGTTCATCGTTAGTGTATAGGAATGTAACATATTTCTCTGTATTAATTTTGTATCCTGCAACTTTGCTGACTTCAGATATTAGATCTAGTAGTTTTGGAGTGGATTCTTTAGGGTTTTTTATGTACAATATCATGTCCTATGCAAACAGTGACAGTTTGACTTCTTCTTTACCAATCTGGATGCCTTTTATTTCTTTGTGTTGTCTGACTGCCATGGATTGGACCTCCAGTACTATGTTGAATAAAAGTGGGGAGAGTGGGCATCCCTGTCTTGTTCCCAATCTTCGAAGAAGACCTTTCAGCTATTCACTGTTAAGTATGATGTTGTCTGTGGGTTTGTCATATGTGGCCTTTATTATGTTGAGGTACTTCCCCTCTATACCCATTTTGTTGAGAGTTTTTATTATGAATGGGTGTTGAATTTTGTCAAATGCTTTTCCAGCATCTATGGAGATGATCATGTGATGTTTGTCCTTCTTTTTGTTGATGTGGTGGATGATGTTGATGGATTCTCGAATATTGTGCCATCCTTCCATTCCTGGAATAAATTCCCCCTGAGCATCATGGATGATCTTTTTGATGTATTTTTGAATTCAGTTTGCTAGTATTTTTGCATCTATGTTCATCAGGGATATTGGTCTGTAATTTTCTTTTTTTATGGTGTCTTTGCCTGGTTTTGGTATTAGAGTGATGCTGGCTTCATAGAATAAGTTTGGAGGTATTCCCTCATCTTCTACTCTTTGGAAAACTTTAAGGAGGATGGCTATTAGGTCTTCTCTAAATGTCTTATAAAATTCAGGGGTAAAGCTATCTCGTCTGGGGGTTTTGTTCCTGTGTAGTTTTTGAATACCAATTCAATTTCATTGCTGGTAATTGGTCTGTTCAGATTTTCTGTTTTTTCCTTGGTCAGCCTTGGAAGGTTGTATTTTTCTAGAGAGTTGTCCATTTCTTCTAGGTTATCCAGTTTGTTAGCATATAATTTTTCATAGTATTCTCTAATAATTCTTTGTATTTTGGTGGTGTCCATAGTGATTTTTCCTTTCTTATTTCTGTTTCTTTTTATGCATGTAGATTCTCTTTTTTTCTTGGTAAGTCTGGCTAAGGGTTTATCTATTTTGTTTATTTTCTCAAGGAACCAGCTCCTTCTCATTGATTCTTTCTATTGTTTTATTCTTCTCAATTTTATTTATTTCTGCTCTAATCTTTATTACAACCCTCCTTCTACTGACTGTGGGCCTCATTTGTTCTTCTTTTTCCAGTTTCAATAATTGTGAATTTAGACTATTCATTTGGGATTGTTCTTCCTTCTCAAATAGGCCTGGATTGCTATATACTTTCCTCTTAGAACTGCTTTCTCTGAGTTCCACAGAAGTTGGGGTGTTGAGCTGTTGTTTTCATTTGTCCCCATATATTGCTTGATCTCTGTTTTAATTTCATCATTGATCCATTGATTATTCAGGAGCATGTTGTTTAGCCTCCATGTGTTTGTGAGCCTTTTTATTTTCTTTGTACAATTTATTTCTAGTTTCATACCTTTGTGATCTGAGAAGTTGGTTGGTAGAATTTCAATCTTTTTGAATTTGCTGAGACTCTTTTTGTGGCCTTGTACGTGATCTATTCTGGAAAATGTTCTATGTGCACTTGAGAAGAATGTGTGTCCTGCTGCTTTTGTGTGGTGTGTTGTATAGATGTCTGTTAGGTCCACCTGTTCTAACGTGTTGTTCAGTGCCTCTGTCTCCTTACTTATTTTCTGTCCTTTGGAGTGAGCAGTGTGTTGAAGTTTCCTAAAATGAATGTGTTGCATTCTATTTCCCCTTTTAATTCTGTTAGTATTTGTTTCACATACGTAGGTTCTCCTGTGTTGGGTGATAGATATTTATAATGGTTATATCCTCTTGTTGGACTACCCCTTTATCATTAAGTAATGTCCTTCTTTATCTTTTGTGACTTTCTTTGTTTTGAAGTCAATTTCATCTGATACAAGTACTGCAACTCCTGCTTTTTTTCTCCCTATTGTTTTCATGAAATATCTTTTTCCATCCCTTCACTTTTAGTCTGTGTATGTCTTTGGGTTGAAGTGAGTCTCTTGTAGGCAGCATATGGATGGATCCTGCTTTTTTATCCATTCTGTAATTCTGTGTCTTTTGATTGGTGCATTCAGTCCATTCACATTTAGGGTGATTACTGATAAATATGTACTTCTTGCCACTGCAGGCTTTGGATTCGTGGCTGTCAAAGTTTCAAGGGCAGCTTCTTTACTATCTGGTAGTCTATCTTAACTCACTTATGCTATTATAAACACAATCTGAAGATTGTTTTTTCTCTCCCTTCTCTTTCTTCCTCCTCCATTCTTTATATGTTAGGTGTCATATTCTGTACTCTTTGTGTATCCCTTGACTGACTTTGTAGGTAGCTGATTTAATTTTGCATTTGGTTAGTATTTAGTTTGTCTATTTCCTTTGCTGTGGTTTAATTTTCTCTGATGACAGCTATTTAGTCTTAGGCACACTTTCATCTAGAGAAGTCTTTAAAATACATTGCAGAGATGGTTTGTTGGAATTAAATTTCCTCAATTTTTCCTTATCTCAGAATTGTTTAATCCCGCCTTCAAATTTAAATGATAATCTTGCTGGGTGGAGTATTCTTGGTTCTAGGCCCTTCTGTTTCATTGCATTGAATATATCGTGCCACTCCCTTCTGGTCTGTAAGGTTTCTGCTGAGAAGTCTGAATGTAGCCTAATGGGTTTTCCTTTGTAGTTGATCTTTTTTCTGTGTCTGGCTGCTTTTAATACTCTGTCCTTGTCCTTGATCTTTGCCATTTTAATTATTGTATGTCTTGGTGTTGTCTTCCTTGGGCCCTTTGTGTTGGGAGATCTGTGGACTTCCATGGCCTGGGAGTCTATTTCCTTCCCTAGATTGGGGAAGTTTTCAGTAATTGTTTCTTCAAAGACACTGTCTATCTCCTTTGCCCTCTCTTCTTTTTCTGGTACTCCTATAATGCAAATACTGTTCCATTTGGATTGGTCACACAGTTCTCTTAATATTCTTTCATTCTTAGAGATTCTTTATTCTCTTTCTGCCTCAGCTTCTCTGTATTCCTCATCTCTAATTTCTATTCCATTTACTGTCTCCTCTACTTCATTGAATCTGCTTTTGAATCCCTCCATTGTTTGATTCATTTTAATTACTGTATTTTGTAAGATGTCTATATCCCTCCTGAATTCGTCCCTTAGCTCTTCAATATTTTTCTGTAGCTCCATTAACATGCTTATGACTTTTACTTTGAATTCTTTTTCATGAAGATTGGTGATTTCAGTCTCACTTAGCCCTCTTTCTGGTGTTTGAGGGATTTGGGATTGAACAAGGTTTTTCTGCCTTTTCATAGTCCTGGAGTGATGGAGTGCTCACAGATGACCTACACAGGTGTCAGCTGGGAGGACAAAGTTCTTCCTGCTTCCCAGTTGCAGTGCCTGCCTCCACTGTGCCAGTTAACCATGCGCAGGGAGTAGCCTCTGGGTTAATCCCCTAAAATGCCATGGGCACAGTGGCCCTCCGGTTGGCCTAGGGCGATGGCAGGGGTTTCAGGTGAGCAGCACATGTTCTTCCATGAGGACAAAGCTCTTTCTTGCTTCCCAGTCGCAGTGCTTGTCTCCACTGTCTGTGCCAGTCAACCATGTGCAAGGAGTGGCCTCTGGGTTAATTCTCTAAGGTGCCATGGGCGAGGCTGCCCTCCTGCTGGTGTAGGCAATTGTGGGGGTCACAGGCGAGTGATGCAGGTGTAGGGAAGGCAAAGTCCTCTCGTGCTTCCCAGGTGCAGTGCCTGTCTCCACTGTCTGTGCCGGTTAACCGTGCACAGGGAGCAGCCTCTAGCAACGATGGGGGTTGCTGGCAAGCGGAGCAAATGTTTGCAAGGAGGGCAAAGCCCTTTCATGCTTCCTGGTCACTGTGCCTGTCTCCGGTGTCTGGGCTGGTTAGCTGCATGCAGGGAGAAGCCTCTGAGTTAAGCTGTGCAGTTGCTGTAGGCAGGGCTTCCCTCCGTCCGGCTGGTCTGCAGCAATGGCGGAGACAGTGGGTTTGCACGCAAGTGCCAGTGGGGAGGAAGGAGTGGCAGGCTGCTTATCATGGTGAGGGACCTCAGGGCTGCACTGCCAACCAGGGGAATAGGGCGTCTGAAGCTCCCGAAAGTTCCCAACTTCCTGGGCTGAGTGTGCCAGGAGAATTTTGTCCACCTATTCCTTTTAAACCCTTGCCCCTTTAGTAGCTTTCTGACTATTGAGAAGTCTCTTAAAGTGCCTGCTTTTCTTTTGTCTGAGGGCAGCAGGCTGTGGGAACCTGTTTGCAGTCTTAGTCTCTGACTTTGGTTTTCAGCCCCTCTAATCTCCAGAACACCATGCAATGTGGGTCTGTGCTCCCGGGGTAGATTTCTAGGGCTGGGTATTTAGCAACCCTGTGCTTCCACTCCCTCCCCGCTCTGATTCTCTCCCTCCTGCTGGTAAGCTGGGGAGGGAGGAGTGCTCAGTTCCCACTGGGTCACAGCTTTTTACTTTACCCTTTTCTGTGAGATGTTTATTTCTCCCAGATGTAGACTGGCTGGTGTACTCTTACTTGTGGTCACTCTTTTAGGAATAGTTGTATTCAACGTATTTTCAAAATATATGTGGTTTTGGAAGATTTCTGCTATACTTCTCAGGCCGCCATCTTTCCTCCACTCTAACTCATCCTTTTTGTATGTCTTACCTGGGCCCAGACAACTGCATTTTTAACCAACCTCCCCAAGAGAATCTGATGCAGGTGAAATATATACCCAAGAGAAACTAAGAAATATCCAGCTATCTCATTTTGGTAAAAACTAACTGCCTTGCTATAATGTGTTTTCATTACTTGTTACTAACGTCAGTAGGCTTTACTGGTTCCTGCCTTCTAAGAGGTTATAATCTCAATGCATTAAGTGGTCAGAAGTTTTATGTGTCTACCCAAGAACCTTATTCCTGCACCATGCTTGTAAAAATTCTTCTATCTGGCAAGACCCATATTACATAACCATCAATAATAACCCCAAATTAATTTCCAAGTGTTTTAATATTCACTGTTTTATCTGTTTCTGTGAAATAGGTAATGAAATTTTTATTTTCCAGATCTGGATAGAAAACTTCAGAAATAGTATGAGTCTTGCTTGGTATCACACAGCCAGTTAGGACAGAAATCCTGGAGTAGAATTTTGTCATATTTTCAAGATAAGGCCAGGAATCAGAAACTGTTATAGTCAGTTGCCCCTCCACTCATCCATGATGAGCTATGGTTCTCAACCCCAGCTAACATCAGAATCATCCTGAGAGCTTTTAAAAAGCTTAATACTGAAACGACACTCCAGACTTGTTGGGAAACAGGCATCAATATTTCTTAAAGCTCTTCTGTTGATTCCAATGTGCAGCCAAATTGGGAAGCCAAATCTGCCAGAGGTGGATTTTCTGTGGTTCTAACAAAGCTTAAGCCTTGGAGATCTTTAATTCCTCACAGAATGCTTATAAGGACCCATTTTTAAATTTGCTTCATGATTTTGATTTATTTTTCTTAAAGAAAGGTCCCCTGTGTCTGTCTGGACCCTCTGAGAAGTAAACACCAAGAGATTAGATATGCAAAATGTTTAGTTGGGGGGCGGTGATAAAGGGTAGAAGGAGCAGAAGTAGGTGGGGAGAGCCTTTAGATTGCAGTACAGGTGTGACACTTGTGAAGAGAAAGAAGACTTAGGACTGGGAAAGAAGGAAGGAGAATCAGGCCTGAGTAGGAAGAGCCTCACAACATAGGAAAGTTATAGAAAGTCTTGGCCAGGCCAATGGACCATCCCTGAACAAGGTTACTTGATAGATCAGTGCGGCATCAAGCTGAAATGATATGGCTTTGGAACTTCTCCTGTGTTTAGTCATTGGCTAGAACAGCCATCCCCATGGGCATGGATGTCACAGCAGATCTAAGGGGCTGCAGCTGGAGGCTGTCAGCCCACTAGGAACTGTGCAGCAGTTTCTCTGAATGGAAATATGACAGGTGCACCTTGATGGGCACTACACCCATCATCTCTATAAATTTCACACCCTAAAACCTAGATCCACCCTTTCTTGTGAATTCTGAGTTGGGGAAGGAAAGAATGGATCTATCAGCATGGATAACTTTTGAGAATTTTTGGTAATAATTCATGGGCTGCATATACAACTTTTTCTTTTCTTTTTATTTCATTGAGAAAGCTTAGCTGTGACATGCACGTGTTTTCTCTCGAGCAAACAAACACTGAGGGAATAAACACCACCAAGGCAATGATCAATCTGCCAGCCTGTTGTCTTCAGGGACCTGCCATTTAGGAAAACAGGTGACACTTGAATTTATTTATTCAGTTAGTCACACATGATATTTCTCTAAGTGCTTTTCTATATGCCAAACACTATGTAATGCTGAGTGTTCACGATACAAGATCTTGTCCCTGTTTTTGTGAAGCTTATATTTTAAAGAGGGGAGATAGACCCAAAACCAGTCAATGCATAAATAAAATTATTGTAGCTTATATCAAGTGTTTATTAAGGACACAAAGTGCCTTGATAGAGAGTAATGGGATTGGAAGCTATTTTAGATAGGCTTGTTAAAGAAAGCCTTGTTGAAGTCGAGAACATTTAAACAGAGATTTGAACGCTGGGTATCAGGATACGATAGGGAGAAGGCAGGGGGTGTTCTGGATAGAGAGTTGGTTGGTTCTCAGTTGGCCGTAAGTCTTGTTCTAAATCCAGTGTGCCTAGAACATACTGCCATTGGAAACCCTGGCAAAGAATGATTTTGGAGAGGCGAGAAAGTCATACAGACCTCTTAGGCTAGGGAAAAGTATTTTAAATGGAAGGAAAAGACTTGGATGAATGTTAAACAATATAGTAGTGTTAGTGGGAGTACAGGTAACATGATCTAACTTATGTTTTAAGGGAATTACTTTGCTTGTTCTGTGCAAATGGATAAGAGGAAAAGTTAGCAGACTGAATCTTGAGATCTGGTGCTGGGATAGATGGCCTGCAGGGAGTGGGATGGAGACCCATTAAATGCTTCTGATAATGATTTTTCTATAAAGTATCTCAGTAGCCTTAAGAACAACATCTAGGGTTAAAATCTAATAAGACATAAATTCCAGAGCGCATTTGAGGACAGCATTAGTGAATATCTAATGACTAATATCTGTAAAACACAGTACAGGTAAAAAATGCTTCCCATCAATATTTTTTCAACTTATTTTTTATCTTGAGTCTTTCACAGTAACACTTGAGTTAGATATTTGTAGTAAAAATAACATTTCAATATTTGTAGTTGCTTGTGTTATTTCCTTAACTCTGTCTGAAACAAAAAAATCACCACTATAATTTATTTAGCTCCTACTGTATTCCAGGCACTATATGAAGATACACAGATATAGATACACATAAAGACATAGATATAGACAGACATAGAGATATGTAGAGATCTATCTCTGTACCTTTGTAAATGAGAAAACTTAGGCTTCAACAATTGAGGGCATGCCCAAGACTATACCACTTACATGATAGAGCTAGGATCAGAACCCTTGTCTACCTGATTTCAAAAGCTTGTTTTAAAACACTGAATATGCTACCTGAAGATCATTTTGCACCCTTTTTTTCCTTTGAACTATAAGAAAGAGAGCTTTTATGTCCACACAGAAAGAGCATAACTCTTTAAAGGATTCCTCTGCCCAAATCCGATTCTGCATCCATTAGGAAAACCACATCTGGGTTTGAGATATCTGCCTCCAGAAAGTGGAATTCACCAACAAAAGACCTTCTTGCCGATCTTACCATACATTGGCTACCTTCTAATCAAACCAAAAATTCCTGTTTCATGATAAGATGATGAACATCAGCATTCCTAGAGGTAACCCTCAATAGTCCGTGGTGAAATGTGACACACTTAAAAGTTCATATTAAGTTCTTCTCAGAGGTATATTTTAGGGTTCATTTAAAACACATTTCAAGATGTGGTACATATACGCAATGGAATATTATTCAGCCATAAGAAGAAAACAAATCCCACCATTTCCAACAACATGGATGGAGCTAGAGGGTATTATGCTCAGTGAAATAAGCGAGGTGGAGAAAGACAAGTACCAAATGGTTTCACTCATATGTGGAGTATAAAAACAAAGAAAAACTGAAGGAACAAAACAGCAGCAGAATCACAGAACCCAAGAATGGACTAACAGTTACCAAAGGGAAAGGGACTGGGGAGGACGGGTGGGAAGGGAGGGACAAGGGGGTAGAAGAAGAAAGGGGGCCTTACAATTAGCATGTATAATGTGGGGGGGGCCCGGGGAGGGCTGTGCAACACAGAGAAGACAAGTAGTGATTTTACAGCATCTCACTACGCTGATGGACAGTGACTAATGGGGTATGTGGGGGGGACTTGGTGAAGGGGGGAGTCTAGTAAACATAATGTTCCTCATGTAATTGTAGATTAATGATACCAAAATAAAAAAAAACACAAAAACAAAAAACACATTTCATCTTATTCCTTAAGTAAAATCATCTCCCTAAACACCCCTTATATTTGTATAGAGCTTCACAGCTTGCAAAGCACTTTTGCTTTATATGGTTTGTCATTTGGTCTTTTAGGGGCAACTAATACAGGTGCCCTCATCCTCTTTATAACAGATGAGGCAACTGACTCCCAAAGAGGTGAGTGATTCGTTCAAGCAAGATTCTAGATCTAAGAAGGACAGAGCCAGGAGGGGGGCCCAGGCTTTATGATTTCTACATTTTTATACACGCTAAAGTAAAGAAGCTGGAAGTGGCTCTAAGCCGTTATTAGTTAGAGTAAGTCAGTCTTATAGACAGACTTATTCCCATATTGGGAGGAACTTTGGACTTCCTGGGGAAAGGGTTGCTTAATAAAATGTTATCGTTATTTGCAAGAATGGCATAAATAACATAAATGTGAGTTTTTTTTATACTTAGCTGCTCCTAAAAATATCACTATTGATTTCTTGTCATTATTTTCATTCATCACTTTTTCTATTCACAGCTGGCCTCTGTCAAGTATTTTTTTCCTCCCATGCATTAAATTCTATTCCCTTTAGAATCAGCTTGAATCAAATATAACCCTGAGAGGTGCCTTCTGGACAACACAGAGGCCATGCCCATGCTTTGATTTAAAATGGAACACAGAAGGAACTGAGGATGTTTAGATTATAAAAGAGTCAAACAGGGTATAAACTCAATCTGAAAATAATGGGAGGGATCTCATGAAGAAGTGGAACCAAACCTATTTAGTAAAGCTTAAAAGATGGAACAAAAGCAGCGAGTAGAAATCATTAACTATTCCATTTTGTAAACAAAGAAAATAATGAGATGGCAAGAGGGGAGGAGATATATGGTGGGAGGTAGAGGGGTGCAGATGGTATGTATGATGTGGTGGTGAAGATTATATATAGACTTGAAGTCAATGCTCTTAACTTGGGGTTCAATTCCATTTGCTAGATGGATACCCTATAATAATATAGTCTGGTGGCTAAGAACAGAATACATCCAACAAACCCTTAAAGTACAGTAGAGTCATGAGAATCAGTATTTTAATCTAATTTTGGGATTCATTAAAGGATTTCTTGAGGAAGTGACATTTAAATTGGGACTGGAAGGATGGCTTCATCATAGCCAGATGAACAGAGGGGAGTAGGACTCCAAACAGAGAAAACTGGAAAGATGGGAAGAACCTGGTAGGTTCAAGGACCTGAAAGGAAGCCAGTAGCTCAAGTATCAAAGGGGAAACCTAGGGGAGAAATTAGAAGGAAGCAGGAGCTGACCATGGAGGTAGACCACCATGATAAAGCAAACTGAGTTTAGCTGAATATAAATAATACAATACTATCACTTAGATCTGTCAAAAAATGGACTAGGCTCCTGATGACCAAGCATGTGTACAAAACTGGGTGACCCTTACAGAAATCATTGGTTAAAGAAATGAAGCATGGAACAGGGTAGAAAGAGACAGGGAAGTTGGATAACAAGATGTGTCAGCTCTCTTTCAAAGCTGAAGGTCTTTAACTCCATTATTCCAACAAATACCCAAAACAGTCATTTTGATTTTTATAAATTCTAAGGTTGCCTATCTTTCTGTAGTGAATTTTACATTTAACAACCCTTAGGGTTTTAGGTTTTGTAAACAACAAAAAATAATGGAATGGCAATTGGGGAGGGGATATATGGTGGGAGGTAAAAGGGTGCAGATGGTATGGTGTGGTGGTGAAGATTGTAGACTTGAAGTCAATGCTCTTCACTTGGGATTCAATTCCATTTGCTAGATGGACGTCCTATAATAATATAGTCTGGTGGCTAAGAATATAGGCTCTTGTTTAATTGTGGCTATACCCCAGGCTTAGAACAGCAAATGACACTGTAATAAATATGTGCTGAACAAATGAATGAATGCAAGTCCTGCTACACTGATGTCCCCAAAACTGTCCCTCAGTTGTTGTGAAAGGGTGATTTTTCTCATTCTATCCATAAATTCCTGGCAATGGCTGAGAGAGGCAGAGAAAAACAATTAGAGAGCAACCAAGTATAATCAGCCCATAAGCCCTTCATTCCCAGGGAAGGGACATCAGCTGTCTTCTTTCCCTTCGTTTTCTCCCTGAGGGTCTGCTCTGGTCATTTCTCTTTTCCTTCAAGGCTGCCTGTAATATTCATTTGACCTGATTTCTCCTGTACGGTGTTGCAAATGATGATTAGCAGGCTTGCCTTTGCCTGCATTTGAGCAGCTGGCTGAGACCTTTCCCAATGGACGCCCTACCTCCAGCAAGAACACCCACCCACTGTACTAGCGCAGAGTGTACAGCAGCACTGCCCTTGGTGATGTCAGATGCAGCCAGAACACAGCTCTGTGCTAACTGTGAATGCCAAGGAAGAAAAGCTGAGTAACGAAGCATAGTGCCCGGCAGCACATCCTTCCTCTAGTGCTTCTTGTCCTGGGCCAGATCCCAGACATTCCAGCAAAATCTCTGCAAAATCTAGAGTGCCTGGAAATGGCCTATTAAGGACAAGACTCCTTGCCCACTAAACATTAGTACATTAGAAGGGCAGAGTCTCCTCTGATGGCCTGAGTTTGCTGAAGTTCACTCTGGGTCCACTGTTTTCAGTCTGGGCTCTCTCCAGTTTGAAGATGCAGATAGTGAAGCTCCCTCATGATTACAGGAAGGGATCTCAGGAATGCTGTGGAAAGAGACCTGAAGCCAGGGTCAGTCAGTGGTATTATTTATCAACTGCCTTTGAAGGGCCAGGCACAGTGGTGAGCCACCCAGATTCCCCTTCAAGCTGTTCCTACAGCTGCTGGACGTGCTGCTGGCACATAGCCTTCTCTCCTCAGCCCCTGCAGGACTTGCCTCAGCTGCAGACAGCTGCCTCCCCAAGGTCACACCCTTCCCTCAGCAACTCACAGCCAGTGACTGCTCAAGGTGAATCCAAATGGGCCACTATGACGCCAGAGCTCCCTGTGGGGTCAGCCAAGGCACTTGAGCTACATGGCAGCTCGACTTCTCCCTCTGGTGAATCCTGCTTTCTTCCCATTACTTTGTCCCAAGCATCTTCCTTAAAAAAAATCTTACATGTTGAACTCTGCCTCAGAGTCAACTTCAAGGAGAATCCAACCTGTGACAGGGATGGGTAAAAATGGTTGTCCTGTGAATTTTCTCAGCCTTGCTTTCCCCATGCCCAACAAAAAGAGTTCTGGACTTGCCCACTAAGTTTCTTCTCTTTGTCATCTTCTGAAGAGTCCCAACCTTATCACAAGTATATACAAGGAAGAAGCACTTGGGAAGAAAAAGGGATGAGAGGATTTGGGGTATTGCAAGCTGAGTGCTAGGATTGGAAGATAGCTAACACTGTAAAGAGGTTGTTTTCTCCACCACATATTTCTGTAGTGGCTTCAAATACAAGTAAATGACATGCTATTTTGAAATTACTTTTCAACTGCTGGAGTGTGTTCTTGGGCCATGATGCTACTTTTAATCTGTGGTACGTAGGTCATGGCTTCAATATGGTTACAATTACAACAAGCTTCAGAATTAGGTATTATTATTATTCCCATTTTATAGATAAAGAAACTAAGGTGAAGCAGGCTGCATTCCAGGACTCACTTAGCTTTTAAGTGACCTTGAACTATTCATTTAACTTTCTTAGACCTTGTGACTGAAGAACAAATCTTAAATGCCAAAGACACAAGGAAATGAACAAAACTTTGAAGTCTATTACACATTGTAAGATGCCTGATTCTCTATAGAAGTAATCATTTAAAAGTATTTTCTAATGTTAGTTGTGATACGGTTATGTGAAATTAATAAGGTAATGCAAGATTACCTTAAACTATGCCTACATTATGTAGTTGGATTATTGCTAGTACCTTGTGGAATATGCAGAGATGTATTGCTTTTCCAGTTTACGTCTGGAGAAACTAGGAATCAGAGAAAATCATTTACTCATGCAAAGATACTGCTGCTTAATTTCAGATCCAGAACACGAACTCAGGCTCCTGATACTTCCTCTAATATTTATCCCATACAATTACACTGATTCATTTTAGTCTGGTGTCCTTGCATTAATAATCTATTACTGCCTAACCAACAATTACCTTAACACTTAGTGGCTTGCGGTAACAACCATTTGTAATTTCCCACAATTTCTGAGCGTCAGAGACATGTTTAGCTGTTTCTGGCTCTGAGTTTCTCATGAGGCCAAAGTCAGGATGTCAGCTGGGACTGCAGTCATGAAGGCTTGACTGGAACAGGAGGATCCGCTTGTAAGGTGGTGCGCTCTCTTGGCTGTTGACTGGAGGGCTTCATTTCCCCCTGGCTGCTGACAGGAAGCCTCAGTTCTTTGCCATGTGGACCTTTCCATAGAACTGCTCAGTGTGCTCCCAACATGGCAGCTGCTCTCCCCACAAATGAGTGTTTGCAGAGGGAGAGCAAGGAGGAAGCTGAGGTGCGTGCCTTTTACGATGTAACTCAGAAGTCGCACACGACCACTCTTGCCATATTCTACTCATTGGCAATGATTCATTAAATCCAACACCTATTAAGAGAAGTGGAATTAAGCTCCAAATTATGAAAAAAGGAGTGTCAAAGACTTTACGAACATGTTGAAACTATTACAGTCCTGCTCTTTAGGTGATTTAAAAATTCCTTATTAAAGGCGGCAGTGTTGTTTCCTCCAGGAAATTCAAGCCAGCAGAATGAACCAGGTTGCCAAAATGTTATTGCATGTAAAATTTATTCAGGTGTCACATCAGATGGTAGTTTCATAGTCCTTTGTTTCTTACACAGGGTTGGCTTCTAAAATACTTCATACTGTAGTAATAACGCAATGGTGGAAGACATTTGCAGGTTTTACCTGTCCAGGATCCATTCCTCTTTCTTCCAATTTTATGTGAGGAACCCCCATTCTCCTCTCTTAGAGTGAAACAAGTGACATGAATCCACTTCTTTCAGTTCAAGTGATAGTCATGTGAACCGGGCCTGGCCAAGCAGCATATTCCTGGCCACAGTGACTTGTTCTGGGACAGCAATCATAGTGGTTCAATAGTAGTCAATACCCAAATTTTGGTGGAATAATTGGAAAGTTTTCCTTATACAGGGTTTGCTAGGTTCCTTCCATCATATGGGAAGCATTTACTTGAGAATGAAGTAAAAAATGGTACCAACACATGGAAAGAGAGTCTTGACAATCTCATTATTTGTATCTAGAAAATACAGCATGATTTGAGTCAGTTTAACTCTGAATTTTTCAAGCTACAAGTCAATAAAATCCCTACTTTAGTTATTTTAGATGCAATCAAAGAATCCTAATATAATATAACAAGTAATAATATGCATCTTTTATTGAGTAGGCGTTATATGCCAGGACATATGCTAAGACCTTAATTATCATCTCATTTATTACTTAAAATGATAATATTTGAAGAAGATACTATTATTTGCTTTTACAGATGAGGCTCAGTGAGGATGACCAATTACCAATGTATAATTGGTCATCCTCAGGCAGAGAAGTTTGGATTCAAACTAAGACTTCTGTGATTAGACTGCCACACTTCTTGCATTGTGCTACCCTGACCACTCTTTCTGGGGAATTTTAAAAAATTTACTGAGCCAATTAGTTAGGTAAAAGTAGTAATTACTATCGATTACTCAGAACCTGGTGCTGTGCTAAACTTAAGTGCATTGTCTCACTCGGTCCTCATACCGACTTTAGAATGAAATACTGCCATATTCATTTCACTGATGAGGAAATGAGGGCCAGAACAGTCAAGCAACTTGTTCAAGTTTATAAGACTAGTAAGCAGCAGAGCTGGGTTTTGACCTTGATATATCTGGTGAGAGTCCACACATATTTGCTTTAATTCCAGTGAAGATTTAACAATTAATAGAATCCATGGGAACACCAGGGCCAAATTCAGGATTAAAAAAATATATTTTCTATCCTTCTATTTGGGTGACCAACACATCTTGGTTTCCCCAGGACTTTCCCATTTTTAAAAACTGAAGGGTAGGCTGGTCTCCCTACTTTCCAAAATCAGTGATAAATAAAATAAAAAGACTAGGATATCTGTCCTTGGCTGGCAGATAGAAAAGGAAAGTAGGGCCAGGACTCCTTGCTACTCAGTCTCCAGGGAGAACAGACCTTGTCTCAGGATTCAGGGAAGGCAAGATACTAGGAAAAGCCTGGCTGCCGTAGTAGCTCATCCATGAGATGAACTTGGAAGGCTGAACCTTGGGATGTTCTAGTGTTGAAGATGCCCTGAGCCTACCAGACATGCTTTATTTTAGCAGATCAATATTTTCAGTTCCAGCAAGCAGCAGCCTTTGTCAATAAATGCATCTTAAGAAGTGGGAACCTATCTTTGGAGTAACTGTGGGTAGTAAACAGAGACAAGGCCACTGATTAACAGTCTTAGGTTTGCACCCAGCTTGGCCACAAGTCCTAGGTTACCTCTGTGCCTTGGTTCCCCTCATCCTTAAGATAGGGTTGATATCACCTTGGAGTTCTGCAGTGCAGATTAATGAGTTAACATGCAACAGTGCTTTGTATGCTGAAATGTTTCTGAATATAATGGATGCTGCTAATAATGACTTTTTCTTAATCACATCTTTCTGAAATCAGTATCTTTCTAGCTTTGGTTCTTATCTCTGTGTTTATGCACACTTCTGAAGGATTCAGGAAGGATCCAAAGACTAAGAAATTTACAAAGAGCTCTATGTGGTAGGCAGAAGAAAGGTCCCCCAAAGATGTCTAGGTCCTCATCTCTAGAACTTACGATGATTATGTTATATGGCAAATGTAAATTAAATTTGAAGATGGAATTAAAGTTGGTAATCAGCTGAAATTAAAAAGAGTCCTTAAATGTGGAAGAGGAGGGCAACAGAGTCAGTGTGAGAGTGATACAGCGTGAGAAATCTGTGACTGGGTGTTGCTTGCTTTGAAAATGGAGGAAGGGGCCATAGTCAAGGAATGCACGGGAGCCTCTAGAAGCTGGAAAAGATAAGGAAATGGAATCCCCCTACAGCCTTGAGAAGGCAATTAGCTCTGGTGACACCCTGATTTTAGGTCAGTGAGACCCATTTTAGACTTCTGACCTCCAGAACTGTAAGACAATAAATATGTGTTATTTCAAGCCACCAAATCTGCAATCATTTTTCACAGAACTGCAAAATAATAATTTGTGTTGTTTTAAGCCACCAAGATTTTTATAGCAGCAATTAAAATGAATACACCTTATAACCAAAATAATCCAGCAAGAAATACATAGGATTGTCACAAGAAGGTGAAGCAATTACTCATTGGGAGGTGAAGTGTTTACTTATGCTTCTTTGAGCAGCCTGAGTAAAGCTTTTAAGAACTTAAGGCTTGATGTTTGATGGATACCTCTCTCCCCTGGGCTGCAGTAATCCACAGGAAGACACAGAGGTGGGGTCTTCAGAGGTAAGAATTGGTGAACACATCGTTGCCAATGTCACTTCTAGAGTATGCTTCCAAAGTTAGCTAAACTGCTCTTGAAATCATCTCTAGGTTTACTGGAATCTGTGTTTTTTTTTTTTTTTAAAGACTTTTACCAATTTATTTTTTAAATTATGGAAAAATATACATAACATAAAATTTATCATTGTAACCATTTTAAGGGTAGGGTTCAGTGACATAAGAACATTCAGAGTGCTGTGCAACCATCATCACCATCCATCGCCAGAGCTTTTTTCATCTTACAAGGCTGAAACTCTGTACCCATTAAACTATAACTCCTCATTTCCCTCTCCCTCGAGCCCCTGGCAACCACCCTTCTACTTTCAGTCCCTATGAACTTGACTATTTAAAAAAAAAAAATCATGTAAGTGGAATCATACAAAAAAAAGTATTTGCCTTATTGTGACTGGCTTATTTAACTTAGCATAATGTCCTCAAGGTTCATCCATGTTGTAGCATGTGTCAGAATTTTCTTCCTTTTTAAGGCCGAATAATATTCCATTGCATGTATATGTCACATTTTCTTTATCCATTCATCCATCAATGGATACTTAGACTGCTTCCATCTTTTGGATATTATGAATAATTCTACAATGAACCTGGGTGTAGAAATATTTCTTCAAGACTCTGATTTCAATTCTTTGGGGTATATACTCAGGAGTGGAATTGCTGGATCAAATGGTAGCTCTATTTTTAGTTTTTTGAGAAACCACACCATACTGTTCTCCACAGTGGCTCTATCATTTTACACCCTTACCAAGAATGTACAAGGTCCTGTTTCTCCACATCCTTGCCAATGTTTATTATTTTCTATTTTCTTAATTGTCATTCTAATGGGTATGAAGTGATAGTTCATTGTGGTCTTGATTTGCATTTCCCTAATGATTAGTGATGTTGCATGTCTTTTTACATGCTTAATGGCCATTTATTGATTTTCTTTTGAGAACAGTCTTCAAGTATGTTACCCTTTTTTTAACTGGGTTGTTTGTTTTTATTATTGGAATTTTTAATTATCAACAGAGTAAAAAAGCAATCCACAGAATAGAAGAAAATACCTGCAAATAGTATATCTGATAAGTGACCGATACCCAGAGTTTTATTTGTATGCTGGATATCAATTGCTTATCAGACATACGACTTGCAGGCACCCCCCTCCACTCCGTGGACTACTTTTTCACTCTGTTGATAGTGTCCTTTGATGCATAATGGTTTCTAATTTTGATGAAGTCTTGTCTAATTTTTCTTTTAAAGCCTGTACCTTCATAACCAAGAAACCAATGCCAAATCCTTGAAGTTTTCCCCATATGTTTCTTCTAAGAGTTTTATAGTTTTAGCTCTCATGTTTAGGTCTTTGATCCATTTTGAGCAAATTTTTGTACATAGTGTTAGGTAAGGGTCAAATGTCATTCCTTTTCATGTGGATATCCAGTTTTCCTAGAGACCATTTGTTGTAAGCATTCTTTTCCTATAAATGGTCTTGGCACTCTTGTCAAAAGTTATTTTATCATATATGTGAGGATTTTTTTTTTTATCTAATTTTTTTTTTATATGTATATGAATTTTTTTTTTTCAAGTGTACAACACAGTAGTAGAACATTTATATACATAATTCGAGGTTCCAGCTATCACCCTACCAAGCTGTTACAATATCTTGACTATATTCCTTATGCTATACATTACATCCTGGTTACTTATTTATTTTACCATTGGAAGTCTGTCCTTTATTATTTTTTTTATTTTTTTTTATTTTTTATTTTTGTGAGGGCATCTCTCATATTTATTGATCAAATGGCTGTTAACGACAATAAAATTCTGTATAGGGGAGTCCATGCTCAATGCACAATCATTAATCCACCCCAAGCCTAATTTTCGTCAGTCTCCAATCTTCTGAGGCATAACAAACAAGTTCTTACATGGAGAACAAATTCTTACATAATGAATAAGTTACATAGTGAACAGTACAAGGGCAGTCATCACAGAAACTTTCGGTTTTGCTCATGCATTATGAACTCTAAACAGTCAGTTCAAATATGAATACTCATTTGGTTTTTATACTTGATTTATATGTGGATACCACATTTCTCTCTTTATTATTCTTATTTTTAATAAAATGCTGAAGTGGTAGGTAGATACAAGATAAAGGTAGAAAACATAGTTTAGTGTTGTAAGAGAGCAAATGTAGATGATCAGGTGTGTGCCTGTAGACTATGTGTTAATCCAAGCTAGACCAGGGCAATAAAACATCCACGTATGCAGAAGATTTCTCTCAGAACAGGGGGGGTGAGGTTCTAAGCCTCACCTTTGTTGATCCCCAATTTCTCACCTGATGGCCCCCCTGCGACTGTGCCTGTCTTAGGTTGTTCCTCCCTTGAGGAATCTTACCCGTCTCTGGCTAACCAGTCATCTTCCGGGGCCATACAGGGAAATGTGAAGTTGGTAAGTGAGAGGGAAGCCTTATTGTTTGAAAAGGTTAGCTTTTTACTTCTTTGCATATTTATGCCCTGCGGCTTCTATGCCCAGCATTTGTCTTGAGGTATCTTTACCACTTGGAAGAATTATGATACTCGGTAAATTTGATACGAGGCACAAATTCTATTTAAAGGTTGTAATTAGGAAGGAAGAAGAAAAGCTATAGAAGTAGCAGGCGGAAGAGAACATGGGAAGATTGATTATTTCTTTGACATATCTTCTTGTAGAGTAACTTCAGCATGTATAGGTTTTAAGCTACTACTTAAATTGCGCACACACATTAACATAATAGGAGTATAGTTACATAACCAAAGCATATCTGTAATTACCAGCCATCTCCAGTGAAACCTACTAAACCAGTTAGGCACCTTAGGCATTTGTGGAAACTTATCTATGACATGGTGGATATTGTCCAACTGAACTTGAACAGTCTGAGAGAAATCAGACAAATTAAAACAACCCATTCCTGGGGACTGTTCACATGCCATATGTTCTTTTAACAGTAAATAGTCTGTAGTTGTAAGACTTTGGAGCGCTACAATTTGCACTTCTCCAAATTCTTGGTTGAGTTCCAACAGTATAGATCCAGTCAAATTTGTTGTTTTACAGTATGCACAGGCCAGCTTAGATATCTCCTTCATTCCCATGGCAAGTCCAGGAGCTGGTGGAATGAGTGCATCTACAGCTGTAGCAGTGCGTGGATCTTTGTTGGGGTTTTTTGATGATCATCTTCTGGCATGAGTCTTCCAGAGAGTGCTGATGTTGGAAGTTCTTTTTCATATCGTATCTTAGTTCATTTTCGGGGTAGCCCAATTAGGCTTTGATCCTCTGTATAAACACAAACAGACCCTTTGCCTACACTTTTATATGCCCTTTATACCCTTGTGTAGAACTCGTTGGAGGTTACCACACAGGAACTGCCCTTTTTTTTTTTTCTTTGTTTTTGGTATCACTAATCTACACTTACATGACAAATATTATGTTTACTAGGCTCTTCCCTATACCAGGTCTCCCCTATAAACCCCTTTACAGTCACTGTCCATCAGCATAGCAAAATGTTGTAGAATCACTACTTGCCTTCTCTGTGTTGTACAGCCCTCCCTTTTCTCCTACCCCCCCATGCATGTTAATCTTAATACCCCCCTACTTCTCCCCCCCTTATCCCTCCCTACCCACCCATCCTCCCCAGTCCCTTTCCCTTTGGTACCTGTTAGTCCATTCTTGAGTTCTGTGATTCTGCTGCTGTTTTGTTCCTTCAGTTTTTCCTTTGTTCTTATATTCCACAGATAAGTGAAATCATTTGGTACTTCTCTTTCTCCACTTGGCTTGTTTCACTGAGCATAATACCCTCCAGCTCCATCCATGTTGCTGCAAATGATTGGATTTGCCCTTTTCTTATGGCTGAGTAGTATTCCATTGTGTATATGTACCACATCTTCTTTATCCAGTCATCTATTGATGGACATTTAGGTTGCTTCCAATTCTTGGCTATTGTAAATAGTGCTGCAATAAACATAGGGGTGCATCTGTCTTTCTCAAACTTGATTGCTGCATTCTTAGGGTAAATTCCTAGGAGTGGAATTCCTGGGTCAAATGGTAAGTCTGTTTTGAGCATTTTGATGTACCTCCATACTGCTTTCCACAATGGTTGAACTAACTTACATTCCCACCAGCAGTGTAGGAGGGTTCCCCTTTCTCCACAGCCTCGCCAACATTTGTTGTTGTTTGTCTTTTGGATGGCAGCCATCCTTACTGGTGTGAGGTGATACCTCATTGTAGTTTTAATTTGCATTTCTCTGATAATTAGCGATTTGGAGCATCTTTTCATGTGTCTGTTGGCCATCTGTATTTCTTTTTTGGAGAACTGTCTGTTCAGTTCCTCTGCCCATTTTTTAATTGGGTTATTTGTTTTTTGTTTGTTGAGGCGTGTGAGCTCCTTATATATTCTGGACGTCAAGCCTTCATCAGATGTGTCATTTTCAAATATATTCTCCCATACTGTAGGGATCCTTCTTGTTCTATTGATGGTGTCTTTTGCTGTACAGAAGCTTTTCAGCTTAATATAGTCCCACTTACTCATTTTTGCTGTTGTTTTCCTTGCCCGGGGAGATATGTTCAAGAAGAGGTCACTCATGTTTATGTCTAAGAGGTTTTTGCCTATGTTTTCTTCCAAGAGTTTAATGGTTTCATGGCTTACATTCAGGTCTTTGATCCATTTTGAGTTTACTTTTGTATATGGGGTTAGACAATGGTCCAGTTTCATTCTCCTACATGTAGCTGTCCAATTTTGCCAGCACCACCTGTTGAAGAGACTGTCATTTCGCCATTGTATGTCCATGGCTCCTCTATCAAATATTAATTGACCACATATGTCTGGGTTAATGTCTGGATTCTCTAGTCTGTTCCATTGGTCTGTGGCTCTGTTCTTGTGCCAGTACCAAATTGTCTTGATTACTATGGCTTTATAGTAGAGCTTGAAGTTGGGGAGTGAGATCCCCCCTACTTTATTCTTCTTTCTCAGGATTGCTTTGGCTATTCGGGGTCTTTTGTGTTTCCAAATGAATTTTTGAATTATTTGTTCCAGTTCATTGAAGAATGTTGCTGGTAGTTTCATAGGGATTGCATCAAATCTGTATATTGCTTTGGGCAGGATGGCCATTTTGACGATATTAATTCTTCCTAGCCACGAGCATGGGATGAGTTTCCATCTGTTAGTGTCCCCTTTAATTTCTCTTAAGAGTGACTTGTAGTTTTCAGAGTATAAGTCTTTCACTTCTTTGGTTAGGTTTATTCCTAGGTATTTTATTTTTTTTGATGCAATTGTGAATGGAGTTGTTTTCCTGATTTCTCTTTCTGTTGGTTCATTGTTAGTATACAGGAAAGCCACAGATTTCTGTGTGTTGATTTTGTATCCTGCAACTTTGCTGTATTCCGATATCAGTTCTAGTAGTTTTGGGGTGGAGTCTTTAGGGTTTTTTATGTACAGTATCATGTCATCTGCAAATAGTGACAGTTTAACTTCTTCTTTACCAATCTGGATTACTTGTATTTCTTTATTTTGTCTGATTGCTGTGGCTAGGACCTCCAGTACTATGTTAAATAACAGTGGGGATAGTGGGCATCCCTGTCTAGTTCCCGAACTCAGAGGAAATGCTTTCAGCTTCTCGCTGTTCAATATAATGTTGGCTGTGGGTTTATCATAGATGGCCTTTATTATGTTGAGGTTCTTGCCCTCTATACCCATTTTGCTGAGAGTTTTTAACATGAATGGATGTTGAACTTTGTCAAATGCTTTTTCAGCATCTATGGAGATGATCATGTGGTTTTTGTCTTTCTTTTTGTTGATGTGGTGGATGATGTTGATGGACTTTCGAATGTTGTACCATCCTTGCATCCCTGGGATGAATCCCACTTGGTCATGGTGTATGATCCTTTTGATGTATTTTTGAATTCGGTTTGCTAATATTTTGTTGAGTATTTTTGCATCTACGTTCATCAGGGATATTGGTCTGTAGTTTTCTTTTTTGGTGGGGTCTTTGCCTGGTTTTGGTATTAGGGTGATGTTAGCTTCAAAGAATGAGTTTGGGAGTATTCCCTCCTCCTCTATTTTTTGGAAAACTCTAAGGAGAATGGGTATTATGTCTTCCCTGTATGTCTGATAAAATTCCGAGGTAAATCCATCTGGCCCGGGGGTTTTGTTCTTTGGTAGTTTTTTGATTACCGCTTCAATTTCGTTGCTGGTAATTGGTCTGTTTAGATTTTCTGTTTCTTCCTGGGTCAATCTTGGAAGGTTATATTTTTCTAGGAAGTTGTCCATTTCTCCTAGGTTTCCCAGCTTGTTAGCATATAGGTTTTCATAGTATTCTCCAATAATTCTTTGCATTTCCGTGGGGTCCGTCGTGATTTTTCCTTTCTCGTTTCTGATACTGTTGATTTGTGTTGACTCTCTTTTCTTCTTAATAAGTCTGGCTAGAGGCTTATCTATTTTGTTTATTTTCTCAAAGAACCAGCTCTTGGTTTCATTGATTTTTGCTATTGTTTTATTCTTCTCAATTTTATTTATTTCTTCTCTGATCTTTATTATGTCCGTCCTTCTGCTGACCTTAGGCCTCATCTGTTCTTCTTTTTCCAGTTTCGATAATTGTGACATTAGACCATTCATTTGGGATTGCTCTTCCTTTTTTAAATATGCTTGGATTGCTATATACTTTCCTCTTAAGACTGCTTTTGCTGCATCCCACGAAGTTGGGGCTTAGTGTTGTTGTTGTCATTTGTTTCCATATATTGCTGGATCTCCATTTTGATTTGGTCATTGATCCATTGATTATTTAGGAGCGTGTTGTTAAGCCTCCATGTGTTTGTGAGCTCTTTGCTTTCTTTGTACAGTTTATTTCTAGTTTTATGCCTTTGTGGTCTGAAAAGTTGGTTGGTAGGATTTCAATCTTTTGGAATTTTCTGAGGCTCTTTTTGTGGCCTAGTATGTGGTCTATTCTGGAGAATGTTCCATGTGCACTTGAGAAGAATGTATATCCCGCTGCTTTTGGATGTAGAGTTCTATACATGTCTATTAGGTCCATCTGCTCTACTGTGTTGTTCAGTGCCTCCGTGTCCTTACTTATTTTCTGCCCAGTGGATCTATCCTTTGGGGTGAGTGGTGTGTTGAAGTCTCCTAGAATGAATGCATTGCAGTCTATATCCCCCTTTAGTTCTGTTAGTATTTGTTTCACATATGCTGGTGCTCCTGTGTTGGGTGCATATATATTTAGAATGGTTATATCCTCTTGTTTGACTGAGCCCTTTATCATTATGTAGTGTCCTTCTTGATCTCTTGTTACTTTCTTTGTTTTGAAGTCTATTTTGTCTGATATTAGTACTGCAACCCCTGCTTTCTTCTCACTGTTGTTTGCTTGAAGTATGTTTTTCCATCCCTTGACTTTTAGTCTGTACATGTCTTTGGGTTTGAGGTGAGTTTCTTGTAAGCAGCATATAGATGGGTCTTGCTTTTTTATCCATTCTGTTACTCTGTGTCTTTTGATTGGTGCATTCAATCCATTAACATTTAGGGTGACTATTGAAAGATATGTACTTATTGTCATTGCAGGCTTTAAATTCGTCGTTACCAAAGGTTCAAGGTTAGCCTCTTTAGTATCTTACTGCCTAACTTAGCTCGCTTATTGAGCTGTTATATACACTGTCTGGAGATTCTTTTCTTCTCTCCCTTCTTGTTCCTCCTCCTCGATTCTTCATATGTTGGGTGTTTTGTGCTGTGCTCTTTCTAGGAGTGCTCCCATCTAGAGCAGTCCCTGTAAGATGTTCTGTAGAGGTGGTTTGTGGAAAGCAAATTCCCTCAGCTTTTGTTTGTCTGGGAATTGTTTAATCCCACCGTCATATTTGAATGATAGTCGTGCTGGATACAGTATCCTTGGTTCAAGGCCCTTCTGTTTCATTGTATTAAATATATCATGCCATTCTCTTCTGGCCTGTAGGGTTTCTGTTGAGAAATCTGACGTTAGCCTGATGGGTTTCCCTTTATAGGTGACCTTTTTCTCTCTAGCTGCCTTTAACACTCTTTCCTTGTCCTTGATCTTTGCCATTTTAATTATTATGTGTCTTGGTGTTGCCCTTCTTGGATCCTTTCTGTTGGGGGTTCTGTGTATTTCCGTGGTCTGTTCGATTACTTCCTCCCCCAGTGTGGGGAAGTTTTCAGCAATTATTTCTTCTAAGATACTTTCCATCTCTTTTCCTCTCTCTTCTTCTTCTGGAACCCCTATAATACGGATATTGTTCCTTTTGGATTGGTCACACAGTTCTCTTAATATTGTTTCATTCCTGGATATCCTTTTGTCTCTCTCTATGTCAGCTTCTATGCGTTCCTGTTCTCTGATTTCAATTCCATCAATGGCCTCTTGCATTCTATCCATTCTGCTTATAAACCCTTCCAGAGTTTGTTTCATTTCTGCGATCTCCTTTCTGGCATCTGTGATCTTCTTCCGGACTTCATCCCATTTCTCTTGCGTATTTCTCTGCATCTCTGTCAGCATGTTTATGATTATTTTGAATTCTTTTTCAGGAAGACTGGTTAGGTCTGTCTCCTTCTCTGGTGTTGTCTCTGTGATCTTTGTCTGCCTGTAGCTTTGCCTTTTCATGGTGATAGGAATAGTCTTCAGAACTGGGAAGAGTGACGGCTGGAAGGACTTCCTTTCTTGTTGATTTGTGGCCCTCCTCTCCTGGGAGAACAGCGACCTCTAGTGGCTTGTGCTGTGCAGCTGCGCGCAGACAGGGTTTCTGCTTCCTGCCCGGCTGCTATGGAGTTAATCTCCGCTGTTGCTGTGGGCGTGGCCTGGCTCGGGCAGCTACTCCAAAATGGTGGAGTCGCGTTGGAGCAGGAGCTGCTGGGAGGCTATTTATCTCCGTAAGGGGCCTCCCTGCTCCCTGCAGCTCAGGGGTTAGGGTGCCCAGAGATCCCGGATTCCCTGCCTCTGGATTAAGTGACCCGCCCTGCCCCTTTAAGACTTCCTAAAAGCACCCGCTAAAACAAAACGACCACAAAAAAAAAAAAAAAGAAAAAAAAATTTTTTTAATTAAAAAAAAAAGGTGGTCGTTCGTTATTCTTTATTCTCCGGTGCCTGCCTCAGGCCTCTGCTCACTGGTCTTTCTGCCCTGTTTCCCTAGTATTGGGGTCCCTATCCCTTTAAGACTTCCAAAAAGTGCTCGCCAAAACAAAACAGCAAAAAAGCAAAAAAAAAAAAAATGGTCGCGTGCTTTTCCTATGTCCTCTGTCGCCCAGCCTCCAGTGTCCGCTCACTGTTCTTGCTGCCCTGTTTTCCTAGTATCAAGCGCCCTGCACTCTGGCCCGGATGGCTGGGCTGGGTGCTCGGCAGTCCTGGGCTCCGTCTCCCTCCCGCTCTGCCTATTCTTCTCCCGCCGGGAGCTGGGGGGAGGGGCGCTCGGCTCCCGCCGGTTCGGGGCTTGTATCTTACCCCCTTCGCGAGGCGCTGGGTTCTCTCAGGTGTGGATGTCGTCTGGATATTGTCCTGTGTCCTCTGGTCTTTATTCTAGGAAGGGTTGTCTTTGTTATATTTTCACAGATATATGTTGTTTTGGGAGGAGATTTCCGCTGCTCTACTCACGCCGCCATCTTCCGCCCCTCCTCTGGAATCTGTGTTTTAAGTTAAAGGACAAAGCAGCTAGTGTTTCTTGTGAGTTGATTTTCACTGTGGTATTTTTTTTCCATTCTTTGTAAAGAAAAGGCAGTCTAGCAAAATGGCAAAAGGACTGTGATTTGCAATTAGACTGACAAGGTGAAAACTGTACCCCTACCACTTACATCCTGTGTGACTGTGTGTGATTTGCACAGCATCCCAAATCTGTTTTCTCACTGACAAAATCACACTCATAAGAATAGCTCTATGGACGGGTAAGATTCCTCAAGGGAGGAACAACCTAAGACAGGCACAGTCGCAGGGGGCCATCTGGTGAGAAAATGGGGAGCAGCAGAGGTGAGGCTTAGAACCTCCCCCCTCATGTTCTGAGAGAAATCTTCTGCATACATGGATGTTTATTGCCCTCGTCTAGCTCGGATTAACACATAGTCTACAGGCACACACCTGATCATCTACATTTGCTCTCTTACAACACTAAACTCTGTTTTCTACCTTTATCTCGTATCTACCTACCACTTCAGCATTTTATTAAAAATAATAATAAGAGAAATGTGGTATCCACATATAAATCAATTTTAAAAATCAAATGAATAGTCATATTTGAACTGACTGTGTATAGTTCATAATGCATGAACAAAACCGAAAGCTTCTGTGATGACTGCCCTTGCACTGTTCACCATGTAACTTATTCACTATGTAAGAATTTGTACTCCATGTAAGAATTTGTTCGTTATGCATCAGAAGATTGAAGACTGACGAAAATTAGGCTTGGGGTGGATTAATGATTGTGCATTGAGTATTGACCCCCCTATACAGAAATTTATTGTTGTTATCAACTATTTGATCAATAAATATGAGAGATGCCCTCACAAAATATATATATATATAAAATTTATAAGGAATATAGTCAAAATATTGTAACAACTTGGTATGGTGATAGCTGGTACCTAGAATTATCATGTATATAAATGTTGAATCACTGTGTTGTATACCTGAAACTAATGTAATGTAATACTGTTGTCAACGACCCTTCAATAAAATAAAATAAAATAAAATAAAATAAAATGAATAGCTCTATGAAGACCTAGGAATGTTCATCAAAATAATGAAGGTAAAGGGTTTGCATGGTGCCTGCCTCTTGGCAAATTCTCTAAAAATGTTAACTGTTCTGCCACTGCCCATTTCTGATCTGAAAGAAATGAAGGAAAGAATCAAAGTAGCCCAGCATATGAAGTGTCCTGTGAGAGGGTAGGCGCAGTGGGGTAATCAGGGGCTGAGGCTGGACCCAGAAAATGAAGGGGACTAAGCAAACACTGGTGCAGCTCTTGGCAGATCTTTGTAATATGGCTGACTTAATCCTGATGAAAGGCTTCTTCACGCTGCCAGTCTTCCCAGACATCTCAAAACCTGTGTTTAAAGAACAGCCAACTAGGTGTTTGTGTGCAGTAAGTATTCATTAAAACCCATTTGCAGCCCTGGGTGCTAGTTTACTGGAGCACATCTTATGAAAGGCCTTTATGCCATTAAGAGGATCCAAGGGTTCTATCTGGGCTTGGAGTCACACAGACCTCAATTCAAATATTGGCTGTGCCACTTTCCAGCTGCCTCTGTTTCTTTGCCTATGGAAGGAACATAATGTCACCTTCTTATGAGAAAACTTTCAGGATTAAATGTAACATGCAGGTAAGGGACTTAAACAGTCCCAGGTGGGCCTTGCTATAGTAGTTATATATTATTGGCATGCATTATTTGGGTTCAGAAGGCTTGATTCTAGTGCTAGTTTCATTATGTAATATGACCTTGAAGAAATCCTAAACCAAGTTTGACATTGTTCCTCCTTCTGTACAAAGAGGATAATAAATATGATACATCTATTTCATGAGGCTCTTATGTACATCAAATAACACAAAGCTTACACACATATAAAAGTCTTACGTTGGGGTCTGCTAGGATATAAATGTTTCTGGTTGTGCAAAGAAAAATGCATATAATCCCATTTTTCTCCCCTGTTGGCCTGCCTTGGTACATGGCATATCTACGATTAAGTTGGGTTAAGGTAATGATATTTTGGATAATGCCCCATGGAGCTGAGTTCAGTAGACACAGGGTAAGGAAGTGACAGAAGGGTAGGAGGAGGTAGGGACTATGCAGTCAACAGACAATGGATGTCCTCCTGTATAACAAGCAGGACAAAGTTTCTGGATTCTAGCAGTAGAGCAGGATCATCCTCATAAGTAACATAAAGACCTAAATATGCAGGGAACAAAGCAGAAATTAACCTCATAAGTATTGGGCACTAAGCCATTCATTTTCCAGAGATAATCCCAGTTAATCTTCCCAAATTATTTTCCTCATTTCTAGCAGAGAAAACTGAGGCCCAAAGAAGTTAAGTAAACAATCCAAGATCACACAAACAGCGAACAGCAGACCTGCGATCTGGGCCCTGATGTGTTCTGGGTCCAAAATTGATGCTCTTCCCACACATCCACATTGGATCTCTAGAGTTCCTGTTTGATGGTTTCATGACTCTTTTGAGACACAAGTTAGCCTGGATACCAATAGGATCCAGTGGCATAAATAGTTTTTATGTTTAAAAGATTAAAGCAGAGAACTTCAAGGGACTTACTGAAAGCTTTGACCCTGGAGAAGCCTTGCGATAGTCTCAAGATTGTCTACTTAGGAAGTCTTATTGATTCTGGTGTGCAAATATTGACATAAATTCTCATACAGCATTTCTCAAGGTATATCCCATATGATACTATATTATTATTATCTTTAACAACAACAAAAACTGTAACTGTCATGATTAAACTACAATTCACCCAACAACTGCAATTAAAATTTACAGAAGGCTTATTGTAAGCCAGGCACTGTTTAAATGATTTAAATGGACTATCATATTAAATACTTAAAATGTTGTTTGGAACTAGATATTATTATCTTTATTTTACAGATGAAGAAACCACGTCTTGGCATGGTTAATTATTTATGAGAAAAATAACTTACATTCTCAAATATACTTTTAAACCATTTGATTAAACTAATTTGAGCTGGTTTATTTACTGTAGGACTTCTCAGAGTGTTTAATGGACCCTGAGACTCTCTAAGAAAGGGACACTCAGTCAGCATTTGTCAAATGCATCTGACATAGGTTGCTTTCTCCATTGGCCATCTCTGGGAAACCGCCCTTCTATAACTGTCAGCTTGCCCCTTCTCCTTGGGGAAGCAGAACTCATGCTTGTGCTCATGCTGTTCCCTAACTGATCATCTTGAAAAGCCATGAAGTTTTTTCTTTCCCAGAAGCTCTTAATGTTTATGGACTCTGAGAGGGGTGGATTGAAGTATAAATTGCTTTTTTTAGGGAACTGAGTCACTGGTAAATATATAGATGTATGTAGAGACTACAGTCAATGACTCTGAAACATCTTGCTATGTTGACAGATAGTAACTCCATTAGTGGGGGCGAGGGCTTAATAATATGGGTAATTGTTGAACCACTGTGTTGTATACTTGAAACCAATGCAAGATTGTATATCAATGATATTTTAATACAAAATAAATATTAAAAAGCTGATACATTAGTTTTTTTTTCCTATTACATAAAAATTCATGTCAATTCAGCAAAATAAATATCTCCCAAATTTGAAAAAGAAAAAGACAATGCTAGAAAGAAAACTTAAGAGAAACTAAAAATATCTTCAAATAGGTAAAAGAAGACAGTGCATTCACGAAACAAGAAGAAATGCCTATAAATAAGAAATTTGGGGGAAAAAAACTACAATAGTGGAAAAAATAGTTAAATGATTAGAAGATACGTACAAGGAAATCTCTTCCTACAAAAACTAGAACAACAAGGGCAACAAATGAAAAAGGGATGGACAACTGGGGGTAAATAATAACATTAGAAGTTCTATCAGGTAAGCTTATTAGTTGATGAATTAGAATTCTAATAAAAGAGAATTCAAAACATAGTAAGGAAATGTCCTGGTTTGAGATACCTCAGAAGCCAATTTGTAGATGTGGATTAGAGGTTAAGTGAGTTATTTGGGAGGTGATCTCAGGACAAATAGTAGGGTTGTAGGACAATGAAACAAGGAATGAAAGAAAGCTAGTAATGTTCAAATGGATTGGACTTTATAATGGTACAAAAGCAATACGCATTCAGTAGAAACCATACTTTGAAATCTGAATTTGATCTTTTCCTAGGCTAACGCTCATGACGCTGGGCAAGGCAGTGAGCCACAGCTCCCAGTCAGATACATGATTGCAAGAATAAACAACCAATATACTTACAACCATTCTGTTTTTCATTTTCAGTACAGTATTCAATAAGTAACATGAGACACTCAACACCACGTTATAAAATAGCCCAACTACAGGCTAATGTAAGTGTTCTGAGCACACTTAATATAGGTTAAGCTAAGCTATGATGTTCAGTAGGTTAGGTATATTAAGTGCACTTTGAATTTAAGATATTTTCAAATTACGACTGGTTTATGGGGACATAACCTGTCGTAAGTCAAGGAAGATCTCTCTGTGCTTATCAAGCTAACTACCATGGCAGGCAGCCAGAGCTCATTCCAGTTGGGAGAGTCTGGGATATAGCAGAGAATACACATGAGTTATCAAAACAAAGGTAAAGAGACTGGGATATTAATCCACCACTCCTCTTAATGTCACTGTTTGTGAATAGCTTCCACTGATATTTGGCTTGTTCATATGCAAACCAATGTGCTCCCATGGTAAGAAAAAAAAAATCCCTAATGCAGAGATTCACAGAGGTTCACAATAAGTAGATGTGTAAGTTTCCAAGGCAATTGTAACAAATTGCCACAAACTTAAAACAACAAAAATTAATTTTCTCACAGTTCAGGAAACCAGAAGTCCAAAACCAAGGTGTGAGCAAGATTGATTTCCTCTAGTCTCTGAGGAAGAAACCATCCCACATGCCTCTCTCCTTGATTTTAGTGGCTACTAACCACCTTAGGCATCCCTTGGCTTGTAGACTCACCACTTCAATCTCTGCCACCTTTTTCACAGCACTTTATCTGCCTGTCTTTGTGTCTTTATATGTCCTCTCTTCTTGATAAGGACAGTGGTCATTGGATTTAGGGCCTACACTAATCCGGTGTGATTTCATGTCAATATTAATTAATTGTATGTGAAAAGACCTTATTTCCAAACAATACCTTCTAAGATTCCAGGTAGACATGAATTTTGAGGGAATAGTAATCAACTTTCTATAGTAACCTTTTGCATAGAGGCAAATGCTGAGGGCATATGGACAGGGAAATGTCAGCATCTACTACAAAAACAATTAAGGAATGCTATGATTTTGGAATAAAACAGTTTCAGATTTTAATCTAAAAAAATACAGTTTAAAGTTGAGTGAAATGACTGGGTATCTCTGATTGGTCTGTCCAGATTTTTAAAGTAACTAAGAAAGATTTCATGAAATAAGTATTTTCACTATAGAACATGTTAGCCACTCTAAGGACCACAAAAGATATTCTGACACAGTTCTTAACACACATGGAAAAGTTAAAGAGCAGTACAAACCAATAGGCAATAAAGTGACCAGTTAAAGTGTAGAAATCACTGCTAAAGTTTTGACAGTTGGAGAGAGAGAGAGAGAGGAGAGGAGGAGGAGGAGGAGGAGGAGGAGGAAGAGGAGGAGGAAGAGAAGGAAGAGAGAGAGAGAGAGAGACAGAGAGAGAGAGAGAGACAGAGAGAGAGAGACGTTAGGAAATTTTCAAGGACCTGAAAACATGAGACTCCAGGTTCAAAGACCCCACTAAAACAGAGGTAAACAGACCTATGCTGAGGCATCAGCATGACATTTCAGAAGAACAGGGATGAAGAGAAGAGCATAAAATTCTCCAGAGTGAGTGGAGGTACACTTTACGTTAAAAAAGTCAGGAATCAGAATGGTTATTGGGGTTCTCAACAACATGACTGGAAGCTAAGACACAATGAAAGAATAGCTTCAAAAGTTCTGGGGGAAAATTATTTTCAGCCTAGAATTTTATGTCTTACAAACTATTGATCAAATATTAGGATGAGGGAAAAATACTTCTCAGACTTTCATATTTCAAAGTAATTAATGCATATTTCAATGCACCCTTTTTCTTTTCTTTTTCAGTAAAATGTATGAATGGACTAAGAGGGGGGAATGGAATCCAAAAAAGATGAGCTCTAACCCAGGCTAAGGGAATTCCCCATATGATAACTAAGAGAAAACCCGAGGTTAAAGTTGTGCTAGGGAGATAGTGATTCAGAATGGAGGACAGTGGGCTCAAGAAGAAATGTTTCAAGAAAACACTGGAACCAAGGGATCGTAAATTTGACATTGGAAAAAATGCACTAAAGAGTGTTCTGAAGAGTTATTAGAATGTATGGAAAAAGTTACCAATTTACATAAAACTGAGCAATAAAAAGGAGTCAATTTTAACTTTAGGTAAGACAAAAGTGGTATACAAAATTAAATACAATGATGTAACACCACTTCATTGAGCAGTGAGAAATATTTGCATAGTCATAATAATAAAAGCACTGGTGTGTAATCAAAAATTGTGATATAATAACAGTGAAAGGGGGTAGGGGCAAGGGAAATGGAATGCAATAGAAATAAAATCATCTATCTAAAGAGGAAGTGACAACTCTTACTCTTCAAGACTCAGCTGAACTGTCTGCTCCCTCAGCCTTCTCTTAATTAGTAAATTTGCCTTAATATCCCTCAACTGCACAGCTCAGTATTAGCACTTAAAATACTATGTTGTAATTCTGTGGTTCCACTTCTGTATCTTCCTTTAGGCAAGAAGTTCCTTAAAGACTAGAGCTAGGTAGTAATCATCTCTATACCCCCAGTACTCATAGCAGTTGCTCAATAAATGTGTAATGAACCAACCAGCTTAGCTTATGTCCACGTGGGGTGAAGATTTATGTGATTATTTTGGTATTCCAGTCATCTACTACTGCATTAAAAAAATAATTCCTAAATATAATGCCTTAAGAAAGTAACTTTGTTTCTTATGATTCTGAAATTTGAGCAAGGTAGTAGATACAGCTTGTCAGTATATGTGGTGGTGACTGAGGTCACACTTGTGCCTTCTTGAGCTGAGCATTCGGTGAAAGCTAGAATATCTAAGATTCATGCATGTGTCTGGTACCCCAGCTGGGGTGGCAGCAATGTCTGGGGCTGGCTGGGCCTCTCTCCATCAGGTGTCTCACCACTTAGTAGTAGCACCTGAGCTTCTTCATGTGGGAACTTTGTCCAAGAGGACAAAACCAAAAATTGCTAATAGTCTTAAAGCCTCATGACTTGGAATGCACAGTGCCACTTCTGTCACTATCAATCAAAGCAACTGGTAGACCCATCTCAGATTCAGTGGAGGAAGAACAGGTCCTACCTCCTGGTGGAAGTAGTGACATGTGCCTACAAGGACAGGAGCAATTGTTAGCCTCCTTCTTTACAAATAACTTAAATTTGATAATTCAATCATTATGGATAGTTAAATCAGATCATTCCATTCTTACATTTTTACATTTTACATATTTACACTTATTTTGGGGTATTATATTATCCTAGGATGAGTCAAAAAATATGACTGGAGAGGAGGGACCTCGTTTTGCATAAATTATTTTAATTTCAAAGATAAAAACGAATGGATTGATCAATCATGATATTTGAATAGCCATGCTCAGACACAGAGCTGATGTACTTTTCTAAAAATTATAAAGAGATATATTGTTTTTGTATAAAGAGGAAGAAGGGGCTAATGTGGCCCAATGATAGCATAAAGTTTTCATAAGAAATTACCTGATAATATTTCTGAAAATATAACTGTCTTCAGTCAAAATTTAAAATAATAACCATGTTTAAAACCATCCATTTTATGTAGCCATTCTGTCTTGGGACATACTTCAGTACATTAATGTTTTAGAGAATATGGGACTCTAACAGAATAATGAATGGATATACCTGCATTTTAGACATGTCTATTACACTAATTAAAATCTAGTATGGCCACAGCTCTTTCATTACTTTTCATCATTGCTGCAGTCAATGAAGCTAGCTTTATTATCCACTATAATGCCTCACTTGTAATAAATCTTCATAAAACCTGAAAAGTTTCCAATTATGAAATTCCAGAGACAGGTTTTTCCGTCGAGCTTTGCTTGGAGCAGAATACATGTATCAGCCTTATTTGCTTGTTACCCTGAAAAGACAAACAATGCAAATAAGACTACATAGGACTTATCATAGGACTTATGTCTTTCCCTACCTTTAAGTAGTCCAGTATAATTTTTCTTGCATTTATTTTCAGTGTATTTCAGTGTATTTTTAATTCTTTGTTGGTAACAACCATTTAGGACAGAAGAGCATAGGCACTGAATGAGGCTTTCTAAAATCTTGGGTTTTAGTTTTGGTTTTGCCACATACCAGTTGTTCTTAAGCCTTAGACTGTTCCCTTACACAAGCTGAACCTTGTTTTCCCCAGATGTATAAAAAGGGTGAACTTAGCATCTGTGCTTCACAGATGAGAGGAAGACAATGAAAAGGCTTTGCAAACTATGAATCTGTAAGCAGATGGGAGGAAAGAAATTGAGGAAACAATAAATGAGATAGTAGAAACCATAAGAGAATCTCTTCTGGAGATTACCCGGTGAATAAGATGCATAACATCCCATCATTTTTATGGAGCTTGCACTCTGACAGGAGATGTTTATTAAAAAGGTGAGCAAACAGTTAAATTCTCTGCAATAAGAGAACAAAGGAGAGGAACAGGACACTGTGAGAGAAAAAAAACAGGGAAAGCTCACTTGATAAACTTTCCTCCATGGAAAAGTAAGCCTGGAGGGTAGTATGCAGTCAGGTCAGCAGATAAAGCGGTACACCGTTAGGTCCAAAGCAAAAGCAGCTCAAGGAAGGCACGTGTGCCTAGACAATCCTAGGGAAGAAAGAGAAGGCAGGCATGAGGTAAGTGCCATCTAAGCCGCAAAGGGCTCTGACTCTGCCATGCCTGTGACTGGCTGGGTAAGTGGTTTTATTTTCAGACTAGGAATAAGCTTTTCCCATTTTCTTCTAAATGCTATCCAAGTTACTAGTTCTATGTATATACCATTGACCTGAGCATGGGACATACATTTTCAGACAAATAAAGTGTTGTCCTATTTGTGAAGAAGGCAACTGGTGGACCTTTTCCTTTCTTCCCCTCTTTCTCCCCTCTGCCTCCCAGAACCCAAGGACACTGTGTTAAGTGGTAGAAATATTGGCTAGTTGTATAAGGCTGGAGTAAGTTCTACTGAACATCTAGCTTAAAACAGAGGCATGCAATACAGATGTCAAACATGGTTCCCCCATATGACCTGTTGAGTCTACATGCTGGCATGGTAAACAATAACTTTTGCACTTCTTTATCTATAGTTGTCCACCTGGTGATGGTCTGCATTCCTCTTTCTAGTCTTATTTTATGATCGAGTTAACAGAAATTGATTTGAATTGTAACACATTATGTTTTCCATATTAGTTTTTTCTGGATCTACATAACATCAGTGCCCTCCTTTTATTTGATAATACTGATGATAATGAAGCACTGTTCTCACAAGGACTCGTGTATGTGCCAGTGTGGATTTAAACCCAAGCTCCAGCACTTACAAGCTCTGTGACCTCGAGCTTGTTGTATCATTTCTCTTTGTCTTACTTTTACCATTTGTGAAATCATAGTAAGTACTTTGTACCAAGTATATTATATATATATAGTCTTAACACAGTGCTAGAGGTTTGTGGTTCTTATCTTTAGATAAGGCCTAAAGCAGTGACTAATTTGGGGCTACATATCCCAGGATCTTAGGGGTTCTGGTGAGGAATACAGAATCATCAGATCATAACCATCACAAGATAACATAAAAGTGGGTTGCTATGGTGATGGGAGTGATGCTGACCTGGGGGTGCACAGTGAAGGAGGTTGTGATATACAGAGGAGTCTAGTCTGTATTAAGTGTTGTGAAAACTTCATCTAATGAACTGAGCTTGAGACATTGTCTTCTCCCAAGAAGGCACTTGGCACCTTGAAGTCAGTATTATTTTCTAGGATCTGTTAAGTTGGATCCATGTTCAAGCTTACCATGTCCTCAGAGACCAACCCACAGAGATGAGAACAGAGATTCAGGGGAGAGAGAAAGAAAAGAGTCTCAATAGTTATAGACTATAGACAGAAATGGTCCATAGGCAAAGAACTCCTTGTGAACTGTAGCATTTTGCATTTAGAGACAATCAAACCCTACTTTAATTTTCTTTAGATTTTTTTAACCACAGCTTGCTTTTGTCTAATGATTTTCCATCCCAAATGGCCTTTTTATTCATATGAGACCATCAACCATTTTACAAATATTTAAGGAGTGTCTGTTCCACACCTGACTTTGAACCTCACAACAGCTCTATTAGGTAGAAGGGAAGATTGGGTAAACTGAGTCGTGGGGAGGTGGCATGATTTACTTGTCAATGTCAGGCCTGTTCTGCGCTGCTGTTTTGGTTTTACCCTCAGTGCTATTTCTAATGCCTTGAGACTAGAAAAAATAGAATATAGTAAACCCCTGGAATGCAAAGCCATCATTTCTGTTTTTGAATATTTGTGAACAACCTGAGGCTCCAGGACACATACTATGTGTGTGCATATTTTAATTTTGCTGAAATGAATCTGAATTGCCACATGGCTGCTGTGTGGGAGTGTGTGTACTAGAGATCTATTGTTTTTACCTGCCTGGCACCTATTCTCCACTCCTGGGTAACAGCTCCTTGAGTTTACTGTAGGGCACTGTGCCTCACTTATTGGTTAATGCCTTAGTAGGAATGTCAGTCAAGGAATCCAGTCCTCCACTGAGAAGGGTTGGGGCATGTAACTCAAGTCCAGTCAGTCAGACTCTCTGTTCAAGGAATTTGAATCTTGAAACGAGATATAAGGAGGATCTAGCCCTGTCATGATAACCTGAAAATAATGTCAGTTTATTCCCATTATTTCAAGTAAGGATCACCAAACATTATTTTGTAAAAGGTCAGCTAGTAAATATTTTAGGATTTGTGAGCCATTAGGTTTCTCTCAACTACTTGACACACAGCTTTTCCTTTTTATTCCATGATCTTCCCACTTATGTTTCTAGTAAATTCCTCTTTCTATTTAGTGTTGGCAGAGTCAATTTATGTTGCTTGTTACCAAGGAACTCGACTGATGTAGAGTCTCTTGGCTAATGAGTGAATCTAGCTGCTGCCCAACATCCACATACTGATGGGACTTTCCTTTATGCCTCCCACTAGCATAGAGAATAACAATCGAGAAGCAATTGATAAAACAGCGTCTTAGTGAAAAACAGCTAGGCCTGATGATATAAACAAAGAGGAAGTAAAGAGTCTGTAAAAAAGAAGAATGTGCTTCATCAGATGTTTAGAATAAATTAAAAAATAGAACATGAATTTGTATGTGGTCAATTCTATATCCAATTTCAGTAACTTTTTCTAATGAAAGAAGTAATGGTTTGTTTATAACATTGTTTTTGTAAGTGTTGCAAAGATTATTTTAAATGATCAAGAGAAAGATTTTAAATGCTTTTTAAAAATACTAAAATTTGAGATTTACTTGTGGCATAGGAATCCTGAGCTTTCCATGTTGGAAGATCTAAGTCTGTGCAAAGTTTCTCATAATGAGAGTATATTCTTCCAGCATGACAAAATTTCCCTTCTGTTAATAGTTTCTTTTCTGTCTTCCACTGTTTTAACAGAAAAGTAAATATTGCTGGACATCCTATTTAGATCAAGCAGGTAAATCAAACTTGATCTACAAGGTTTCACAGTCTGACACTAGAAGGAATACAAAAAGAGCACTGTGTCTGTCTTTAAATAAAGTGCCCATCTAGCTGAGATGAATGCATTACCCATCTAGGATATTTGTAGTAGTACAAAATGGTCAATTCAACAAACAATGAATGGTCACTCAAGGGTTCCCTAATGGTACTAAACAGAGGAATATAATAACATTAGCTTCATCTCAGCAACCAAATGCTTGCATTCCAGAGGTAAAGGGGATCTTAGAGGCTAGTTCCTTCATGCCACACAGTAAATTTGTAACTTTGTAAGTAACTTTGTCTAGGTAGTACTTCTGATTAGTGGTGTCATGTGGACAAGAAGCTGGTGTTCCTAATACCTATTCTCAGTAACTTGCATGTATTAACTCAATCCCACAATAATCCTATGATACAGGTTCTAAGACTATTCCCATTTTATAGATGAGGAGAGAGTCACTACAAGGTTAAGTAATTTTTCCAAAGTCATACAACTAGACAAGGAAAAGCCAGGTTTCAAACCCAGGTTCTGTGGTCCCAGATTGTGTTCTTGAATACAAATCTCTATTTTGACACTAAGAGTTGGGGTAATAGTGAATTATACTCTGCTGTCTATGGCTGGACATAGTCAGTTTTGAGATGTGATATAGAGGGAAAGTCTACTAAATATCTATTTCCTTCTAACAATACTGACCACTTGGATCAAGGTCTATTAATAGTTTTATTTTGTAGATGCCTAGTATGTGTGAGATGATTTGCTAGGAGTTTTGAAGACACTATATCTGATTGTTGTACAAGCACTGCTAAATAGATATTATTTTCCTCATTTCCTTATTTTCAAATCAACCTGGATTGATTTGTCCAAGAACACATTAATAATAAGTTGCAGAACAGAAATTCAAACCAAGTTCTACTTTGGTCCCAAAGTTTGTGCCTTTTGCTGCCTTCAAACCCAAGACTCCGGCTTCTTTAATGCTATGTTTCAACTTACTGATCATTTTCTGTATCTCCATCCTTAAGCCTCTAATCAGAAATGAGTTGGATTCTTGCTTAACAAAATACATCCTATTCCAGCCAAGTAGTTCAGCCCTTCACAGTTCCCCATAGCCAAATTAACTAGTATTTGGAATGGAAGTCATACAACAAACCCCAGTGTACTAGATTGAAAATTACAACCTATTTGTTTGGTGGCTGAAAAAGCAATGTGAGACATAGAGATAATAAACAGCAGATTATGGAAAGGAAAGTGTGGCATTAAATAATTGAAGCCAGTGAAAATGAAATGTAGGGCCAAGTCTATACAGCTATTCATAAAACTGAGAAATGGAATATTGATGTTTGGTACTAATGCTGAGAGCTTTCTAGTTAATTATATTCCTAGGTGAAGTCAGGGAAAATTATGATACTTACATTTTTCAGGGAACAAAATAATTTTCAGTCATTTACTGGGAAATTGGTTAACTCTCTAGCTCACCTGCTGTCTGTAAAACCTGCAAGAGCCTTCTGTTGACTATGAGACACTAAATTTGAGGTCCTGGTTATGTCCTACTTTTTTACAAGTTTATTGAGCACTTACTATGTGCCAGGCAAAGATCCTTCTCAGAACTCATAGTTGGCTGAACAGACAAAGGGACATTTAGATCTAATATATGAAAACTACCAGAATAAAATCCATTCACTTCCCCATCAACCACTATCATACACAACGTATTTTTCTCATAGTATTCATCAGTACTGAAAATCACATATTTATTTGCTTACTTGCAGCTCCTAGCCCTGTCTGTATCTTTGCCTCTGGCTCTGTCACCTTCTGTCCCTCTCTGTTTTGTTTTCTATTGATCCCTTTCCCCTCTCTCTCAGTTACACCCTCCACTGGCCTCTCTCTCTCTCATTCTTCTCCCTTTAACAGGCTTTCTTTGCTTTTCCATAATCGTGGCCTTCTCACAACCTCAAGATTATACTTCCTTCATTCTAAGAGACCAGTGCAGATGACTGGCTAATTCCTTTTATCTGAGATTCCACAGTCCATGTAAAAGGGAGCTAGGTATCATCCGTGGTCTGATCAACAGTGAACAGGGAAACTGTCGCATGATGTAAATATGCCTGGGGTTGGGGGGTGGGTGTAGCAGCAGCCCTATAGGCTATAGAGAGGAATATTTCTCAGAGAAATAATATCTCTGTGAGTTGAACATATATAAGCTAAAAGATTTCTGCTACCTCCAAGCAAAGTTTGGTTGAATATTGATGGATCAATTAATATTCCTTTTAAACTGATGCATGTTGATAAAGAAAGGTTGATGACAGATATGACAAGGAAAACCCAGCATTTCATGTGGATTTTTTCTTGAGAAAGTTGATCAGACTTTTTGAACATCAGGCCATTTCGCAGATTTGTAGACTTCAAGTTCCTAGGCCAATAGCCTCCTGACATCACCAAAGGCCAGAGGAGCAGAATTGTGCAACCTGATGTTGTTTTAGGGGAACATGCTTTTCAGCTGATAGGCAGATAATCATGCTTAACAGATTTTCTTTGCTTTGCCTTCTTTGCAAAGTGGTTTCTTTCTTGCTTTCAGCTTACTCTTCTGTGAAATGAGAGGTTCAGATGTGATGATCTGAGCTCCCTTCAGACCTGACATGGCATGATTCCCAAAGGAGGCAAAGAGGCCCCTCCAGGCCTTGACTGCGTGCCCGGGAAGAAGCTGCCTGCTGATCACGGCTCACATAAACACTTGTGCTTGCCAGGCCCTCTGAATCCTCTTCAAAGCCATTTCAGCTGAACTGGGAACCCTATTTTTATTTTCTAGGTAGTCTGAAATTAGATTTGCTGACTTTGCAGCTCCTGTCAGATGTCTGCTTCTCTAAGAAGAGCTTTTTCAGACTTTAAGTCAAAGACTTCCAGCTCCCAGAGACAGTTGCATTTTCCTTTTCTTAAGGCAGAACTCTGAACAGCACTTGGGCGTTTGAGCACAGACTCCTGGGGCCTCCTTTCCAAGCTGTTAACCCTGTAGGTGCTGCATAAAAGAACTCAGCTCTCTCCTGTAGGAACTGTCAGCATGAGAACCTGGGAACTGTGGACAGTGTCCAGTGTGATGAGGCTGAGTTTGGGTATAAACGGTCGTACCTGGAAATGACCAAATTATTTAAGTGGGGTTGTGATTATACTCAGATTCATCTTAACATTTAGTGAATAGTGGGAAAATAAAGGTGAAAAAGGAATGGAGATGCTGTCAGTGAAAAGACACCTTTATTTCTTGTCCTTCCCTTTCTTGTATGTTCCAGTTCTTGTATGCTCATCTAGCATTCTGCTAGATGCTGGAGAAATAGGGATGTGGACATCTCTCATCCTCCAGAAAGGGAAGACAGGCTGGCCTACACATGAACATTAGTCTGGGGTTATAGACAGGATTATCTCTATTCTCTCCTGAACTCTTTCCTTGACTGTTTTCATTTAACTCTACTCCTAGAGACCAAATGAGACCTGTAGGAGAGAGTAAGGGTGGTGGTGATGGTGACAGAGATCTGATGAGCATTTCTGAATTTAGAACTCATGGAATATTTAGGTTTGCATAAGAAGGCAGTAGGATTTTCAGATAGCAAGTAGAGAAGGCATTCAATGTGGAGCAACAAGCATAAGCAAAATGTAGGGTGTGTTTGAGGGAACAAATAGAGTAAGAACCATTCATTACAATATTATTCTCCATATTCTCTTTCTTTTGCTTACCCTTTATCAAACACCAAATGCTGAAGCTGTAATATTAAGCTGTAAATGCTGCAGATACATAAAAATACCACTCTAATCTTATTGTATCATTCAGGGCTCCCCATTGTAATAAGTAACATGAAGTAATTGTGGCTAATTTAAATAGAATAACAATTTATTAAATGATATTACAAAGCTGTGATAATCACTAAGAGAAGCAGGCTTGAATGCTAGCATTCAAGAACAATGCTCAAAATCAGGCCAAAAAATGTAACTCATGAAAGTGCTGCAATTGCGCTAATTGGGCACACACATTACAGCTTCTCTCATAGACACCACAGAGCCTGCACCACTGGACAGCGCCTCTACCACTGGTACTGAGGCCTCCAGAAAATGGCAGTAGCTGCCATATCTTTACTGTCTTTCTGGGAAGCAGTCATAGTGGTTCTACTTCTTACTATGAATATTTTCAAATGTGAGCTTGGGGTAGCCCATCTGATTGTTGAAATCTAAGTCTTCGCCTGTGACACAGCTGCAAGGAAGGCTGGGAATGCCAGGATCATTCTGCACACATACGCATCATGTTATCTCTTTATTAATTCATTTAAATCCATTTTTACATTTAAATCTTTAATACATTTTGAGTTGACTTTTGTGTATGGTGTAAGATAAGGGACCAGTTTCATTCTTTGCACGGGGATATCTAATTTTCCCAACACTGTTTAGGAGACTATCCTTTCTCCATTGTGTGTTCTTGGCACTCTTGTCAAAAATCAAGTTTGTACAAGCCTGGGTTTATTTCTGGCGGCTCTATTCTGTTTCACTGACCTATAAGTCTGTTTTTATGCCAGTACCATGATATTTTAATTACTGTAGCATTGTAATATACTTTGAAATCAGGAAATATGATGCCTCCAGCTTTGTTCTTCTTCCTTAAGATTTCTTTGGCTATCAGGGGTCTTTTGTGGTTCCACATGAATTTTAAGATTGCTATTTCTATTTTTGTAAACAATGACACTGGGACTTTGATAGAGATTGCACTGAATCTATAGACCACTTTGGGTAGTATGGACCTTTTAACAAAATTAGGTCTTCTGATCCATGACCACAGATTCTTTTCATTTGTTTATATCTTCATTAAATTTTCTTATTCATGTTATGTAGTTTTCAGGGTACAAGTCTTTCACTTCTCTGGTTAAAATTGTTCCTAGTATCTTATTGTTTTTTGTTTTTAAATTTCTTATTAAGGTATGATTGATATATACTCTTATGAAGGTTTCACATGGCAAAACAATGTGGTTACTACATTTACCCATATTATCAAGTCCCCACCCATACCCCAATGCAGTCACTGTCCATCAGTGCAGCAAGATGCCACAGATTCATGATGTGCCTTCTCTGTGCTACACTGTTCCCCCTGTGATACCCCACACCATGTGTACTAAACATAATACCCCTCAATCACCTTCTCCCTTCCTCCCCACCTGCCCTCCCACACCCCTCCTCTTTGGTAACCACTAGTTCATTTTTGGAGTCTCTGAGTCTGCTGCCATTTTGTTCCTTCAGTTTTGCTTCATTGTTATACTCCGCAATTGAGGGAAATCATTTGGCATTTGTCTTTCTCTGCCAGGTTTATTTCACTGAGCATAATGTCTTCCAGCTCCATTCATGTTGTTGCAAATGATAGGATTTGTTCCTTTCTTATGGCCGAATAGTATTCCATTGTGTATATGTACCACATCTTCTTTATCCATTCATCTACTGATGGGCACTTAGATTGCTTCCATATCTTGGCTATGGTAAAAAGTACTGCAATAAACATAGGGTCCATATGTCTTTTTGAATCTGAGAAGTTGTATCCTTTTGGTAAATTCCAAGGAGTGGGATTCCCAGGTCAAATGGTATTTCTATTTTTCTTTTTTTGAGGAACCTTCATATTCCTTTCCACAATGGTTGAACTAGCTTACATTCCTACCAGCAGTGTAGGAGGGTTCCCTTTTCTCTGCAGTCTCGCCAGCATTTGTTGTTCTTAGTCTTTTCGATGCTGGCTATCCTTATGGTATGAGGTGATATCTCATTGTGGTTTTAACTTGCATTTCCCTGATGATTAGTGATGTGGAGCATCTTTTCATGTGTCTGTTGGCCATCTGAATTTCTTCTTTGGAGAACTGTCTCTTCATATCCTCTGCCCATTTGTTAATTGGGTTATTTGCTTTTTGGGTGCTGAGGTACTTAGGTTCTTTATATTATTTGGGTGTTAAACCCTTGTCGGATATGTCATTTACAAATATATTCTCCCATACTGTAGGATGCCTTTTTGTTTTGATGATGATGTCCTTTGCCATACAAACTTTTTAGTTTGATGTAGTCCCATGTGTTCATTTTTGCTTTTGTTTCCCTTTCTCAAGGAAATGCATTCAGGAAGAAGTTGCTCATGCTTATATTCAGGAGATGTTTGCCTATGTTGTCTTGTAAGAGTTTTATGGTTTCATGACTTACATTCAGGTCTTTAAACCATTTCAAGTTTACTTCTGTGTATGGGGTTAAACAATAATGCAGTTTCATTCTCTTGCGTGTAGCTGTCCAGTTTTGCCAACACCAGCTGTTGAAGAGGCTGCCATTTCCCCCATTGTATGTCCATGGCTCCTTTATCATATATTAATTGACCATACATGGTTGGGTTTATATCAGGGCTCTCTAGTCTGTTCCATTGGGGTATGGGTCTGTTCTTCTGCCAGTACCAAATTGTCTTGATTACTGTGGCTTTGTAGTAGAGCTTGAAGTTGGGGAGCGAGATCCTCCCTGCTTTATTCTTCCTTCTCAGGAATGCTTTGGCTATTCAAGGTCTTTTGTGGTTCCATAAGAATTTTACGACGATTTTCTCTAGTTTGTTGAAGAATGCTGTTGGTATTTTGACAGGAATTGCATTGAATCTATAGACTGCTTTAGGCAGGATGGCCATTTTGACAATATTAATTCTTCCTATCCATGAGCACGGGATGTGTTTCCATTTATTAGTATCTTCTTTAATTTCTCTTATGAGTGTCTTGTTTTCAAAGTATAGGTCTTTCACTTCCTTGGTTAGGTTTATTCCTAGGTATTTTATTCTTTTTGATGCAATTGTGAATGGAACTGTTTTCCTGATTTCTCTTCCTGCTAGTTCATTGTTACTGTATAGGAATGCCACAGATTTCTGTGTATTAATTTTGTATCCTGCAACTTTGCTGAATTCAGGTATTAGATCTAGTCATTTTGGAGTGGATTCTTTAGGAATTTTTATGTACAACATCATGTCATCTGCAAACAGGGACAGTTTAACTTCTTCCTTGCCAATCTCGATGCCTTTTATTTCTTTGTGTTGTCTGTTTGCTCTGGCTAGGACCTCCACTACTATGCTGAATAGAAGAGGGGAAAGTGGGCATCCCTGTCTTGTTCCCGATCTTAAAGGAAAAGCTTTCAGCTTCTCACTGGTAAGTATAATGTTGGCTGTGGGTTTGTCATATATGGCCTTTATTATGTTGAGGTACTTGCCTTCTATACCCATTTCGTTGAGAGTTTTTATCATGAAAGGATGTTGAACTTTTTTCAATTGCTTTTTCAGCATCTATGGAGATGATTATGTGGTTTTTGTCCTTTTTGTTGATGTGTTGGATGATGTTGATGGATTTTCTAATGTTGTACCATCCTTGCATACCTGGAATAAACCCTACTTGATTTTGATGGATAATCTTTTTGATGTATTTTTGGATTCCGTTTGCTAATATTCTGTTGAGTATTTATATTTTTGCATCTATGTTCATCAGGGATATTGGCCTGTAATTTTCTTTTTTTGTGTTGCCTTTGCCTGGTTTTGGTATTAGAGTGATGCTGGCCTCATAGAATGAGTTTGGAAGTGTTCCCTCTTCTTCTACTCTTTGGAAAACTTTAATAAGGATGGATATTAGGTCTTTACTAAAGGTTTGGTAACATTCAGTGGTGAAGCCATCTGGTCCAGGGGTTTTGTTCTTAGGTAGTTATATGATTACCAGTTCAATTTCATTCCTGGTAGTTGGTCTGTTCAGATTTTCTGTTCTTCCTTGGTCCGCCTTGGAAGGTTGTATTTTTCTAGAAAGTTGTCCATTTCTTCTAGGTTATCCAGTTTGTTAGCATATAATTTTTCATAGTATTCTCTAATAATTCTTTGTATTTCTGTGGTGTCCGTAGTGATTTTTCCTTTCTCATTTCTGATTCTGTTTATGTGTGTAGACTCTCTTTTTTTCTTGATAAGTCTGGCTAGGGGTTTATCTGTTTTTTATTTTCTCACAGAACCAGCTCTTGCTCTCATTGATTCTTTCTTTTGTTTTAGTCTTCTCAATTATATTTATTTCTGCTCTAATCTTTATTATGTCCCTCCTTCTACTGACTTTGGGCCTCATTTGTTCTTCTTCTTCTAGTTTCATTAATTGTGAGTTTAGACTGCTTATATGGGATTGTTCTTCTTTCCTGAGGTAGGCCTGTATTGCAATATACTTTCCTCTTAGTACAGCCTTGGCTGCATCCCACAGATTTTGTGGTGTTCAATTATTGTTGTCATTTGTCTCCATATATTGCTTGATCTCTGTTTTTATTTGGTCATTGATCCATTGGTTATTTAGGAGCATGTTGCAGAGTGTCCATGTGTTTGTGGGCTTTTTCATTTTCTTTGCGTATTTTATTTCTAGTTTCATACCTTTGTGGTCTGAGAAACTGGTTGGTACAATTTCAGTCTTTTTGAATTGACTGAGGCTCTTTTCGTGGATTAGTATATGATCTATTCTTGAAAATGTTCCATGTGCACTTGAGAAGAATGTGTATTCTGCTGCATTTGGGTGTAGAGTTCTGTAGATGTCCATTATGTCCATCTGTTCTAATGTGTTGTTCAGTGCCTCTGTGTCCTTACTTATTTTCTGTCTGGTTGATCTGTCCTTCAGAGTGAGTGGAGTGTTGAAGTCTCCTAGAATGAATGCATTGCATTCTATTTCCCTTTTTAATTCAATTAGTATTTGTTTCACATATGTAGGTGCTCCTGTGTTGGGAGCATAGATATTTATAATGGTTTTATCTTCTTGTTGGATTGACCCCTTTATCATTATGTAATGTCCTTCTTTGTCTCTTGTGACTTTCTTTGTTTTGAAGTCTATTTTGTCTGACACAGTACTGCAACTCCTGCTTTTGTCTCTCTATTAGTTGCAAGAAATATTGTTTTCCATCCCTTCACTTTTAGTCTGTGTATCACTTTGGATTTAAAGTGAGTCTCTTGTAGGCAGCATATAGATGGGTCTTGTTCTTTTATCCATTCAGTTACTCTGTGTCTTTTGATTGGTGTATTCAGTCCATTTACATTTAGGGTGATTATCGATAGATATGTACTTTTTGCCATTGCAGACTTTAGATTTGTGGTTACCAAAGGTTCAAGGTTAACTGCCTTACTATCTAAGAGTCTAACTTAACTCACTGAATATGCTATTACAAGCTAAAGGTTCTTTTCTTGTTCTCCTCCTTCTTCTTCCTCCTCCATTCTTTATATATTAGGTATCATATTCTGTACTCTTTGTCTATCCCTTGATTGACTTTGGGGATAGTTAATTTAATTTTGCATTTGCTTAGTAATTAGCTGTTCTTTCTTTACTGTTGTTTTATTACCTCTGGTGACAGCTATTCAACCTTAGGAACACTTCCATCTATAGCAGTCCCTCCAAATAGACTGTAGAGATGGTTTGTGGGAGGTAAATTCTCTCAGCTTTTGCTTATCTGAAAATTGTTGAATCCCTCCTTCAAATTTAAATGATAATTTCACTGCATAAAGTAATCTTGGTTCCAGGCCCTTCTGCTTCATTGCATTAAATACATCATGCCACTCCCTTCTGGCCTGTAAGGTTTCTGCTGAGAAGTCTGATGTTAGCCTGATGGGATTTCCTTTTGTTGTGATCTTATTTCTCTCTCTGGCTGCTTTTAATACTCTGTTCTTGTTTTTGATTTTCGCCACTTTAATTATTGTATGTCTTGGTGTTGTCTTCCTTGGGTCCCTTGTGTTGGGAGATCTGTGGATCTCCACGGCCTGACAGACTATCTCTTTTCCCAGATTGGGGAAGTTTTCAGCAATTACCTCCTCAAAGACACTCTCTATCCCTTTCTCCCTCTTCTTCTTCTGCTGGTACCCCTACAATGCGAATATTGTTCTGTTTGGATTCATCACACAGTTCTCTCAATATTCTTTCATTCTGAGATCCTTTTTTCTCTCTGTGCCTCAGCTTCTTTGTATTTCTCTTCTCTAGTTTCTATTTCATTTATCACCTCCTCCACCGTATCCAATCTGCTTTTAATACCCTCCATTGTGCTCTTCAACAATTAGATCTCCAACCAGAATTCCTTCCTGAGTTCTTGAATATCTTTCCATACCTCCATTAGCATAAATGATTTTTATTTTGAACTCCTTTTCAGGAAGACTCATGAGGTCCATGTCATCTTTCTCAGGAGTTATATTAATTTTACTATGAACCAGGTTCCTTTGGCGTTTCATATTTGTATATGGTGCCCTCTAGTGTCCAGAAGCTCTACTCTCTGGAGCTGCTCAGCCCCTGAAGCAAAGTCGGAAGTCACAGGGCAGTGTGGTATTGGTGCCACGGGGGAGGAAAGAGCTCTTTCCTGCTTCCTGGCTGCTATGCCTGTCTCCACTGCCTGAACCAGTGGGCCGATCACCCAGGTGAAAGCCTCTATGCTTTGAGTTTGTATTTGCTGTAGACAGATCTTCCCTCTGGCTGGCCTAACACCAGGGTAGGGTTTGCTGGTTTGCAAGCCAGGTGTGACTGGCTGGGAGAAAGGCACAGTCAGCTGCCTATCATGGAGGGGGTCCTTGGAGCTGTGTAGCCAGCCAGGGAGCTGAATGCGCTCCCAGTCCAAGTGCACTTGGACAATTTTGTCTACCTGCCCTTTCTCCTGAGCAGGAAGCTCTGTGCAATCCTTGCCCCTTTAGCAGCCCTCTTGCTAAGCGCTTCCTTGCTAAGAAGTTTCTCAGACTGCCCACCTTTCTTTTGTCCCAGAGTAGCCGGATATGGATCTCTGCTTTCCACAAGCAGCTGGAATCTCAGTTTCTCCAGGAATTCTGCCTGTCTTCGCTTTCCAATCCCCTAGTTATGAGAGTATCATGAAGGCACCTTGAAATGTAGGTTTGTGCTCCCAGAGCAGATTTCCAGAGTTAGGTATTCAGCAGTCCCAGGCCTCCACTCCCTCCCCGCTCTGTTTCTCTTCCTCCATCTGGTGAGCTGGGGTGGGAGAAAGGCTTGGGACCCGCCGAGCCACAGCTTTGGTACGTTACCCTGTTCCGTGAGGTCTGCACTTTTCTCCAGGTGTATGCAGTCTGGTGCAGTCCTTTTTCCTGTTGTTCTTTCAGGCTCAGTTGTATTAATTATATTTTCATATTATATGCAGTTTTAGGAGGAAGCCTCTGTCTCACCTCTCACACTGCCATCTTTAATCCTTTCTGTCTTATTATTTTTGATGCTATTACATATGGGACTGCTTTCTTTATTTCTTTTGCTGATAATCTATTCTTAGTGTATAGTAATACAAACTGATTTTTGTATATCTTGTATCTTGCAACTTTACAGAATTCAAATGATTAGTTCTAACAGTTTTATGGTGGTATTTAGGGTTTTCTACATATAAGATTATGTCATCTGTGAACAGAGAAAATGTCACTTCTTTCTTTCTGACTTGGATACCTTTTCTTTCTTTTTCTTGTATAATTGTTCTGACCAGGATTCCAGGACTATGTTAAATAGAAGTGGCAAGAGTGAACATCCTTGCCTTGTTCCTGTCATAGAGGAACTTTCAGTTTTTCACTATTGAGCATGATGATAGCTGTGGACTTTTCATATACAGCCTTTATTTCAGTGAAGAAAAGTCCTTCTATGCCTAGTTTGTCAAGAGTTTTTCTCAAGGAAGGGTGTTGAATTTTGTCAAATGATCTTTCTTTATCTATTGAGATACTCTGTGATTTTTATCCTTCATTCTGTTAAGGTGGTGTATCATTACATTGCACAGATAAAGCACACTTGGTCATGGTGTATTACCTTATTAAAGTGCTGTTGAATTTGATTTGCTAGTATTCTGCTGAGAATTTTTGCATTTACCTTCCTCAGGAATAATGGCCTTAGTTTTCTTTACTTGTACTGTTTTTGTCTGACTTTGGTAACAGGGTTATGATAGCCTTATAAAATCAGGTTGGATGTGTTCCCTCTTCAATTTTTCAGAAGAGTTTGATAAGGATTGTTTTTAATTCTATTTTAAATATCTGACAGAATTCATCCATGAAGCCATTTGGCCCTGAGTTCTCCTTTTGGAGATGTTTTTGATTACAGATTCAATCTCCTTACTCATTACTGGTCTGTGCAGATTTCCTATTTCTTCATGATTCAGTCTCAGTAGGGTATGTTTCTCGAAATTTATCCATTTCTTCTGGTTTAACAAATCTCTTGGTGTATAATTTTTCATAGCCATCTCTTATTTTTTTATTTTTATGGCATCAGGTGTAATGACTCCTCATTCAATTTTTATTTTATTTATTTGAGACTTCATTTATCTTAGTTACCCTAAGCATTTATCAGTGTGCTTATCTCTCAAAAAAACCAACTCTCAGTTTTGTTGATTTTTCTATTGTTTTCTACTCTCCATTTCATTTGTTTCTGTTCTAATCTACATTATTTCCTTACTTCTAATAACTGTGGGCTGTTTGCTCTTCTTCTTCTAGTTTCTTAAGGTATAAAGTTGTTTATTTGAGATCACTATCATTTCTTAATGTAGGCATTTATCACACAGACCTCTCTTTTAGTACCTCTTTTGCTGTAACCCATAAGTTTTTCATATACAGCCTTTATACAACACACATTGTGTTTTCATTTTCAATATAATTCCTAGAAGAAAACATGGGGGGGAAACTTAATGATGACTTTATAGGCAATGATTTATTGGATATGATACCAAAAGTACAAGCAACAAATGCAAAAACAGGCAATAGGAACTACATCAAACTAAAAAGCTTCTGCACCAAGAATATACAGTGGGGAAGAGTCTTCAATAAATGGTGTTGGGAAAACTGGACAGCTACATGCAAAACAATGAAACTGGATCACTATCTTATATCATACACAAAAACAAGTTAAAATGGATTAAAAACCTAAATATAAAAGCTGAAATCACAAAACGCCTAGAAGAAATCATGGGCAGTAAACTCTCAAACATCAGTATTAGTAAGTTTTTCTGTATATATCTCCCCAAGCAAGGGAAACAAAAGCAAAAATAAACAAGTGGGACTACATCAAGCTAAAAAGCTTCTGCATAGCAAAGGAAACCATCAATAAAACAAAAACACAACCTACTGTATGGGAGAATATATTTTCAAATTATATATCCGATAGGGGGCTAATATCCAAAATATATAAAATTCATACAACTCAATACCAAAAAAACAAAACAAAACAAAAAAAGTCCAATAAAAAGTGGACAGGGGACCTGAAGAGACATTTTTCCAAAGAAGACATACAGAAGGCCATTAGACACATGAAAATCAGATACTCAGCATCACTAATCACCAGGAAAATGCAAATCAAAACCATAATAAAGTATCACCTCACACCAGTGAGAGTAGCTAATATCAACAAGATAAGAAATAACAAGAGTTGACAAGGATGTGGAGAAAAGGAAGCCCTCCTCCACTGTTGATGGGAATATGAATTGGTGCAGTCACTATGAAAAACAGTATGGAGGTTTCTCAAAACACCAAAAATAGAAATACTATGCAATCCAGCAATTTCACTTCTGGGAATTTACCAGAAAAGAACAAAATAATTAATTTGAAAACATATATGCACTCCTATGTTCAGTGCAGCATTGTTTACAATAGCCAAGATATGGAAGCAATCTAAGTGTCCATTGATAGATGAATGGATAAAAAAGAACTGGTACATATACATAGTGGAATATTTCTCAGACACAAAATGAAATCCTGCCGTTTGTGACAACATTGATGGAACTAAAGGGTATTATGCTAAGTGAAATAAGTCAAATAAAGGCAAATACAATAGGATTTCACTTATACATGCAAACTAAAAAACAAAACAAATAAATAAACAAAACAGAAATAGACTCACAAACATGGAGAGCAGATTGGTAGTTGCCAAAGGGGGGAGGGAGGTGGGGAATGGGTGAAATAGGTGAAGGGGATAAAGAAGTGCAAAATTCCAATTATAAAATCAATTAGCCACAGGGATGAAAATACAGTATAGGGAATGTAGTCAATAGCATTTCGATATATTTCTATATTGACAGATGGCAACTACACTTATTTATAGTGAGCATTTAATAATGTATACAATTATAAAATCACTACATTATATACCTGAATCCAATCAATATTGTGTATCAGTTATATTTCAATTAGAAGAAAAGAAAAAATAGCAGGAGAAAATAAAAATTAAGTTAAATTAAAATAAATAAGAAGTTTCTGCACAGCAAAGGAAACAATAGAGAGAATACACAACCTAAAGAATGGGGAAAAAAATATTTGCTAAGCACATATCTGATAAGAAGTCAATGTCCAAAATATATAAAGAAATCCTATAACTCAATAGCATAAAAACAAATAACTCAATTTAGAAAATGGGCAAAGGATTTGAATAGATATTCCTCTAGAAAAGCACACAAATGGCCAACAGGTATATTAAAAGATGTTCAATGTCACTAATCATAAGGAAAATGAAAATCCAAACCATGAAATGTCATCTCACACCAGTTAGGAGAGCAATTGTCAAAAAGCAAAAGATAACATGTGCTGAAGAGGATGTGGAGAAGTTGAAACTCTTGTATACTGTTGGTGGAAATGTAAACTGGTGTGCTCTATGGAAAACACTACCTGGGTTCCTCAAAAAATTTAAAAAACAGTACCACCACATGATCCAGCAATTCCACTCCTGGGTATATATGCAAAGGAACTGAAATCAGGATCTTGAAGACAGATTAGTACTCCCGTTACTCACAATAGCCAAGATGTAGAAACAACCTAAATGTCCATGGACAGATGAATGGAAAAGGAAATGAGGTATATACATACACTAAGATATTATTCAGAAGGAAAATTCTGTCACATGTCACAACATGGATGAACTTGGAGGACATTATGCTATGTGAAATTAGCCATAGAAGGCCAAAAACCTTTGGCATGATTCTATTTATATGAAGTATCTAAAATACTCAAACTCACAGAAAGAGTAGCATGGTGTTTACGAGAAGCTGCAGGTAGGGAGTTGCTTTTAAACAAATATAAAGTTTCAGTCATACAAGATGATTATGCTCTAAACATCTGCTGTATTACAACACTGTACCTATAGTTAACAATACTGTACTGTGCAGCTCTCTCATAATGCAATCTCTCTTATTTTTCACCATGCCAGGAGGCAGTTACTATCATTACACCCCTTTACAGAGAAGGAATTAGCAGCAGACTCATTTAACCCTGGGAGAATAGGTACTAAGTTATAGAAGTCCCTTTCACAGTTATTGAAGTCATTGAGTGTAGCAGTACTTATTACTATAGCTGGTTGGTAAGCAGCTTGCTCTAATATCTTTTCTGTGTGTGTGTGTTTGTGTGTGTGTTTGTGTGTGTGTTTAATGATCTTCCAAATGCTGTTCCCATTCATTTGCCTAGTATGACAGAGCTCATTCTGCATGGAATCTTGGAGTTCATTTCTCACCTATGAGACAGATTTTAAACCTGAAACTTCAGGCAGCTTAACATTTTGCATTCCAGGTGTGTACCAACAGATGAGGTCACTGTCTCAAAAGCAAAACTTAGCAAGGGCCTACTATGCGATTGGCCAGTTGTGATATACAGCAGGCAGATGCTGTCCTTAGAGGTGACTTGTTGAAAGACATGTGAAGTGAACAAAGGATTTCAAGGAAGTCAGATTAGAGATCATCTATGTAAGGGAAAGTGACTGTCAGGTCTGCTGAAGCCTTGCTGTCATTTCTGTGCTCGGTTCATGTGAGATGTTTTTGTATTCTTTCCCTAAAGCTCTTTGCTGCATGAAAGAGTGGGAATATATTTCCTTTTGCAACAGTAAATGTCTTAATGAAGACAGCCAGCATTTCTTAAAATGCCTTTTTTTGGTACTAGTGCTTTCTGCAGTACATATAGGTAGGTACTCTACAGAAGGATATCAACATTGATTTTTTTTCTCCAAAGTTTCTCTAATATCTGTGACCACACACACACACACACACACACACACATACATACACACCTGCATGTATATACATAATAGACAAAAGACTTGAGAAATGGCATGCCATTCACAAGAATAAGAGAAACTTACGAGGCTGCAACCAATTCATCAATGCATGATATTAATCTGTAAATAGATGATTGAGACACATCTCCCGGCTCCCCCTAGAAGGATCAGTTATCCTATTGATGAAAACTGATCCTCTGTTATATATCTTAAAATTCAAAATTTTAACACAGTTGTGATATTATTAAATTTTCATTATATATTAAACAGAATAATCATTTCCTGCCCCAATTACTTCATCTACATGAATATTTTTATTTATGAATTTTAATTCATAAACATTCGATGTCTCATCAACCCATTATAATTCTAGAAGTAGCATTATAATCAACTAACTCTTGAATTGTTGGCTATAAATAAGAAGTGTAAAATTTAAGAAATATAGTGATATATATAGATATGAGGATCATAAACACATTCCTATAAAAAGACAGTACAGTAGTAGCCAAGCCTGAACATGGATGGACCTGAGCAGCATCTACCAAAATACAGATTCTCAGACTCTTAATTAAATCTAATAAATGTGAGTCTCCTACAGACGAAATCCAGGAATCTGTATTGCTCAAAATCTCTCTAGATGACTCTCCTGCTGTGTGACCACAGATGTGGTTCATAATTCACAAGTATATTCCATTTTATTATGATAATAAAGGAAATTACTCAAGACAAAAATTAATTAAGGCTTTTACTGATTAGAAGGGTACGGTGAACTAATGAAGTCTTGCAAGGGAACAAATAAAATACAGCTCTCCCTGGAAGGTACAATAAATATTTATTAATATTACAGTATGCTTAATACTTGTTATTGAATGGTACAGCCTACAATGCAGGCCTTAATTGAATTCTGTTTAAATTATGCTAGGCAACTGAAATGTACCCATCACAGCAAGAAAGGAAGAATTAATTATAGAATATCATCTTTGTTGGTTTTATAAATCAGTACAGCATTTTTGAAAAGTGATGTGGTCTTATACACCAATAGCATTAACAATTATTTTTCACTGCTAAGAAGGTCCCCTAAGAAAATAATCAAAGAAGTGGACAAATATTTGTATTTAAATAAGGTGACTGCATTTATGTTATCACAAAATGGGAAATAGCCAAAAAGTATAACATAGGTGACCGTTTTAACAAATGATCATGTATACACATGAAAACATATTATGTAGCCATTACTATTGAACTTGTGACATTTTTAGTGGCCAAGGGATAAAATGTTGCATAATTAAATGTTGAGGAAAAAACTTAAATATTCAGAGGAAGCCTAAAGCCCCCAAATTTACTAGATACAAGAAAAGATGTCTAAAATGGAGGCTGGATTTTGTCTATTTATATAGACAGAATTTATTATGAATTAGAAAGTATAAAGAAGCTTAAGAAAAAAACAGCTGTGAGGGAGGAAAAGCATTAAGTGATAGGAGCATTCAAAGAGACCACCCTCTACCCCCATGCTACTCTTTCTACACCTTGTCTTCACATCAGAATCATCTTAAAACTCCTGATGTGCAGGATCCATTAAGCCCATCTAATCAAAATCTCCGGTGGTTAGGACCCAAGTATCAGTACTTTTTTAAAGCTCCCTAGGTGATTACAATGTACAGTCAAATTAAGAATCTGATTAAAGACAGTTAACAATGAGAGCTCATCCCTTGTTCAGTAAAAGGAAGGAAAGTAGTTAGGACACAGCACCCAGTATTTCTTTTCTCTCTCTATCCTCCTGTCCTCTCAGCAGACTCTGAACCCCTCAGTGGAAAAACTGCTTAAACTTTCATGAAATGTTGTTCTGGGAAAGACAGGAGTGCAGGTTTCCTGCTTAGAAGCCTCCTTATCTGGGACAGAAGACTGGATGATGACCCAGGCCTATCTTTCCTATAGTCCTTTCCCAAACGCAGATGGGTTGAGCCAAGGCTCCAGCTTCAGCCTCCTATTCAGGTTAAGTAGCACTGATAAGTGGTCTACACATTTTCTATCATGTTAGTAGATGTACAAGAATCAGTCTGTAGTCCCAAGCCTGGTTCCGAGTACACACACAACGTTGGAGTTCAACAAAACTCTCGGATAACATAATTCACTTTGCCCTTTGCTATGGTAGAAGAAATGTGTGTCATAAGGAAAAGTGGCCCTGGTGTCAGCACAAAGAACAATTGGGAAGATGCCTCAGCACCAAAATCAATCAAGGAGTGAAGTAAAGAATGAATGAAGCTAAAATAATTTTAAAATAGAGATTCATTGTTCTTGTAATGTAGGATTTGCAAACTGAAATCTCTAGGCCACATCATATCCAAAATTATATTGCGTTAAGTACCTTGACAAAAATTTGGGGTTTTTAATTTTTTTATTGAGCTATAGTTGATAAACAATACTATATTGATTTCAAGTATATCACATAGTGGTTCAACAGTTATCTGCACTATTAGATGCTTAACCCAACTAGTGTACTTACTGTCAATATCGAAAGATGTCACAGAATTATTGACTATATTCTCTATGGTGTACTTTCATCCCCATGCTAATTTATATTGTGACTGAGATTTTGTGCCTTTTTATCCTCTTCACCTATTTCACCCACCCAACCCAACCCCTCCCCTATGGTAACCACCAGTCACTTCACAGTTGTATGAGTCTGTCGTTGTTTTGTTCATTTTGTTTTGTTTTGATTTAAGGTTGTACTTATAAGTGAAATTATATGGTATTGGTCTTTCTCTGTTTGGCTTATTTGACTTAGCATAATACCATCTAGGTCCATCCATGTTGTTGCAATGGCAAGCTTTCTCTTTTTTTTAATTTATTAAGGTATCACTACTATACAATCTTTTGAAGGTTTCCCATGAGCAACATTGTGGTTCCTACATTCACCCATATTATCAAGTCACCCCACACACATCCCATTGCAGTCACTGTCCACCAGTGTAATAAGATGCTTTAGAATCACTCCTTGCCTTCTCTGTGCTATACTGCCTTCCCCATGACCCCGATACATTATGTGTGCTAATCATAATACCCCTTAATCCCTTTCTCACTCCCTTCTCACCCTCCCTCCCCACCCCCTTTCCCTTTGGTAACCACTAGTCCCTTCTTGGAGTCTGTGAATCTGATGCTGTTCTGCTTCTTCAGTTTTGTTCTGTTATACTCCACAAATGAGTGAAATCATTTGGTATTTGAATTGCTCTGTCTGGCTTATTTCACTGAGCATAATAACCTCTAGCTCCATCCATATTGCTGCAAATGGTAGGATTTGTTTTCTTCTTATGGCTAAATAGTATTCCACTGTGTATATGTACCACATCTTCTTTATCCATTCATCTACTGACGGACACTTAGGTTACTTCCATATCTCGGCTATTCTAATAGTGCTGTGATAAATATAGGGGTGCATATGTCTTTTTGAATCTGGGATCTTGTTTTCTTCAGGTAAATTCTTAGGAGTGGGATTCCTGGGTCAAATGGTATTTCTATTTTTAGTTTTTGAGGAACCTCCATATTGCTTTCCACAATGGTTGAACTAATTTATATTCCTACCAACAGTGTTAAGAGGTTTCCCCTTTCTGTGCATCCTCACCAGCATTTGCTGTTCCTTGTCTTTTAGATGTTGGCCATCCTTACTGGTGCAAGGTGATATCTCATTGTGGTTTTAATTTGCATTTCCCTGATAATTAGCGATGTGGAGCATCTTTTTATGTGCCTGTTGTTGGCCATCTGAATTTCTTCTTTGGGGAAGTGTCTGTTCATATCCTCCACCCATTTTTTAATAGGGTTATTTGCTTCTTGGGTGTTGAAGCATGTGAGTTCTTTATATATTTTTTATGTTAACCCCTTGTCAGGTATGTCATTTACAAATATATTCTCCCATACTGTAGGATGCCTTTTTGTTCTGCCAATGGTGTCCTTTGCTGTAGAGAACCTTTTTACCATTTGTTCATTTTGTATTTTGTTTCCCTTGCTGGAGGAGATGCATTCAGGAAAAAGTTGCTCATGTTCATAGTCGATTTTTGCCTATGTTCTCTTCTAAGAGTTTTATGGATTCATGACTTACATTCAGGTCTTTGATCCATTTCTAGTTTACTTTTGTTTATGGAGTTAGACAATAATCCAGTTTCATTCTCTTACATGTAGCTGTCCAGTTTTGCCAAAATGAGTTGTTGAAGAGGCTGTTGTTTCGCCATTGTATATCCATGGCTCCAGTATCCATATATATTAATTGGCCATATGTGTGTGGTTAATATCTGGGCTCTCTATTCTATTCCATTGATCTATGGGTCTGTTCTTGTGCTAGTACCAAATTGTCTCGAATACTAAGGCTTTGTAGTAGAGCTTGAAGTTGGGGAGTGTAATCCCCCAGCTTTATTCTTCCTTCTCAGGATTGCTTTGGCTTTTCAGGGTCTTTCGTGGTTCCAAATGAATTTTACAACTATTTGCTACAGTTCATTGAAGAATGCTGTTGGTATTGCATTGAATAGGGATTGCATTGATAGGGATTGCATTGAATCTGTACAGATTGCTTAGGCAGGATAGCCATTTTGACAATATTCTTCCTATCCATGAGCAAGGGATGTATTTCCATTTATTGGTGTCTTCTTTAATTTCTCTCATGAGTGTCTTGTAGCTTTCAGGGTATAGTTCTTTCACCTCCTTGATCAGGTTTATTCCTAGATATTTTATTCTTTTTTGATGCAATTGTGAATGGAATTGTTTTCCTGATTTCTCTTTCTGCTAGTTCATCATTATTTTATAGGAATGCAACAGATTTCTGTGTATTAATTTTGTATCCTGCAACTTTGCTGAATGCAGTTATTAGTGATAGTAGTTTTGGAGTGGATGCTTTAGAGATTTTTATGTACAATATCATGTCATCTGCACACAGCGACAGTTTAACTTCTTCCTTACCAATCTGGGAACCTTTTATTTCTCTGTGTTGTCTGAATGCTCTGGCTAGGACTTCCAGAACTATGTTGAATAAATGTGGGGAGGGTGGGCATCCTTGTCATGTTCCTGATCTTAGAGGAAAAGTGTTCAGCTTTTTGCTGTTATGTATGATGTTGGCTGTGAGTTTGTCATATATGGCCTTTATTATGTTGAGGTACTTGCCCTCTATATCCATTTTGTTGAGAGTTTTTATCATGAACGGATGTTGAATTTTGTCAAATGCTTTTTCAGCATCTATGGAGATGATCATACGATGTTTTTCCTTCTTTTTGTTGATGTGGTGGATGATGTTGATAGATTTTCAAATATTATACCATCCTTGCATCCCTGGAATAAATCCCACTTCATCATCATGGATGATCTTTTTGATGTATTTTTGAATTCAGTTTGCTAATATTTTATTGAGTATTTTTGCTTCTATGTTCATCAGGGATATTGCTTTATAATTTTCTTTTGTTGTGGTGTCTGCCTTCATAGGGTGATGCTGCCTTCATAGAATGAATTTGGAAGTATTCCCTCATCTTCAACTTTTTGGAAAACGTTAAGGATGGCTACTAGGTCTTCTCTAAATGTCTGATAAAATTCAGCAGTGAAGCATCTGGTCCAGAGATTTTGTTATTGGGTAGTTTTTTGATTACCAATTCAATTTCATTGCTGGCAATTGATCTGTTTAGACTTTATGTTTCTTCCTGGATCAGCTTTGGAAGATCGTATTTTTCTAAAAAGTTTCCCATTTCTTCTAGGTTATCCAATTTGTTAGCATATAATTTTTCATAGTATTCTCTCATAATTCTTTGTATTTCTGTGGTGTCTGTAGTGATTTTTCCCTTCTCTTTTCTCACTCTGTTTATGTGTGTAGAACTCTTTTTTTCTTGATAAGTCTGGCTAGGAGCTTATCTATTTTATTTTCTCAAGGAACCAGCTCCTGGTTTCATTAATTTTTTCTATTGTTTTATTAGTCTCAATTTTATTTATTTCTTCTCTAATCTTTATTATGTCCCTCCTTCTACTGAGCTTGGGCCTCACTTATTCTTCTTTTTCTAGTTTCATTAATTGTGAGTTTAGACTGTTCATTTGGATTGTTTTTCTTTCTTGAAGCATGTATTGCTATAAACTTTACTCTTAAAACTGCTTTCACTATGTCCCACAGAAGTTGGAGTGCTGAGCTGCTCTTTTCATTTGTCTCCATATGTTGCTTGATCTCTGTTTTAATTTGGTCATTGATCCACTGATTATTTAGGAGCATGTTGTTAAGGCTCCACGTGTTTGTGGCCTTTTTTGTTTTCTTTGCATAATTTATTTCTAGTTTCATACCTTTTTGATCTGAGAAGTTGGTTGGTACAGCTTCAATCCTTCTGAATTTACTGAGGCTCTTTTTGTGGCCCACTGTGTGATCTACTCTGGAAAATATTCCATGTGCACTTGAGAAGAATGTGTATCCTGCTGCTTTTGTGTGGAGTGTTGTATAGATGTCTGTTAGGTTCACCCTTTCTAATGTGTTGTTCTGTGCCTCTGTCTCCTTACTTATTTTCTCTCTGGTTGATCTGTCCTTTGGAGTGAGTGGTGTGTTGATGTCTCCTAAAATGAATGCATTGCATTCTGTTTCCCCCTTTAATTCTCTTAGTATTTGTTTCACATACTTGGGTGTTTCTATGTTGGTGTATAGATATTTATAATGGTTATATCTTCTTGTTGGACTGAGCCCTTTATCATTATGTAGTGTCCTTCTTTATCTCTTGTGACTTTCTTTTTTTTGAAGTCTATTTTGTCTGATATAAGTATTGCAACACCTGATTTTTTCTCCCTATTATTTTTGCATGAAATGAAATACCTTTTTCCATCCCTTCACTTTTAGTCTGTGTATGTCTTTGGGTTTTTCTTGTATGTTTGTATGTCTTGTAGGCAGAATATAGATGTGTCTTGTTTTTTATCCATTCTGTAACTCTATGTCTTTCAATTGGTACATTCAGTCCATTTATATTTAGGGTGATTATTGATAGATGTGTACTTATTGCCATTGCAGGCTTTAGATCTGTGTTTACCAAAGGTTCAAGGGCAGCTTCTTTACTATGTAACAATCTATCTTAACTCACTTATTACAAACACAATCTAAAGGTTCTTTTTTTTCTCCCTTTTCTCCCTCCTCCACTCTTTATATGTTAGGTGTCTCATTCTGTACTCTTTGTGTATCCTTGACTGAATTTTTGGGTAGCTGACTTAATTTTGCATTGCTTTGTAATAATTAATTAGTTTACTTCATTTACTGTGGTTTTATTTTCTCTGGTGTCAGATGTTTAGCCTTAGGAGCACTTCCATCTAGAGTAGTCCCTTTAAAATACACTGTAGAGACAGTTTGTGGGAGGAAAATTTTCTCAACTTTTGCTTCTCTGTAAATTATTTAATCCTTCCTTCAAATTTAAATGATAATCTTGCCAGGTAGAATATTCTTGTTTTGAGGCCCTTATGTTTCATTGCATTAAATATATCGTTTCACTCCCTTCTGGCCTGTAAGGTTTCTGCTGAGAAGTCTGATGTTAGCCTGATGGGTTTTCCTTTGTATGTAATATTTTTTCTCTCTCTGGCTGCTTTTAATACTCTGTTATTGTTCTTGATCTTTGACACTTTACTTATTGTATGTCTTGGTGTTGTCTTCCTTGGGTCCCTTGTGTTAGATCTGTGCACTTCCATGGCCTGAGAGACTATTTTCTTTCCCAGATTGAAGAAGTTTTCAGCAATTATTTCCTCAAAGACACTTTTTATCCCTTTTTCTCTCTTCTTCTTCTTCTAGTACCCCAATAAAGTAAATATTGTTGTTTCAATTGGTCACAGAATTGTCTTACTATTCTTTCATTCCTAGAGATCCTTTGCTCTCTCTGTGCCTCAGCTTCTTTCGATTCCTGTTCTCTAATTTGTATTCCATTTACCATCTCCTCTACCTCTTCTAATCTGCTTTTAAATCTGTCCACTGTATGTTTCATTTCAGATACTGTATTTATCAAAGTTTCTATCTCTTTCTTGAAGTCATCCCCAAGATCTTCAATATTTTTCTGCATCTCCATGAGCATGTTTATGGTTTCTATTTGGAAATCTTTATCGAGAAGATTGATTTCAGTTTCACTTAGCCCTCTTTTTGGTGTTTGAGGGATTTTGGTCTGAACTAGTTTCTTTTGCCAATTCATATTTCTAATGAATAATATGAAATAATAACTTTGTTTAGGCAGCGCCTTCTAGTGCCCAGGAGCTCTGCTCTCTGGAGCTGCCCAGCCCCTGGAATGACAGTGGGGGTTGCAGACATGTGGCTCCAGAGCCTGCCAGGAGGAAATAGCTCTTTCCTGCTTCCTGTCTGCAGTGCCTGCCTCCACTGCCAGCTGGCCAAGCACACAGGGAGGAGCCTCTGCATTACACCCCTGTAGCTGCCATAGGCGCGGCTGCCCTCTGGCTCCCTGGTGCAATTGTGGGGGCAGCAGGTTTGCAAGCTTGTGGCAGCTTGAAGGAAAGAGCGGCAGACAGCATATTGCAGTTGGTGTGGGGGGCTCAGTGCTACAATGCCAGCCAGGGGATGGAGCACCTGAAGCTCCTGAAAGCTCCCAACCGACAGGCTGACTGTGCCCGGATTTTGTCTACCTCTCCTTTCTCCTGAGCAGCAAGCTCTGTGTAATCCTTGCCCCTTTAGCAGCCCTCTCACTGTGGGGAAGTCTTTTAAAGTGCGCACCTGTCTTTTGTCCCGGAGCAGCTAATTGTGGGTACTTGTTCTTCAAAAGTGGCTGGAATCTCAGTCTCTCCATGTTTTCTGCCTGCCTTTGCTTTACAACCCCTCTAATCTCCAGAGCACCATGTAATGTGGATTCATGCTCCCGGAGCAGATATCCAGCATGGATATTTAACAGTCCTGGGCTTCCACTCCCTCCTCACTCCATTTCTCTTCCTCCCACCAGTGAGCTGGGGTGAAGAGGGAGGTTGGGTCTCCCTGGATTGTGGCTTTGCTACTTACCCTTTTCTGTGAAGTCTTCTCTTTTCCCCAGATGTAAGCCATCTATTGCAGTCTTCTTTCTGGTCACTCTTTCAGGATTAGTTGTATTTGGTGTATTTTCATATTATGTGTGGTTTTGGGAGGAGATTTCTGCCTTGCTTCTTACACTGCCATTTTTTTTCCCTCTCAGCTTTCTTTCTTTTTTATGGTTAAATAATATTCCATTGTGCATATGTACAGTATCTTCTTTATCCCTTCATCTATTGATGGGCAACTTAGGTTGCTTCCATATCTTGACTATTTTCAATAACATGACATGACAATAAACATAAGAGCACATGTATCTTTTTGAATCAGAGAATTTGTTTTCTTAGGATAAATTCATAGAAGTGGAATTACTGGCTCAAATGGTATTTGTCTATTTAGTTTTTTGAGAAACCTCTATATTGCTTTCCATAGTGGCTGCACCAATTTACATCCCCACCAACAGTTTAAGAGGGTTCACTTTTCTCTACATCCTTGCCAACACTTGTTATTTCTTATCTTTTGGATAGTAGCCATTCTGACTGATATGAGGTGATATCTCACTGTGGTTTTGATTTGTACTTTCCTAATGATTAGTGATATGGAGCATCTTTTCATGTGCCTGTTGGCTATCAGCATATCTTCTTTAGAAAAAATATCTATTCAGATCTTCTGCTCTTTTTGAATTGGGTTATTTATTTTCTTTGGTGTTGAAGTGTATCAGTTCTTTATGTATTTTAGATGTTAGTCCTTTATGAGATATATCATTTGAGAATATGTTCTCCTATGCCATAGGTTGCTTTTTCTTTTTGTTGATGTTTTCCTTTGCTCTGCAGAAGCTTTTTAGTTTGATATAGTCCCACTTGTTTATTTTTGCTTTTGTTTCATTTGCCCAGGGAGACATATCCAGAAAAAAATTAGAGATGCTTATGTTCACAAGATCTTTACCTATGTTTTCTTCTAAGAGTTTTAGGGTTGGGGCCTTATATTTAGATCTTTAACCATTTCGAGTTTACTTTTGTGTATGGTGTTAGACAGTAATCCAGTTTCATTCTTTTGCATGTAGCTGTTCAGTTTCCCAAACACTATTTTTTGAAGAGACTGTCTTTTCCCCATTGTATTTTCTTGCCTTCTTTGTTATGCATCAATTGACTATATATGTGTAGGTTAATTTCTGGGCTCTCTATTCTGTTCCACTGAACTATGTTTCTATTCTTATGCCAGTACTATACTGTTTTTGGCACTGTAGCTTTGTAGTATAGTTTGAAATCAGGGAGCATGATATCCCCAGTTTTGTTTTTTCTCAAGATTACTTTGGCTGTTCAGGTTCTTTTGTGGTTCCATATATAAATATTTTAGGATTATTTGTTGTAGTTCATTGAAAAATGGCCTTAAGCATACACATTTACAAAAATTTTGTGTCTGAATCCCTTTAAAATGTGCAATCTCCAGCTCATCCTATTATACTCCCCACTATGACACTGAGGCCACTTGAAGCATTTGTGTCACACAATCAGTCTTAACAGTCATTGAATGTTTGATTCATGACCATTATACCCTCTTCTCAGTGTTACAGAGAATTACAGCTGATTATTGATGATTCCAGCCAGGAATCATCTCTATCCCCTCCTTGAAGAATCTAGGACACAAGCTTAGACCAACTTGTGAATGATCAGCCAAATTTTTGCTCTGAGAAACTGCCTTTCAATTCTGCAGAAACTAACCCAAACAAATTGTAGGTTTCACCAGAGACAGGGCCTGTGCCTCCATTTGAAACCACTCCATTAGAGTACCAGCTGCCAAGATCTGCTTCTGGCCACACAGAGGCTGCACAGCACATTAACAACCATTCAGCAGGGCTAAGACAGAGGGGAGCTAGCCAGGTACTGGTCCCCTGCATGGGGAAGCCATCATCTCTTGTGTGAAACCTTTTGTTTTTCAACAGAGGTCCGCAGTGAGAAGTAATAAATAGGTGTCTTATTTAATGACACTTAGGTTTGTAATTACTATGTTCAGATTTGGAAAGCCCATAGGAAAGGAAATGTAAATTTTCACTTTCTTATTGGCCTTTTGTTCAATGACTAGAGTTCAATCAAGATTGGTTTACAGAGATAATGTTTGCTCCCCACTGGCCCTGGAGCATTAATTCATACATAAAAAGACTTAAACCAATATTAGCTCGATGAATGAATGAGAACTCTATAGAACCTACACTCATGTAGCCTATGTACTCAAGTATCTATGCCTCAAGGTAGCATCTGAAATGTCCCTTAGTTGCCACAAACAAAATCTGCTAGATGTTTGGAGGAGAGAGATTCCTTTTCATTAGAGGAGGCTGGGAAAGATTTTTACAGAAAATGGTATTTGAGCTGTACCTGGAAGAATAAGGAGAATCATAACAGGCAGATGTGCAAATCAGCAGGAATATTTTGAGATGTGAACAAGGGCCAAAGGAAATTGCTATCAGTAAGGGGAATCCATGTAAAGTGGAAACCAAAACTTCATAATACAGGGAAATTTGATTGGGAATATTTCTCAGAAATAAAAGCTTATAAAAATAAGTTTAGTATCTATTTTAGAATGTGTCACCTATAATCCCAGCAATATGCTAAGTCTGAAGACAAACAATAGATCAAGACTGGTATGTGTGTGGGGGGGTATGTATTATAATTTCACATTAGTTTATGGAACCTTTATACCTAACTTTATACTTAACTTTCATAGATTGGCCATGAAGAGGTGATACCTGTAAAAATATTTGACAGCTCCATTAATTATTTCTACATCATTTTTATTAACCTTGTAAAATGTTTCATCTTTTGTAATGTTCTCTGCTGTTTGCAATCAGTTCATGTTGCATTTACCTTGCACTCAAGGAAGATAACAGTGTCTGACAAATCATTGAGAAACCAAGAGAAAAGGCAGAGATGTTGCAGAATGTCCTAAGTTTATAAATCTTCTCTTCATTGGTAAATCTTTTTTCTATTCTTGTAGCTTTGACTTCCTTTTGGGACATCATCATTATGAAGACTCTGACAAATATTCAGGTAATAAGTATCCCTTGTAGTTGACATTGGCTGGAATATAAGGTAATTGTGGAGAAGTTGTAGGTAATGCAGATGGCAAGATTGACTGTGGCATCCATCACTGTGCTAAAAAGGTAGTGCTTTCTTCGTTTACTTAATGGACAGCAGGATGCCACTGAAGGTGTTTAAGCAGGGAAGAAAAGTAAACAAAGCTATCCTTAAGAAAGATTTGTCTGGCAGTGCTGGGGAAGATAGGTTGCAGTGGAGGCTACAGGTATGTGGGAGGCTGATGTAATCCATCAACACTCGTGTTTCCTTACAGAATGTTTGTCTATGGGCAAAGACAAAGATCCCTTGTTTATCAAGGCTTTCTGTCCTCCTTTGACTTCCATTGCAATTGATGGTGATGCACACCTTCATTTATCTTTGTAAGATGAGAAGCATTTTTTCAGAGCTATTTGCATGTTTTAAGCGGCCCATACAGAGAGTAATGTGATTGACAATTTGGAACATATTGTCTTTATTCAGCTCCAGAATTGTGCCTGAGGGAAGAAGGGTTAAGTAGAAAGGAAAACAGCGCACCCCCACCCCCCTTCCCACCTCTATGAAAACTTGAATTAATTTTTCATCTTGTGAAGTTTATTTTAGAAGACAAAATAAATGAAAAGGCCAGACATCTTTTTTTAGGCTAAAGAAAGGCTCAGTGAAGTCCCTGAGATGAAGAAGAACTAAAGCTATTTTTCAAACCATCTTTCTAAAGAAATTTATTGAGTACAGCTATCTGTTATCTTTGTGGAGCCTCAAATGAAGGGACATAAGTGCTGTACTTTTTCCAGATTATTACATGAAAATACTTTTAAACTATAATACTTAAAAAAATCTGAATACAACCATTTTTCCTTTATCCTTCTTTTCACAGCTCCCTAACTCTCAAATGCATATATACATACACACTCAGTCACTCACTCACTAAACAAAGGATGTGTTTAGGAGGATGATTTTGGAATTCCAAAGAAAAATTTTGGAAGTTAGGCTCTCATTCTCAGTTGAAGGTTCTGAAAATCTGTATTTAGCCATCTGTGAACCAGTCATGGATCTATATCCTAAACAAATGTTAAAAACAATGACAAAAATGAGAGGACAGGGTGATTGCCCCCTTGGAATAACACATTTCAAAATGTTTCAGTGTTGCTGGCTGGTAGGGAAGCCTCATGGCTATTGGTCTTTCTCTTATTTTCTAAAGCTTCTACGACTAGAGATTTTGCAATGATTTTTGTAACTTCATTGGCTTTATCCAGAGTCTCTCTACCTACCATAATCAATCCTGAATCCTATGAAAACCAGAAAAATCCTAAATCGAACATAAAGATAATTTATTTATTTTCATCAGGTATATTACCTAAGAAGCTCAGCAATTCTTTGTTGGCAAGATAAGGAAGGCAGAAAATATTTCCTACTTTCTGTCAGGCAGGCAATAAATGTATGAAGGTCCTACTGCATGCTGGCAGTGCTCTAGCAATGACTAAGGCAGAAAGGTCCCTGTCCTCAAAAAAATTAACTTTCTTGAGGGAGGAGCAGAAAAGAAATAAATGGATGCAATAAATTCCATTACTAAAAAGTGCAATGAAGAGAAGCAAGAATATGGGTTGTAGGTGGGAAGAGTTGCTTTACCCAGGCTTATCAGGGTAGACCTCCTTGAGGAGGTGGTAATTGAGTAGGACTTAAACATACACATTTGGACTTGAGCTCTTATTCTGTTCAAAAAAGGAACAACAAGCCCAAACTGGAGTCATTTGCCCCCAACAACAGTAAACTTAATTACAATTCAACCTATCTCAGGAATGTGACCTATCTCAGGAAGTTTTCACCCACAATTTCCAGAATTTCCCACCTCGCCTTAGTCCATTCACACACCAATGGATATTTACCACAACAGAGTGTCCAGTAGATAAACAGGTCTAAGGGTGGAGAGAAAACAGCCATCCTCTCCTCTCCTCTGTTCCTGGTACCTAATTGGTCTCATGCCCATCAGTCACCAGGGACCTGCCTATGGAGTTCTGTCTGCAAGAGACAGAGCTGGTTTTGCTAGCAGGGACCAGAGAGAAAGAGTGGATGTGCCATGGCTGTAGGAGATGGATGGAGCAAAGGCTGGCTAGTGAACCCAAGGGAGCTGTGAGCAATAAACCCCTTTCTCCAAACCTGCCCTTTCCCTTGCCTTCCTTCGGTTTCATTGGATTCACATAGAACTTGCCCCAGGCAGGGAACACCCTTACTCCCAGAGCTACAGACCTTTTAACAGTTAATCCGAAAATTCCTGATCGGCACTAGTTAAGATAATCTGCATGGTAAGAACCTTGGGGTCTATTTCTCAAAAAAAGAAGAAGGTATGAAACAATCCTTTTTTTTTCTTCTGTGAACAACTTCCTTTCGCCACCCTCCTGCCTATAAAAACCTATTTTGTACAACTCGTCAGAGCTCCCCTCTATTTGCTACATGGGATGCTGTCTGATTCATGAATCAATTAATAAAGCCTATTAGATCTTCAAATTTACTCAGTTAATTTTGTTCTTTAACAATTTGAACTCGTTAACTTTAAACAGAGCAAAGAGCAATTGTATTTAAGCAAAAAATGAGTTTATTAGGGAATAGCAGAGAAACTGCAATTGAGAAGAACCAAGCTACAGCAAATCATAGGCAAGTCAAAGAGACAAAGGGAAGGTCAACTTTTATTAGGGTTTAGAAGGAAATTGACCAGGGTTGTTCTGAACAGAAGTTTATTGGAGAACAGGAATTTGAGGTTACAGTAGTTTCCCATTGACTGCAGGTGGTAGTTAATGCCTTGTTGCTGTGGAAGAAAGGTATCTTCCTTTCCTTTCTTAAAGGCAGGCAATAAGTTTCTATATGAAAAGGGCCCTTTCTTCTCAAAATAATTATCTCCCTTTTCCTGCTGGTTATGTAGGCTGCAACCAGTGGTATGTATGTGAGCCCTTTCAGGGCTCTCCAATACTATTTTAAATGAGGCTTCCTTTATTTATTTTCACAAACTTGTAGTCAGGTTAAGCACACTGATCTAGATTCAGTCTTCCTAAAACTAAACTTCCATTTCAAAAACTGATATTTGAGTTCTGCAACCTCATAAAGGTACTTGCTTTCCATCTTCATGGAATGTGGCAAATAGGGAGCTTGCCCTTTCACACACCATTTTGTGGAGTAAGAAACTCTCTAATAAGTTTTAAAGCAAAGGTTAAATAAATAGAATGGTTCTGTGGGGTTGTGGGATTTATTACCCCATTTTAATTGGAAACAGAAGTCAGAAAGATTAAGTAAGTTAATTGTCAAAGCTCACATGTACAAAAGGTAGAGGAACCTTGGTGGTTGCTACAATGTTTCTTAAAGGTTCTACAAAAATTCTTAAATTTTGATGATGTATTAGTCTCCATTGCTACATAACAAATTATCTTGAAATTTAGCAGCTTAAAACAAACATCTCACAGCTTCTATGAGGCATGGTCTCTGACTCAGAATCTCCTAACTGCTGTAATCACAGTATCAGTTGGGCTGTAGTCACCTCAAGGCTAGCCTGAAGGAGGGCCATTTCCACCATTACTTACTCAGCCATCTTGGCCCTCAGGGGCTACTGCCCAAAGATACCATTTCCTGCCCTGTGAACCTGTCTCCATTAGGCTACTCACAACATGGCAGCTCACTTCCCCCAGAGCAAGGACTCAGGGAGACAGAAAGAGAGAGCAAGAGAAAGCAAATAAGATGGAAACCAGTCTTTAGTAACCTAATTGTGAAAGTGATACTACATCACTTTTGTCACATTCCATTCATTAGCTCTCAGCCACTGAGCCCAGCCCACACTTGAGGAGAAGGGATTACACAAAGGTATGGATACAAAGAAGGGTGATTGGAAACTATTTTAGAGGCTGCTATAAAAAAGGTTGTTTTTAAAATAAGATATAACTCAAATTTTTCAGTGGACAGCTATTTAAAATTTTAATAATCTATTTTGGGGTGTATGGTTAAATTGAATGGCTCACCAAACTAATGATTAGGGATTAAAAATAATTTCCTTGTTAAAATGGAAAAAAAAATTAGCAAAATGGATAATATTGTTAACCTCAAATTGAAAGATTCAAACTGACAAGTGAAACTTAAAACATGTAAATATCTTTACATTTTATTATACTCAACATCATCAATTTAATTACAGCAAAACAAAGTCATTCATCAATTAATGTCAATTTGGATTTTATTGGCTCTGATTGTTTTGGCTGCCTTTATCTGCAAATTTCACAGAAACCCTTCAAAGCAGGTTGTACAATTGGCCTCATGCTACCTCTGGGGTTCCCTCAGGACCCGAGAAGTAAGGCAAATTGCCCAAAGTCAACAGCAAGTAACAGCTAGAGTTTAACATGTAAAATCTAACTCCAGAACTCACACACTTAGTTTTGGTGATATCCTGAGGTCATAAAGAAAATAAACATTTAAATTAACATAGGTTGCCAGTTCACGTGTGAAGGGATTGTCCCACACCTACCTGTTGAGGTGCACTGGTTGACAATCAGATGGACTCATTTCCATTTCCATGTCCCTTCAATTCAATGGAACCCATTTTGCATTGGCAAATAATTAAGTTAAGGAAACGTCTAAAATGGGCACTCCTGACTTATCACATATCCAACCATCCAATTGTCCAACTATCTATCCTTCCACTCATTCACCCAGCCAACACTCTGACTTATCTACACGTCAGCCCATTCATCCATCTACCCAACTATCCATTCTATTAACTCTCCTGGTTCATCTGCCCTAAATACGTGTTTCTCAAACTCCAGCCATTAAAACTCCAGCCTCAATATTTATATAAAAATATTTATATATTATTTTATAGCTTTGTGTGGAAGCTTATTTTTCTCTAGTACACTTTCAAATAATTCATGAGTTAATTTTTTTAATAAAAGGATTTTACCTACCATAGTTACCAAACCTTGGGATTCAATTTGTCCTTGTCTAAAGCGTTTAGAAGATGAAGGGAACAGATGTACCCTTTCATCTTTATTTCAGGACCTGCCCCACCCAGTGGGGGAAAGGATCTGGATCCACAGACCCATCTTAGCCTGAGGCTCTGGGGGAGGTATAGGGAAAGATAAACGATGCTCTCCCCCAACCCCCTCCACCCCAACCCTAAGGCTATCAGCCATTGACTGGTTTGAAATGAGATGTTTTCCTGAACACCTGTAGGGCCATCCTAGAGTCAATATTTCATATTCATTAACTAATGAACAGCTGGAGACTGGTGAAACCTCTCTGTGCAAGCTGTTTGAGAGCTTGCTAAATCAATAGCCTTCCCTTGATTGTTGCTGCATTTGGCTCCCTCCTAAACATTCGCTCCTAGGCGTGGGCATTGTGGCCTATGTCAACACTGTCCGATGCCATGTTGGAACTCCTGAAATATGTACTTGGGCTGTTTCTGTGTATGAAAAATAAGGGAAGGTTGGTCACGCAGATCCATGAAGGTCTTTTTGAAGGCTCAGGAGAAGCTTGCCTCCAATCCCCCTCCCCTCCTCTCCCTCTCTTTCTCTTTATTACTCTGCTCTGTCTCCTCACTCCCTCTCTCCATTCTTTATCCTTCCCTCCCTCCCTCCACCTTCTTTTTCTCCCTGCTCTCTCTCCTCCTGGTCTTATCCTTTCTTATTCTCTTAATTTTCATCCCTCTCCTTCCTCTTTCTTTCTCAATCTGCTTAAATCAATAATGATTTCTTAAATAATCTACCTGTTTATTTCAGGTCTATCATTACAGGGAAGACTACTTGTATCAGCTGAAAGAGGGGCTTAAATTGATCCCTTAGTTACTGGAGGTTTTGAGAGTGGAGAGGGCAGAATTTGAATTCCTACCTCCCAAGAGTTGCAGAATATCAAATAATGTTCATAAATATTTGGCATACAGAAATACAGAAGTTGCTCTATGAATGTTAGTTTTATTTCCTTCTCCATATTATTAAACAAGTAATTTCTGACCATTCCTCTTCACTAAACCACTGTGACAATCAAATTAGATTACTAGTTGGGAATAGAACATGTTTGATAGATACTGTTTTATTTTAGCCCTTGCCTTTTCCTCAGAGACTGACTTAGGCACTCTAACTCTTTATGCCTTAGTCATGTGGCTCCATGGAATAATTTTAGTTGCAAGATTGACCATACTATGCTTTCCTATGCTTGAGAGAAAACATTTATTGTAGGATTTTAAGGTATCTTAGAGCTGCTCTTTGCCACTACTTAAATACTGTTAGAGCGCCCTCTTCTGTTTGACATTAATAGTGCAGATTATTGTTAGGCTGACAACTCAGATGCAGTGTGCTGCGTAAGGCACTCACGCAAGTAGGGTAGTGTTAGTATTAACTTCAGCTGGCAGTGGGTCTAAACGGTGCTGAGAGGGGACTGGATGGTCTACACGGGGTTTCAGACCATCATAACAATAGTACCGCTTGTCAAAATTCTCTAGCAAGTATGTTTGGTCTTTCATAAATTCATAATGTTAGCAAGGAAGAAGGTATTACGGTCCTTTATTACAGGTAAGAAAGTAGAGACAAATTTTTCCTACTATTTATGGACCCTCCCAAGTGAGGATTATTCCTCCCTTATTTAAATTGTAATAGGTATTTTCCTTCCTTAGGATGCTTTGATTGTAAGCAACTGAAACCAAGTAAATTTGAGCAAAAGGAAGGAAATTATTACAAGACACAGGGGTGTCTCACAGAACCCAAAGACCACGGGCCTCAGGCAGAGACTGGAACTTGGCACAGCTGAGCCATCAGGGCTGATATTATGATCTCTGCCTTTCTCACTCAGCTTCCATCTGCTTGTTTTTCCTTTGTGTTTTCTTGTTTCCTTTGCTGCCTCCAGCTTCTAAGTCTGCATGTCTGAGACCACTGGGGCTCTCTGGGACCAACACTCTTCTCATCTCAGTTACAAATACAGAGAGGCAGAGAATCAGCCTGCCCTTGTTTGAGTCAGGTGTCTGGCCCTGAACCAGAGGTGCAGGATGACAGAGCACAGACATGGAACTCACTCCTGCAGACAGTTCCTGGTAAGAGCCCTTGGGCAGACAACCTGACAATGATGCCTATGCGTGGGCATCTGACCATTCTGCCCCTTAAGGAGGAACTTTGGGAGGAAGTGGCCCAGCCCCTCCAATTCCAAGAGGCTATACTGCATCACTAGGGCCACTCAGGGCATGAATAGAGATAGGGATGCCCTTCTTGCAGCCTCAGAACAAATATCTGAGGACACAATTTTAGAGTGCTCAGGAGAATAGTAAACAAGTTCTTACCTAAGTCTGGGACCAGACTTAGGGAGCATTACTGACAACTCAAACAGAACTTTTTGTGTTGACTTACCATTTTTTTCCCAACTGAGAACAAATGATAACACTTGAAATATATATATACTGTTAAAAAGAAACAGGCCCCAAATGGTGTCATTTATGTTAAGTTCATTAAAACTTAATACCTAATTGTAACTGCAGTTTCTGTCTCTCTCAGGAGTGGTATTCTAAACCAATCAATCTGGATTTTCTGATCAGCATTAATGAGGTGATCTGCATAAGATCCCTTACTGTTCCTCCTAAGGGAAGGTGACGTGCATGAAACAATCCTTCCTTTTCTTTTGCTAATAACCTCCTTGCCCCACCCTCCTTCCTATAAGAATTTTCCATTTTGATCAACTTCTCTGAATACCTTTCTACTTACTAGGTGACATGCTGCCCAATTCATGAATTGTTGATTAAAGCCAATTACTTTACTTTAAATTTACTCAACTGAATTATGTCTTTTAGCAATACCAAAATATTTTCCCATGACTGTATAAAATTGTATAAGGAGATATACCATGAAAATATATTTTGACATTTCTTGAATGCCATGTACAGTATATAATCATATAAATCTACAGTTTTGTATTAATTATAGCAACCATATTTGAAAGTCCTCTATGATCTAGACACTATGCTAAATTCTCAACCTTCATTAATTTTGACCTCCACAATTTACAGATGAGGAAAGCAATCTTCAGTCATTTACTAAGGCTATAGAACTGGGATATTGAATAGAAATACAACGTGAAAATTTAAATTTCATAATTTAAAATTTTCTAAAGCCATATTAAAAAGTATAAAAGAAAATAATAATTCTGAATATATTTTAACTCAATACATCCAAAAGGTATAAATCCAAAATCAATATAAAAATTGAAGAGATATTTTACATGGTTTGTACCACATTTTCAAAATATGCAGAGTGTATTTTTCACTGAAAGCACATCTCAATTTGGACTAGCTGATGAAAACTGCATTTAAATAATTCTGCTTGAACATTACTAGTTATTCGGGAAATACATCTCAAAACCATAAAAAGATATCAAATCATATCTGTTAGAATGGCTATTATCAAGAAGACAAAAAATAACAAATGTTAGCGAGAATATGGAGGAAAGGAGGCTCTTGTGCACTATTCATGGGAATTTAAATTTGTGCAGCTATGATGGAAAACAGTATAGAGGTTCCTCAAAATACAAACAGAACTACCATACGATGCAGCAATTCCAATTCCAATTCCCCTCCACTATTCATCTAGAGGAAAACAAACCACTAAATCAAAAAGATACATGAACTCCCATGTTGATCACAGCATTATTTACAATAGCCAGACATGGAAGTGAAGCGTCCATCAAGAAATGAACAGGTGAAGAAAACACAGTGCATATATACATTGGAATATTATTCAGCTATAAAAAGGAGGGAATTTTGCCATTTGTAACACCATGGATGAATCTTGAAGGCATTATGCTAAGTGAAATAAGTCAGACAGAGAAAGACAAATACTGTATAATCTCACTGATATGTGGAATCTTTAAAAATAACACCTCATAGATACAGAAAACTGGTGGTTGCAGGGGTGTGGGAGGCAGCAGTGAAGGTGGTCAAAGGTATAAACTTCTAGTCAGAAGTCCAGTTATAAGACAAATCCAAGTAATATATAGCATGGTGACTATAGTTAACAGTACTATATTGTATATTTAAAAGTTGCTAAAAGAGTAAATCTTAACAGTTCTCATCACACACACACAAAAAAATGTAACTGTATGGGGATGGATGTTAACTATACTTATTGTTGTGATCTTTTTGTGATATCTACAAATATCAAATCATTTTGCTGTATACCTGAAACCAAGATAATGATTTCTATCAATTATACCTCAATAAAATTAAATAATAAACAAATACATAAATAAAGTCTGCCTCCTGCTTGGACCAGTGGCATTTTTCAGTCCTTGCTTTTGTTTCCGTATGGACTAGGAGAATGAAGATAATGGTGTCAGTATTCTAGAAGGAAAAGGATATATATACAAAACACAGAACACAGACTAATACATTGAGATATATTACCACTCTCCCTCAGCTTGAATCCTGTTACTCAACACTGAGCCCTATCTAATTAATACACTCTTCACTGAAAGGCCTTGGGAATTTTTCTTTCTTATACACCTATTCCTAATTCTGGTCTTTTTTTCTTCCTTAGATATTTTCAGAAGAATTCCAGCAAAGTGGTTGATCTTTTGCAAAAGTTTTTTTTTCTTCTCTGACAAACAAGGGGCATTTGTAGGACCGAAGTTCTGGCCAGGGCCTAGAAGTCGGGCTGACTGTGGGACATTGTTTCTCCTGTTGGTATTTTGACATTAAGAGACAAAGAGACATCTCAGGGAAGAAAGTGCCGAAGAATCCGGCAGCGTCTGAAATGAACCACTAACCTGATGAGGCTGGGAAGAAGCCATGACATGGAGACCAGAAGTATCCAGCTGGAGCATGGGGAGCAGAAATGGAAGGCAGGAGAAATCAGCGTCTCTGGTGGGTAGTTCTTACTGCTTTCACAGTGCCATGGCAGAACATTGAGGCCATACGGAAAGGATCTGAGGCCTGGTCAGCCAGCAGGAAACTGGAATTCAAAAAGGCCTCATTTGGTCAATTAGCTTGCCTCAGGAAGGACCTCAGCTATTTATAGCTAGATCTGAGAAGTCGTACTCCTTCATAGAATTTTGTTAAATACAGAGGAATTTATTTTATTTTTACTGAGATACAATTTACAGACAGTAAAATTTATCCTTTCTAACATATGGCTCTATGAGTTTTCATAACTACCACCACAATCAAGATATATACCATCTCTTCCCCAGATTCTCATGCCCCTTTGTAGACAATCTCTAACCCCACCCCAAGCCCCTGACAATCTACTGATCAGCTTTTGCCTATCCTAGAAAATCACATACATGTATTCACAGAGTGTGCAGCCTTTTGATTCTGGCTTCTTACACTCAGCACAATGCTTCTGAGATTCATCCAAGTAGTTTTGTGCAATATAAATTCATTCCTTTTTAATACTGCTTAGTACTCCATAGGATGTATATGCTACATTTTGTTTATCCATTCACAATCTGAAAGAGATTTGGGTTTACAGAGCCCCAATATGTGCCACTTTGGCATATTGACTGGTTTGGGTTTAGTAACTTAAAAAACAGCCCATATAATAGCAATACTCTGCTCCCACAACTTCCTGTGTCTCCAGAAAGGAGGGGATCAAACTCTCATGTAAACGTGTCTGCCTTGTAGCTGGATATAAAGTCACATCCTCATCACCAGACAAAGGGAATTCAAAGCTGAGAAGCTATATAAACAAACCTTGAACTTTTACTGATTTACTACTCCAGTCCAAATTCTGTTTAGAATTTCTTACTAATTGAAGGCCCCAAATATACATTTTCTTTGTCCTGTCAGTTCCTTACAGATTTGTCTAAAAAATATAAAAACTGTCTGCCTTGGCCATTTCTTTAGGTCTCAATTTCATTATCAGGCCTCTACATTCATGTAATTAAATTTTGATTTATCTCCTGTTAATCTGTCTCATGTCAATTTAATTCTTAGACCATTTGAAGAATATTGAAGGGTAGAGAAAAATTTTGCCTCCCAAACAGGTTGTTCTAGCTTTGGCTGATTATGAATAACGCTTTCATAAATAACTATGTACAAAACCCAGAAGCATTCTCCTTTGAACTTTATAAATTCCATAATTTCACAGTACTTCAGTTACATGTTATGTTGACCTCCCTAGTATGTCAAATTGTATATAGGTATAGACAATACACACACACAACATATTTAAATAACATGAATATCTACATATACCTGCTACTTAAAAATTATGTAAAATTATTAAAATGTTTTCAGCTGTTGACTCCTGGGACACCCAGTCCAAGATCAGCAACAGCTCTCCATTTGATATTTGGAGCTTATTCACTGGAATTTTACCTCCAACTGTTCTTTTCCACTGGTATACATACAATGCAGTAATATAAAAAAATATTCCCCTTTGGTTTCATTCCACATCATACTTACTTGCTAAACTTCTGCATTTATCTAGACGGGAGCTGAGATGTTCAGTCTTTGGCAACATACAATTTATAACTTCCTGTCAATATTTCCATGAAGTAAAGAAAAACTGGGATCCTTCTTAAAAAGTTACTGTGCTTTTTCATCCAGGAAACTATTGGTGTATCTATTGAATTTCACTTTGAATGCTTGCCATTTATCACAGAGATCTAGATTTCCTTCCTTTTCTAGATATCTAAAAAGAATGGCTTTGGAAAGTGCTCATTTCAGCTCTCACACCAGCTGACTGGCTAAGACAAAGACAAACGTTTCCCCATTTGTTAGCTTTGCTCTAGCAAAAAAGCTGGCAGTTGAGTTAAGATGAGCATGTTTTACAAAATTCACACCTCATGTATGATAGTTGTAGAGCATGCAGTCCAGTTACTCTATGTTTCTTTGATGGCTAAAAATAGTTTTTCAGATTTCTCCTGCCCTACTAATACCCACCATATTATATCCTGACTGTCTAATGGAGGTGGTGGATTCATCAGAAAGGAGCATTTTCTTTTTCTTTTGTTTGTTTCTGTACTCGAGCATTGGGTTCTTGTTAATATATTTTGTAGGATCAGAAGGCTGAAACTCTGTGATTACAAGTGAATCAGATTTTATCTTAAGTGCCTAAAAAAGAGAGGGAAAAATGAACAGCAATAATCAGTGGCATTTATTGAACATCTGTTACTTTGCCGACATTGTGGAGAGCACTATGTACTTATTACAATGTCTATTACTCACAGAAACAATCACATAACTTAAATACTATTATATTACCCTCTTCTTACATATGAGAAAAACTGAAGCTCCACAAGGTTAAATGGCTTACTTAAGACAGCATAGCGAGTATGTGGCACTGCTGGGATTAGAACCCAGTTGTGTTTGACTCCAAACCTATTTTGTTAACCACTACATTTAATTGCCTCTGGGTCTGTTCAGTATTCTCCATGATTCTTTTATCTGGTAGATCATGGTGGAATTAATAGGGCCTGTATGCTGGACTGAATATTTTGATTTTCTTAAGCTCTTATTCATGGACATAGCCCCCATTACACCATTCTGTGAAATTCATTTGTTGTCTGTTCTGTTTTTTGGCTTTCTCCCAATGCTTTGTTTTAATGATGTTTTACTTAATGCTAGATATCAAAACACTCTGGATGACACATTCTTTTAGGTCAAACTTGTACAAAGAACTTTCTTCTGGACACACAGCTGGCATTTGGTATCTGAAGCACCTTGGGTTAAATGCTGGAGTTCAAAGGAGCCAGAAAAAGGAAGGTGAAGTGTAAAGGCTAAAACCACTGAAGTGCCAGGAACTTATAGAGATACTTTATAAGATCTCACTGCTTTCCCAGTAATATTTTGAGTAAATATTATCACTCTTATTTTACAATTGAGGAAACTGAAACTCAGAAAGATGAAGAAACTTGCCCAAGGCCCTTTGGCAAATAGGTAGTGGGACCATGATTTAAAATCTTATCTCTCTTTTTAATTTTTCAGTCTTTCCCTACATCAAGTAGCTTCTGCCTGAACTACCAAAAGGATACTGACTCAAACTTCTTTGTGGTATATATTGCCAGGGGCGTGGCAGCATTTTGAAGGCAGCTCTATAAGTATACTTAAAGATTCACCTGCTTTCTGAGATGAGAGGACATTGGGAACTATGTTATCTCTCAACAGAAGCAGCAAAATGGACCAATAGGAGGTGGATGGGAATGTGTAAATTTAGATGTGTCTAGGCAGTATCATTCCTGTTTAATCTTAATGAAATTACACGTGGAAGTATGTATTTAATGTATGGATTAGGTTCTAAAACTAGCTAGTAAGGAGAAAATTGCACAGAGCCAAAATTATTTGTAAAATTTCCTGAGAAAGGAAAAATGGGGACTGAACAATTGTCTAAGGGTTCTCTTAGCCTGGTTATGCTCCAGTGTTACAACAGATCATTGGTCCTTCAATGGAATGCAAGGTGAAAAAGCTGACTTGTATGAAGGGGCCATGTTACATGAATACTACTTTTCTGGAAGTGTCTATAGTGGTGCATACTAGGAGGAACACCATATGCATGTCCCCCAGCCTAAGTGCATGCTGGAGCAGAGTTATCTGCACTGATGTCATCTTCCCTTCTGCTGTGTCTAGTCTCCTCGTTTGAAAGTCTATTGCTTAGGTGCAGAATCAGGTACGCAAAACATGTATATGGGGCAGCAGTCACAGAACAGGCTGAAATCTACTTCCTTAAATGTATTAATAAGGATTTTTAGCAGCCTCAATGGTATAGAGATAGCAAAAACATGACTTTTGCATTAAATGGGTAGTGGTACTGATTAGAGATATCTTTCTACCTGCAACCAGAGACTGCAGAAGGGAAGGAGAGAAATACAAATGAAGAGCCAAAGCAGGTATTTTTTCAGTCATTTTCTTAACATTCATTTGTTTAAAGGAAAAAAAATAAACAGTCCTCCACCAAGAATAGAGAATTTATAATGAATAACTGGAACTATAATAAAAGTGATTTATTTCCAAAACTTCTTTGGCCATAGAGTATCTGCTAAAATATATTTCTCAGAACTAGTGTTCCTCAAAACACAATTTGGGAACATTTGTTACAGCTGTCCCATATTCTGAGTACAGAAAGCTTGATTCCTGTAATCTGGGGTCCTTGGAGAGAAAACTTATCTAATTGAGTGGCAGTTTGGAAAGATCAATGATTTGTAATATTGATTAATTATAATTTTTGTCTCCTTCCAATTCTGATCAAATTCAGGTGATCAAAAAGCAAACTGATCCCCTCATGTAGCATGCAGCCATTATCTTCTCATTGCTTCAAAGCATTTGATTCCCTGCTGTTCTTAAGAGAAAGACCTTTTAACATGATTGTCAAGGTCCTACAAGGTCTGCCCTGCTCTCTGCTCCAGCTCGGTTAATGCCATTCTTAATTCACATACTAGTTTCCTCTGGCTGTCATAACAAATCACCACAAAGTAGGTGGATTAACAACATAAATTTATTCTCTCAGTTCTAGAGGGTACGAGTTGGAAATCAAAGTGCTGGAAGGGCCGCTGTCTCTGATACCTCCAGGGAGGATTCTTCCATGTCTCTTCCAGCTTCTGGTGCACCCAGCTGTTCTTGCCTCATGACAGCCTAACTCCAAACTGCTTCTGTCTTCACCTGGTCATCTTCTCTCTGCATGTCTCATCATCTTATACAGATACCAGTTACATTGGATTAAGGGACCCCCTTCTCCAGGACGACCTCATCCTAACCAGTTACATCTGCAATGGCCCTATTTCCAAATAAGGTAACATTTTGATGTATTAAGGGTTAGGACTTCAATATATCTTTTTGGGGGACACAATTCAACCCAAAACCAAACACCCTTGCTCTTGCCTTTCTCTCAGGAGTCTTCATCAGCTCCCTGAATTATTGAGATTTCTCTACTACATCCCCTGTTGCAAGACCTTTGCAAATCCTCCTCCTCTGGCTATTCTTTAGTGGGTTACCACAACTGTTACCAACCAGTCCGTTTTCTGACAGGACCTTCTAAACTTCCTGACAGGATCATTTCTCCATTTTCTAGCAATCCAGAAATGCATTCCAGAGTGCTTACTTCAGTTATAATTTCTGAACTATCTTCACATCTGTTTTCCTCACCTTCCTTTCTCACAGGCATGGGCTGTGACAGTTTTGCATTCAGATGTATCCCTAGCATTTAGCAGAGTTCCTGGTACAACTGAATGAAAACTGTGCCTTAATATTTTTATAACAGTATTTTTGAATAGACAAATGATTCACTAAATGAATCAATAAAATTAGTGCCTTTCTGAACAGATAGATGTTCCAGAAAGAAGTCTCTTCTGCCTTTTCATGTAACACCAAAAGCCACACAGCCTTGTGCTTAAAGTGAAATTTAAAAAAACCTCTGTGTGACATGTTCTTCCTTATTGATGGCAGGGTGTGCCTCCAAAATTTTGGAGCTGTTGTTAAACTCCTGTCATTTTAAAGTAGACTCTTTCACAACAATGAAATGATCGTAACACTGTCTTGCGACACGAGCTCATTTATGTAGCCCCTTTGTAGAGCAATATTCTTCCCTTGACAGGTGCTTGATAAAAGAATCTGTATCATTTTCATTCAGCAGATCTCTAAGGAGAACTGAGCTCTGACTAACTGCAAAACTGGCTTCATATTCATAATCTGTATGAGCAATAGCTCTCTCACCAGCCTGGCAGGAGACTGTAATGCATTTCTAACCTTTTCACTTGGAGAATCCTCTCATCTGAAATGAGTTGCTACACGTCCTTTCATGGGAATAACTGGACATTTCTGGCCACAAAGCCCAGGAGCATGCTAAATACAGTTGTAAAAATTCACTGAGAAAGTTTAGTTCCAGAATAACGGTTTGACAGTTCTCCTAATGGTTGACAACGTTTATATCATGAAAAGGATTCCACAGAAATGATAAATGACTGATTTTCTTCTGTTCATCCCTCTACTGAAGACCCTTCACCAAATTCTTAGCTCCTGTTTCTTTTTCCCTCTTATTTAATCTAGGCCTGTATTTCTCTAAAAACAATCATGGCTCACTTAAATGGAATCATCTGGAGAAAGCATGTAAAAATCTTTATTTCTCCCCAAACTTAGACTTTCTGAGGTAGGGTAGAAGAATCCTCATTTTTAACAAAATCTATGGAGCATTCTTATGTGCCCTAAAATTTAAGAACCACTTGCTTAGAATAACCAGTTTAGGATAAAAGCTATGGTAAGATTTCTCCAATTAACATTTATAAATACATCTCAATAGAAAAATCACACAATACTTAGGGTTTATGTGCTTTATTTTAATCATTTAAATTTTGCATTGTTAGAGCCAAAATGTCTTGAATGTGACAGAGATGTCTTTAAATTTAGATTTGAAAAAAGCATGAGAAGTGCAACCGACATGTCAATCATTTTGTATATCTTGCCTGTCCTTGGTGACCAGCAGAGGACATGGGCAATTGAGGCTGGCCATAACTGATGGCACTAGAAGTACATACCTGCCCTGAGCTGGGCCAATTTGATTCTATATTCTAGAAAACTGAAATTAGGGTTGAGAACAAGAATTAGGAGGTTATGCAAATCTAGGAGTGTGGCTGGAGTTGTAGGTATTACAATCATCTGGCTCTAATTGCATGGAGAAGTAGAGAAAACATGTCTGCAGAAGAACAGAATGAAGCTGACATGCATGCATAAAGAGAAGTACTAAGCTATCGGCGAGAAGGAAAGAAGATTACAGTTCCAATGTGTAGTATTTTCTGGTAAAAGAATGGCATTTAGTATTCTTGTCATCTTTATAACCAAGGTTATTGTTAATAAAAGCAGAATTTACTGGGTAATGAATGAGGTAGAGAGGATGGAAGATCAACATATATCATTGAGTGTATTCACTCAATGGTGTGTGCCAGGACACATCAGCCTGACATGCATTTAAATGTTCTGACTCAATATTAATTTTCCTCTATAAGGTGTTCTGGCCTTGTTTTTCCTGTCAGATCACCTGAAAAATGCTGATTCTCTTAAAAGTAGATTTGAAATCAGGAACCAAAGCAGGTGAATTATTTACTCTTTAACTTGACTAGTTTATGGCAATGTCATTATACGCAAAATGATTCATAGGAAACATTTGTCACTAACCGGATTAAATAATTTAATATGCAATCCTGAGTACTTTTTATGTACCAAGACATCTTCATTATATGGATTTATCTAACTCATCTTTTGTATTCTTCTCAATAAATCACAAAATAATACCCATAACTTAATGTTGTGTGAATCATGAGGATCTACAAGAAACAGAACTCTTGAAGAAAATAGTTTATCAGAAAGGAAAACTCTGAGATGCTGGAATTGAAAGACAAGTCACCTTCTGGTCTTTCTTAATCCTGTATCAGCAAATCTCTTGTCTAATTAATGTCAGCAGCAAATTTGGGGGGGAAAAATGAAAGAAAAACTCCTATTCAAATCCTAACATCAAGCACGGCGAACCTAAAATATTATGAAACCTAAGAGGCATTTTCTACTGCTTTACCCCAGCCAGATAATCACTGTCTTTAGTTATCTGGGCAATGCCAATTTGCTGTTTATCCCCCTAGAAGAGCACATCAGAGATCTCAGGTTAGAGATGGTCAGAAGACAAAAGAATGTTTTCATTAGTTTCACACACACACACACACACACACACACACACACACACACACAGATATTCTCTCTCTCTCTCATAAAGTCATCAACTTCCAGAATGTATTTTTTAGAGTGAAGAGATGGTTGTCTTAATTAGCCTCACACTTAGAGCGATACCCTTCTTTGAGTTAAAATTGCATCAAAATAGGCACTTCAACAGGACCCAATTATTGCATAAATGGCATGAGGTTTAATTGCCTGGGAAACATCAACTGATCTGTCCCCAGAGTTGGTATGATGAAAGATGTGGGTTTCTGATGCTTATTATGAGAACTCCAAGATGCTGCTGTCATATTCAGCACAGAAGGAACTAGCACTTCTCCCTCTGGGCACATATGGTCTTCCAATGATGTTGCTGCTTCATTATTTTAAAAGGGCATCCTACTATATGTCATCTGCATTGTCCTCCGGAAAACCAAGTCTTGTCTGGCATTTTTAGGAAATATGTTTCCATATAACTCAATATAAGTGTTTTGGGATGCCTAGTACTGATTCTTCCAGGATTTCTCAAATACTGTTGTAAGGAAGCAAATTTTGCCTTCCCAAGATATGCCTGTTGGGCATACTGGTTATTTAAAGCTAGTTATTTTTAGGAAACTGCAGACAGGAGAAGCTCTGAAAACCAAGTTGAAGAGACATTCACACTGACAAGAGAAATCTCCATGTGTAAGAATGTCTCCTTCTTGCTGTACCAGGAAGCAGGGGGTGACTCAATCTCTAAAAACGCTTATTCAATGGAGAAGGCAACAACTTAAGTCTGTATAACAACCTTACCCCTGTTTACTGTGCTCTTCCTGGTAACCTCATATAACTGACTCCCCATCTCCAATATGTTTCGTCTTTGGCTGAAGATGGTATTAAGGCTGATGGCCTCAGACATTGTAGGGCTTCAGACTCAGTCTTTTTGGGTCTCTCCCAGGTACACAGAAGGTATACATATTATTAAACTTGATTTTTCTCCTGTTAATCTGTCTCATGTCAATTTGATTCTTTGACTGTAAAACCAATGGAGTCAGGGACCATGTCTTTCCTAGACATGCTATATCCCTGGGTTCAGTATAAGACTGGTACATAGTAGGTTAGTAAGAAATGTTGATTAGAATAGTAAAGGCTTTGAGAAATTCCTCAATAAGGAAACATATTTAACTTACTATTTCCTGCAAAGGTTTGACCACAGAACTCTTTTGTAATATCATATTACACTCACAGGACACAGTTTTGTAAATGGTGGTCTTGATCATTGTCTCTCCATTCTCTTCTAAGGTTTATACCTTGTCCTTTCAATAAAAGAATTTAAAAAGCATAAACTCAGCCATTATTAAAAAAGGTAAGTCTGGTCTGGAAATCTACACATCTTTTTTTATATTTTAAAGGTCAGGAAAACAGTAAATGGTGGGAGAAAAATTTTAAATGCAAAGTCCTTAGACCCCACAATCAACTACATCACATGTCCGAGACTTTTACCATTTTCATGTTCAATCCAAAACAGGAATTTTTATGAGTAGTTTGGGCATCCAGCTTAAAAAAGCAAAATGCAGCCATGGCCAGTTCCTCATAATCTTGTAAGTCTCCATCATCCTCTCAGACTCTCCTTGTGCTACTTCTCTCTTGCTATAGGGTTTAACCACATTACCTTCCTTTGGTTCTACATTTTAGGGTAGAATCTTCTCACTTGAGGGTCTTCACACAAGCTGCTTGAAAAACTACATTCTCTTTCCCTGTTCAACTAGAATCATTCCTTAACCTTCCTTTATGGGCTTAGGCATAATTTATTTCTCAGGAAAGAATTCTTGGTCTCTAATTTCAGAGTGTCCTAGACCTCCCCATTGTAGCATTCATCGCAATTTTAATCAAATAATTACTTAGGTAATTAGTTGCTAAAAATCCATTTCCTCTATAAACTGGAAGCTACATGAGACATGGATAATGTTGGTTTTGCTCAGTGCTGCCTAAAATGGTGTGCTTGAGTGCTCAATAAATATTCGTTGAATTACTGTAGACCTTATTTTGCAACTAAATAGGGTTTAGAAAACTTTATAGAGCCCATATTTTATCTCAGGATGCTCAAAGTTTGTGAGGTTGCTCTAAATCATGTTTGCTGCAAACAAAGCAGATTTGGTTGATCTGGTTTTATCATTTTCCATTCTCTTTCCCTTAACTTTTTAGTGATTCTCTGTCCAGAGGATAGGACGACAGAGGGAGAAAGGAATGGCTGAAGAAAGGAATGATGGAGAGAAGAAAGAGAGACCACGTAGTAGGTGCCAGCAAAAGAAAACGTCCCATCCATGTTAGTTTTCTGTAAGATGCTCCCACCTTTCCTTTCTCTTCCTTTTTTCTTCATTCCTTTCTTTTTCTCTTCATTTTTCTTTCTTTTCTTTCCTTCTATCTTCCCATGTCTTTCCTCCTGACCTTCTTAGTAGATACATGATGTGTGTTTTAGCTGGTACCTCTCATTAATAATATGAATATTGTTTTGTGGATTCTTAAGTGCCTGTATGTCCAAGATATTTTCCTATCAAAAGCTGAATGTTAAAGATGAGTCTTTAGCTAATGAATTAAATTAGAATTTCATTTGTCAAATCACATGTAAATTTTTCTCTATTCCTCAGTACTTCCTTACATTTTAAAATATAAAAATCTCTGTCTTTCTAATATTGAAAGCTGCATTCAAGGCATATAGGGGTTATTCAAGGTTATAGGGCAGTAGACAAATTTAACGGGGGAAAATGCCTCTTCACAGAAGAAAAGTCCTAATTCCATATGGTAATTATCTCTAGGGGAATCTAAGGCATGATTTGTTTTCCATTGGAAACTCTCCCAATTCTGTAGATTCACACTTAGAATCTGGAGAATTGTCATTAATCACCTCGAATTGTGATTTTCCGTCTTTCAAAGGCAGTAGAACCCATTTTTTCAGACACAAAATTAAAATATTAAAATGACAGACTGGAGTTAGGGAAATCCACCCCAAATAAAATAAAATTCTGATTTAACTATGTGCCCTTCCTGGACTACAGCATATCTGATGGAGTCTATCTTCATAAATCCTCATAAATGCTTAGCCTTGCTTAGGGGTATAGGACATATGATCTGCACATTCTCTTCCTCCCTCACTCCCTTAATAAATTATACAGAACCTATTTCAAAAACCACTGATTTAATTTTATACTAACTGTATATAAATATCACTTCCTGTAATCTAACTTCATATTTGACAGTTTTTTGTGTGCTTCACTGATACACTTCAAACTCAATATAAATAAATTTATAAATAAAACATTTACTGCCATCATCCAGCTCTTCCCAAACTCTGATTCATTTATTCCGTAAGTTAGCCTGGGGGACAAGTACCACAATGCCTTCCTTTACTTGAAGTCTTCCTTCATCCTTTAGAATGGTGCTGCGGGACTAGGGCAAGGAGACCCCAGGTTATGAGCTTTAGCAGAAATAGCATTCTGTTTGATCCCTTCAAGTCTTCACTATCTGTCCATAGGTTAATCCTGCTGTTATTTTCTTATAAGGTTGTTCTCTTCTTTAGTTTCCATCTGCCTTGCTAGATGACAAGGACTTTCAAGAGCTCAAGCTGTTTTCAATTTTGGAGAAGAAGAAAAATTAGCCTGCCATTTAAGCCTCCCAGGGTGTGTAATGAAGCACTCTGCTGAGAAGTCAGGTTTTAGAAAGCAGCCTAGATATTTCCTTAGTTGGGGATTTATGAGGACAGACTGTCAGATACACTGTGGTCTAGGAAGGGCACATTGTTAAACCAGAATTTCATTTTACTTGGGGTGGATTTCCCCAACTCCATGCAAAAGCATTCGTTAAGCTGCTAACTTATGGGGGGCTGCCTAAGAGGAACTGCATTTCCAAGCACCACTACCCTTTAGAGAGAATCCTCAGATATGTCAATCCTTGTGCTATCTTTCACAGCTCTCGTTACATATTATCATCTTATTTCCCTCTAGTTATTTCCTTTGGGGTAGCTGTTTTTCCACAATTAGTTTTAATATTCTTAAGGGCAGGACCATGTCTAATATTTACTGGAGGGCTGAGCAAATTGTAAAGATGAAAAATTATAAATATTGAATGAGTTGATAGCCCTGTCCACTAGTAGTTACTACAATCCATGCCAGGGTTATACTGTCTATATTTCTCCATTATTCTCTACAGACTGTTAGCAACTTATTTCTCCAATAGGCAAAGGGAGTAGGGGAAAATGTAAGAGCTACCACTTACTAAAAACTTACTGTGTGATGCATATTGTATCAAGGGCTTTGTATGTTTTATTTCATTGTCTCCTCCCAACAATCTTTAAATGCCAGAATTGTAATCTGCATTTCACAGATTTAACACTGAAATCATGGGGGAAACTTACCTATAATATACTGGCTTTAAAATGCCTTTCTCTTCTCTTAAGTAAACATTATTGAGTTACTGTTTTTTAATTGAAAATGAATCCTTGCAAACTAAAAAAGTATCTTCTGTGTCAGACTTCTATGACCCTGAGCGAAGTATTAAACAGCCATGACATATAGGTGAGGGGAGGGGAGGACATTCAGCCCTTCAGTTGTGCCTCTCCTGTCTCCCCATTTGGGAAGGGGCAGAGTCTGTGCTTTAAATGTATATGGGCTCTATAGTCACCAAAACCAGGTTTGGATCTGGGCTTTAACACTATCTAGCTGTGTAATTTTAGGAGAGTACCTTTTCTGAGTCTCAGTTTCCGTAGTTATAAACTAGGTATAAAAATCTGTACCAAAAAATGCTGTAGGGATAACTAAATGAGAGACTATGTCTAAAGGTTTAGCAAAGGGCTGAGAATATTGGTGATGGTCAGTAAGTGGTACCTAATGGTAGCAGTTGAGGTAGCAATTGAAGTAGTAGTTAAAGAATTATCTTACATGCCTCGTGTGAGAACATACCCAGTGTTTCCTCTAAAGTGCTGAGCAGAGAGTGGCTCCTTAATATAAACTTATTTAATGTCAGCTTATGTGTCAAGCTTCTTCCATTTTAGAGAAGACCCTTTAAGCAAAATATTCTTCCCGATAAAAAGAATTAGCAATGAACAGCTGTGGGCATGGCCTTGGCTTCCTAGATTGAAGAGGTCAGCTCATTATACAGTGTACAACAAAACTGCCAGATGATTCATGGCCAAGCCAGACCCTAAAAGAAGTTGATAAATGACAGAACCTTAGAATGATATCATGAATATTTAGAAAGACTGACCAAGAGAAGGTAAGAATTGGTATTATGCCTTGAGTTTGAGTAAAAAGTTTCATTTCAAATTCTGAAATGATTCTCATCTTTCACAAAATGTTCTGTGATTTTTAACTCAAGGTGTATAGGTGACTTAAAAGACACCAATCACATTATTTATATCTTGATGGGAAAGGGCATTTCAAAGTAAGAGCCAGGAAGTTTTTGTATTATCTGTAGTGTCAGAACCTCGTATTAGTCAGGCTTGGCTAGCTTCAGGCACTGGTAACAACTCCCAAATCTCAGTAGTTTAAACACATAAAATGTATTTCTGGATCACTCAAAATCTGCTGTAAATCAGGCCATCCATGCAGTGACTCAGTGATCTTGTGTCCCCACCATCTCAACACCTGGGGTTCACAGTCCTCACAGAAAGGGAAGACAAAGACTTGAGAGTTGTGCAGAGAGGTTTCACTGATTGAGCCTAGAAAAGGTACACGTCTCCCCACTCCATTTCCTTGGCTAGTGTTGTCACATTGCCCTGCCTGACCACCTGGTAATTAGGAAATATGCTCTTCTATTGTCCAAAGAAGGCAAGGAGCACAATGACATGAGAAAGGCTAGTAATGTCTTCTAGAGACCCTAAGGTGATTTCAGATACCAGTTTCTAGTTTGTAAATTCTATTCATTTATTGATTGATTTAATATTTCTTGTAAAACTACTCTGTGGTATGTGTTGGTAGTGGTAGCATTTTGATTGCTCAGCCTCTTGAGCTCATGGGACAGAGCCTTGGTGGGAGTGGGCATGGTGCCAGCTGTGGCATCTCATGATATGTGGTGACCACAAATGTTCTCACCAGATTGCTGCCATGATTTTGGTGGAGGCTTTGGCCCCATTTGCTCCTGCCTTGTTTTCCAGTCTTCTTGGCAATTCTCTGAGCCAGCCAATAACTTTTCCAAAAAGTCCTTTTCTAAATTTAAATTACGTAGAGCTGGTTTCTGTTGCTTGCATCCAGAATTTGACTAGCATAGCAATGTTGTAGGTACTCCGCAAGAGAGACTAACCAGCTGAAAGGGCTATCCTCTATATTCCTATAGAATTTTCCTTTCTCTCACTATGTCACTTTATCTTCTGTTGTGGTGTTGGTGTTTTATGTATACAGTGGCTCTCATCTGCTAAACTGTAGGTTGTGTTCTTTGAGAGCAGAATTAATTGTCTGAATTTGTTCATTTTTGCCCATCCCATGATACTTGTCATAGTGCCTTGCCTGTGGTAGATGTTCAATATATTTTTGTTGAATAAATGATTTGTTTTTACTTCAAAAAATACATTAAGACATAGTTCTTGTCCTCAAAGAGTTTACAGTCTGTTAGGGAAACTAGATGTGGAAATTAAGTTTGGTTCAAAATGGACAGAAATGAGTGTCCTCTATTTCAGGAATATGGTGGAAGATGTGACTGATTTTTACCGAGAGAGAAAGCTCAGGGGAAAAAATGAGTTCAATACAGTAGATGATAGTTGAACCAAGTAATATTTTGTTAGGAAGAATAAAGGAGCAAACTGGATTTTAAAAAGGAGGCAGGGAAGTATCAAGCAACTTTGAAACTTTGAAAGTTTAAGAAACTTCAGGTTGTCCAGTGTGGCCCCAGAACAGAGTCTGTAGAGCATTGTAGTAGATGGAACATGTGGCCTGAGACGTAACTGAGGATAAAACTATGCGGTCCTTCACTACCATGCAAAGGAATCTGGACTTTACTCTTGAAGCAATTCGAACACTGGAGAAACTGAGCCAGCAAAGATGACAGTGGTGTGACCCAGGCCATCACCCCAAGAAGTCTGAGCCATTGGCCTTTTTCCCCTGCATTTTCTGATTGCACACCAAATTGAGCAATGTAGCATTAAGTGGCCTTCAAGGAAGACTGTCTGGATGCTAAACATATTCCCCTTGTCCCCACTGTACACCAAACCTACCTCTTCCTGATATGTCAGAGTGATATCCTGTCAGGAATGTAATATTTGTTCTTTCTATTGGTCCCTTGGCATGAGAATTCTGAAGTTCCAGATTAAAGCCGTAAGTTTTGCTCAATACGAGTCTATGTCCCCTGGCAGAAGAGTTCCACCTTTGGTAATCAGACCTCTAAACCAGCAACGGCCAGAGTTGTGGGGATGTGAAGCACAATTTCCCAAGTGTGTTACTGGGAGTGACAGCAGGGGAAGACAAGTATTCTATGTGTTGTTGACAGAGCACCAGCAAGTGTCACTTATTTAGAATGTGTGTTGTGACCTGAGGATGGCTCTCCATCACTGAGAGGATGGTCTCTGAGCTGCAATCACTGCTATGCCCTCTACCAGGCCATTCGATTGCTCTGTCAGTTTAGCAGCTTCTGCATGATGCAGCATGTGGTATGACCAGTGGGCTACCTGCACTCCACTTACCAACAGTGATGGGATCCTCACTGCCATCTGGCTGGTGGGTGATACAGTTCCAAAGCCCCACCTTAGCATGTATTTTTTCACTACTCCTGGTACTAACTCTTGAAAGTTGGGCTCTGTAAGAGGAAAACTCTGAGATGGTGATTAGCATGCAGTAATTTTATTAGTGAGTGCTTTTGGGATCAATACATTTGCAAGGGGATAGAAGAAAAAGGAAAGGAAGGGAAGAGAAAATAAAAAGTAGAATTGAGAGGAGAGAATAACTGGGCTATGATAAAGTCTAAACATAGGCCTCCTCCAACTCCACAATTATTCTGAATTTGGGATAGTCCTTTGTGGTCATCTCCTCTTGAGAAAGGACAGGGCTGAACATTTATGCCCCCAAGTCTCTTAGCCATTGCATGTACCTGCCCTGGAAAGGGGATGTTTCTTTAAGAAAGATAGTTCTCTTAAAGTAAGGCAATTCTCTGAGAAGTCTAAGGTGAAAGCTATCAGTTAACAACTGTTGCAAAAGCTGGGAAAATGAGTCTTTCAGTTTTAAAGGGAGGATCTGGGATGCACAGTATAGCATATCTACAACACATGGGATGAGTAAGAGGAAAAGGTAAAAGATAAAATCAGAGAGACAATGTATTGCATAAAATTAGTTCTGACAACTTGAAACAAAAAGTAGACAACAGTCACTTGATCAAATGTGGATGTATTTTTATCGCATTAGCAAAAACCTAACAGTAGGCATTTCAAGCTGGTATCATTCCATGCTATCAGGGCCTCAAAATCCTTTTAACTTTTGCTCCCCTGTATTTAGCATGCAGGCTTCATCCTCATGGTCATGAAATAGCTGCTCTACCTTGCAGGTATTACGTTCTTATTCAAGGCAGGAAAAAGACAGGTGAAGGGCAAAATACCCATGCAAGCTGAGTCTGTCCTTACCTAAATGATGAAAAAATAGCTTTTTCAGAAAAAGCCCACCAGAAGTTTTCCATTTATATTTCATTAGCTACAAATGGGTCATATGGTTACTTCTAATTCCAAAGGAATCTGGAGAGTTTAGAGTTTGTAACTGAGCTCATACTGCACACACAATACTGGAGTTCTGTTCATAAGAAGGGAAAACTGATAGGATATTGGGTAGTCAACCAGCAGTGTCTGCCACAGGCAGGTGGACACCAGATCACCTTCAGGTTGGAGTTTGGATGTTATTCTAAATGCAATAGCCACTGAAGGGATTTAAGGAGGTGTGAGTTAATTTATCCGGGCAGTTGGATGCAGAATGGGTTATAGAGAGGAAAAGAAGATGGGAAGACAGCTTAGATGCTGTGGTAGGTCTAGAGAGAGAAATGGGATGGTGCAGAAGAGGGGGCAGCAGTACAGATGGGGTTTATAAAGACTCTCCAAACTTTAACATGCAACTGCATCTTGGATAAGTAAGTCCATTCTGGTTAGAATCCTTCTACCATGTAGGGAGGGAGGATCCTGATATGTAAACATATCAAGCATCAACTTGATTAATCCCTTTAACAGAGCCTGTGGTCTTGCAGTGAGAAGCTAGCCTGAGTGATCGATCATGTCATCCTCATCTTCAGGCAGGTAAAGAATCATTATCTTCATTTCATAGATCAGTTGAAATGCGACCATACCATCTCTTTAACTTACAGTTGAAGACAGCTAATTGAATTTGTTTCTGAATCTGACATTTGTGAATCTTTGCTGAGTATTACATGTGTCTCTTTCCTCTATCCATATAGTTGTTACCTTTTCCTTTGTTTCATTTCTCCTATATTTATTTTCTCCTTGGTATATATAACACGTTTTCAAGATTTCCAGACCCTCCTTCCCAAAACCTTTTTTGGGTTAAACCCAAGCTGAAGATATTTATAAATAGCAAAGAGGAGAGAACTCCCTGGTAGCCTTTTATAGAACAGATATTTCTGGAAGTTTTTTCCTACACATAAACAAAAAAGACCATCTGACACCACCAAGTGGCTATACCAGAAATTACATAGGAAAAAGAAGAATTTCTTTTACTTCCTTTCCACCTGACACCCTGGTAGAAAACCAGATAATAATTTGATTGCTACTTTCGTGGAGTGATGCTATTTCATTAGTTTCTCTGAATTCTGAGATACTTTCATGAATAAGAGGAAGCAGCCTAAATACGATGAGGGAAAGGATCACCACTTTGGATTTTTCTTTGATTTAATGTATTCTTATTCCTATATATACTGAATCCCAAATAGTTTCCATGAATTACTCAAGGTTCTACAGTTGGTAAGCAGGAAACTGGGACTTGATCACTTTGTCTGGTTCTTTGTCTACTTTCCTGACAAGTACGGTATCATAAATCACTGTCATATAGACAACAGTGGTCAGAAGAAATCATGCACTTTCAAGCATAAATTCAAGTGTTTATGAAGGGTGATGGATAAAGTCTTAATTACTATTTAGGATTTCTCTGACCCTGATTCCTGTATCATTTACTGGCATTATCCAGCTACTAGTAACTTTTATATAATAGGAACTCTTCAAGTGTATTTTGACTGAATAAATAAATGTTTCTTTCTTTTTCATTCATAATAGCTGAAGTGAAAACAAACCACGTCCCAAGCTATTCCATCTAAAAGGTGTTACTCCATATCTGAGAACTATACAGATGATCATGCACCCAGAATATTATTAAACTCCACCCCCATCAGACTTGTCTCATAGGCATTTCCTTGACATGGGAAAACAACTATGGAAAAATTATGATTATGTTTGATTCAAGCAATCAGCTGTAGGCTTTCTACATCATCTTAGTCCATCAAATTGCTAAGTTGTTGGATGAGACCAACTGATGCTGTGGAAAATAAAACTGAATAGTTCTGTCAGTATGGGAACAGCCACCAGAACACTATGATTATCTCAGTAACTTACCTTTTGAGAAAACCTTTTTAGTGATTGGCAGGAGATGCAGCAATGGGACCTTAATTGTGGAATTTAATACTTGCTTTCAATCCTGCCCTAGTCCTAATGTGACCACCAATGGGTCTTATATTACTGCATCATAATTTATTTTAACTACAGAGTCTTTATCCTCATTGAAGATAATTCTGCTGTACTTACACTTATAACTCTTTCTCCTATGCCTGTCTGTTTAGAATGCTCTATTTTCATTATATTAGAAAACAGGGTAGCCACAGCAGAAAGAGTTGGCCTTTTTGGAACCAGAGTAATGGATTTGAATCTTGGTATTGCCATTTATAGATCTGTGGCCTTGGACAAAACTTCAACCTCCCTAACCTCCAATTTCAACAGTTTAAGGGCTATTCATATTCATAAATTCAGATACACTGAAAGATAAGATATACTAAAGTACTGAGCACAGCGTCTGATGCACAAACACACACACAAAGCATGTGCTAAATAAATGGGAGCAATTCAAATCATTATTGCTATGGTTATCATTAATATAATTTCCATCAAAAACAGTTATCTACAAATCTATTATTTTTAATTGACCTGGGCATGTAAGATCATTAGGACGAGTGTGGCTCTTCTGTGAACAGACATTCTAGGTCAGGTAGAAGATCAAATGAGGGTATTTTCCCCCCTTAGCACTATCATGCAACAGGGGAACTAATCAGCTTCTATTCATGATCCCTTGGGCTCTGCTTCTATGATGTGCACAGTGGCAATTTTTCTCAAGTGTGGAAATTTAAACTTTATTACAGGGAAAATCTGCCTAGATGTTCGCCTATATCAAAAACACTAATTGTAAATTGTACCTTTATTATGTGTTTTTGGAAATGTGCGTTTAGTTCAATTACCTATGCATTCAGAAGAGCTTTCACTTGAAAGTAGTTCAAATTAATGAAGCTCATAATTAATCATGACAGCATCTAAGTGCTTTTGTAAACTAGTCATATGTTTACTGGTAGGATGTATTAATTGAGTTGTTAGTGTTTATCAAGCATATGGATACTGAGATCCTTTGTAATAACTCCAAATATCTTCTAAGGGTCCACAATCCCTGGAAGGTACCCTCTTATCTATCCTAAATCTCTCATTTTATAATCACAGCTACTCTCATTAGAGGTGTGAAGTAGTTTACCCAAGGTCATAATGTTAGTCCATTTCAGAACCAGACATTGGACTCATGTACTGGAGCCTTTATCATATACTGACTCTGCCATACTGAAGTTTCCCAAAGTTCAGTCCCTCTTACATAACACCTTCAAAATTTTATGCATATTTGTTTATCACTATTAATATTATTCACCTTATATTTCTGTTCAAATCAAATTCAAATTAAAGCAAATTTAAATTTAAACTTGGCTTTGTTCTAAGAAATAATATCCATGAAATTACTGGTTTCAGATGATATGTTTCCCTCCTAATACATATCAAATTAATATGCAACAACTAAAATATCTTTATAAAGATGTATTCATGTACCACTTAGAATCATTTCAGATACCAGTACACACCCAGCCCAATACCTTATTGCCTCCCTAGAGTAGGAATCTCAGTGTTTCTCTTTCCTTCCACTGGTTTTCTTTTCCCTCTTGCATATTCCAGTGAGTGCTCAGGATAATCATTAAAGATGAAGCTTTAAACTATTGTGAACAGAGATGCATGGCTTGATGTCCCAAAATGAATTTAATATTTAGAAATCACACTTGTCTCTAATGCAAATGTTCACATCATATCTAGGTCCTTTTAATATATTCACTATTTATTCCTTCCATTTCCAGAAATTCTACAGGAAGGATTCTGGTCTGCTACAGTAAATAGAGCATGAAAATCAGGTCTGGCTTGAATTTTATCCTAGACATTAACTCTATCTTCAGCTTTTGCAGGCTTATTCTTACTGGCTAAGGTGTAGCTAAAAATTAATCTTTCCTTCCCTTCTAAAAACATTAAACCTCAAAGAGAAGATAGATATACATCACATTTCAATGTAAGGGGGGTTATCCACATAAGCATTCACTAGATACATTTCTGTGTTGCCCTGCTAGGGACTGTATGTAAATTAAGGATGGAATAGCAGAGTGGTTAAGAATAGGCACCTGCATGTTGCCTGGATTTTAGTGAAGATTTATCCACCTCTAGCTTTTATATCATCAGCTCCTTACCATACTTAAATCTCAGTTTCATCATCGGCAAAATAGGGATAATAGCAACTACATCACAGTTTGCTATAAGGAATAAATAAGATCTTATGGATGCAACTCTTAGCCCAGTGCTTGACAATTATTAGGACCTTGACAAATTCAGTTTTTATTATAACAGGAAAGCTGGTTTGCACCTTTGGGAACCTGGAGTTCCATGGCCCATGTTATATATAAATGGGATGCTCAGGAGATACCATTTTAAAGGGCATGAAATGATTAGTGGTTTCCCATTAAAAAGGGAAAAATATAAGATTATTGCCAAGTGATTCCTTTATATGCCCCAATTAAATTCTTGGTCTTCCATCTCAGGAAATTACTTCTATCACAATACGGATAATAGCATTTTGAGCCCTACTAAACACTAGGCCCTAGATCAAAAGTGTTCAGCATCCTTCTAAGAAAAGGCTATTTTTCCTTTTTGTGGGGGAGAGAGCCATGCCAAAAAAGCACATGGTTTTACCAGATGCTTAGTCATTCAGTGAGGCAAACGCCACATGTCAGAAAAAATAAATAAGAAGGGTTTGCACAGATTTTTTTGTAAAAGCCAAGACCACTTAAAATATAAACTGGCTGATATATTGGAGCATTTACACCTGTTTCCCTTATTTAAAAAGATGAACAAATTAGGCTAATCTTGCTGCTGTTCTTCTTAGTTTTAATGCATTTGTCCTTACTTGGGAAGCTACATTTCTACCATTTAAAGAAAGAAATAAACAAACAAAAACGTGCACAAAATGAAAGAGCAGAAATCAGTGAGTTATAACTCAGAACTAGTCTAATCCAGTGGAAAAAAGAAAAATAGAAATGAGGGACTTCATCTACAGAGGATATATCTGATTTATAAGTCATTAAATAGGGTTATTTCACAGTTTTCAAGCCTGTTTCAAATGAGTAATTCAGATTTTGGCTTTTACTGGAACTATACCTAAAGGAAGTAAAATTTAATAATGCAGTGTTCCTTTCTCCACCCCCAGTAACCCCAAAATTATCTAATCTTTTTATAAGAAGGTTTATTGGAAACATGGTTGAAATGATGAGCAGGCCACTTGGGATCTGGTCCACAGACACCCTGAACTAGTTGCCTCCTAGCGCTCATATCCCTCATTTGCAAAATAGAGAATGTGGACTCCATTATTGCTAACATCCCATAATTACTCACCCAAAATGACAGGGTTTTAGCAACTGAGGAAACATTTTACTCTGAACATGTCACTTGATTAAACTAGAAAAAACTAAGAAGGAAAAAAATCCGTTTTCCAATAATGCCTTTTGCTTTAACTTTTCATGTGAAAAAAAAAATCCATGTTAAAGAATATTTTAAGCCTTCTGACTTAAAAAAAAAAACAATTTAAACAGATTTTGTTGAAAACTCAAGTTTTATATGCTACCCTCTAGTGGAGACTAGAACCTACTTTGCTAATTCCATCAGAAAGTGCATTCAGATCTGTTATAGCAAAGGAGGAAGGGGAGTTTTGTTTAAATTGAAATCATTTACAGTCCTTCTCAAAGTGTAATCCAAAGACCTCGGGCATCAGAATCAACTGGTTAAACACATAGCTTTCCAGAGCCCCCTCAAGAACAACTAAACTAGACTCCTTAAGAGTGGGGCCCTGGAATCTGCATGGTTTAACAGAGAACCTAGCTTATTCTTAAGCTCATTAAAATTTGAAAATCAATGTTCTAGCTCATACCTGAGAGCCATGGTATGGATATGGGCATTATCATAAATCTATCACAAATCATTTTGTTATCCTTAACAGCAAGCACATAAGGCCCTCTGTGGCTGAGACTCTACAGTCTCAGCCTTTAGGTCCTAGTACTTCCATTACTCCCTCTGTCTTTGCCCCAAGTTGACACTACTATCACCGTTAAATTCTACGTGGAACTCATTCTGAGTCTCTAAAAGTATCTGTGCAATTGATTCAGCATTTTAAACATGCTATTCACTCAGCATGGAATATGCATTCTCCCAACTTAAATTTGACTGTAAATATCATACCATTTTTAGTTATCATTAATAAAACTGAAAAGGATAATGCTAACTGAAGTTGAGATTCATGGCAGGAACATTAAATCCTGCAGGCTGCATTTAGTTTATTCCATCTCCATATGCCATTTCTTCAAAGTATGTTGGCTACGCAGAAACAGCATTATAGAAATGTTGCCAATGGCCATTCCCCCTTCCAATCATATGACTGACCTAGAGCCCTTTTCTTCTTTACCTAAGTTAGAAATACTTGAGTAGACCAAGAATAAAGATAAACAAAGATCAAAATGTCAACTTTAATTCCAACAAAAACTTGGTAGGAGACTGTAGTTAGATCTTTGGGTTCCACTGGAGGGAAGGTTTAGGACTACAGTATAGGCTCATTAACCAAGAACTGGCCTGAATTGTTTTGGGGTCAAGATGGAAGAAAAGGAATCCTAATTCTGGTGTTGCAGTATTTTAGTAAGATTCTCTCCCTCCAATTTAGGAAGCGAACAAGAGTTGCCCGTAGGAAACCCTACTTATATAGGAACTCAGGAGAAGTAGGCTTTCTAAGGACCAAAATGTATTTTTCATTATCTATTCAAATGATGACTTGCCTGTAGCCTGAGTTCTTGATAACAGAGTGCAGTATGTCTGCTCTGGGCCAGTGGGCCTGCACTGATCTGCTTGTTTTCATAAAAGATGCTGTTTTGTACATGTTACAGAAGATAGTTAAATGCTGTAGTAAAACTTTACTTATTAATATGATAGTGAGTGGCTATTTTCTTTCTCAATGAAGTTTTTAATGGAGATAATTATAGATTCACATATAACTGTAAGTAATAATAAAGAGTAATCCTTGTATACTTTACCTAGTTTCTCCCAATGGAGGAATTTTGCAAACTAGATAATAAAATCAAACCAGGATATTGACATTAATACAATCCACTGATCTTTCAGATTTCTCTAGCTTCTCATTTGCACTCAATGTGTTTGTCAATGTATATGTGTGTGTACTAAGTTCTTTACAATCTTATCACCATGCAGAGTTTACTTCCTTAAACTCATTTATACCCACCACCACAGGATCCTGTTTGTTTCCCTTTTATGACCACACCCACTTCTCTGGTTTCCTCTATATGTCCTCTCCATCCCCAACTTTTGTCAATCACTAATTTGTTTTCTATTTCTAAAATTTTGTTTTGAGAGTTCTTTATATTCTAAATACTAGTCCTTTATATTCTAAATACTAGTATTTGTAGTTTGCAAATATTTTCTCCCTGTTTGTAGTGGGCTTTTCATTCTCTTCACATGGGTTATTTCACAGAGCAGAAAGTTTTTAATTTTGATGAATCCAATTTATTTATTTTTCCTTTTATAAATCATGCTTTTGGCGTCAAAGTCTACAAATTCTTGCTTAGCCCTAGATCCTGAAGATTTTCTCATATTTTTTTCTAAGAGTTTTATAATTTTATGTTTTATATTTAGTTCCATGATCCATTTTGAGTTAATTTTTGTATAAGGTATATTAAGCTGAGATTCTCTGTCACCATTTGCTGAAAAGAATATCTTTCCTCCATTGAATTGTTTTTCCACCTTTGTCAAATTAGTCAGACATTTTTGCACGAGTTTGCATCTGGATCCTCCATTCTGTTCCCTTTGCCAGTACAACACTGTTCTGATTATTGTAGCTATATAGCAACTCTTAATTTGGGGAAGATAAATGCCTCTCACTTCATTTCTTTGGTCAAGATCATTTTAGCTCTTCTAGGGCCCATGTTTTTCTATGTAAATTTTACAACAAGCTTGTCTGTGTCTACAAAAACCTTGCTGGGATTTTGACAGGAATTGCATTAAGCCTCTATATAGCATATAGCTCAGTATGGGGACAACTTGCATCTCTACTATGTTCAGTCTTCCAATTCCTGAATATGGTGTGTCTCTCCATTTAATTATTTTTGTATTTCTTTCATTAGCACTTTGTAATTTTCAGCATATGGATCCCATACATGTTAAGTGTATACCTAAGTATTTAACTTTATTTGGCATGATTGTAATGGATCTTTTACATTTTGATTTCCCTATGTTGTTTGTATATAGAAATATGATTAATTTTTTGTGGTTGACTTTATACCCTACCAGCTTGCTAAACTTCACTCACCAATTCTAGGAGTATCATCTGTAGGCTTTGGGGAGGTTTTATGTAAACAATCCTGTCATCTGTGAATAGGAACCATTTTACTTCTTCCTTTCTTGATCTATATGCATTTTACTTCTTTGTCTTGCCTTAGTTCAGTAGCTAAAATTTCTAGTACTATGTTCCATAAGAGAGGTGAGAATGGACATCCTTGCCTTGTTCCCAATATTAGGAGGAAAGCATTCAGTTTTTCACCATTAAACTTGATGTTAGCTGTGGATTTTTTATAGATGCTCTTTATCAAGGTAATTTCTGTCTACCCCTTACTTGCTGAGTGTTCATCATGAATGAGTGTTGGATTTTGTCAAACACTTTTTCTGTGTCAATTGATATAGTCACATGATTTCTTTAACTTGTTGATATGGTGATGTCACATGCATTGGTTTTTGTTGCTCTTCCTGTTACTGTTGTTATTGTCTCACAGGTCCCTGATCCTCTGTTCATTTTTTTCCATCTATTTTCTCTCTTGTTTAGAGTGGGTGAATTCTATTGCTGTGTCCTCAAGTTGCACTAACTCTATCCTCTATCAACTCCACTCTACTCTTGAGCCTATCCAGTGAGTGATTTATTAGTGTTGTCACATTTTTTAGTTCCATAATTTCTATTTGTTTTTAAAACTATAATCAATTTTATTTCTTTCTCAAAATGTTTTGTTCATTTGTTTCAAGAGAATTTATAATTTATTGTTGAAGCATTTTTATGATGGCTGCTTTAAAATCCTTTTCAGATAATCCCAACATGTGATTATGCCTGTGGATGTTGGTCTTCATTGATTGATTGTCTTCTCTCATTCAAGTTGTCATTTTCTTGGTTCTTGGTATGATGGATGATTTCAACTTGAATTGTGGACACAGTCTATTATGTAGGAGACTCTAGGTCCTATTTAAGTCTTTTATTTTAATAGGCAGCCACCTATTTAGGTTTAACTTACAGGTCTTGGCCTTTGTGGGCTGTGCTTTCAATGGCAGTTTAATTTTTCAATACCTTGGTAGTTTTATTTTGAACTGTTTGGGTATTTTGGTATTTATTAAGCTCCCTCTGGCTCCTGCTAGGGCTGCCTGATGGACCAAAAGGGATTTTCTTAGGTGGCCTTAGGTGTCTCTGGGAAGGCTGGAGAGTCTCAGACTCAGCAGGGAAGGGCTGCTTATTTCTGACAAGGCTCCCAGTGGACCTTCCTTGCCAGTGGTAGTCGGCTTGCCTGGTGCTGCCAGCAGGACTTCTTTTCCTGAGGGAAGAATAAGCCTACCTGAGCTGCCTTCTCTTGTTAGGTCAGGGGTTAGGAAACCATGGGTCTGTGTCACTTCCCCCTGTTGGGTGAGACCTGCTATTATTTGTTCCTTCAGTCCCAGGAAACCATCTCACCTTCCTCCTACAACCTTTCAGCATTTATCTTTGTTGTCTCTTGCTTCTTCCAGTGTTTACATTTGTGCACAGTGGGAAGGAGCAGGGAGAAACTCATCTATACCATTCTGGCCTGACCAGAAATCTAATTTCATTCTAAGGAAAAAAGAAGCTTAGTTTAAATAGTAATTCTTTTTTTTTTTTTTTCCCGTAAGCCAGTTTCTACCTGCAACTGGGAAGGGGCAGCATTTGCCTTATGGGTTTTGGCCCCCTTTTATCCTCAGCAGTGTGTTTATTCTTACTCTCCGTCCTCTACTCCCCTTTTCTCTTCAACCCTCTCCCATATGCTGAGGTATGATTTTGGAGTGATTTTTAAATATATGAAAAACCATTGGCAGGGAATGCAGAAATACAAAACAGGACAGCCTTTGTGTTATTAAACACAGAGAGAGCTGTAACATAGGTCAATATAAGTATCCGGGGTTTTGTACTGCTATTAAATTAATTCTGCAATTTAAAATAAAAAGATCTGACATTCATTCGCTTACTTTTAATGACTGATAGAGCTTATATGTTTCAACATTCTTAGAGATTATTTGTATTTGGCACAGATCAAAGTGAAACAAAATACAACCCTAATGGCATAATTTCAGATAGCTGGTAAGTAAGGATGTTATTTTAATAGAATGAGTTTGAAGAGTCATAGAGGGTAATTCAGTATATTTATATTTTGGAGGAAGCTGTATTATCTTTAAATAATAGAGTCCAAAATTATCCATGCCTTGTTATGTTTTTAATCATGATATTTCATTTATTTTGACATTTCAAAAATATTAAAGAGCTATTAAAATTTTTAGGTTTGATCAAAACCAATATTGAACAGTGTTGTTTTGGAGAATGAAATGAAGTAAGTTCCATTTTCTTATGGGGCTGAATGTTGATTAGGCTGTAATATATATAGGCTCTTGTCCATTGAGTAGGAGTGGTGGCATCTATTTTCCAGCTCTCTTTATAGATGTGGACTCAACTTGTATCTTTGCTGACATTTTCGTCTAATGCTCTGACACTGTTTCTTCAAAATCCTCCTTCCCTCCCCTTTGACTGAGAAAGCATGACAGGTGTCATGCACCTATCCATCCATTGTCAAACAACTGTTAAATGCTTAAAAGACTTATGAGAAAGAGGTTATGAGATAGACTTAGGTCCCTGATACTTATATTTATTTTTTTACATCCTCATTAGGCTGGGGTTATCTGTGAGATAGGGCACAGTATCTGACCTTTTTATCCTCTTTATCTTATCTCCTCACAACTCACAAGTTTGTTTCCTTATTATTTTTTAAAAATGTAAAACACATTAATGCCTTCAGCATACAAAGCTATCAATTCTGGAAAGCATTTATTTAGCAGGATAAAAATGTTCCATCTACTTTATTTAAAAATCTTAGCATTTTTCTATTTTTCACTTTCTTCCTGCATTATAGCATTCATCCCATTTTAACAGGGACCTAGACAGTCTACACTCTAGGAATAAAGCAAATGTTTTCCCTCATTATATAGATAATGTTAAAGGGAGTTTCCCTGCACTCATAGAAAGAGAGCAACTTTTCTTGAGCCTTATGATGTGTGCTCTGGATGTATGGTCCTTTGAAGTCTAGAAGGAAACAAAAGAGGATGCAAGTATTTTGTGTAGAGGAATAAGAAGGTGTGGAAGTGTGACTGGAGGTAGGGAAATAAGTGAGGTGATTTATAAACATTAATGACCTTACCTCAAGGCACTTGTCCAAGAAGGCACTCTCCTATAACTATGACATTCCCAGTGAGTGAACTGAGTGAAGGGTCACTGCAAAGGACATTGTTAAAAGGCCCATGACCCATGGTATTTTGTAGTCATTGCCAGTCACTCACAAAGCCTGTGAGTGAAATTTCCTATTACTCACAAAACAGGCCAAGCAGCCTGTGGCAGTTAGGACTCTAATTTGTACTAAGAAAAAACCCTATTCAGTTCATACCCACATGTAACCAGCTAACTGCCCTGGAGAGGTAGCATCCCACTAAACGATGAGACTTCATGTTGTCCTCATCCAGTGATGGCCATGCAAGCACCTCTTAATAATTTCACAGGATTTCTGAAAGACCAAGTTCCTTAAGCAGAACAATGATGAATACAGCCCATTTATTTGTAGGTCATTCAGTTAGGCTTTGCACAGGTTATAAGGAGGTACCAAATATCAAGATTCACCTTCACTCTTATAGGATAGAGACAGAACCATGGCAGTCATCAAGATTGCTTGTGCCTTAGCAGGAGCTGGGGTTGGAAAAGGAAAGAGGGATGGCACATTGAGGAGGAAAGGAGTCCAGAGAATGGATTCAGGTTCTCTCCTAATGCTGCCTCTGAGTGACCTGACCTTGCCCAGAACCTATTTCTTGCTCTCCAAGGTAATACAGATTCCTGATACTGTTCAGTCATTGGGCAACCTTGTACTTCACCCTGAAGATTGGGCTCATTACCAATCCCAGAGTGAGTCTAATTTGGTCTTTGCCATTTATGGAGAAGTCTATTTCCCTGGCCAGTGACTGGTTTGAAAAGAGTTTTATCACAAATTAATAACTAATGAGATATGAGGGTCACACCAGCAAGACTTCTGAAAATTCTTCCTTATTCTTAAAAAGGAGAGGCCTAAGGAAGAATAAATTCTGTTTCCCCCTTGCCCGCATATCAATATATATTAAAGTTGACATGCCTGGAACTTCCACAGTCATCTCATAACTAAGAGTGAAGTTAAGAAATTCATGAACAATTTAAGCTGGAGCAATAATGAGGCTGAGCCACTCAGTTAACGAACTCTGAAATGCTCTATTTTTAGCTTCTGGATAGGTAGGAAAATAAATCTTTCTTATGGTTTAAGCCAATTCCATGTTGAATTTTCTTACCTCCATCCAAAAGCACACTGAATGAATAAACAACCTGATGGGGAAATAAATATTCTGCATCACTTCATGGACTCCTTTTGGATTTATGACCAGCTAAGAGTGGTATTTCTTTCTAGTAATGGGCTATCCTTGCATCCCCTTCCAAGTGTTTCTCAGATTGTATAGACTACACTCTATGGAAGACTCCTTCTATAATTAGTAAGCGTTTCTTCTTTCAGTATGGTCAATATGGGGATTAGAAGCAAGGAAAGGATGCCCTGATTAGAACCTGAATTAATAAAATATTATATAAGAAAATAAAAGATGTGTGAATACACATGCAAATTCAAAACCAAAAGAGGGAAATATCCATCTCTAGAAATGCAAAGCAAACTTAAAATCAGAGAGATGGGACAAGCTTATATTAAAGTGTGAAAGTATTATGAGAAGCAGGTATAGCTGGATCTGGGGGTTTGTATACCTGTACAGAGAAGGTAGTCTAGGACATAGACTTTTCTCCAGGAACCAGAGCTGAGATGCCTGGAGCTAGTCAGGAGTCACAGGGAAGGGAAGATTCCACCTTCCTAGCTGGGAGAAGCAGCAGTGAAGCCTGCTGCATATCCAGGCTTGAGGTTAGAAAAAGTAACCCAATAGAAAAGTAACCCAAAACACCATCACAAGAGTGGGCAGTTCCAAATTCACACCATCAGTATGAAGAAGTTTCTAACTGAGAGATCAACATAGAAATTGACCTAGAATGAGTGCAATTCCTGGACTCTAAGAAAAGACAAAGCCAGTACAGCCCAACAAAGATATTTCCATAACTCAGAGAACCCAGGATATCGTGGAAATCAGTTTCAAGTGACGATAAGCTCCCAGGTTAAGAAATCATGGAAGGAAGTGAATTATTGGGATGGAGAGTAAGATGTGTAACAGAAAGAAGAATTTGCAAATTAAGAACAAGAAATAATAAAAGCATCTGAAAGGAATTTTATTTTTTAAATGTTTAAATAGGGAAGAAATAGAAATGATAAAGTACAAAACAGTATAAAAAACAGATTTTGAAAATGGAAAAGAATGCAAAGGAAATCTTAAAATGGAAATCATAACTCATTTCAATTTAAAATATCAATTAACTAGTTGAATAACCATAAAAATACTGATAAAAAAACAATATATAAATCAGAGCACAGATCTAAGGAAAAGACCTAGGGTGTGGAACAGAGAAATAAAAACAAGAGAAGTTGAGACATGGAAGACAGGAAGACAGGGCTAAATATATGTCTGATAGGAATTCTAGGATAACATAAAGTAAATATAGGAGACCCAATGTTACAAGAGAATATGACTGAGAATTTTCCGGAATTGAAAAAAAAGTAATCTATCCTGAGATTTAAGGAGCACCCCAAGATCAAAATAGGACAGAAAAAACAAACAAAAACAAAACAAATCACATCTAAAAGAATCATTGTAAAGCTGCAGAATATCAAAGATAAGCAAAATTCTTAAAAACTACCAGAAACTAAAAGATATATTCCTAGAAAGGAATGACAGTTAGATTGACAAAAGACATATTCAGCAATAACAGCTGATACTTACTGAGCAATCACTGAGGCCTGGGCATTATTTTAAGTATCTCTCACATAATGTTCACAATGATCTGCTGAGGAAGACACTGTTGCTCTCCCCATTTCACAGATGGATAAAGAACAATGAACAAGACAATGGAATATTACATTCAAAGTGATGAGGCATAAACAATTCTGTTACCTCTTAACAAACCTCATCAAGAATGAATTGAAGGTTGTTTCTTTCTTTCCTGACTGCTACATTTAATAATCTATAAATATTTAAAAAGTTGAATAATAATGCAAAGTAAGTGTTAAATATAAGCACACCAAGAGTATATTATCACAACTTCTTCAGAGTTCTGTATAGGGTCACTTTGTGTGTGCAGTGAGCAGGGTAGAAACTGGTGGAGGAGATAAGTTTTTTTTTTTCTATTTTTATTTTGTTATCATTAATCTACAATTACATGAAAAACATTATGTTTACTAGGCTCTCCCCTTCACCAAGTCCCCCCCACAAACCCCATTACAGTCACTGTCCATCAGCATAGTAAGATGTTGAAGAATCACTACTAGTTTTCTCTGTGTTGCACAGCCCTCCCCTTTCCCCAACCCCCCAAATTATACATGCTAATCATAATACCCCCTTTCTTCTTCCCTGCCCTTATCCCTCCCTACCCTCCCATTCTCCCCAGGCCCTTTTACTTTGGTAACTGTTAATCCCTTCTTGGATTCTGTGATTCTGCTGCTGTTTTGTTCCTTCAGTTTTCCTTTGTTCTTATACTCCACAGATGAGTGAAATCATTTGGTATTTGTCTTTCTCTGCCTGGCTTATTTCACTGAGCATAATACCCTCTAGCTCCATTCATGTTGTTGCAAATGGTAGGATTTGTTTTCTTCTTGTGACTGAATAATATTCCATTATGTATATGTACCACATCTTCTTTATCCATTCATCTACTGATGAACACTTAGGTTGCTTCCATTTCTTGGCTATTGTAAATAGTGCTGCGATAAACATAGGGGTGCCCCTGTCTTTTTCAAACTAGGCTGCTGCATTCTTAGGGCAAATTCCTAGAAGTGGAATTCCTGGGTCAAATGGTAAGTCTATTTTGAGCATTTTGAGGAACCTCCATACTGCTTTCCACAATGGTTGAACTTACTTACATTCCCACCAGCAGTGTAGGAGGGTTCCCCTTTCTCTGCAACCTCACCAACATTTGTTGTTGTTTGTCTTTTGGATGGTGGCCATCCTTACTGGTGTGAGGTGATATCTCATTGTGGTTTTAATTTGCATTTCTCTGATAACTAGCGATGTGGAGCATCTTTTCGTGTGTCTGTTGGCTATCTGAATTTCTTCATTGGAGAACTGTCTATTCAGCTCCTCTGCCCATTTTTTAATTGGATTATTTGCTTTTTATTTGTTGAGGTGCATGAGCTCTTTATATATTTTGGATGTCAAGCCTTTATCGGATCTGTCATTTACAAATATATTCTCCCATACTGTAGGGTACCTTTTGTACTATTGATGGTGTTCTTTGCTGTACAGAAGCTTTTCAGCTTGATGTAGTCCCACTTGTTCATTTTTGCTTTTGTTTTCCTTGCCCGGGGAGATATGTTCGTGAAGAAATCGCTAATGTTTATGTCCAAGAGATTTTTGCCTATGTTTTTTTCTAAGAGTTTTATGGTTTCATGACTTATATTCAGGTCTTTGATCCATTTCAAATTTATTTTCGTGTATGGGGTTAGACAGTGATCCAGTTTCATTTTCTTACATGTAGCTGTCCAGTTTTGCCAGCACCATCTGTTGAAGAGACTGTCATTTCCCCATTGTATGTCCATGGCTCCTTTATCATATATTAATTGACCATATATGTTTGGGTTAATGTCTGGAGTCTCTAATCTGTTCCACTGGTCTGTGGCTCTGTTCTTGTGCCAGTACCAAATTGTTTTGATTACTGTGGCTTTGTAGTAGAGCTTGAGGTTGGGGAGTGAGATCCCCCCTACTTTATTCTTCTTCCTCAGGATTGCTTTGGCTATTTGGGGTCTTTGGTGTTTCCATATGAATTTTTGAACTATTTGTTCCAGTTCATTGAAGAATGTTGTTGGTAATTTGATAGGGAATGCATCAAATATGTATATTGCTTTGGGCAGGATGGCCAATTTGATGATACTAATTCTTCCTAGCCAAGAGCATGGGATTAGTTTCCATTTGTTAGTGTCCTCTTTAATTTCTCTTAAGAGTGTCTTACAGTTTTCAGGGTATAGGTCTTTCACTTCTTTGGTTAGGTTTATTCCTAGGTATTTTATTCTTTTTGATGCAATTGTGAATGGAATTGTTTTCCTGATTTCTCTTTCTATTGGTTCATTGTAAGTGTATAGGAAAACCACAGATTTCTGTGTGTTAATTTTGTATCCTGCAACTTTGCTGTATTCCAATATCAGTTCTAGTAGTTTTGGAGTGGAGTCTTTAGGGTTTTTTATGTACAATATCATGTCATCTGCAAACAGGGACAGTTTAACTTCTTCTTTACCAATCTGGATTTCTTGTATTTCTTTGTAGGGAGAGTGGGCATCCCTGTCTTGTTCCCGATCTCAGAGGAAAAGCTTTCAGCTTCTCGTTGTTCAGTATGATGTTAGCTGTGGGTTTATCATATATGGCCTTTATTATGTTGAGGTACTTGCCCTCTATACCCATTTTGCTGAGAGTTTTTATCATGAATAGATGCTGAGTTTTGTCAAATGCTTTTTCAGCATCTATGGAGATGATCATGTGGTTTTTGTCCTTCTTTTTGTTTATGTGGTGGATGATGTTGATGGATTTTCAAATGTTGTAACATCCTTGCATCCCTGGGATGAATCCCACTTGGTCGTGGTGTATGATCCTTTTGATATATTTTTGAATTCGGTATGGTAATATTTCATTGAGTATTTTTGCATCTATGTTCATCAGGGATATTGGTCTGTAATTTTCTTTTTTGGTGGGGTCTTTGCCTGGTTTTGGTATTAGGGTGATGTTGGCTTCATAGGATGAGTTTGGGAGCATTCCCTCCTCTTCTATATTTTTGGAAAACTTTAAGGAGAATGGGTGTTATGTCTTCCCTGTATGTCTGATAAAATTCCGAGGTAAATCCATCTGGCCCGGGGGTTTTGTTCTTGGGTAGTTTTTTGATTACAGCTTCAATTTCTTTGCTCATAATTGGTTTGTTTAACTTTTGTGTTTCTTCCTTGGTCAGTCTTGGAAGGTTGTATTTTTCTAGGAAGTTGTCCATTTCTTCTAGGTTTTCCAGCTTGTTAGCATACAGGTTTTCATAGTAGTCTTTAATAATTCTTTGTATTTCTGTGGAGTCTGTCATGATTTTTCCATTCTTGTTTCTGAATCTGTTGATGTGTGTTGATTCTCTTTTTCTCTTAATAAGTTTGGCTAGAGGCTTACCTGTTTTGTTAATTTTCTCAAAGAACCAGCTCTTGGTTTCATTGATTTTTTTCTATTGTTTTATTCTTCTCAATTTTGTTTATTTCTTCTCTGATATTTATTATGTCCCTCCTTCTGCTGACTTTAGGCCTTATTTGTTCTTCTTTTTCCAGTTTCGATAATTGTGCTGTTAGACTATTCATTTGGGATTGTTCTTCCTTCTTTAAGTATGCCTGGATTGCTCTATACTTTCCTCTTAAGACTGCTTTTGCTGCATCCCACAGAAGTTGGGGCTTTGTGTTCTTGTTGTCATTTGTTTCCATATATCCCTTGATCTCTATTTTAATTTGTTAGTTGATCCATTGACTATTTAGGAGCATGTTGTTAAGCCTCCATGTGTTTGTGGGCCTTTGTTTTCTTTGTACAATTTATTTCTAATTTTATACCTTTGTGGACTGAAAAGTTGTTTGGTAGGATTTCAATCCTTTGGAATTTACTGGGGCTCTTTTTGTGGCTTAGTATGTGGTCTATTCTGGAGAATGTTCCATGTGCACTTGAGAAGAATGTGTATCCTGTTGCTTTTGGATGCAGAGTTCTATAGATGTCTATAAGGTCCATCTGTTCTAGTGTGTTGTTCAGTGCCTCTGTGTCCTTACTTATTTTCTGTCCGGTGGATCTATCCTTTGGAGTGAGTGGCGTGTTGAAGTCTCCTAAAATGAATGCATTGCATTCTATTTCCTCCTTTAGTTCTGTTAGTATTTGTTTCACATATGCTGGTGCTCCTGTGTTGGGTGCATATACATGTATAATGGTTATATCCTCTTGTTGGACTGAGCCCTTTATCATTATGTAATGTCCTTCTTTATCTTTTGTTACTTTCTTTATTTTGAAGTCTGTTTTCTCTGATACTAGTATTGCAACACCTGCTTTTTTCTCCCTGTTGTTTGCGTGAAATATCTTTTTCCATCCCTTGACTTTTAGTCTGTGCATGTCTTTGGGATTGAGGTCAGTTTCTTGTAAACAGCATATAGATGTGTCTTGCTTTTTTATCCATTCTATTACTCTGTGTCTTTTGATTGGTGCATTCAGTCCACTTACATTTAGGGTGACTATTGAAAGATATGTACTTATTGCCATTGAAGGCTTTAGATTCGTGGTTACCAAAGGTTCAAGGTTAGCTTCTTTAGTATCTTACTATCTAACTTAACTCCCTTATTGAGCTGTTATGAACACTGTCTGGTGATTCTTTATTTCTCTCCCTTCTTATTCCTCCTCCTCCATTCTTTATATGTTGGTTGTTTTATTCTGTGCTCTTTTGTATTTCCTTTAACTGCTTTTGTGGGTAGTTGATATTATTTTTTGCCTTTAGTTAGTATTTGGTTGGTCTGCTTTCTTTGCTGTGATTTTGTTTTCTCTGGTGACATCTATTTAGTCTTAGGAGTGCTCCCATCTAGAACAGTTCCTCTAAAATACCCTGTAGAGGTGGTTTGTGGGAGGCAAATTCCCTCAACTTTTGCTTGTCTGAGAATTGTTTAATCCCTCCTTCATATTTAAATGATAATCATGCTGGATACAGTATTCTTGGTTCAAGGCCCTTCTGTTTCATTGCATTAAATATATCATGCCACTCTCTTCTGGCCTGTAAGGTTTCTGTTGAGAAGTCTGATGATAGGCTGATGGGTTTTCCTTTGTAGGTGACCTTTTTCCTCTCTCTAGCTGCCTTTAAACTCTTTCCTTGTCCTTGATCTTTGCCATTTTAATTATTATATGTCTTGGTGTTGTCCTCCTTGGATCCCTTCTGTTGTGAGTTCTGTGTACTTCTGTGGTCTGATCAATTATTTCCTCCCCCAGTTTGGGGACATTTTCAGCAATTATTTCTTTGAAGACACTTTCTATCCCTTTTTCTCTCTCTTCTTCTTCTGGTACCCCTATAATGCAGATATTGTTCCTTTTGGATTGTTCACAGAGTTCTCTTAACATTGTTTCATTCCTGGAGATCCTTTTATCTCTGCATCAGCTTCTATGCATTCCTGTTCTCTGGTTTCTATTCCATCAATGGCCTCTTGCATCTTATCCATTCTGCTTATAAATCCTTCCAGAGATTGTTACATTTCTGTAATCTCCATCCAGGCATCATCCCTTAGCTCTTGCATATTTCTCTGCAGCTCCGTCAGCATGGTTATGACCTTTATTTTGAACTCTTTTTCAGGAAGACTGGTTAGGTCTATATCCTTCTCGGGGGTTGACTCTGTGATCTTAGTCTGTATCAAATTCTTTTGCCTTTTCATGGCAATAAAGATAGTTTGTGGAACTGGCATGTTCCACATGACGGCTGGGAGAACATCCCTTCTTGCTGGTTTGTGGCCTTTCTCTCCTGGGAGAACAGCGACCTCTAGTGGCTTGTGCTGGGCAGCTGTGCACAGAAGGGGCTTCTGATTTTTGCCCAGTAGCTATGGAGTTAAGCTCAGCGGTTGCTGTGGACTTAAGCTCCTTGTTTTCTATGGGCGTGGCCTGCCTCAGGCTGCTGCTCCGATATGACAGAGATGTGTCGGAGGGGAAACGGCCAGGAGGCTGTTTATCTCTGTGAGGGGCCTCCGAACTGCGCTGCTGCTCAGGTGTTAGGGTGCCCGGAATTCCCTGGGATTCCCAGCTGTTCAGCTAAGTGTCCCAGGACGCTTCTGTCCAGCTGTGGGGTCACTGTCCCTTTAAGACTTTCAAAAAGCACTAGCTTTTCTTTGTCCCAGGGGCGCCGGCTGCAGGGACCTGCTCACAGGTCTTGCTGTCCTGTTCCCCTAGTATCCAGCACCCCACGCACGCACTGTGTGTCTGCGCTCCGGTGCAGATGGCTAGGGCAGGGTGTTTAGAAGTCCTGGGCTCCCTCTCCCTCCCCGCTCCAACTCTTCTCCTCCTGCCGGGAGCTGGGGTGAGAGGCGCTCAGGTCCTGCCAGGCCGCGACTTGTATCTTACCCCCTTCGCAAGGTGCTAGGTTCTCACAGGTGTGGTTGTAGTCTGGTTGTTGTCCTGTGTCTTCTGGTCTCTCTTTTAGGAAGAGTTGTATTTGTTGTATTTTCAAAAATATATATGGTTTTGGGAGGAGATTTCCGCTGCTCTACTCAAGCCACCATCTTGACTCCGCCTTGAGGAGATAAGTTTTTAATCAAAGGTTTGGTTTTCACTGCCTAACCATTTTGAGCTAAAGAAGCTGTGGAATAAAATATGCAGATTAAACTAGGACAGCAAGTCCTTTCCAAATATTCTTCTTTTCAAAACACAATCTTCTGTACCAGTAAAAAAAAAAGAGCCCTTTAAGTGTTTCAAACAAAAGGAATCTACTAAAGGTAATTGCTCACTCAGATGATGGAATAGCTAAGGAAGCAGTGCTATGAAGCAACCCTGCATTTAGCAAAATGAGCTACTAACAAAATAGGGCTGGAATGAGACAAGCAGGAAGTGGCTGACTCAGAGCTTAGGATCAGGGTCACCTGGTGGGCCTGTGTGGTGGGAATTGAGACCATGGAAGGAGGAGGCATCCTGTAGGAACAGAAGCCACCAGGTATTGCAGCAACTACCAGAGTTGCCACCTGAAAGAAAACAGGGAGGGCTGGGGGATATCCTGGTTTTTCTCCTTTTCTCTCCACACTTCCGCCAGTGCCTCCCATTAGCTAAACCCATCTAGAAGCAGAAGACAAGAGAGCCTGGGAAATGCAGCATTTCCATACAACGGGTTGGAGGGTGGGGAAGGGTAGAGAAGGGATCAGAGAAAAGCCAAGTGATTGACTGAATGTCACCCCTAGCTGGTGAATTCAGGAGGGATGCTGCACTGGCTTTTACCATAAGGGTGGACATTTTAAGTGTCAGGGGCCCAATCAGTGTTGGCTCTGTCCTCTAACTCTTCCATCTGCCTGAGTTCTCCCACCTTAGTTGCTAGTTGATGTTGGCTTGAAAGTGGCACTTGGATTTTGTGTGAATGACTAAACTGAGTCTTTTTTCACACAAAGGCACCACCTCTTTCCAATGAACACCCTGCTCCACAAGCTCTACAAATGGAGATTTTATTTAAGACCATCCACCTATTGAGCTTTGTGCCATGCATATGTCCTCTCAGAGCTGCTATGCCTAGAAGCTAAGAGTGGAATGTAAAAATAGCTTTGGCTGTCTGTCTGCATGGCTCTTCTTATTTGTATTCTAAGTAACTCATTTAGGCAGATACAGAAAGTGCTTCTTATCTGCATTTATTTTGCCCACAGAAAATTTACAGTTCACATGATTGCTCTGCTTCAAAGAAATAATCAAAATACAAATTGCTTAAACTATAAAGACAGGAGCTCAAAAAACCTAGGATAAGGAAAAGAAATTAGGGCACATTTTAAACATAGAAGAAAGATGTCTTTGCCATGGCTATCTTGGACCTATATCTCTAAAGCACAAATGGAAAAGAACTTGGATAATTACTTAGTTAATAGAAACTTCATCCTTTCTGAAATTTTATTTTTGACCAAGTGAACCAGAAAATAAGTCAATGTCAAATATCTGTTTTCATTTGTGGTAGATAAACACAATCTATAATATTATTTTTCTTGAATCACAGTTAAGCAATAGCTGGTAGTCATCTTTATGCTCAAGAGAAAAGTCTTTGAATAAGAACATGTGATTAATAAAATGAAAAGAGTGCTGATTTTCATTTTAAATATATCAATGGCTGTAATATTAAAGTTTAGTTAAAATATTTCTTTTTTGTTCATCTTCTCTTTGCTTTGATAGAGGTAATAAAATATAACAGTATTAACTCTGTTGGGCATTTTTTGTGATAGAAAATGTGCCTTTTTTGGTGGTGATGTAGTTAGTTAAATGCTAACTAACCTGTTCAGAACTGAGGTAGGTTTTACACACTATGCCAAGTTTAAAAAACTTTAGGGCTATCAATAGGCAATGATTTTGATTTTTGAACTGTGTTCATAAATTTTCTATTTAATATTCAGTGCATATAGTTTGTATCATTGATCAGTTACATAAGAAACCTTTACTGAGTGTGCATGCATGTGTGTGTGTGTGTGTGTGTGTGTGTGTGTGCGCGCGTGCACGTGCGTGCATGTTGTATTCCATAAAGAACATCAGCTCCCTCTTCTGGGTGACTTTTGAGGCTGTAACAAAAATACTCTGACAATCTTTTCCCATTTCCTCACAATGAACAGCTTGAATATTCATTAAATTTGTCTCTGAGTAATTTAATTATACTGCATATTTCAGAAACACTGATAAATGCTAGAGTTAAAAACACTTCATTGCTAGATGTTATCCACTGGGAATAAGTGGCTTATGAAAAGGAAGAAAATATGCTGCTTCTACATTTCTCAGCATGAGTGTCCCCAGTGACTCCTAAATATACAGAGCTCTGCAAGGAGGAAGGGAAAACAAGGACAGGCGAGAGCAGACTTGAACATTCTTCTGCCAGCTGTCAGCGCTTGAAGAAAAAGTACATGCCCTTGTATCAGCCACTGACATAATTCAATACTTTTTATTCAATTGGATTTTTAAAGAAGATCAGATATTTTTTAAATCAGACTTCCTGAGGTTCCCCAAATGTGCCTGTGATGGACATTATGTGAGGCTGATGATGGGGATGTGTTTCCACTTGTTAAATTCATTCATTGTTTCACTCACTCATTCATTCTACAAATACTTAATGAGCATCTTCTGTGTGTTAGGCACTCTTCTAGGTACTAGAGATACAGAGAATAGATTCAAGTTCCTGACCCCACAGAGATTACATTTCTAAGGGGAAGTAGGTACAATGCAGAAGTACATACATAATATGTATGATGATAGTAAGTTCTACAAAGAAAAATGAGACAGGATGAAGAGGATAAGACGTGTGGGTGAGTATTTAACACAAGTGGTCAGAGAAGTCTTCATTGATAAGGTGATGTCTGAACAGAGACAAGAGTTAAGTGAAAGTTTAAACCTGGTGGATATTTAGGGAAAGAGCATTGCAGGTGCAAGGACTAGCATGTGTAAGTGCTCTGATGCTGTACCCTGGATTCCCTTCCAATACTTCAAAAGCTGTGTAGGGGACTCAGCATGTCACAGAAATTAACACACGACTTGAGCTTTGGGATTTGAAAACCTGGATAAGATTGTACATATTACAATAGACAAATGACTTGAATTCTTTGAGCCTTACTTTCTCACCTATAAAATAGGAATTTATACAATTCCCTTCTTCCTAGTGTTATTAAGATTAAGTGATATATTGCAGGCAGAGTTTAGCATTGTACTTGGCATTGCACTAAGTTCAATAAACATTAACTATTACAAGAGAAAACATGCTTCTGAGGGACACTTGAATTTTCTGCGACATACACATATTAAACAGATCACAAATGTTGAACTGGAATTCTCTTCTAAATACTAGTCAAAAGTTATAATGTAAGCAGAATTTGTTTTTCTGTGTGGTCCTGGTAAGCCACTTCTCCCTTATGAACCTAAGTTCTTGCAAAATGAGGATATTAAATCAAATCAGACATTTGAGCTAAAGCCTCAAGGTAGTATGAGACATACTATCCCTGTTTTTAAATTCTTGAACAAAATTTTATAACTACTTCTTTTTTTTCTATGAAAATGTAAATATTTATTTACTTTTCTAACTTGCTATTTTTACAGTCATAATTTTTAATCAAGCCTCTTTTGGTGTTTTCTATTTATTTATTTTTTGCCAAAAGAACTTTCGTTTTGTTTTATTTTTCTTTACATCCAAATTTTAATTGAGAGCATGATAGAAGAAATATAAATCATAAAAAATAAGGTTAGGTCAAAAATAAAAGGAGACATAATTCTGTAATTTTATGTAAACACAATATTTGTGGTTACAAGATGGATATAAGAAGTAATACTTTATTTGTAGAATCTGTTTCACAGTATAATGCATATTCTTAATCTTATTTTCTTTACCTGTGAACTTGTCTATTTATTCATTTTTTTTACTCAGGTACATACAAAAATGCACAAACCTTAGTATACATCTCAGTGAATTTTGACATATGCATATGTGTATGTAACCAACACCAAAATCAACATAACAAATACTCTAATTTTTTCCCCTTCACCTATTTCACTCATACCTCTACCTCCCTCCCCTATGGCAACCACCAGTCTGTTCTGTGTTTATGAGTTTGTTTCTGTTTTGTTTTCATTTATTTTATATACTGGTTTTTCTATTCCAGTATAAGTGAAATCATAGTATTTGTCTTTCTCTGACTTATCTCACTTAGCATAATACCCTTTAGTTTCATCCATGTTGTCACAAATGGCAAGATTTAATTCCTTTTTTATGGCTGAATAATATTCCACTACATATATGTATCACTTCTTCTTTATCCATTTATCTACTGACAGAACTTTGGTTGCTTTCATATCTTGGCTATTGCAAATAATGTGGCAATAAACATAGTAGCACATATATCTTTTTGAATAAGAAATTTCTTTCTTAAGGTAAATCCCCAGAAGTAGAATTACTGCATCATATGGTATTTCTATTTTCAGTTTTTGAGAAACCTCCATACTGCTTTCCATACAGGCTGCACCAGTTTATACTCCCAATGACAATGGTTCCCTTTTCTCCACGTTCTTGCCAACACTTATTATTTCTTTTTGTGTTGATACTAGTTATTCTGACTGGTATGAGGTGATATCTCATTACAGTTTTGATTTGCATTTTCCTGATGATTAATGATGTTGAGCATCTTTTCATATGCCTGCTGGCCATCTGTATCTGCTTCCTTGGAAAAATGTCTGTTCATTTTTTATTGGAAATCTTTTTAATTTTAATTAAATTAAAATGTAATTTTTGCCCATCTTTTAATTGGATTATTTGTTTTTTTTGGTACTGAGTTGTCTGAGTTCTTTATATATTTTGGATATTTGCCCCTTATCAGGTACACCATTTGAAAATATATTCTCCCATTCAGATTATCTTTTTGTTTTGTTGATTATAATTCTGGTAAGGATAATGAGGGACTCAACTATCAGGCTTCCTTTGGGCTTACATATGAAGTATGAAGTTTGGTAGCTAAAGTCTCTGGCTATGAAGTGTGACAATGCTGTCAAGGCACTGTTCCAAAAGGTTGCTCAATTTATAATTACCTTAAGGACATTGCTTTCCCCAAACCCATGTCTTATTGAGATATTTCAAAGGGGTCCATCTGCCAGTTCTAACTCCAACACTTGGACCATCACTAGGCTCCTTCCACAGGATTAATTCTCTTCCAACACTTCTTCTTAAATTCTATTTCTTCCCTTTATGCCTCCTGAGGGAAAACCATTTTCTAAGCTCTCTCCATGAGTGATCCTAAATATAGTTAGAAGAAGGGTCAGAAGTCTGTGGGGAGGATAGCACCTGACCAAAAAAGAGCAATAAGTAAAGGGAGGGGTCCCTCTGGGGCCATTTCCATGGGGGAAATATGGCCAAAAGACAGGGTGGTGAATCAGGTATCTAGTCTATTCCCCTTAAGACCTCTTTCCCTGTGTTTGAAAAATTGTCCAAGGGTCATATAACATAGGCTGCCTTACCTACCTTATAATCTTTAAATGGTATTAAACAGAACTAGTCAGAGCACTGAAGGGACAGCTAACTGCCCAGCAGCAATGTAATGTACAGGGAGACCTTGGCATTGGTAGCTATTAAGTAGCAGCTCCAGCAAAGTCTATTCCAAGAAACACTATAGCTCATATCAGAAATATCCCTCTTTTTTCCTTGCAGAAAATATCAGACCCCTAGAACCTATTAATGCTGATTTTGCAAATTACTGGATTTTTACTTCAGGCAATTCTTAAATCTCCCTGAATGTCAGTCTCTATTTGTAAAATTGGGGTGATGATAAATACCCAGCAGCATCACCAACCCACAGTATGGCTTCAGGACATGATAACACTTATCATCAAGAAAAGGCAGAAGTGTGGTGGTTGTAAGGAGTTACTCAGATTGTAAGGTGCTTTCTAGCTGGAAGACAGTGTGCTAATTTGAGTATGATCCAGGTAAGTATGAAACAAAATATAAGAAGTGGATATGGAGAATTGAAGATTGAAAAATCAGGTATTTTAGATGTTACATAATTAAAATGTTGAAAAATTAATCACACAGTTATCAGGCTTTGTTTATTCCTTCCTCCTAATGGGCTTATATGTCTTCTTTTAGATCCCGCTTATAGAATTCTTACTTAGAGCTAATCTACTAATGGAAACTGTTTGAGGCAGTGCCAGCATAGGACATGTGAAATAGATGATGCTTGGCAACACTTGAACCGAGACCAAAATCCATTGTACTAATCAGTTACTGGAATATTTGCATAATTACACATGCTCCAGGGACAGTCACTGACTTTGTTAACTGTTTCTCATGGCTGCTTTCCTGTGACCAGTGGCACAAATGCCACTGGATGAGAACTAGCTCTGTATTTTCAGTGTGGAAATATTATAACATTGTCAAAGCATAATTATTAGGCTCTGTGTTGGTGACTCAGTTCTTTATTTTCAGTTTTGTTTTGTTCTAATCCTATATAATAGTAATTCAGCTGCTATCAAATGAAGTACAGACTGGGAAATAGGTGCCTTAAATTCTATATAATCTGTCTCCCAAAACAAAAATAAATAAATAACTCTGGAAAATAATCCATTTAAACCACTGAGGATTACTTAACACAATCATTTTCATGTCAATAAGCAGCTCAGGGAACACAAGATGCAAAAGACTGGAACATCTTTGTTCAATCTCTCTTTTAACTAAAGACATGGAAAATCAGAAAACCAAGAGAGAATGCTTTTGGCTACCAAACTGAAAAAAAAAATCAAATATATGATAAAATCCTAGTGGCTGAAGCTAAGGAGAAACATATACTTCCATTCAAGATAGTGTTAGTGTAACCTTTTTGGAAAGGAAATGTGGTGATATCCATCAACACTCAAAACACACTTGTCCTTGCTCTTTGTACCAGGAATTCCAGTGCTGGGATTTTTTATTGTCAACATCCTTACATAAATTTTCAAGCTATATGGGCAAGGATGTAGCTTGTAATAAGAAGAGCAAATGGAAAAAACAACATAAATTACTACTTACAAAGAGTCATAAAGAGGACATATATACATGTGATGAGATACCCTTTTGTAATATTAGTTTTTTTGGTTGTTGGGTTTTTTTTGCTTGAATTTCTTTTTCACTTGGTGTATTTCATGCTTTGCTTCAGGGAACAAATGGCATAGCAGAATGGAAATGACAAACAAATAGAGAATGTTTGGTTTTTGAATTTCAAAAGCCTGGATCCTGATATTTAGAAGTTTGTGAAGTAAGTAAGAGAAACTTATCTATCTGCCCCCATAGATAAAAATTTCCCGGATTGGAGAAGGGAAGGAATTAGCAGGAGAGCACACATGTGCATTAGAAGGGAGCCTTCCATTTAAGGCTGAATCCAGGGATGGGAAGTAACAAAAGCTACAGATTGTTCTACTGAGTCTGAGAGAAATGAAAACTTGCTTCATAGGTAGATGCTTGCAAGTGACCAGAACTACCCCCTCCAAATACCACCAATTTTGACAGTTATCCTCCATAGCATTGAAAGAGTAGAGGAGGAATACCTGTGTGGTATAACTAAATAATGGGACTGAGAACTGCTAAGATTTTCCTCAGATTCTAGCATGGTATAGTAATCCACTGCTTCTGAGAGTGACATAGATGCACCAAGGAGATCCAAAGGATCTAAATAGAATGGAGTGTGAGCCAGGGATGGTCATCAGAGATCTACATGGAGCAGCGATTGAGAACAAATGGGACAATATACATCTCAGTATCTGTCACCATGGAAAAACAACAACCAAGGACGACACACAACACCCATGCCCACGACTTCTGATGTACATAAGCCACAAGGAACTCAGATCAATGCCTTGCAGAAAAACCCTGAATTAGCAGAGATTAAATTTTGACCGCCTAGGAGAGTAAACTCTTAAAATAAAATAAAGTTAAATTAAAGAAACATAAAGATAATTGAATGTCTCCCTTACCTGAGTCAGTAGAATGAGTTTCCCTTTTCACAGACCACAGAGTAATACATATTTTTCAAAAATAATGAAACAAGTAAATATTCTCTGATGTGAAATATCTGCAAGATAAATTTTAAATTTAAAAAGGCAAGGGAAAGAGCAATTTGAATAGTGTGCATTCCATTTGAATAAAAATGTTGTATGTTCTACATGTTTCAAGGTTATGGAAGAAACAACTGCAATTCCCTCTAGAGACTGAGACTTTTCATTTTGTACTATTTTATAAAGATTAATTTTAAACCAAAAGCATACACTTTTATAATACATATTTATAATACATAATAAAGCATTCTTTTCACCCTATGCCATACTTTATGATCCATTACATTTAAGTAGAATCCCATATATGTAACATTTATTTTTATTGTTTCCAAATTGAGGATGAAAATACATGTCTTAAGTATCTTTTGAGTATAGCATAAAGCTGAGAAAGAGGATTCATTGGGTTTTCTTTTTCAGTGACAAAGGGTGTTGTAATATGCCCTTAAGGAGAACTTTCCTCTCTCCATATTTCTGTAAAAGTGGGCATGCCATTTTTCTCACCACAAAGCTACAGAAACTTTCCTCAGAAAGTGTCAATAAACAGAACAAGGGCATATGATTTGGAGAATTGGACAAAGTCATACATTTTAATATACCCTGAATATGGTCAATTATGCAGGTAATGGACACTGAACATAACACCAGAACATACATATGAGATAAGAATGGCTCCCTGCAAATTCATCTTATAGTTATTACAATTATTAAATTTTTAGTAAGTCATTTTTTTTTGCTAGAATTGCTTTTAGAGTTTATGGCACATTCTTGTGAATATCCTAACAGGTGCCAAGTAATCACAATTTGAGGGTGGATTTAAGTTTTAATAGCAGCTAAAGGCCATTTCAAGACAAATATGGTGAATAAGACATTTGCTCAATTTAGATAATAAATTTATAGTAAAAACAAATGTTGTGTTGACTATAAAATAATTGTTCTACTAACTCTGAAGGAAACCATATTTATCCCCCAAAGGAAATTCTTGAATGTTTTAAAAACTGCACCATGATTTGAACAACTGCATTGCCTTCCTAACAGACTGCTTTAAAATAATAGTTTTGATAAATAAATTTTAGCCTTTTTGTTAAAAGTCCAATGACTTATAATAGTATTCTACATATCATAATTGTTTTAAAACATGGAACTACAAGATTTTTCAAACCAAGTTAGTCATTGCAAACAATATGAAAAACATAGAAAAGAAAATATCAGAGTACATCATATGTAGTCATGATAAGTATTATTTTATTAAACTTTGTTTTGGTCACATACATTTTTAGCCAATCATTCATTATTCAGTAAAAATGTATTGGGTACCTATTATATGCTAGACAAGGGCTCTAGACCAGGGTCTTGTCATTGCTGAAATTTTGGGCCAGATAATTTTTTCTTGTGTGTACATTTAGGGAGGGGAGGTTATTTCTGTGCATTTAGAATGTTTAGAAGCATACTTGGTATTATGGGATGCATTGTGTCCTCCAAAATTTCATAGGTTGAAGTCCTAATCCCCAGGATCTCAGAATGAGACTGTATTTGGAGATCAGTTCTTTAAAGATATAATTCAATTAGAAGGAAGTAATTAGGACTGGCCCTATGGCCCAGAATGACTGGTGTCCTTATAAGAAGAAGAAATTAGGACACAGCCGTGACCAGATGGAAGACCAAGAGAAGATACAGGGAGAAGATGGCCTCTACAAGCCAAGGAGAGAGGGCTGAGAAAACCCACTCTACTGATGCCTGGGTCATGCACTTCCAGCCTCCAGAACCCTGAGAATATTAGTATCTGTTGTTCAAACCACCTGGCCTGGGGTACATTGTTACAGCAGCCCTACTTCATTTTCACCCACCAGATGACAGTAGCACCTCTCTTCCCCCAGGTATGACAAACAAATCTCTCTAGACATTGCCAAAAGTTCTGTAGGGAACAAAATCACCCCTGCTTGAGAACTACTGTTTTAGATATATATGATTGTACCAATAACAATGTAAAAGTGAATTTCTTATTGTGTATTGCTGTCAAATAGTTTGAAAATCCCCACCTTTGAACTCTAGTTGTAGCACTCTAGTACATAACTATTGGGCTACAGATATGCCAAGATACTGATCCTTCTGCATGGAGACCCTGGAGAGACAGAAACCATAGTCCTGCCCACGTCTGGCCATGGACCAGTTGTACCAAAGTACTACACAAACACTGTTTTTGTGTATGTTGTCATATGTGAGGAAATGTTGGGTAATGTAGATTTATAACACTCCCTTCCACTTTTTAGAAGGGCAAACTGTGGACTAACTTAGTTAAATAATCACTTGCTATTATTATTCATAGTTAGTGATGGAGCTGAGATGAGGAACTCAGTATTTCTGATCCCAATTCAGGGATATAGTACTATAATTTTAAATTTTGGACAGCTGTTTCTTAAGAAGAAAAAAAATCCTGAACATTTTACAGGGATGGTACCTTAACCTAAGTCTCTAGAAAGCAAAGCCTGAGGCAAAACTTACATGCTGATGCTGCACTGGGATATGTAATTCAAGGACAGAAAGAGTGGGTAAAGGGAAGTGAGGAAAGAACAGGTGGGAAGGCGAATACAAAGTGATATGTGACCATGCTGGTCACAGCTTCACTGGAAACTCAGCTGCTTGCTTGGTTAGGCAAGACCTTTCTTGAGAGAGAAAGAGAAACACTGTTCTTAGGGACAGTATGTTGGGGATGGCAGGGAAAGGAAAAAGATGAGGAAGGTATCAGAGGCTTTTTCCTTTGCTTTTCTCCTGGGTCAGTTTGCTCTATAGAACATCAATTCCCCTGTACTTGTAAGTTGTGGTACTTGGTAGTTCCAGGAAGCTAATGGGGAAAGCCGATCCTGCATTCCACAGGGCAGAGGGTCATCTGCGCCCAACAATGGTAGGAATGTGGTCCACTCAGACTGGGTGCTGGGGTTCCCCCCATACCAAGTATGAGCGAAACCATGCCAAAACCCAGCCCTAGCCCCGTGGAAGATCGAGGCAGTCTCCAATGTATGGAGGCAGGGGCCAAGCAACCAAGGCCTAGGGACCAAGTGGGCCCAGGTGTATCTAGGGAAGCACGGAATTGGGTTTATTGAAAATGGCATAGCATGCCTAACTGAGTTACAGAGACCACTGGTAACTCCAATGATAACATCTATGTTGGTTTCAAAGTCAGAAGATCTTTTCCAAGGCAGGTTGTTTTGTTTTGTTTTTACCAATCTCATTTCTCTGGGTCCCTATTTATATCTTTGAGCAGGACAAGGAAATTGAATTAGATCAGAGGTTGAGAACCCAAATATCAGCCAGGCAAGATTTACAGATGGGAGAATTGGTCTGCTTAAAGTGTTGGGTTGGAGACAGAGTGAAATTAAGTGAATGTGTCCTATATAAAGAGGGCAGCCTTACACAGCTGCAGATCATTGGCATCACATGGAATGTGAACCCAGAATTGCCAAATATATAGTCTTTTTTAAGGGAGAAGCTGGAAATCTGAATTTGCATTAGTGGTATCTCTATTTTAAAATGTTTGTTCAATTGTTTTGAAAACCGTATGAATCAAACAAAACATACCTATCAGCCACTTGGACCACCAGTCAGTCATCTCTTACCTTGTTGATCTCTAAGATCCTTTCAGTTCTAACATTCTGTAGACTATTCAGGTCAAAGTTTAATGTCCTTTGCAAATTTTTTTCCAGATGATATTTACTAAGTGCTTATTGTGTGCTGGGACTATGTAAGCATTCATGTACTATCTCATTTAATATTTTGTCCCAATAAAATTGCTGCATAACCAACTATCCTAAAAATTAGTGTCTTAAAACACAACACTCATTCATGTAACTCATTATTTTCGAGCTAAATCAGCAATCAACAGCAATCAATGAAGACTCAAGTCTGTTTCATGTGGAGTCAGCTGGGAGAGCTTGACCGGAGTTCAAGGATGCACTTCCAAGGTATCTCACTTACCTGACTGGCAAGCTGTGCTGGTGGCCAGCTGGAAGCTCAGTCATGGCCATGGGTAAGGAGGCCCTGCTCCTCTCTCCATGAGCTTCTCAGACTTACCATGGTTGGGTAGATGAGTTCCTAGAATAGGCATACCAAGAGATAATAAGTAAAAGCTGCTAGTTTCTTAAGGGTCCAGAACCTTACATGGTATATACCATTGACAAAATAGCCACAGAGCCCAGATTAAAAAGGAAGGGGCATTGGCTCCAGTCCTTGATGAGAGATTTGTCAAAGAATATGGGGGGATGTATTTCAAAACCACTACATCTTCAACCAACCACATACGGTGTATTTTCTATTACTACACCCTAATCTTATAGACAAGCCAACTGAAACAAAGAGAGTTAAGTAATTTACCCAAAGTCACACAGCTTTTACCTAGCTTTCACATGTTGTCTTTCATCTTCAAAGCCAAGTTCCATTGACTACTGTTCTGTCTCCACTTGTGATTAGTAAATATAAAACTTGACTTCTTCATAATTTATAGCTTGGATTTGTTGCTTGAGGATAAAAGACCCAAGGGTTCCATAAATTAAGAAAAATATGGGTAAGGATTTTATCTGATAGTAGATGAAAAGGTGAAGGAACTATCTCAGTCAACTGTGGAAGAAATATGGAAAGATTAGCAGATTTGTGATCAATATGATGCTTGAATTTAAACAAAATATTAACACATGAGAAAGACACTTGACTTAAAAACCTGTTAGAAAAAAATTATTTCAGATACAGATGCACATGCCTGTTAAGCATGCAATGAAGCTCTTCGAGCTTTTAAGAGTTAAAGTGCTCAAAGTAAAAAGTAATTTTATTTAAAGCTGAACCAACCCCTATCAGCACATAGCAGGAGTATGTGTATTTTTATTGTCTCTCCACAACTGAATGCTAAATAGGGTCTAGTATTTTCTTTTTCCTGCAACTTAAGATGTAAATTATTCTTAAACTTTCAACATGAAACTCAGTTCTACCCTTTGAGAATAAGCCTTGCTCTCTAACTGAAAATTTTAAACAGAAAATGCTTAAAATTTGGTATAGTGCAAGGTACATTATTGGCTTACTGACCAAATTTCTTTCTCTAGAAGAAAGCATAGGAACCATTCATACTCATAGATGTAATTTAAATGTGTTTTTAAGTATACAATGAATACTGGTATTTTGGTTTCCAATGACATCCTTCAAATGAAATTTGTGCTTTTTCTTAAAAGTCAACAACTCTCCCCTTTATACCCAAGAAACAATATAGTGACTATTTTTATTTTCTAATCAGTAATAAAAAGCTTTGCTTTCATAACATTCAAACACTAGCATGTGGAGAAGAGGGCAATGCATTTTATTACTAAGTCAAAATGCAGCCCTGGGTTCTCCTGGGGTGCTTTAAGAACTGATAGACAAAGCTAGAGAAGGGCACTGAGCTCATTGAAAAGCTATGGACACAGACATGGAACTCAGTATGTGCACCCAGCAGTTGGAAAAAGTGAGCTGATATCTGGCTCTTTTCTGAGAAATATACTGTGTTAGCTAATGATATAAACTTCGGGTGATCTGGTCTCTCAAAGATTGCTGGGGAAATGGATTCATACGTTTTTCCCATGGACAACCCAGGGGCCATGTATAAGGGAGCTGTCATAGGGTCCTCTTCGGTACTGCCTTAAAGGGTTTTCCTGCAGTGTCAATAGAGCCTCAACCTAAGGGACTGCCAGGTTCCTAAGCAGCTGCAGAACGAGTATGGAGAAGGGGCACATACCCCGAAGGAGGGTCAGATGAGTGGTCCCCAGCAATAGGGGTTGTGGATGTCTTCCTGAAGAAGAGAAAAACTTCCAGGCTGAGTGGGAGAAAAGCCAATTTACAATAGTGTCAGTCAACTAAGAGCTTTCCTGCTCCACTGACCACTATTCATTTCTGTCAGAAAGCTGTTAGCAAAGGGAGAGTTAGCAAAGGAAAGGAAATGGCCACAAACCATCCCAGTCCCACCATGCTGGCTGGGGCATAGGGAAAGAACTAACTTGCACTCAGTTTTGCCATTTAGATGAGTAGATGGGAATTGTAAACTTCAGAACCAAGACAATTTTAAATGATCATAGAACTTTTTATAAGAGAGTCATTCAAAGTCATGTCTGAGATTTGTTTTAGGCGCCTGGGGGAGCCTCCCCCCAACCACAGAATAAATTCAAAGGAATCATGAGAAACCAAAAAGTAGGCAATTTGTTCAGTATCATTCATTTCATTGAAAATATTCTGGAGCAGTTAATAACTTCAGAAATTGTTTCACGAATTCAGGTTTCCCATGACTTGAATTTTCATTGTTTCACACTGTGGAATAATCATTCCTCATGTAAACAAGCAAATCAAATAAGCATAGCATTTAACTCATGATTGTGCATGACAAGTCATAAGTACAGGGGAAGAGTCCCCAGAGGGTCTTTTGGAAGAGGAAGGTGTCATTCAGGGATGGCATCCAGATAGCAAAACAAGAGGCCTGGATGATATTGAAGAAATGCCCATTTCATGTTCTGGGTTGCTGATCACGTGAATCAATCCATTATCAACACATACATGTGTTTTATTTTGATCATTTCTATTTATATAAAAATATTTGTGGAAAACATGGAATATTTAAAAAACTTAGAGAACTTAATACCAAGCCTGTTTTTATATGGGGAAGAGTAATGGAATTGCTTAACACTCAAAGTACTTGTCCCAAATATATTATTTTTTGAAATTTCTTCACCATGTCAGTCCTAGAAATTTCTTTCCATTTCTAGGTAATTTTACTTGTATGAAATATTTGCAAGACCATTTAAAATATAACTTTAATAATAATAAATGACTGGGGTATCATTTATATATTTAAGTATCCCATATTTCTATTTCCCAGTTGTAAGCATTAATTATATTTTCCTAATAATACAAGGGTATGATTTCTTATGAATAAGGAACATAACTAATGATGGATTTTTCTCACAAATGCTTGACCATGGAAAGGTTAGTATGAGGGTTTAAGATGAAATGAATATTCATGCCACTGAACTGATTTTTAGATAAAGATGCTCCATTTTAGAATTTCTTTCTGGCTCATTTTTTAAATTGTTATTTCCAATGACCATTTCTCAGTAAGGAATTTTAAAGTATTTTCTAATGGAAACCCAGCTAGATAAGCCTTTTGTTATGACCTTCTTGACTAAAGATATCCACGTATTGCCCTTTACGGAGGTGATAGTCTATGTCTATCCCACCTTATCTAATACTATTCCATTCAAACTCAGTTTGTTGCATTCTACATTCATTGGCCACTTAACAGGTGCCAGACACTGAATTTAACCATGAATGGGCTACAAATATGAGTAATCTGTATTTTCTACTTTTAAGATCACTTATTCATCCAACAAACATGGGTACTATGTATCAGATTTCCTGTGGGTATTGGAGATATAGAAAGGTAGCCAAGGTTCTGCCCATCTGGAGCTTATACAGTATAGTGGGAAGGTAAATACTGAGAAAATAAATTTAAACATAATTGTTACATAGATGTACAGGGTGTTATGGGAACACATGGCAGAGACACTTACCTTAGTCCTGAACATTAGGTAAGACCTTTATGTTGACAGCAGACACTAAATAAAAATAATTTTTAAAAAACCCAGAGGTTTGTAAGTGCGGAAGAAATATTTTCACCATCAAAGAGCCCTGGGATAACAGTGACCAGTTCTAATTGATATATGACTAAGGGAGGTGGAAATCTGGAAGCCTTCCCAGAGTGGATGCCATTTGCGCAATGAGGGACATTTTATTAGGGTACAGTCTAAGGTAACCTAACAAACCCCAAAACAAACAACATAACAGCATGAAAAAGTTATTACCTTGTAACAGATCAGAGGTCAGATTACTCTATCATCCTCTAGACACAACTTCCATCTTTGGCTCCAAGGTGGCTGCGCCTGCTCCTGTCATCACATAAGGAACCCAGCTGGCAGGAAGGGAGAAAGGAAGTAGAATGGTATGTAATGGCAAGGAAAAGTAACCATGATAAAACGTGAAGTGAAAAAGTAGGTATATATTGGTATTATAATACCAATAATATATGGTATTATCTCATTTTGAGAAAAAAATAGCATATATATGCTTTTTGAAATATTTGTAATACTATGTACATGTTATATTTTGGATATATGTATGTAATATATACAGTATATGCATATACATATACACATACATATATTTCTAAGCAGGAAATTGTATATTCCCCTAGGCAATGAAAATAGAAGGTGGGAAAGAGAGACTTCTACCTTATACTGTTCTATATATTGGAAATTTTATAGGTATTACTCTTACAGACATTTGTAAAATAGAAGAAAGGACACAAGAAGTGTTAATGTGCTTACATTTTCTCCCCATTAACATAAACAAGATCAACTTAACACATTAGACCAAAAAAATTACCTTTGGTTAATCTTTACATACAGATAAAAGCCATACTGAGAAAATTACATTCTTTCTTGGTTAATTTATAGATCATGCTTAGGAAAAAGTATTCCAATATTCATTACACTAAATGAAGGCTTTCATAAGCATATTTTATTCCTTATTCTATATTGAGCATAATGGGCCCCTGGCTAAGGGAATAATGTCACTGAGTAGTGATTAACATTTTTTTTAATTTCAGGATGTCAACTTAGGGTTGCTAGATCTACCATACTTTTTAAATTAAAACTTTTTTTAGAGCAGCTTTAGGTTCACAGCAAAATTGAGCAGAAGGTATGAAGATTTCCCATATACCCCCAGCCCTCCCTACACATGACCTCCACCATTACCATCTTCCATCACCTGAGTGGTACAGTATTTACAATGATGAAGCTACACTGATCACCCAAAGCTCATAGTTTAAATTATGATCACTTGGCATTGTATATTATATGGGTTTGGACAAATGTATAATGACATGTATACATCATTACGGTATCACACAGAATCTGTTCGTTGCCTTAAAAATCCTCTGTGTGCCAACTATTCTTCACTGTCTCCACCCTAACCTCTGGCAATCACTGTTGTTTTTACTGTCTGCATGGTTTTGTGTTTTCCAGAATGTCATATAGCTGGAGTCATACAGTAGGTAGCCTTTTCAAATTGGCTTCTAATATTTAAATATGCATTTAAGCTTTCTTCATGTCTTTTTTATGACTTAGTAGCTTGATTAATTTTATAATCAAACATAGTCCTGTCACCTTATTAGTATTTAACATCCTCTAGCACTATAGTAAAGCAAGAAATCCTTTAGATATCTTGAAAATAAATGGGAACAGTGATTTGCTTAAGAACAAGTGATGTTGCAAAAATCAGCAGTAGTAAGACTGTAACTAACAGACTATATAAAGATTGAGAATGTGGAATACTTAGGAATAAACTTAACCAAGGAAGTAAAAGACTTACTATAATTCACTGATGAAAGAAATTAAAGAAGACACAAATAAATGGAAAGACATCTATGTTTCAACTAGAATACTTAATAACGTTAAAAATGTCTGTAACATTTAAAGCAATCTACAATCAATGCAATCCCTATCAAAATCCCAATAGCATTTTTCACAGAACTAGAAAAAACAATACTAAAATTCACATGGAACAACAAAGACCTTGAATAGCCAAAACAATCTTGAGAAAGAACAGAGCTGAAGACATTGCACTTCCTGATTTCAAAACATTATATTATAAAGTTACAGTGTTAAAAAAGTAGGCACCGGCATAAAGTCAGGCTGACCAATGGAACAAAATAGAGAGCCAGGAAATAAACCCAGGCATATATGCTTAACTCATCTTTACTAAGATTACCAAGAATACACAATGGGAAATGGACAGTCTCTTCTTCAGAAAATGGTGTTGAGAAAACTGGATATCCACATGTGGTCTTGCCACAATTAAAAAAAAAGATGAGAATGTGGGCAATCAGTTCACTAATATTTAATTCGGTAGTTGGGCTTGATAACTTAATAAATGTCTCAGGATCTCCAATTTTCAACTGTGATCTGAGAGATGTATATTTCATACTTTGGATAATTAGAAGGTATAAAATTAGTTCAAGCTCTCAAGAATTATTGTCTTCAAACTTGGCTTCCTCTCCATTTAGCTACATGAACTTGGGCAAGTAATTAACTTAACCATATTTCAGTTCCATTATTGTAAAGTGTGGATGACAATAACTGATTTGCAGTGCTGTTAAGGAGCTTATCACAGTGCCTGGAACGTAATGAAATCACAATAAAAGTAACTTATAATGATGCTGTCAATGATATCTGTGGGATATGGTTTGGGGAAAGGGTTCTTTCATTTTCTGTCTTTCCCTCTCTCTTTCTTTCCTTCCTTCTGTCTTCCTTTTTTTTCACTGTCACTTTTTTTTTTTTAACCTGTCTTCTGTTTCTGGCAAAGAACCTATGTAATTATACCTTTCTTCTGGGTATTATTTGCCAAGCAGGTGTAAAAGTGCAGAGCAATATAATTTAGTAAAAACCTAATTTTAGGTATTGGATTTGTGCTTCTCCATGTGAGTGGACCGAACAATGACCTTACACAGTTGTCAAACTGTGGGAAAGAACCCAGGCAGGAAGAGAATATGACTATGAAGTGCCAAAGCAGTCAATTTTTTAATTAATTTGAATTTGTTTCTTACTTAAAAGTTTAAAGTAGAAAGGAGTAAGTAAATGTGTTCTTATAATTGCTGAACAGGGTGAGGTATTCTTTTGCCTGACGTAAAGCAGATGCAAAAGCCATCTTGTCATAATGAAAAATTGTCATATTCTTTTGGATGTTTTATTTGTCTTACAAGGTCTAAAGACCATCTACTAAATTTAATAAAATGAAAAGTATATTGCATAATTTGGATTACATACTTTATTAAAAAGGATCCATCTGTTCTTTCCTATCTTCATCATCTGTAAGTTTTCTATATATAAGTATTTCTTCTCTAAAACAGGAATATTAGAGATTGTAAATATTGCCAAATGAAACTATTTTTAAGAAAATCATAAAAACCCCTGTCAAAGCTCAATTTATAAACAAACATCAAAGTAATTTAACTTTCATAATGAATTATATATTTTTAGGAAGTGTACGTATAACAAGAAGCCTCCCCAAAAGGGTGTTTTAATGACCTAAGGTTCTCACCAACCTCCAAGGAAGATTCCCAACATCAACAGACAGGCTTGGTGTTTAAGGAGAAAGGAAAAAGAAGAAGGATTTGGAGGTAAAATATATGAGAATTTTGAAAGGGAAGAAGTGAAAGAGAAGAAAATAAATGATTTTTTAAAATGTGTTTATTCTCAGTAGTGGTTGTGTCATGATCACTTGGGTGCTAATATCATAGACCATCTTTTTACCACCGTTGGTCCTATTTCTTGGCCTTTTAGTAGCTTTCCATATTCAGTTCTCTAGTGCCAGATATTCTTCTGGGTACTTAACTTGTGTTAACTCATTTATTTGTTCTTACAAAGTGCTGTGGGTGATACGGTTATTACCCTCATTTTACAGATAAGGAAACTGAATAAACAAGATGGAGCCAGGATATGATGAACTCAGTTCATCTGATTTCAGGACTTTGTTATTACCTCTTAAGGTGGACTCTTTCCAGGGGAAGAAGACTTTAAGATGTGTGTCCATTCTTTGAGCTTCATTTATATCATTCAAAAAACGCAGTAGGTGATCTGAGGAGAACTCAAAGCTCTTGTGATCCATGAGTCTGTGAAAACATAGGAGTAATTCAAGGAGAACATAAAAAATGACGAGCATTTTGGAAAACATAACTAATGATGAAACACAAAGTAATTTAAATGACTGAGTCTTTGAGATGGGGAGGAGTTATTTCTAATTATGTTCATGGAGTAACAGTAGCCGTCATTGTAATGGGAGACATTGATGCCCAGTTTTACTTTAGTTCTCTAGAGAAACTTTGCTTATGTTTCAGCAAGAAAAATATTTTTGCCTAAATTTTGTAACATATTCAAATTTGCAGTGGAAACTGTGTATCATCTTTTCCTTGGAAAATGATGAGGGTAGGAGAAAAATCATGACTTTGCTGTTTACTATCCATGCAAGCTTAGTTGAGATTTTTAATTTCTTTGAGCCTGTGTTTTCTTGTCTACATAAGGGGAGAAACTGTAGTACATACTTACAAGATTGATGAGGATATTAAATGAGTTATGCCTACAGGGGCAGTTAACATTCTGTCCAGCAATTACTTACCACTTAATACATTGCAACAGTCATTATTATGATTACTGTTGCCACTCTTAGTCCCTGGGGTCAATGGTGAATCCTTTGACATGAGTTTTCTAATTTGTATACATTCAAAATTTGTATACATGTCAATGGTGAATCCTTTGACATGACTCCTCTGATTTGTATACATTCAAATTTGGTCTGGCCAAATTAAACAGACATATTTTGTTTAAAACAAAGATGAAAACAGACACAGTAAAAGCATTTTGTGATGTGAGTTCACATTTGAAACATTTATATCAGTTACGGTTGTTAATTAAGGATGATCCTATTTGAATGCTAGGAATTCCATCGGAATGTCATTTTGTGATGAAGTTTTAGACCAAACAAATATATACACATCCTTGCACATATTATTGCAGCCATTTAACCCTGAAACATAACTAGGTAAAGATGGCATTATTAGATCTTTGGATTGACAGTTTATTGTAGTTAGAATTCTTGAAAATATTTCTACACCATGGTCTGTACTATGTACCCATGACCCTGTGCAAACCAAAAACACAAACAAATAATTACAAAGGCATGCTATTGGCCTTTGCTTTCACACTTGCTAATTAAAGAAGATTTGGAAAGTTGGTTAGCAGCATAGCAGAGTTAAATATGTAATATTTTGAATGACTTAAATGTGTTATTTCAGCACTTTAAATAAATATCATAACGTGGGTAGTATTTCCTCCTGTATTAAGTTGCTATGTATAACATTTTAAATTACATTTTCCTTTTTGCCACAAGAGACATAGGAAGATGAAACTCAGGTATATTATTCCCTGAGAACAGATTTAATTTGCCTGAATAATGCAAGTCCATCTACTGCAGCCTGGTGCCATGGTTTCCATAGTTTTGATTCAAATTAATCCTCTTTGAAAATAAAAATGGGTTTTTATAACTTGAATTTTGTTTATTTACCTGTCTTACCAAATACAGAGCTTGAACAAATACCTTGAGCTTGAACTGTAAGTGCCTTGTTGAAAATAAAACAAAACGAAACAAGAACCTGGAAACATCTGACTTATATAATCAACAGGCTACTAAATGAATCATTTATGTCCCACCAAAGCTAACATGATTTTGAGCCACTGCAATAATTTATTATCATAAGAGGAAAATTATCCTTTGTCAGCTTGGGGCAGAAGGAAGGGGTCCCCCTCAGCCACTGAATAATATTGTGCAGTGTTTACATCATTCCCCTCCTACCTGTCCTATTCTAGTTCTTTACGAAAATCTATGTTACTTCCAGGTCTGACTATGAAGATTCTAACCCCAAAGTCCACAAAATATTTAACACAGCAAACATGATATGGACTGGGCTGTTTTGGTGATGCAGCTGTTGAAAGCTCACACATTTCTGGAATGTGAAAAGCATCCTCTGACAATATGCAATTGTTGTCTAAGCTATTCCATTGCCATGTGCCACAATTCTGGCTTCCTTCACATGGTGTTTGGAAGACTGGAAAAATTTGCCACTGTATTATCAAAGAGGAATGTTGGGTATGAAAAGAGACTGGGGAGAATAGGCTCAGTGATCCCACTTCATCTGTGCCATGTTCTCAGCTCAGATGAAATGAAAATGGGCAATATTTTAAATAAATCACTCTTTCTGTGTAAAGAGATATGTTTAGATGTTGAATGTTTATGTTTAGATGACCTTGGGCAAGTTACTCAGCCTAGATACACTATCCACAAAAGACACTGTAGTGATGTTTAAATGGCATATTTAAAGTACTTAGTGCAATTCCTGGCATATAGTAAGAAAAGAATTGATACGTTATTATAATAATTATCATCATTAAACACATACACATGTTATACCCATAAGCTAGTTGACTGTGATGGGAAGATTAAGGATGCAAGAATGGTGAGGTCATACAGATTCAGGGAGGAATCTTGTTTCAACTACTTCCTAGCCATGGAGACTTTTGTGCCAATTAGCCCATGTTAGGTTGTACTGTAGTAAAAGATTTCAAACATCTCAGTTTCTTACAATCCGAAATGCATTTCTTGCTCAGCTCCATGCCCATCAAGGACCAGTTGCACCTCTACTCTCCATCAGCCTTATGCGAGGACCCAGGCTGTCAGAGTAGCCTCTGTGTAATACATGTATTCATCATGATAGAAGGAAATAAGCAAATTGACAAATCACGGAGGGGTTCTTAAAACCTCTGCCCAGAAATACATACATCACCTCTGCCCACATATCACTGGCCAAAGCAAATTAACATGGCAGGTCCTGCATGGGAGGGGCACTTCAGAGAGTGGCAAGACAGTGCTACAACCGACCATGCCTCCAGGGTGCACTTCTGCACCTTTTTCTGCTTCTTCATAAGGGTCAGCACTGAGACATGTAACTAATGCATGTTGAGAGATTATGATGTGCCAGGCTCTGTCCTAGATATGTCATCAAGAAAATCACATTGAGACCTCCTAACAAACAGATAGGTAGATGTTGTTGGCTCCATTTTACAGATTTAAAAAAAACCCACCACCACCAACTGAGGTCTTAAAGAGACTAAATAGCTTCATCATAAAATTACATACATAAATTGCATAAATTGCAGGGTACAGACTACTTGAAAATGTTAGTTTTTCAATTCCCCCTCCCCTTGTAGTTGTATAATGGCTTATTTTTGAAACAACTGTTTCCAAATGTTTTAGACTCTCACTGCATGTAGGAAGAGCAGTAGGAACAAAACTGGATGACTGCAGATGGTGCAACTAGCCCTTTGGAGTTCTTATTCATTATATTTCTAGTTTTTTCTAACAAATCTATGGGCAGGGGACATCTATATGAGACACTCATTTTTCTTACCCAATTTTGGCCTGCTTCCTCCCCTTCCCAGACTCCAGATTATTCATTTCCATCTTTCTCCGCCCCTCCTAAATATTAGTTATTCCCCCTCACACACACAAACACATACACAAACTCCAAACCTTTCTGGCAAATCTCTGTAGTAAACAGATGGGGCATCTGTGTTGCTGGGAAACCACTTCATACATGGAATCCAGTCCAAGGGGAGTGAGAAGGAAGGGGCCGTATCAGCTACATGGTGTAGTGGTTAAGAGCTCTGACATGTCTTGTTTTTTTGGGGTGTTTTGTTTGTGTTTGTTTGTTTCTCTGACTTTTTAGAATTCAACTTTGGCTTCATTATCCCATAGCTGTAGAAACTTGAGCAGGCCTCTTCCCTTCCATGACTCTCAACTTCCTCACCTCTAAAATAAAGAATAATAGTACTACGAACCCATAGGGGTTTTGTGACTATGAATGATATAACCTTTAGAACAAATCCTGACCCAGCAGTGTTCTTCTTATTATTCTCAGCAAGGTTAACAGACCAAGGAAGGAAAAAAGTGTGGCGTTTCAAAGGAGAGGACTCAGTACTATTTATGAAGAATTTGAGAAGCTCCGTTTGGGGGTTGTGTTTTTGGCAAAGGATCTCAGTGGAAAGAGCGTGAGTTACAAAGGAACTTGAATTTCAATCCCTGTTTAGCCTGTCATGAGCTGTGCTCCCCGGGCTAATTCAGCCTAAGTCTATTTTCTACTTTTAAAATGGGCATAATAATTTGCTCCTGACCACACGCAGGGGCCGTGAAGGTCAGCTGCCTGGCACCATGTTCCACATTCAAGATTCATTTGCTCCCCCATCCACCCTGCAGCGGCGTTCCCTCAGTCCGGGCCCTGTCCTGACTCCCAGGGCGCGCGACGCTGTTCAGCCTGTCCTCTGACGTGTCCCCACACGGGGCACTGCCTGGCCTCGTGGAGAACGTTCCAGAAGGCTTGCGGGATGGTGGGCCAGTGTACAGGCTTTGGTGTTCAGAAGGCACCAGAACTCACGCACCTGCTCGTGGAAGGTGTGGGTGCCTCTCTCTTACCTGGACACCCCCTTCTCCGGTCAGGAAACCGTCGAGAAGACTGCGCCGGCCGGCCTCCCTCGGGCAGCAGCCCAAAGTTTCCCCGGCACCTGACGGCGCGCGGCTGAGGCGGAGCCGCCTCGCCACCCTCCGCGCGGCCCGCTGGCCAATGGCAGCCTTCCCTCGGCGGCTCGGCCGCCCCCTCCCCGCCCCGCCCCTCAGCTGGCGCTCCCGCCTCCCGGCGGCTGGCTTCGCGGAGGGCAGAGCCGAGCCCAGCGTTGGGCAGCCCGCGCCGGCCGCGCTCCTCCCCGGACCGTGGGGACGCTCGGACTTCGCCTGCCCCGGGACCGCGGCTATGGACCCCGTGAGTCAGGTAAGGACCGACCTGGGCGGCGCGGCGGCGCGGCGGGACCCCGCGGTCCCAGCCTCACGCTCTGCCTTTCCCTCCCAGCTGGCCTCGGCGGGCACCTTCCGGGCGCTGAAGGAGCCCCTCGCCTTCCTGCGGGCCCTGGAACTGGTGAGTAGCGAGTGTGCGCGGGGAGGGGCTGAGGCGCGACCCCCGCGCGGGGAGAGGTCGGGCGGGCGGGCGGCTGTCTTCTCGGCTCTGCTCAGGGCCCGGAGTTCACCTCCTACCTTCAGTTCTGCCCCATCCCGGGTGCCCTTCCGGGATGGCGGGGACAGAGTTGAGGGACCCCGCTTACAGGCGGGAGCGCGACCGGGCTTCGCCGGCGCTGCGACGAGGCGTCCTCTCCGCGCGCGGCTCGCGGACACGAGGGGCCGGAAAGGCGCCTCGCGAGCCTGGGGAAGGGCGGGGGCGGGGCGGGGGGCGCGTGCTCACCTGGCCCCGGGCGGAGCGGCGGCGGCGGCGGCGAGGAGGAACGCGGACCCCCGGGAAGCGGGCAGGCTCGGCCGCGCTCGGAAAGTTGCTCCGCACCCGGCCGCTGTGCCGGGACCAGGCTGCTGGGAGCGCCGTGGTCAGCCGCCCTGACGGAGCGCCAGCGGCGGGCGCCGCGGGGCTGTGAGAGGCACCGCCATGCGAGCGGGACTCCCCCCGCCTCCGTGCTGTTGTTTTTCTGCTCTGGCACTCCTCGAGGGCTATTCCGACTTTTCTCACAAGACCCCCGTCCCCACCACCACCACTGCTCTATTTCTTCAGCGACGGGGTCTTAGGAAGTTAAATTACTCTTCTGTTTTTACCCTTAAAAAAAAAAAAAGCATCCTGACAGTCCTCTGCGACCTATTGAGGCCCAGAAACAGTAATAATTCACGAGGCCACAGAGCAGTGGCATTGGCCTTGGTGATGGTTATTGAGAGTGAAATCTGCAGGTCACACACTGTCTCTTGCTAGGAGCCCCGAAAGGCAAGCGAACCTATCTGAACAGAAAGTTCAAAGCCCGTCATGTAGCATTAATCACAGGCCCTACCACCGACTAGCTGGGGAATTATGTAAGAGCGTGTTCTGTCCTCCCAGATCTTAGCTCCAACGGCTAGTATCTGGCTTTGGCTGCACAACTGTGGTGCCTTGTTGATGTGGACGATCGACAGGGTAATCACATCTGCCTTGTTTGTAGACCAGCATAAAAATGCATGAAAATATCAAGTTGACACTCATCAAGACAGCATCTGGAAGGCTTGAACCAATGGCTCTGAGATGGTATTCGAGAATGGTTTTCCTTATAGCCAGATTAAACAAAGCAAGCGTGTTCAGTCCAGGAAACTTTCAGCTGGCTTCCTCAGCATTCTGTCCACATTCATTCATTGAGCCATTTACTAAACATTCCCTGTGAAAGAGTGTTTGTTGTTTGGGGTTTTTTCAAAGCAGTAATAGCTCCATTGCCATTTTCTGACACATCTTATTGTCTCACATGGTCCCACAACTGAAACAGTATTTTGTATTCCTTTTAGTCCTGTTGCATGCAACATTGTTTCATGCCACACCACAAAGCCTCTTATGGTGTTTTTCGAAGTGTGGTGAACCTGGATGAATTTGTTTAAACATCAGATTTCTGGACACCACATCAAAACATTGGGGAGATGTGTGCCCAGGAGTCTGCATTTTAACCAAGTTCCCTGGATAATTCTAATGCACTAAAGTGGGAGAACCAGCACCCTAAACTATGGAAGGTCCTTCTAAAACTCAAAAGCACTTTTTACCGTAAAGCTCTTGCTATTTCTGTTCATACTATATGGAACATCCTAACATCCCAGTCCTAGAAGAAATGTTTGTCTCTTAACCTTAGCTTAAATATTATCTCCTTAATGAAGATTTCTTTCACATTTGCTCATCCCCCTTTCTTCTACCCCAAACTGAATGATTTACCCCATTTTTGGTCTTCCATTACATTTTATTAATTCATGAGAATATATCATGCTACGTTATAGTTTTTTTTCTCCTGTGTGTGTGTGTATGTGTGTATAAGAGAGAGAGAGAAGCAACAGAAAATTCATTACATTTAAAATATACTCCTTCCTCTCTCTCTTCTAAGGCTCTATGTAAAGGAAGGGCTTTTGCTTGTACATCAGTTACTAGCCTCTTGTTTGTGGAAAAGAAACTGAATAAGGGGCCAAAAAAAGATAAGTTTCTTACCTACCTTTTAAAAGAGCTAAGGAAGAGATATGAGAGCAGATAGATAGAATTTTAGTTGCTGAGAGAAACTAACAAAAGTTGAGAAAGAAAGGAAATACATGTTATGTGCATGCAGTGGCTTGAGGAGCCACTCTGAGGTAGCTTTTCCTGTAGGAGATGACAGTGAAAGAGTGTGATCCCTTAGAGGGTGGGAAATTTGTTCTATTTGTTTCTGTTTTCTTCACTAGTGCCTTTCATATTGCTTTGTAAATAGTAAGTGATCAGCAAAAGTATAAATCGATCATGACATATAACTGAAAATACCCCAGTTTTTCCTGTTCTAAAGGAAAGCAGCTTTAAAATTGGTGGTCTTGAAAGTCTTTAAACTACAATACTTTTGTTTTTAGTATTCATGCTATAAAAATAAAAACGTATGTAAAAGTATATGTTCAAGGATATTTACTACAACATCCTTTGTGGAGGAAGAACTGGAAACAGTCCATTTAATAAGAAAATCGTTGAAGTCTGATTCATGCATGTTGTAAAATATTATCCTGTCATTAAAATGAATGAGTTAAATTAATATGCATTGACCTGGAGGTTAGTATATACAGTTGTGTTTGATAAAATTGTTAAATGCAAAAAAATGAGTTTCATTCTTAATATTTGATAAAATTGTTAAGTGAGACAAAGTGACTTTCATTCTTTTAGTCAACACATAGAAAATATTTTCAATCAGATTTCAAAATAATGTATAGAGCACAAAACTATTTTTCTAAAAACTAGAGAAAATATAGTTTTATGTGTGTGTGTCTGTGTGTAATTTGTATAAGCACAGAATGGAGCATAGATAAATACCACTGAATTGTTAAAATTGATTTTTTCCAAACAGTGTTATTTGGGGGTTAGTAGGTAGAGAAGAGGAAAGGGTAAAGGAAAGCTATGATATACAGGAAGAATCATAGGTGTATCACCTGTCCACAGGTGTGCACATGAAGAACTCGTATTTTGCATTTCCTATGGATTGACCATATGAAATATTATTACTTCTAAAAACGTCCTCCACTTTTGGATTTATAGCCTAAAGGGGAAATGCACTTTATTTATGCATTATTTGCTTAAGAAAGACTCATAGATACAGTAGATTTAAAGTTTAAATAAAGAGAAAAGTCAAGCCTTCAGAGAAAAGCTTTAGCCAATTTCAGACTTAGAGGTAAAATTTCCAAGTCCTTAATCTCTACTTAAATGAGGTTAGGGGACTTTTCACTATCTTTTGGGTCAAAACCAAAATTGAGGACACCACACTGATTCTAGTGGTCTGTTTCATTTATTCTCTGATGATAAAATAGGTCCAGTAAATCTCTTAAACCATCATTTGGAAATGGTAAAAAAATTAAATAAAAATAAAAAATTGAATTCACCACATTTCTCACTTTGAGGAACTAAGATGATACCATTGATCATGATCATTGTTATTTTGCTATTTCAGTTCTTTGCCAGTAGGACTTTTATATTTTCCCCACTTTAAAAAAAATTTTGTCAGCACATTCTTTCTTCTTTCTACTATTTATTTTGCATTTGCACCTGTGGATTTATGTGTAATGGAATGTGGGGGACCCTGACATGTCCACATATTCCAGGTCCCGAATCGGTCCATATCTAAGGGCATCAAAAGGATTTTAGCTCCGCAGGATATTTGCTTGGCTGGCATAGTCCTCCTGCACAATGCAGCAAGTCCAGGTTCTGTCCCACTAGAACTAACAGCTGTGTCAACCTGTCTGATTTCTCTTATTCTTATGCCTTGACTTCCATTCCCACTTTTGCGATACCATTTTTCCTATAACCACTGGGCTTCACATCTCCATTCTGCCTTTCTGCCTTCCCAAGGTAGGCTGGCTAATCCAGAGATGCAGTGTGTCTGATGTATGAGGTACAGGGCCACTTGATTTAAATGGAGGCATCTGCTTTGTGTAATCTTCATTCTGAATCTAAATTCTGAGCTATGTTTTCTGAGCAAACATCCTACTGCTTACTTGATTAAATAACACTTATAATCATGCTATTGATAATAACAAAGTAAAGCATATATAATATAATGTAACAATCACCATTTAAAATCCTTAATGAGAGAAGTAACAATAACTACCTTTGTAAAGCAGTCTTCATATGAGGCCCTATATTTCAGTGCTGTCAATACATCATCGTGTTAAATATGTATAACTAATATTCCATTTCACCATGAAGCTCAGGGATGTTAACTAACTAATCAAGGACAAAATCATAGGAAATGGCAAAGCCAAGATTCAAGCATTCTCATTCCACTCTGAGTGATTTCTTGTACATGCTACACTTCTCTGCTCCCTTCAATGTGAGAAGCACCTGCTGTACCTTATCCCTAATCCTAAAAGAAATGTTAAAAGCAGATGCTATTCTATTTTCCAGTGTTTATCTCACCTGCTAAGATATATTTTTGAGGCCTTTTCTGAAAATGCCAAGGATTTATATTTAGAGACAAACTCAACAGACACCAATTGTCTTTCATATTGTTTTATCTTCTGTTGGTTATTAACTAACTAAGGTAGGGTAGGTTCTAATTAAAAACCAGTACCTCTTCATTTAAAATATTTAGAAAAATACTTAAATTATAATGCCAATAACTTAATCTCATTTTATAGTCATATTTTTCTATTTTCCTTAAAAAAAATCTATGTGCATGAGTCAGACAACTCTTTTTTTCCCCTAAGTATAAACAAGACAAGGAATTCTGAGATTCTGAGATTCTGAGCGATCTGCCATTGAGGGTCTGAAGTAATTTCAAAGCCACATTAATGTGGATTTAATTATAACTTTCTAGTCTCTCAATTAGTGACAAAAATCATGTGCAACTGGAATATGAATGAATAAGTACACTTATCATGAAAAAGCAACTCCCCAGTATGCCAGTATATTCATCACTTAATGTTTTTCTGAGTTTATTAAGACAGTTGATATTTGGCTCCACAAGTACCCCAAAATAGAGAGAAATATTACTTAAGCATTTGAACCCCAACTTTGTTTCTTCACTAGCTTGGCGACCTTGGGCAAGTTACTTAATTAGCTTCACTAAGCTTCATTTTTGTCATGTATAAAATGGAACTGACAATATTTCCTATTTCAAAGGGTTGCCATAATGATTAAATAACTTAATCCAAGTAAACCACCTTGCACAGTACCTGGACTATAAAAAGAAATGCTCAACATATATTATGATGGTAATGATGATGATAATGATTCAGGTGATTCTGGGGATGATGAAAAAGGAGAAAGAAGAAATCTGTCAGAAGGTAACTCAGAACATTTGGCAACCTCTTGCAAGTTAGTGTCTTGGCAAAAGGCTGAAGTAGAGAATCTGTGTTTACCTTGCATGCACATGTTTTGAGCCCTCTACCTCTATACCATACACTATAGATTTTTTTTTTTTAAACAGCCTGAATGACTCTCCAGGGACTTGTTGCTTGGACTATTTGCACTTCAGTGAATATTCCAGACAGCCCAGTGGTCAGTCTCTCTGGAAGAAACTAATGGAAGAATTCTATAAAGGGGAATCGAATGGAGAATTCTCTCTGGAAGGTCTAATAGAAGAATTGCAGGCATTGGGTTCTTAGGAGTTTTTGTTGAGGTATGGAGAGAGAATTTTCCTGATCTTTCCCAAATCATAATCCATAGACATTGCTTATGCTTGGAAAAGTTACATGTATACAACTGGATTCTTTAGGATGTAGATGATAGTCCTCATAGGATCACCCCTCAACACTGACCACACCCAAATTCCCAGGTACATGTGGCCCTTGGGAGTCTCCCAGATAGGAATAGGGGAAGAACCCTGGGCTCAAGTAGGGACATTATCCTTAATTCTCGGTTCTTCAGAGGACTCACATCTCTTCCTAATCAAGTAAGAAAAAAGAGCCATGTATTAACAGAAAAAAATAATAGAAAATCTCTAAGGCAGGTGTGCACAGTACCACACCTTTCTTTTGAGTCGTCATCTTCTTCAGGCAAGTATCTGTCCTTGGTTGTATTTGTAATTATTCTAGTTCATTCTATTAGCTTAGTTTTCCTTTGAGAACCTCAGTTTCCTTACCTGAATGTTTGGGAAAACAGCCCTTGCCTACCTACTCACAGTGTTGGAAATTTTAAGTGAGATCAAGCAAGCAAATCACTTTGTAAACTATTAAATGTCTTCCACAAGTAAAAGATAATTGGTATGATGATGATGATGATGATGATGATGATAAAGTAATACTTTTTTTCCGATCTAGGTGACTGTGGATAAAGTGAGATAATTGCTCTAGGGTGAAGGTTGAGGTGTGAAGTTATAAGTGCCTGATCTCTGTTACCTGAGGGTTTGAGTCCTTTCCATTCACTGTCCACCCTCTGCCCCAGTCTCTTTGGTCTCTTTGGAACCTACAGGAACTGATAATGCTGCCATTTTGAACTAGTACATCATCAAAACATGGGGGAGGTCCACTCTCACCCCTTATAGCTCTCATACTAAAAGCCACTTTGTTCTTCTACATCCATTTCACACTTCTTAGGTGTTCTGGGAGCCTAGTATGGTTTCTTGCTGTTCCGATGGACTTTGGCACATGACACTCTGCTTAGAATACTTTCCCTCTCTCTTTTTACACTTGTAGCTGGCAAATTCCTCTTGTCCCTTCAGGTATCAGCCTAGTTATCACTTCTTTTGGGAGGACTTCTCTGAGTAGGGAGGGCCCACTGGGTGAAGTCAACCTCCCAATGGCTCCCAAAACACGCTCTTTAATGACCTGTTTACATTTTAGATCCTCAGCCAGTCTGAACACCCAGTGAGGGCAGGGATCTTGTTTGTCGTGTTCATCAGCACACTGGTATCTAACAGTGCTTGACACATAGTGGGGACATCTCCAGGGACATGCACAAATCCTACCAAAACACCCAGGCAGTAGGTGCTTAGTAAGTATTGGCTGAAGGAAGAGAGGGAGGAAAGAGAATAAAGAATGAATAAATGAATCCTTGAGAACACATTAGATGGGTTGTACATTCCCTTTCATGGTCATTGTGAAGAGGAATAGTAAGGATGCCCATAGAAACAGTTGTTTAGCTGTTACTCTTGGTTGTGGAGGGTTGTAACTCAAGGAAAACATCCAAATATTACTCAGATGTCAAGGCAAGAGAGTGGTTGTAAGCATACTCACTGCACAGTAAGGGAGAATTTTTAACAGCAATAAAAGGGCAAGGAGTGAAAAAGCCAGGCCTCATGTCTGGTTCAAGGCAATGAACAGAACTGCCTTAGCAAGAGAATTGCTCTAGCAAAAGACTGCCACTGCCCTCTGTGTTCTTCCTTTCTCTTCCCATTTAGTTTATTCTTTCTGTGATTCTGATCTAATGTCTGAGAGAAGGAATTTGATTTGTTCAGCTAATAATTTTTTTTGGTTTGGACATAACTATTAGCCTCATACTGTATCAGGCGGCCCACAGCTAGTCCTGTTCCGTGAGTAAACAAGATCATGAGATTCACAACATGTCTCTCTCTATTGTTCTTTCAGGTGGAACAGTGGGAGGGACAATTCTTCAAGTCACATTAAGTATGGTGAGAGGTTTACACATCCAGTGGGAGAACAACTTTTTTTTGCAGCAGTACTTCTTCCATTAAGGTAGCACTGGTAATTTTCTCAAGGAGATGTTCCATCTTTGAGATTTGGGCACAGCATTCTTGTAACTCTCTCTGATGAGATCAGTTGGTGCATTCATACTGATGTTATCTAAGGGGGGGTGTGCCTTTGCTCCTTCAGATCAGTTGGTGCATTCATACTGATGTTATCTAAGGGGGGGGTGTGCCTTTGCTCCTTCAGCACACAGGGCTCCTCCAGCTTTTGCCATCCTGTTCATCAGTTAAAAAGCCTCTTCCTGAAAGGAATGATGGGGTTTTACCCAGTGATTAGGTAGCCCATTTATGAAGGAAAATGTATGTCTTCCATCCACATGTACTTCATCTTTGTTCATATATTGGTAGGCTAATTCAGCTCTGGTTCTTAATGTTAGAAGACTACATTCATTACTACATAAATTATTCTGTTTATTCATGTGTTAGAAAACAGAAAAACACTGATGTGTATGTTTTGTTTTTTAATTTGATATTCTTATCCAAATTAAAATGTTTGTCCTGAATAGTTCACTCATGGAAGAGTCATTGGCTCACCTGGTGTGATAAGCGCTATTGGTTTGAGGAACGGGAGGTAAGGAATTGGTTGACAAGCAGGAATCACTGAAAAAATTGGGAGGCAGCATGGGACTTGGAGAAGCTTGGGCTTTAAAATGAGCCTTATGCTGAAATCCCAGCTCTTCTTTCCAGCCATGGGCAGATTGCAAAATTGTGCTGATCCTCAGCATCTGCAGCCTTCAAAGGAAGATCCTAAGAGTCCATCTCTTGGTTGCTGTGAGGGTTAAGTAAGATAGCATTGTGTAAACTCCCCAGAAGACTGTCTGGTCCATAGCAAGGCTCCCTTACTGTAACCAAGGAAAAGATGATGATGTGGTATTTACAAATGCAATTAAGTCTTCCTAAAATTTCTAGCACAGTATAAAGTTTGCTTAATATATTATTGCCATATCATTTTTTATTTCTGATGTTATCTCTCCATTGAAAGAACATTGTGAGATGGTCATAAAATATACATAGGTGGTATTAATATTAATACACAGAGAAAAGTACTTTACTAAGTGTTATATATGTATTACTTGATTTAACCTCACAATTACCTTTGAAGGACCAAACAATAACCCCTTTATGGGTGAAGAAACTGAGGCCTGGAGAGGTCAAACTATTTGCCTAAACTCATCCAGCTGGTATGTGATAGAGCTAGGATTTAAACTCAGGCAATTGGATGCTGACTCCTTGATCTCAATAATGTTTCTGTGTTATCTCTCATTAATAGTAATCACTCATTGCCCCAAGGTCTTGAAGTTAAATGATTACTCCAATGAAAATAGTGGGAACAATATACGTCATTTCTTCTGAAAGTGATGACTTCTTATTCCTAATTCAGGTTCCTTTTCTTTACCTCATGACACTAGAGCACAAAGCAAAATTTAAGTGCCCTCTAATGACTAGGGATGGCCAAACTCTAGTTCTCAGGGACTTTTTTACTTCTCAAAAATACTCCTAGAGGGCGGAGCCAAGATGGCAGCGTGAGTAGGACAGTGGGAATCTCCTCCCAAAAACATACATATTTTTGAAAATACAACAAATACAACTAATCCTAAAAGAGAGACCAGAAGACACAGGACAACAGCCAGACTACATCCACATGTGCGAGAGCCCGGTGCCTGGTGAAAGGGGTAAGATACAAGCCTCGGCCCGGCGGGACCCGAGCACCCCTCACCCCAGCTCCCAGCGGGAGGAGAGGAGTCGGAACGGGGCGGAAGAGGGAGCCCAGGACTGCTAAATAGCCAGCCCTAGCCACCCGCACCAGAGTGCAGACACAGTACATGTATGGAGGGCTGGAAACTAGGAAACAGGACAGCAAGACCTCTGAGTGGGTCCCGAAGCTGATGCCCCTGTGACAAAGAAAAGAGAGTGCTTTTTGAAAGTCTTAAAGGGACAGGGATGCCACAGCTGTACGGAAACAACCCAGGTCACAGTCCAGCAGCTGGAAATTCCAGGGAACTCCGGGCACATTAACCCCCTGGGCAACAGCTCTGAGACCGCTCACGGAGGTAAACAGCCAAACAGCCCCCCGTCCATTACCCCTCCGGGGCGTGGCCAAAGCAGAGAAGCAGCCTGAGGCTGGTCACGCCATCAGCAAGGGAGCTTCCTCCATACCAGCCGGACAAGATACAAAGACCCAGTCTACACGCAATTGCCCAACACAAGCCACTAGGGGTCACAGTTGTCCCAGTAAAGAAAGGCCAGGAGCTAAGTGGAAAGCTGATAGACGTGTCAATAGCACTCCACTGCACCTATTAACATGAAAAGGCAAAAAAATTTGATCCAGACAAGACTAACCCAGACAGCTTTGGCATCTGCTACATCTTCCCCTGAGAAGGAACCTGGGGAGATAGATTTAACCAGTCTTCCTGAAAAAGAATTCAAAACAAAAGTCATAACCATGCTGATGGACTTCCAGAGAAATATGCAAGAACTAAGGAAGGAGAATACAGAAATAAAACAAGCTCTGGAAGGACTTCAAAACAGAATGGACGAGATGCAAGAGACCATTAATGGACTAGAAAACAGAGAACAGGAATGCAGAGAAGCTGATGCAGAGAGAGATAAAAGGATCTCCAGGAATGAAAGAATTCTAAGAGAGCTGAGTGACCAATTGCAATGGAACAATATCGCATTATAGGGGTACCAGAAGAAGAAGAGAGAGAAAAAGGGATAGAAAGTGTCTTTGAAGAAATAATTGCTGAAAACTTCCCAAACTAGGGGAGGAAATGGCCTCTCAGACCACAGAGGTACACAGAACTCCCATGACAGGGGATCCAAGGAGGGCAACACCAAGACACATAATAATTAAAATGGCAAAGATCAAAGACAAGGACAAAGTATTAAAGGCAGCCAGAGAGAAATTACCAACAGCTTTCTTCAATGAACTGGAACAAATAGTTCAAAAATTCATATGGAAACACCAAAGACCCCGAATAGCTAACGCAATCCTGAGAAGGAAGAATAAAGTGGGGGGGATCTCACTGCCCACCTTCAAGCTCTACTACAAAGCCACAGTAATCAAGACAATTTGGTACTGGCACAAGAACAGAGCCACAGACGAATGGAACAGAATAGAGACTCCAAACATTATGGTCAACTAATATTCGATAAAGGGGCCATGGGCATACAATGGGGAAATGACAGTCTCTTCAACAGACGGTGCTGGCAAAACTGGACAGCTACATGTAAGACAATGAAACTGGATCACTGTCTAACCCCATACACAAAAGTAAATTCGAAATGGATCAAAGACTTGAATGTAAGTCATGAAACCATAAAACTCTTAGAAAAAAACATAGGCAAAAATCTCTTAGACATAAACATGAGTGACCTCTTCTTGAACATATCTCCCTGGGCAAGGGAAACAAACACAAAAATGAACAAATGGGACTATATCAAGCTGAAAAGCTTCTGTACAGCAAAGGACACCATCAATAGAACAAAAAGGTATCCTACAGTATGGGAGAATATATTCGAAAATGACAGATCCGATAAAGGGTTGACATCCAAAATATGTAAAGAGCTCACACACCTCAACAAACAAAAAGCAAATAATCCAATTAAAAAATGGGCAGAGGAGCTGAATAGACAGTTCTCTAAAGAAGAAATTCAGATGACCAACAGACACATGAAAAGATGCTCCACATCGCTTGTCATCAGAGAAATGCAAATTAAAACCACAATGAGATATCATCTCACACCAGTAAGAATGGCTGCCATCCAAAACACAAACAACAACAAATGTTGGCGAGGTTGTGGAGAAAGGGGAACCCTCCTACACTGCTGGTGGGAATGTAAATTAGTTCAACCATTATGGAAAGCAGTATGGAGGTTCCTCAAAATGCTCAAAATAGAAATACCATTTGACCCAGGAATTCCACTTAATAGGAATTTACCCTAAGAATGCAGCACTCCAGTTTGAAAAAGACAGATGCACCCCAATGTTTATTGCTGCACTATTTACAATAGCCAAGATATGGAAGCAACCTAAGTGTCCATCAGTAGATGAATGGATAAAGAATATGTGGTACATATACACAATGGAATATTACGCAGACCTAAGAAAAAGACAAATCCTACCATTTGCAACAACATGGATGGAGCTAGAGGGTATTATGCTCAGTGAAATAAGCCAGGTGGAGAAAGACACATACCAAATTATCTCACTCATATGTGGAGTATAAGAACAAAAGAAAACTGAAGGAACAAAACAGCAGCAGAAACACAGAACCCAAGAATGGACTAATAGTTATCAAAGGGAAAGGGACTGGGAAGGACGGGTGGGAAGGGAGGGATAAGGGTAGGAAGAAAAGAAAGGGGGCATTACGATTAGCATGTATAGTGTTGGGGCGGCATGGGGAGGGCTGTGCAACACAGAGAAGACAAGTAGTGATTCTACAGCATCTTACTATGTTGAAGGACTGACTGTGAACTTGGTGACGAGTAGTGATTTTACAGCATCTTACTGTGTTGATGGACAGTGACTGTGAACGGGGATGTGGGGGGGACTTGGTGAAGGGGGGAGCCTAGTAAACATAATGCCCTTCATGTAATTGTAGATTAATGATACCAAAATAAAAAAATAAAAAGAAATAATGACCAACCAAAAAAAAAAATACTTCTATTCCCTGATAAAATTTTACTGATCTTGTGTATCTTTTCTAACAATCTTTATTCAGTGATCCGTTATATAAAGACATTCAGCTTCAGGAATGTGTTAAAACATGCCTATAAAGAGTTCTGCAGAATTCAGAAAGGATCTGGATATTTAGCAAGATATGAATACTTAAATTATTTTTAGGTATCTGATAAAGTTACTCAAGTCAAACAGGTTCCATTGTGGATGCAGGAGGAGCAAATGAATTTTGTCTGTGCATTGTGTGTTAGGGGAGCTGGGGCGAAGTTGTGTGTGTGTGATCTGCCATTCTTTAGATTCATTATTTTGAAGAATTTTGGTGCCAGATAAGAAGACATACCTACTATGGTTTTAACAGGAAGTGTCTGTATCCACCTCGTCTACCAGGTGACTGCCTTCCTGTGCTTTCATGCTCTTAATTCACCTGATGGTTTAGCCTGCATCTGATACACAGTTGGCATTTCCCCTGAGTTCCTTCCTGAAGCTGGGATCCAGGACTGAGATGGCAGAAGGTTAGGTTGGAAGAAAGAATGATACCAGAAAATTACTAGGCACTAACCCATGATCTGAGTGAAGAATGGAGATGCTGGGAGATTACTTAAACTGGAAAAGGGAGTAGCTGGATGAGTAGGGATGATGATTGAGACTTAGAATGTGCTGGCATTAAAAGCCACAAACTTAGGTTCAGTCTCAGCCCTCAGGTATGTTCATAGGCAAGTCAATCTTACTGAACCTTAAGTTCCTAGAGATTTTACCTAAACATATCAAAGATATGTTTAAATGATAAAAATTAATGATTGAAAAACTTTGGACACATCCCTTGATCTACCTGTCTCATAACTTCTTGAGCTATCAAATGAGGAGGACAACACGTAAGAAACTTTGCGTAAGAGGGCTCCATAAATGTTGACTGTCCCTGAATCTAGAAAACTAAATCTGGGTAATCTTTCCTATAAGAGAAATGCCTACTGTGTTGCCTTTAATGTTCATTTACAATTAGAGTTGTTTGAGGAAAGGGGGAAGTCATATTTTCATGTTTCATAAGCATCTACTAGAGTTTATATGAGAACTTTTGTTGTCAGAATCACATCACTAATTCCATTTATGAAGCAGTTCAAAGCAAAGCATGATTATTGTATATGAGTTTGAAATTTATTCTAAAAGATATATATGTCACTGGTTAGAAAAGTAAAGAATATGTGTGAAATTCTTAGTGGTATTAAACTCCAGCTATTCTTGGGGAAAACACTAAGTTCACCAACCACAATATGTAAATTTGTAGTGTAAGTACTGTACCTTCCCTCTTTTTTTTAAGTTATTTTAAATTGCTGGCTCACCTTTGTGTGTGTGTTTTCTTAATGTCTGATTTTATTCACTACTTTTCCCAAATTTTATAACAGAAAGAATACTTGGGTTTGACTCTCAGCTCCTCCACAGACAAGCTATGTGACCTTGGTTACATAACCTTGGTTACTTAACCTCTTAGTCCTTTAATATTATTTATAAGACTGGAAATAATGATAGCTAGCAAGCAGAATTATTGTGTTCATCAAATGAAATGACATTTGCAAAGAGTGATGACACATAGTAAGCATTCAATACATACTTACTCTTTTCCCTTCTTTTCCCCAAAATGTATTTTGCTGCCAATCTGTGGAAATAATAAAAAAAAACAAGAGTCTTTTGTTTGTTTTTCTAGGTGTTCCTAGATGTTCTTTCTCTCATATACACACATACACATGTACATGCACACATTCTTTCTGCTAAAGGCCATAAAGATCAGGTCTACATAATCCAAATAAATTTAATTGGGCAGTAAAATTTGGCAGGTGTGATTGGCAAGGAAAGAATTATTAGGCTGGATGGTCAAGTCCTAGATCATTGTCCCAGGCACACTGGAGTTGTGCTTTGCTTTGGCAGTGACACGGATGTGTGAAGCTGTTTTTTGAAAGGGAAACATCTTTATTGTAAAAGAGGATAAAACCCCCATAAATAGTGGGAGTTCACTAAAATAGCTGTAATTAAATGAGCTCTTGCTGTGTGCCAGGCTATACTATGTCAGTGCTACCTACAATTTCATTCATACCTTACAATATCCCTGTGAGGTCCACTTACTTAACAAAGTCACAAAGCTGGTAAGTAAGTGGTCAAGGCAGGATTTCAAGTCATGTTCATCTAACCCTCTGCCTCTTTCATGCCTTCCCTGATCCAAACATGAACTGAGTATATTTGTATTTAGGGATGGATTTTTATTTGATATGCTATTCAGTGCCACTTTTATGCATAAGTGATATGCTTACTAATTTAAAAATCACAAAAATTGGTAAATGAAAATGTCCTTCAATGTCCTTTTAGTGAGAGATAACTAAGGTTAATATTGTGAAAAAATATATTCTCAGACATTTTTATGTTCCTGAAAAAAATGGTATGTTCAATTGCTAGGGCTGCCGTAATAAAGCACCACAAACTGGGTGGCTTGAACAGTCAAGCATTTATTACCTCACTGTTCTGGAGTCTAGAAGTCTAAGATCAAGGTGTGGACAGGATTGGTTCCTTCTGAGGGCCTTATTATTTTAAAAACCTACCAAGAACCCCTCCTTAAAAGATAAATGGTTACTGTAGCTCTGTTATTATTTACTTAGTTTCTAGATGTAAAATTTCTGGTGTAAAAGCTTGTGCCTTTGAAACAATTCAAAACTATTGCTAAATGGCCCTCTAGTGAGGTGGTACCAGTGTGGACATTACCAGCTAAATGTTTTTCCAGTTTCACAGATGAACATGAAATATTAATTAAATATTTATTTAATTCTGCATTGAGATTGCATATTTTTTCATTAGTTTATTTTTATATTCTTATTTTTATTTGGAAATATTTTAATAAACAGAATGTATTTGTAAAGCAATAGTCAAGGCACCTAAACTCATGATGCTGTTCGTGTGGACTTTTATATAAGCTGTTGCCTTAATCTTTATAGGCCATTGTGCTACTCCACTGTTTGGAAGTTATTTAGATTGCTATACTCTGACATGGATAGAGAGGAAAATACTGAGCCTTCCTTTCTCTGAATCATTGTGTAAGAATAGATTTATGTAATTTTTAGAATGCCAAAGATAATTACTTTTGTTATAAATCTTTTATAATATAATTTTATAATGTAACTCTATTTTATTTGCATTATTAATATTAAGCTTATTTCTCATAAGTAACTTATTGTTGTTTTATGTTAGATGGTACTCCTAAGTGTTTATTCATATTCATTACCTTTCTTAAATGAAAAGCTCGTGTATATGAATATAATGACTCATGTATACAAATTTATACCATACCTTCTTTGGGTTTGAGGCACTGGGAACTTTAATAATTCTTTTGAAGTAAGGGCAGAGTTAATGGAGTGTTATTGTATCATCTGAGAAATCCTGGAGCATATCTGGCTGGTGATGGTAGAATGCTCTATCAACAAAATAAAATAAATTCAGCAGCTGCCTGATGCTAGAGCATTTCCTCTTTTTTGGATCACATTCCTGACCATACTTGCTATTAACAGAATTAACATTATGGATGCACTCTGCCTCTGCCTCACATATGGCTATTTTGGGCCACCTTGGCCTCTCTGTGAATCAAAATAACAGCTGTTAACATTCATTGTATACTCACTGAGCTCCAGGCTCTGTGCTAACTGCTTTCTACATGTTAGGTCATTTAATTCTAACAGCCCTATTAAAATGTATGCATCATTATTTCCCCCTCTTTAGGCAAGGAATCCAAGGCATAGAAAAATAAGTAATGTTTTAGTATGTACAGACGATAAGAGAAGAACTGAGATAAGGACCCAGGTCTGTGCTTAACCTAGCAGTTGTAGAGGAAGAAAAGTTCTGATTCTCTCCCAGAGACCAGATCCCCATGGGAAGAAGCATCCTAGCCAACAGGCCTGCTGTCTATAACCTTAAGTGAACAAAGGGTAAGCCGGGGACAAACCCAGCATTTTAATGCTAGACAACTGGTACCAGTCAGAGCAAAATTCACCAAAGTGGTGGTTTGACTGGACACCCTTATTTGTCTCAGTTAGGTGGTGAATTCTGCAGTGGGCAGGTAAAGCAAAATTCTTAAGTTCTCTTTGCAGTTCAAAGGCAAGTACTTTTGTTTCCCTTCTTTTTTACTCTTTTCTTCTAAGTCCAGTTGATAAAACAATAAATGAAAGGATGAATTTGATTTGTTTGATCGTATTTGTATAAATCAGAACCACAGTTGCTTAGGCAAATGATGGAAAACGCTTAGAAAGAGCCATAGGCTGGATGTTCTTTTCCTTTTCAGTTTGTCGATTATTTCTCTGCCACCCTTTAGCCAACCCCATCTGTTGGTAACGATGTGAATATGTTCTGTTGATTTGTTTTGGGAGACACTCAGTTTACTCTCCCATATTGGTTAGCCTGCCTCTGAAGAACCTGGGTAACATGGCCACGGTCGGGGTCAGGATGCAAGCCAGGTTTGCTGGGAGCTAGGCAGGTAATGTATGAAGACCCTGGGCGCTAGGCAGGTAATGTGTAAGGAGGCAGGAAGCAGGCTGCAGTAAGACGCAGCACTGGTTTCAAGAGGTGCCAGCACCCTGGAACGTGGCTTTCTGCCTTGGGAGCAGCTGCTTCCACTTCAGTGAGTCGTTGCTGAGCAAGGCGGGGCATAGGCTCAGTGTGTCTAGGTAATTCTTCCTTTCCTGCGACAAAAGAACTAAGGATTTGGTGCTAATCCTCAGAGGTTTAATGTTGGAAATGTCTTCCATTTTTCAAACACTATAAGAATCCTTAACAGAATAAACAAAACATGGCTGAATTCTGGATAGTATGGAATTTTTAGAGACAGCTCTAGTTTTCTTGTTATGCTGTGTCTTAGTCTGGATTACCCTGAGAGCAAAACCTAACTCAAATCTGGCATCTACAAGGGTAATTTACTGGAAAGTAATCCCAGGGAGCAGGAATGAGAGGCCAGGGGAGCAACATGGAGAAGGAAGCAAAACCCTAGAAGGCTACATGATAGAGTTGGTCATCCTGTGGGAGACTGTAGCACAAACTCATGCAGTGGATCTCAGAACTATTCATCTTGGGGATAAACGGGTGATTCAATAATCTTTTGACTCCCATCCCCCATTAGTCAAGGGTGGCCTCACTGAAGTTAACTCTTGTCTTGTTTGGATTCCCAAAAGCAGGCTGAGATAAGGATTATGGTAGTTTATTTAGGAAGTAATCCCAGTCAACACTGGTAAGGGAGTGGAGAAGTGAGACAGAATGAAAGAAAGGCAGTAGAGAACACAATTTTTAAAATGTCACTCTTATTGCACCTGCAGATTAATCCCACGAGGAGATGCTGGAGACCAATATAGAACATGCATTGGCTTTTGTGTTGTCTGGCTACCCCCTATATTTAAACTGGGGGGAAAAAGCTGGGAAATGTGGTTTTTAGTTGGCCTATTGACACCTGCAACAAAACTGTTATTTAGGAAGAGGGAGAAAGTGGATATTGGGGAGAGAGTTACCAGTCCCTGACATAGATACACAACAGATATTCTTCGAATAGCTTGCTGTGTGCCCCCTTTGCTTTCACTGAGCTTATATTAAAAAAAAAAAGAAGAAGAAGAATAATCTATCCTGATCTTTAATGTATCAGAGATCATTAAGCAGAAATCATTTGTTTGCAAGGAACAGCAACCCATTCTAACTGGCTTAGGAAAAAAAGCAAAAAAAAAAAAAATGGATAGGAAGGAATCATAGTTATCAAAAGACAAGAAGTCCAGCTTTACGAGGGAGGGAAAGAGATCTGGGAGCTGGAAGTTTTTCTGTATCACCTTGTTTTATCTGCTTTTTGCTTCTCTGTGTGTCTTGGCTCCATTTCTTTGACTTACTGTAAAGATCTTGCTCTGTCTGTGTTTTGTTTTTGTATTCAAAGAAGATAATGTCTGCCCCAAACCTGCTTGTAAACTCACAGCTCAAATGTCCAGCGCTATTGCTCTTGGTACAAATTCTCGAAAGAAAATGGCTGAGTCAATCTCACCAATGGCACGGTTCAGCCAGGGTCCTATCATCAGATTTGGGGAGAAGCTAGCCAGTATCGGGAGGAAGAGAGAGTCTTCAAAAAGGCCAGTGGGTGGGGAGAAAATGCTTGCTATTTCACCTCGCTGATAATAACTTTTTTCAAGTATGAGAAAATACAAAGTTTATAGGAAAGCAGAGTTCCAAGCAGCTGGTGATCAATGCCGAATGCTCCCAGGAGTGATCGCAGTAGTTGCACTGTAATTGAGAGGATAGCACAAAGGAGGTATCTCTGTGGGTGGTCAACAGTCATTTAGATGTTTTCAGACTGTCTCCTGTGCAACAAGATGAGGCTCTTTAGCGTTCTGAACATAGCATCATTGAATTCATTAATCATTAGAGGTACTTGGTATTGAAATCAGCAGCAAATGACAAGTGTCCTTGATTGCAGAATTGAGATATGTTTTTCACTGTAGTGCTCGAGTGATTTGGATATGTTTTTGATCACTGTTCCAAGTTTCCCTGCCAGTTTCAGAACAACTCTTCAAGGAAGAGCTGGTGGGGGTACAGAAATGGGGAGCAGGAGAAGGAGGGACTGACTATGACTCTCCTCCAAATGATGACTTGCAAATTGTACATTGGCAAATGACATTTTGTAAAATTTGTCACCCAGAACCTCCTTTATATACACTATTTGTGTTCTGAGTGATGACTGAATTCTCGAAGGTACATTCTATCTATCTATCTATCTATCTATCTATCTATCTATCTATCTATCTATCTATCTATCTATCTATCTTCATTTTAGGGTAGTGTCAGCATGGCACTGCTGACTCAAGTGCTTTGGTTAAAACACACATGGCATGGTGTTGGCATTCACCAGCTTGGTGCCATCCTTCAGCATGCTTTAAGGATAAAAAATGGTGGACTCTGTTAGTCTACGTCTGGATCCCCTTTCTGGGGCTAATGCACAACACTCTCCCCCTTTCCTCACATGGGAGAACAAAGATTCAAGCTGTTGTGAATGTTCACTGCCAACAGGTTGGAGCTGCCCCTTCTCTAGAGAATTGCCTTTGGCTGAATGGAAGCCACCTCGTGTAGGAGCTTACACTCTGCCCCAGGGAAATTCACATTCAGTGAAACGGTCTAATACTGGGGTACAAAAGGCTAGTTCCCTTGCCTCAGATGGGACCACCTTTGGTACAGTCCACAGTTTAAGCAGGCTCGGGGGACAGGCTGAAGCTCGCCTCCAGCTGACACCATGTCCTTGCTCAGCTCCTTCTCCTATTCTCTCCTCCTTGCCTCTGTTGTTTCCTGGAGAGTATTCCCCCAAAAAATCCAGAGCACCAGAATCTCTGTCTCAGGCTCTGCCTCTGGAACCCTGATCACAGATTGGAATGTTATTGTATATAGTTAGACCTTATTCCTTAAAGAGCATATTGACAAAGGAAGCTGTGGAGGTTCTGTTTCTTTGAAATAGTTCTATTATATGCAGTGAAATGTGATTTAGTGAAAAGAATCAGATTTTAAAATCCAGGCTTGAATCTTTGTTCCCCCATGTGACCTTAAGTCACTTTCTGAGCCTCAGCATCCTCACTGGAAAAATGGGAATACTAATCTTTTCTTCATCACCCACTACTAATCTGGTGTTTCATAGCCATAATCTTTATTTTTAGTACTGTTACTCTGAAAAGTTGGAGAAGTAAATCTAGATAGTTAGATAATGTTTTGAATGAACTTTAGGTATGAAATGTGCTTAGCACAGTGCCTAATATAGAGTGGGCCTTCCAACAGTGTTGTGAATTTTGAGCAGTTGTTTTTAAATATTTATACTTAAAAAGACATAAGCTTGTAACTATTGGAGAAGTTAAAAGACAGCTTGTGCCATAGAATAAAATCTAGAAAAAGCTCCATTACAAGGATCTGGCTATGCTTTTTAAGTTGGATTGGTACTGAAGAAATGAGTAGCGGGTCTTGTTTACCATCTTATATTAATTTACCATCTTATATACCAACAGTCACTATTTTCAGAAATTTGTTTTTGTACTGAAGTGTATAAAGAATTACAATTTCCTACCATATTCCTTCACCAAAGTGAGTGATTTTCCATCTTGAGACTGTGTCATGAATCTCCTGAAAATGACATACTGTAATTTTTACAGTTCTTCCAATATTACTGCAGAAGGCTTGCACTTAAATACATGTGATTTGATGAGAGTAGAACTATTTTAGACAATTCTCTGTAGAAGCTTAGCAGTGACTTGCAAGTAGATGCTTATGACATTAATGTGTGTCACTTCTTGACACTTCCGAATTTTGTAAAGTTCCCATCTTGTCTTCTGCAGCCCAAAAAGATTAAGTACTCACCTGCTGTCTAATGAATTAATTTCACTCTGATATTGGATGTTACCACCAGCTTCACTGAAATGATGCTCCATGAGGGTGATCTTGTCTGTTAACTTCACCTGTACAATGCCATTACCTAGAGTTCCGCCTGTTTCATGGTAGGCACCCAGATCTGTCCTAAACAAATGGATGTGTGAATAAATGAATTAGTTGTTTTCCCATCTGCAATGTCATTCCTTATCAACTTCACTTGTTTCATCATTTTCTCTGCTGTTGAAGTTTTACCCATCCTTCTACAACCATCTCAAACCTCCAAGAAGTTTCCTTTACTTATTTGAACTTTCAGAAAAGAAATTTCTTCTTCTGCTTTGGGAGACTCATGGTTTTCCTGTCTGCCCTAGCAAGGTAGACTGGTGTTTCCCAACATATAACCTAGACTTTGCAGCAGGGATCTACTCCTGTTATCATTCAAGCAGGTAGTAGGAAGGAAATAAAACATTTTAGATCACTTGCTTCATGTCATGTCAGGGCTTTATGTCTCCTCATCACTCTTCATAAGGTTGCTACTATTTTATGGATTAAGAAACTGGTTTTGGAAATACCACTGTGTCCAAAGCCAAATGGCTAATAAGTTGTAGGTACAGGATTTAAATAGTAGTGGGTCTCACTCCAAGTTCATTATGTTCTCTTCTATAGCTGCATTTCAGTGTCTTCAAATTATCTACATATGTGATATATTGTTCTGCAAAGAGAATTTTTTCCTCAAAATTTTAATGCTTTTACTTTCATTATTGAAATAAAGCATCAATAATATTCAACAGCCACACTGAGTGTGCATAATGTCATCTTTTCTTTAAATGTTTGTTTTTTTAAATAATCTTTGTTTTCTTTCTAAATACAAATGTAATGGATATTATATATAATAAACTTAGAAATGAACAGTGAGTATAGTAAATAGTTCAGTTTCAAGAAAAGTGTATATTTTCAGAGGTAAAGATCATTAGTGATAAAAATTGGCAAAGCATTCATGTAGAAACACTAGCTTTAGAAATATTCCACCCTGTAATTCTGAACTCGGGGAAAAAAAACTGAGAAAATAATTCTGTGTATGACCTTATCACTTCTAAGCATCACTGATATTTTCATGGCACCCTGTATGCAACTATCCCTTTCAAGCTAGGTGATACAAAGGAAAGGAGCCCTGAGTTTGTTCCCTAAAAGACCTAGATCTAGATCCGGACTCTGCCACTTACTAACTGTTGCAATCCTGGGCAAACCACTTCTGTGTATGAACTTCAGGGTGTTCAAATATAAAATGAACATGTTAATACCTACTTAATGTCCTAGCCCACTTCCCAGATTTTGGAGATCAAATAGTATATGAGTCATAAGTAGGAGCATGCCTACTAAATAACTCATTATATGCACAGACAGATTCATGCTTGATTTGGAGCTCAGTTACTTCCAAGTGTCTTAGCTGTAAAGTTGGGATAAACATTCTTAGACATTTATTGTGATCATGAAATTTAAAAATGCACATAGAATATTTAGAAGGAGGCTGAATCTTGGTGAGTCCTTAGAGGAGTATGACTATTACAAAGAGTTTTTCAAGGAGCTAAGTGTAGATAGAATTTAGTTTCTTCTATTTCTCATTTCAAAATATTCATTGTCATTTCACAGATACAATCTTTTAGATTCTGCCAGAAATTTTTGGTGAGGTTTTTAAAGAAGCCACATCATTATTTGCTGTTATCCAGTCTTCTCCCATAAATCAGAATGTTCCTTTTGAGTTTAACCAAGAGAAAGCTGCTATCTGGAGACACTGGCCATCAGGGTCTACTGTGAGGGTTAAGGGCCATAGTGTTCATAGTCCAGTGAGGTCCTATGTAGTTAAGGAAACCCTGCCAGGTAATTCTAGGCAGTTGAGGAGAAATTTATATTGTTGCCATGGACTGTAGAACTGATTGCACATGAAAACCTGCTCCAACTTCACCTTGAAACATCACGAGTTCCCAAATGAATGCTTTTGGCTCTTCCTTGCTCCTTTTCTTATTCTAGGACTGTTCAAAAAAGCTGTTCATCCTGCAGTTAGCAACAACATTTAAATGGCAAATATTCTTGGAAAAGTAACAACTGGGTTAATTTTATATTGTGTTGTAAATGGCTGTTAGCAGATCCTTTTTTGCAAATGGGTTCTCTTATAGGGGAAAGCATTTGCAAACTAAGGGGAGAGAGAAAGGTATCACCACTGCAAGTCCAGCTCCCAAATAGTAACATCTTCAACCACCTTGAGAATCAAGTAAGAAAAATGTGTACGTGTGTGTAAAAGAAATCTAAATTACTGGTTATTTGATAAAGTTTTCCTCTTTAAACAATATGAAAGTTAATTAAGAACAAAGGAAAGACCAGGCCAGAAAATAGCATAATTTACAAGGGAATTGATCCTCTACATAGCTGGCAGGTCATGCCACAGCGTTTCATTCCTTGTTGAAAGAGTCTGTCTTTCTCTCAGAGCCTCCCAGTTGGAATTCTATGATTTAAAAATATCACAAGTGAGAAGCCTATGAATTCCTCATGCAAAATAGTCAACATTTTCTTCCTCTTGCAATTCTAAGTATCACAATCTTTTTCCCCCCATTTTTTTAAAAATAAAATTATCATATGTTACTCACTGGAAGAAAAAGGATTTGTAGTGACCTGTTGGCTTTTCTGGAAGTTAAACTTACATTATTTACTTCTATAATTAATTTTATTTAATATTAAATATACAATTGTATTGTTTGGTGATGAGAGAAATCAGTGTCTTAGTAAATATGATTTCATATGATAACTTTTATTATATGTGTTTTGTGAAAACCAATGCAGTAATTACAAGATTTTGCACAAGTTAAGGATCAGACAGGTTTTTATTTCAGTCCTGTTCTGTCTTATTACAATGGGGAGAATTATATCCTTTTTGAGGCTCAGTTTTCAGGTCTATATAATGGGTCCAAATTTGGGATGCATTATATACTAGCTAACCTCCAAGATAGTTCCAAATGACCCCCACCTTCTGGTATTCACATCTTTGTATAGTCCCCTCCCACTCTGCACTGAGTTGATCTGCCCAGTGGAGAGGCCTATAAAGCAGGAAAATGAAGCCTCTAGCCAATAGCGAGAGAGGAAATGAGGCCTGCAGACAAGCGCATGAATACTATTGGAAGTGTAGTCTTCAGGCCAAGTTGAGTCTTGAGATGATGGCAGCCCTGGAAGACGGTTTGACTGTAGTCTCATGAGGCACCCTGAGCCAAAACCATCCAGCTAGCATCTGCTGGGTTCCTTGACCTTCAGAAATCATGTGATATTGTTATTCAGATATTGTTTGTTGTTTTAAATGGCTAATTTTTGAGCTGATTTGTTACATGGCAGTTGATAACCAATATACATTGTGACAAGAAAAAGAGTATTCCTGTTTTCTAAACAGTTGAGAGCTTGTTGAATATTTAAGTAGTGCGAATATGAGATTTGTGTTTTAGGCTTTTTTTCCTTATACACACCCTATGTTTTCTGCCAGTTTTCAAACTATATTGTGATTAATAATCACTTAGAGAACTTATTTAGAACACATACACCAAGACCCTACCACCACCAATTCTGATTTAGTAAGTCAGAGGTAGGGCCTAGGATTCTTTATTTTTAAGAGGCATCCTATGTGTTTGAGGTGCAGGTCATCCACCCGACATCACCTCTCAGAAACTCTGCCCCTTGTCAAACTGAGCTGTTAGATACTCTCTGCCCTCCTTGCATATGCTAGTGTGATAACTCATCCCAGTTTGCCATGGCCTTTCCTAATTCTGAAAATCTTGTGTCCCAGGAAATCCCTCAGTCCTGGGTAAATGGAAATGATTGGTCATTTAGCAGCTTCCATACCAAGCACTGCAACTGAAATGCCATACTCACCCCAGTTTCTGCATCTCCACCTGCCAGTGTCTAACCCAACATTCAAGGCACAGTTCAAATGCCACTTGTCCACCTAGACTACTTCAAAATTCCCCACCATTATCCTGAGAGCCTTTGGATTCTCAAAACACATTTTCTTTTGCATTTTGTAAGAGTAACATTTGTACCTTCTTTATCCTTTGTAAATCCCTGGAGGCAAGGACTGCTGTCTCATTCATCTTATAATTGAATGTCAGGTTCTTTGATTCAATATATTTATTTAAGTTCAGGTGCCAGCTTGCTGCAGCTCAAAGGAACAAGCCTTTGGGGCAAAGGAAAAAGCATCTCTCTTTAGTGAGGTTTCTCAGTATGCTTCCTTTCAGTATGTTTGAATGTAAAGCAATCACATATTCCTCACTCTTAAAACATTAAAAAGGAGATGATGCACTAAGGAAGCTGACTTATTTTCTGACACCTGATAGTGTCTCACTGGCAGAGCTGACTGACAGGTTCTTAGGGACTTTCAGTTATTCATACCCGACCTCTATCAGATTTACCAATGATGAAAAACAATATAAAATTAGTTTATAGATGGCCCATTAAAATTTGCCAAAGAGTTCATTATAATGATAAAGATCGAAGTATCAGAAACTCAATATGCTTAATTATGACTTCAAAATGCAAAGACATCAATCGAAGCTCTCTCTCTTCAAAAGTACTAAGTTTTCTTTGCCCAATTTCAGATGGATTCCATACAAATAGTCGACTGTACTTGGAAGACAGGTGATTTTTTTTATCGAAGTATAACTGATATTATTATATTGGTATCACGTATACAACACAGTGATTCAACAGTTAACACGCATTATTAAATCGTTACCCCAACTAGGGCAGTTACTATCTGTCAACATAGAAAGATGTAACACAACCATTGATTATATTCTCCATGTTGCAGTTACATCACAGTAACTTTTGTGATTGAGATTTTGTGCCTTTTTATCCCCCTCACCCCAATCCGCTCAAATTCCTCCACCGTGGTAACAACCAGTCACTTCTTATTGTCTGTGAGTCTACTGCTGTTTTTTTCATTTTGTTTTCTGGGTTTTTTTTATATTCCACATGTAAGTGAAATCATATGTTATTTGTCTTTCTCTGCTGGGCTTGTTTCACTTAGCATAATACCCTCTTGGTCTATCCATGTTGTAACAGATGGCAGGATTTCATTCTTTTTTATGGCTGAATAATATTCCATTGTATATATGTACCGCATCTTCTTTATCTATTGATGGACACTTTGGTTGTTTCCATAGCTTGACTGTTGTAAATAATGTGGTCATAAACATAGGGGTGCATTTATCTTTTCGAAACAGAGGTTTTGTTTTCTAAGGGTAAATTCCTAGAAGTGGAGTTACTGGGTTGTATAGTATTTCTATATTTAGTTTTTTTGAGAAATCTCCATGCTGCTTTCCCATTTATATTCCCAGTGTGTGAGAGAACAGTGTATGAGGGCTCCTTTTCCTCCATATCCTCACCAACACTCATTATTTCTTTTTTTTTATTTTTTATATTAGTCATTATGACTAGCATAAGGTGATATCTCATTGTGGTTTTGATTTGCATTTCCCTGTTGATTAGCTGTATGGAGTATCTTTTCATGTACCTATTGGCCATCTGTATTTCTTCTTTGGAAAAATGTGTGTTCAAGTGGTCTGCCCATTTTTTGATCCAGTTATTTATATATTTACTTATTTAGGTGTTCTTTATATATTTTACATGTTAACCCCTTATTGGATAAGTCATTTACAAATTTACAAATATACATTTACTTCTATACAGTAGGTTACCTTTTTTTTCTGTTGATGGTGTCCTTTGCTGTACAGAAGCTTTTTAGTTTGATGTAGTCATGCTTGTTCATTTTTGCTATTATTTCTCTTACCCAGGGAGATGTATCCCGAAAAAAATTGATCATACTTGTGTTCAAGAGATTTTTGCCTGTGTTTTCTTCTAAGAGTTTTATGGTTTCATGCCTTATATTTAGGTCTTTAATCCATCTGGAGTTTACTTTTGTATATGGCATTAGACAGTAATCCAGTTTCATTCTCTTGCATGTAGTTGTCCAGTTTTCCCAACACCAGTTATTGAAGAGACTCTCCTTTCCCCACTGTAATTCATGGCTTTTTAATCAAATATTAATTGTCCATATATGTGTGGGTTTATATCTGGGCTCTCTGTTCAGTTCCATTGATCTATGGGTCTGTTCTTGTGCCAGTACCACACTGTTTTAATTACCATAGCTTTGTGGTATAGCTTGAAGTCAGGGAGTGTAATACCCCCAGCTTTGTTCTTCTTTCTCAGGATTGCTTTGGCTATCTGGAGTCTTTTGTAGTTCTGTATGAATTTTAGGATTCTTTGCTCTAATTTATTGAAAAATGAGATTGTTATTTTGATAGGGATTGCATTAAATCTGTAAACTGCTTTGGGCAGGATGGCCATTTTAACAATATTAATTCTTCCTATCCATGAGCATGGGATATATTTCCATTTATTTGAGTCTTCTTTAATGTCTCTCATCAGTGTCTTATAGTTCTCTGAGTACAGGTCTTTCACCTCTGTGGTTCGGTTTATTTCCAGGTATTTTATTCTTTTTGATACAATTATAAATGTAGTTGTTTTCCTGATTTCAGTTTCTGATAGATTGTTAGTGTATAGGAATGATTTCTATGTATTAATTTTGTATTCTGCAACTTTGCTGAAACCAGCTATTAGTTCTAACAGTATTTTGGTGGAGTCTTTAGGGTTTTCTATATATAATATTGTGTCATGTGCAAATTGCAACAGTTTTACTTCTTCACCAGTCTGGATGCATTTTATCTCTTTATTTTGTCTGATTGTCATGGCTAAGACCTCTAGTACTATGTTGAATAAAAGTGGTGAGAGTGGACCTCCTTGTCTTGTTGCTGATCTTAGAGGAAAAGCTTTCAGCTATTTGCCATTGAGTGTGATGTTAGCTGTGGCTTTCTCATATATGGCCTTTATTATGTTGGGGTACATTCCCTCTATTCACATTTTTTTGAGAGTTTTCATTATGAATGGATGTTGAATTTTGTCAAATGCTCTTTCAGCATCTGTTTAGATGATCATATGGTTTTTATCCTTTTTGTTAATATTGTATTGATTTATGAATATTGTACCATTTCTGCATCCCTAGAATAAATCCCACTTGGTTGTAATGGATGATCCTTTTGATGTATTTTAGTGAGTTTAGTTTGCTGATGTTCTGTTGAGGATTTTTGCATCTATGTTCATTGGGGATATTGGTCTATTCTTTTCTTTTTGTCATGTTTGTCTGGTTTTGGTATTAGAGTGATGCTGGCCTCATAGAATGAGTTTGGGTATATTTCCTCCTCTTCTACTTTTTGGAATACTTTAAGAAGGATGGGTATTAGCTCTTATTTAACTTTTTGGTAGAATTCAGCTGTGAAGCCATCTGGTCCTGGCACTTTTGATTTATTGAAATATTTTTTGATTACCAGTTTAATTTTGTTACTGGTAATTGGTCCATTCAGATTTTCTGTTTCTTCATGGGACAGTCTTGGAAGGTTATACTTTATAGTAATTTGTCCATTTCTTCTAGGTTGTCCAATTCATTGGCATATATAATTTTTCATAGAATTCTCCAATAATTCTTTGTATTTCTGTGGTGTCAGTTTTAAATTCTCCTTTTTCATTTCTGATTTTGTCTATTTGTGCCCTCTGTTTTTCTCAATAAATTTGTCTAGAGGTTTCTCTATTTATTTTCAAAGAACCAGCTGTTGGTTTCATTGATTTTTTCCTATTGCTTCCTTATTTTGTATTTTCTTTATTTCTGTTCTGATATTTGTTATGTCCCTCCTTCTACTAACTTTGGGTTTCATTTTGTTCTTCTAGTTTTTTAGTTGTGAGATTAGACTGTTTATTTGGAATTGTTCTTGTTTCTTGAGTTAGGCCTGTATTGCTGCCTACTTACCTCTTAACACCACTCTTGTGGCTTCTTGCATATTTTGAGTGTTGTATTTTTGTTTTCATTTTGGGAGTCGGGTGATTTTAATCATGGGTTTGACACCAACTGGGTTTAGACTTGAGGAAGGCAAATTCATTCAGTTGATCTACAGAAGGGATGGAGGGTTTGTTTGTTTTTCAGTTGTCACTATTTTTATGGTGCTTGTTCTTCCAAATTATAAAAATTACACTGTCTGTGGTGAAGGCAAAAGAGCCAGAGAACAATAACAATAGTTGTATATTGAATGCTTGGTGCTAGGCCCTGTGCTTAAAAAGCAACTCTCTTCAGTCAAGTTTCTCATTGTGCTCCCTTTCTGTATGTGTGAATTTAAAATAGTCTTTACAACATCAGATATTGCATTCTCCAACTTAGTTTTCTCAAAACACAAAGGAGGATATTTTGTTATTATCTCCATTTGATAGATGAGGAGATGGGAGCTCCGAGGTTGATTCACCTGGGGTCACACACAAGGTTCTTGACTGGACCAGGACTCAAACCCAAGCAGTCAGACTTCCAGTCCCAAGTTCATAAATGCTCTATTACCTTCCTCACCACCTTCTTAAATAAAAGTTTCTATTGAAAACAATTTTCGTCTTGAAAAATCACTTTAAAAATGGTAACTAATATATTGACAAAGTGCCAAGTTACTTTAATTTGTTCATTCCTTAATGTTTGTTTCTGAAGTGGTTTTTTTCTACTAATATATTCATATTTTCTTATTGTGGACATGGTAATTTCTGAAACATTTCATCCTCCTCTTTGCCCTTTAATTAGCAGTTTCCTCAGCCTATAACTGGCAGTTTTACAGTGTTTCCTTTCCCAGCTATCTCCTTACCTCATCATTTCTGTCAATTTTTTTTAATTGAAAGAATTTGCCATGAAAATCTTTCTAATGCAGATAATCAACCCTCAATTTACAAGTTCTATACATTTTTATTTGTGTATTAAGTTGTTTTAAAAGATGTTCACACATTGAGATTAAGTGAGAAATCCTGTGTTGATAATATTCCTTGCATAACCCTATTTAGAAAGTTCACTTTCAAGAAGAAAATGTGGACTCTGGTTTATTGTAGTTGGTATTAAGGAACTAATAGAGATCTGATATCAGACTTGAGAAGAATATATCAATGGCTTTTCATCTTACTCAAATTAGGGAAACTAATGAATAAGGACTTTTTCCAAAGTAAAGGGCATTAAAGGACAAAAATGGAAGGAAGATTATTTTCAGTAGTATTAAAACACATTAAGGGAGAGATAAAAAGGGGGCCTAAGAATCCAATAAATTCCAGAAATAGAACCAAATCCTTCATTTTGCTATGGTATTTATTTTGAGAGACAGAGGAGCGTGACTTTATTTTCATTTTATCTTTTAATCATTGGAACTTTTCTCTGTGGTCCCATCTTGATGTCTGCAAGACATACGAGGACAAGAAATATAAGTCAACAATGTTGATTTTCTCAGCACAGAATATGTCAAAGATATAACAAATATTCAACCAATATTTCCTTCAGCAAGTTCTATTTGCATACATTTATTTTATTTTTTAATCCTTTTTGAAGTACAACTAACACGTAATAAATCATGTCATTACCATTTCCAGTGCTCCTCATTCCTGTGCCTAGATCCACATTTTTATCTGGTATCATTTCTCTTCTGTTTGAAATAATTTCTTCAACGTATTTTTATGGTGTATGTCTGCTGCTGAAAATATTTCAGCTTTATTATGTCTGAAAAAGTCCTTTTGTTATCTCTGTTTTTGAAAGACATTTTTGATGGGTATGAAATTCTAGGTTGTGAGGGCTTTTACTTTCAGTATTTTAAAGATATTGCTCAGCTGTCTTCTCACTTGTTTTGCTTCTAACAAGAAATTTTCTGTAACCCTTATCTTCATTCCTGTGTACATAATGTGTCCTTTCTTCCTCACAGCATTTAATATTTTTCTCTTTATCACATGTTTTGGGCAATTTAATTTTGATGCTCTTTTGTATAGTTTCTTTCATGGTTATTGTGGTTGGTTATTGAATAAGCTTCTTGGAACCTGCTTATGGTTTTCACCAAATTTGGAAAAATTCAACAATTATTCTACAATTTCCTACTCTGCCTTCCTCTGGAGAGTCCAATTTTTATATTAGGTCTCTTTATATGGTCCCACAGATCACTCTTCTTTCTGTTTTAAAAATTCTCCAGTCTAGATGTGTTTCATTTTGGAATTTTTCTATTGTTATTTCTTCTATTTCACCAGTCTATAACTCTAATTCTAGCCAAAGATTGCTAAATTCACCAATCTTCTACAATTCTAATCTGCCATATCATATCAAATATGTTTTTTATTTCAGACACTGCAGTTTCCATTCCTAGAAGTTCAGTTTGGGTCTCTTTTTTTTTTTTTTCATATAATACAGTTATAGCTGCAGTAATGTCCTTTTCTGCTAATTCTAACATCTATATCACTTCCATTCAATTTCAGTTGATTTTTCTTCTCACTATGGATTGTATTTTCCTCTCTGTTCATATGCTTAGCAATCTCTGCTTGGATATTAGATATTGTGAATTTTACCTTGTATGATGCTAGATGTTTTTTATTCTATAAATATTATTGAGCTTTATTTTGGGAATTTGTTAAGTTACTTGGGGACTGTTTGTTCCTTTAGAGTCTTGCTTTTAGAATTTGGTTAGGACCAGAGAGGTGTTTGGTCTAAGGCTAATTACTCCCCACCTTAGGGCAAGACTGTTTTAGTCTTCTGCACAATGCCTATGAATTAAAGCTTTTCTGTTCTGTCCTTGGGCCCTGGCACAATTCCCAGCCCTATGTAAGCATTAGATACTCTTCCTTCTAACCATCCAGGTGGTCCTCTCCCTGGCTATGAGCAGCTTCTTCACATGCATGTGCTCAGCAGTACTCTGCTGAATACTCAGGGAGAGCCCTCTGCAGATATGCCTCCTAAGTTCTCTCTGTGCTACACTCTCCTTCCAGTGCTCTCTACTGCAAACTACAGGGGCTCTGGTCTCCAAGATGCTCATAGGCAATATGTTTGAGACACAAATAAGGAAAGTGGTCTTCTGCCTGACAGCTCCTTCTGGCTTTCTGTCTGAGATGAGATTTACATGACAGTAGATTGTATCTTAAAGTCCTGTTCTATGTAGCTACTCCCCAGCCCTTAGGCCTGCTCTGCTGAATGAATGTCCTTAAGCAGAGACCCAGTGCCCATCTGGGTTTAGGGAGGAACTCCTTCTGATATCCCATCTTCCTTCTTCAAATCCAAGTCCAGCTCCTACCCCACCGCACTGTCCCAGGTAGTCTTTTTTACTTTGTGTTGTTGAAATGGAGTCAGTCGCATCTCTCTCCATTAGTCCCTTATTTGTTTGTTTTTTTCACAGAAGACCTCAGCTTTGAGGAGAAAGATGGATTCTTACTGTTTTATGCAGTTAAAAAATACAAAAGACATAAACCTGCTTATTAAAAAGGGAAATTATTGGCTTATGTGACTGTGAAGTCCAGAGTTAGAAATGGCTTGAGGTCAGAAGTTCAACTCGTAGTCAGCAAAATCGATTTGGCTGAACCAGATGAACTTAAAACTATTTGACAATTTTGACTTTCAAAACATGGGAACTCATGATGTTAACCTCATATTTTTTCCTCCATCCCTCAGCTTTGCTTCCCCTATGCTGGCTCCATTCTCAAACAGATTCTTGTTCTTGTTGTGAAAATGGCTACAGCAGCCACAGCCTATGTTCTTTGAGATCCAAGCCCAGGGAAAACAATATCTGCTCTTGTTCTAAGGTCTCAACACAAGGCTCATGCTGGCCTATTGGCTCTGATGGGCTCACATGCTCCACACTGAGCCAGTCCTTAGCACTGTGGAACACTGGCTGACTTAGGCCTGAGTCTGTGTTCCATCTCTAGAACAAGTGGTAGATCCCTACCTGAACCACATGGTATGAATGTCAGGAGGGCTGGTTTCGCAGAGAGAAATCAGTAAGGGGACCCATGGGGTATACTCAGGCCATGAGGGTATCTGACTTTGGATGTCTGAATTAAGACTAGTATGTCAGAGGGAATATTGATGAGTTTCATTCTCAAGTCTTCTAGCTACCTTAGAGCTATCCAGAGTACACATGAATGCCATTTAATGCAGTTGTCCTTCCCACATTCTTTCAAAAATCAGGTATGTAAGGTTGAATGTGCACAATTGGAGTTCAAGTACACATAGAAGACAAGAGAAGGTGGTAGTATTTTTGTTGTTTTGTTTAAAAGTCTCTGCTTTATTCATGTTTTTAATTAACTTCTGTTTTTTCCTTTAACAGCTCACTGTAAAAAGAAATGAGATGTAATTATATTTTAAGAATCTCAATTAGCAGTTTGAGAAATTTTATCTGTGCCTCTGATAACCACTGGCTGATAGCGGGGGTGATGGCAGTGAAGAAATCACCTAATTGACTTTTCCATGGAAGCATTCAATGTAGTAACTGTAGAAAGATGTGGTCTCTAAGATAAAAGTCGATAATGTGTGCAATGCAATCTGGATTTAAAGTTGTGTGTGTATGTATGTGTGTACATCTATACATACATATATGTATGTAAACATGCATACATACATATTATAATGCTGTGCAAATACAAAATAAGTTTAATAATGAAATGAATCACACTACATAATTCAAATAATAAAGAATAAAGTATACATCAGAGTTACTCACCTGGTAAGTAGTGTTTAACATGTTGATAAATTTTCTTCTAGCCATCTCTCTTTGTGTGTCCAAAGACATTTGCATATAATGTTTCATAAGCGAGATTGACTATGCTTGCTATTCTGTAACCTGCTGGCCAAAGACTTAATTTGATGTTATTAAAACTATAAATTTGCTGTGTCCTACCAGCTGGGACCTAGGTGCTGCCCAGCTATCTCTCTGTTTCCTTAGTCAGCTTTCTCTCTTTCTCTCTGCTGTTCTTCAGAGGGGCTTTTTCAAACTGGACCACATCCCTTTAAACTTTAGCTACATCCATTCTCCCTTCCCTGTCAGCAGATGAAGTCATTTCATACTTCCACAGAAAAGAGAAGCCATTTCCTTTAACTTCCTGCGGCCAAAACCACTTACATAACTTATCTGTGTTCACGTACATCCTTTTCTTGTTCCTTCCAGGTATCCTGCTTGTGGTTGATCTTTCACCTGTGTCTGGATTCCTGCCACTCCTACTGTGAGATGAGTTGATGCAAGTCTCTTGTACTGAGCTCCCCAAAGCTCAACCCACTCCAGGGTCACTAGCTTCATCTCATTTCTTTTAACAGACCAACCAGCTGCTTTCCTGACTTGTCCCTGTTCCTGGAGTGTTCTTTTCTCCTTTCTTCCCAGGGTTGACTTTTTTCTGTCTTTCAGTTCTCCATTTAGGTATCCTTTCAGAAGTGCTTTTTTAACAATCTCAGGAGATGTGTCTTCACCTTGATAGATTCTATATACATGCTTTTTTCTTCCATAGCAATGATGACAATAGATGTCATTGGATTCTTGGTTTGTTCCTTTGTCCATTGTATGTCTCCCTCACAAATCTAGAAACTTTGAAAGGGCAGAAACTCTCTTTCAGTCACTAATGTACAATCAGTGAGTATCAGGTACTAGTACCATTTATTGAATGAATGAATGAATAAACAAATATATTTCTAACTTGGGAGTTCAGTTGAAGAAAAGTTGACCTGATGTTATATCTGGGCTAACCTTATAAACATTTAGAAATTCAACTTTGTGGTATCACCTCAGCCACCTTGTGATTCTAATTTGGGTCATCTTGAATAGTATGTACTATCTTTCATAGTTAATTGTATCATGACATACAAGTTCACATGAAAATAAGGTAAGAATAGACATTTTCATATATAGATGAATTTAGTCCTTTCTTTTGTGTGATGAGAAATTAATATAGAAGATTTTTTTTATGGGATGAACCTTAGTTCATGGATATAATACAACTTTGGAAAGTTCTGTTGTCTGACATAAAGCTTTACAGAGTTGAGACTTGTTACAGACTTATAACAAGAGGTCATAAATACCAGATTTTTATAGACTATGAATTTGGGATTTGGAGAAAATTGTTTAATTGTGTAAGATCATGTAACTTCTGTCACCACACTTTAATAGTTATTTCCCATCTATTGAGGTCAATAAAGAAAAAAGTATTCGAAAAACACTTAGTATTTATTAGCAAAATGTGTTAAACACTGGCACATAATTCAGTCACTGCATATGGAAGGAATATATTTCCTTATAATTTACATTTTTTTATGGTGGTCCAGCTAGCACACAATAATGCAGTATTCACACCTGGCAGTTCCTGATAGGGTCTTACCTAACATTCAGTTGAAGAATTATGAAAACATTAAATGGTTAAGTCATATGCATCTCCCATTACAGAAATATAGCTTTTGCTCAAATAATTTTCATTATAGAAAGCCAGTTGACACAAATTTTTTTGCTTAAATGACAGCTTTCTTCTGATTACCAAAATGACAATATTTGTTGTTAAAATTGGAAAAAATAGAAAAACAAAAAGCATTTATAACCCCATGTAAACCCCAAAGATAATGCCTGTTTTTAGAACATAGTAAATATATATGTTTGACATAATTAGAATTATGCTATAATATTGTTTTATAAACTTACTTTTTCACATTATATTGTGAAAAAAGTTCTGTATTAGGAATTTTTCTAAAAGATTCTTTTATTAGTGGCACAGTACTATAAAATTGCTGTTATCATAGTTTACTTAATCAGTCACTAATTATAGGGAAATTACATTGTTTTAACTTTTGCTATCCTATAAATAATGTTGTAGTGAACATCTTTAGATATACATCTTTATGCACATATTACAAACTATTTTCTGATTATAAATTCTTAAAGTTGAGTTCTTGAATCTATGGGAAGTCAACAGAACTAGACTTTGTTATTTAAAAAGGGATTTGAGGTAAAATAGAAGGAAAAGAATCTCATGTATGACCATCATATCTTTTGAAAATATTCTTAAGATATAGCAGTCTAAGCTGAAGAAATATATATTCAACTTTCTAGTGGCACACTGTAATAAAAACCCATCTTGTTAAAAAGAAAATACCTCCATATAAAAAACTTCCGAAGACTTATTTTATAGTTTACAGCACCGTCTTCCCACTTTGTGTCCGCAGAACTTAGAGAATTGCCTGGCACATAGAAGTAAGTTAAGAGCTACCTAGTAAATGGTTGAGTATTAACCATTATTAAGTGATCCGTGTGACAGAAATTTTAGACCCTACACAACTCACATACATTTCAGGAACTGTGATCCCTAACTTGTTTACTGACTTTCTGCCTGTTTTTTTTCCAGGTTCTAACCTTAGTTTTGTGTTTTACTGCCCAACTTTGTTGCTGTCACTTTCCTTCTCTGTAAATTAAGGATGCAACATTTGGTTTTATTTTTTTTTCTAAACATACCTGCCATTTCAAAGAAATTGTAAACCAAAACCTGTTCCTTTCCCCCTCCTTTGATTAAATCAGTCTCTTGATTTTGAAAGCCAAGAGCATGAAAAGTGCTAGGAAATATGTATTCCAGGAAAGTTCAGAGAAACAAAGAACATTGCTTGGATAAGCATCCTAGATGTAGATTGGATTCTTAACCCAGAATACCTAATTACCTAGACTGCAGTGCTGAAATTTATACACCCCAGCTATTTCTTTCAAGTATAGAAAAATACCTTACATATTTTGGAACTTATTTTTAGAAAGTATTTTATTACAATATTTTATTACTTTTATTCCAGCACTTTCATTTTGTCACAACATGACTTCAAAAGGCTTAGCCCATTTCTGACCATAAATACAATAGTAGTTTATAGTCTTAGAATAGAAGTAAACCATATTTTATTGTAGAAAATGTGGGTCTTGGAAAAATGTTCAAAGAGCATGTTCAAAGAGAGATAGTGTGTTTCATTCTCTCCCTAATCTTGCTTTGTTGAGAATTGTGGGGGTCAAATATTTCCTTAAGAACCCTTTTCTATTTCTGGAATAGATTAATATAATTATTGATATAATGATTTTGAAAGTCAAGTTATATGTTGGTACAGATAAAGGAGAAATTAATTTTCAGTCCCTGAAGGATGGGTATTATGTGTGTCCAAATCCCTTGTGTATGGACTCAGTGGGGCTGTGCTTTATTTTCTCTGTAGTCTGAATACCTAGTTCATTGCTTAGTACATAGTGGGTGTTTATACTTCAATATTACCTAGAGAAGGAGAAATTCTGCTCTTTTTTTTAGGGAGAAGAGTCTAAATTTCTAGTCCCATTATATGCATGGATGTTCTTTGTGCATTTACACACACCTCTCCATGTGGGTAGCCAATGTGAACACCAAGAAAACTCCCTTTGAATAAAATGAGTCAGAGGCTTCCTTGCACCCCACATTAAAGAGCTCCCAGTGAGCCTCTGAAGTTTCCCATGAAGACCTCGGCTAAAACGCAGACATGTCAGGCTGCTGGCAGGGAGTTAGCAGTTCTCAGCTCTGAGAAGGTTGAAGTTACAGCTCTTCTTCTAGGGTGTTTACAGCTTGCCTGTCACTGGAGGAGTCCACTTGGTTACTAATCCAATTAGGTCTGTTGCAGCAGTCAGTGAGGGAAACGTTACTGTGTAATGCCCCTGCTTGGCCAGAATGTTAGGATGTTTGGAGGAATAGGAGACCCCACACTGGGTGGAGAAGTTCACAGCAATTCTGTGCATTCAATGCTTAGAGGAGTATAGGGTTTTCATAATGTCATCTGCAAACATCTGTCATGAACATAGTATTTGTACAGTACAATGTAGATGCTGCAGATATAAACATAAAGAGAGGACATAGACATACACATTTGAGTGCCACATATCAACTGGGTACTTTACTTTCTCCAACTCATTGATTTCCCATAGATTTTCAGACAAGTGGTGTTATTACCACTTTACAGATGAGCAAACAAAGGCTTAGAGAAGTGAAGCACTCCCCTGAAGTCACAGAGTTTGAAGTTGGTAAAAGAGCTTGGATCCATATCTGCCTTGTCCCCAAAATCTGTATGCTTGACCACAGGTCAAAACTGCCTCCGCAAATATAAGTTTATTTTTAAAAGTATTAATTTATTGATCATATAAAGGCTTTTATTTAGAGGTCTTTAGGTCTTTATCCTCACAATGTTCCTGTGAATTAGGGGACCCTGCCCCACTTTACAAATCAAAAACTGAAGTGCTAAGAGACAAAGTCATTTGCCCATGACACTCAGCCTTTCAGTGTTAGAGCTTGGGGCCAAAACTCAAGCCCTTTTCACTCAATCCCAATACCTCCTGCCCCTGAGATGAAAATGCATAGATGCAATGAGATTTATAAGTCCCCATCTAAGATTTACTTGCTCAGTAAGAGTGATATTCTGTGGAAGATGCTGCAAAGTGAGTGTAAGGCCCATCCTAGCCACAGGCAAAGGGCATTTCTCCTGCCTAAGCATCCCCTCAAGGGAGGAGAGAGACTATTCATTGAGGATTATTCAGTGAGAGCTACCTCAGGTAAACCCTGCAGGGAAAGGAGTGGAAGATAAGACCTTAAACCTCAAAGAGGCTTCTTTTTTAAGATCCAGGAAAGGCTCAAACAGAAGGGTTATGTTAAGCACATCAATAGAATTCAAAGCAGGGCTCTAGCTGTGGAGTGACTGTGGTATTTGTCAGGGCAGACCTTTTGACATTCGTTTCTTCTGAAGCAACAACAGAGCTTTTGAATCAACAATGCTCTCTCTCGAGGTCAACATGCTCAAAAACTGGCTCCAAGGGAAATAAGAAAGGGCCAAATGTAATGCCACAAATTAATTCATGTATTAAAGATGTTCACTGTGCAATGGAAAGTCAACCTTCTTTCTCTTCACTTCATAGCATCAGTACCCAAACTTCTGGATCCTTTGGCAAAATAGACAGGAACTGGATGAAACAGTCATTTCCATAAGCTTTATTGAGCTCCTACTATGGAAGTGATAGAAAGATGATACTGACTGAGTCTTTGCACTCAGATTTGATAGTTCAGTTGTCAAGATAAAGCATACACAGTCCAGAATGCCTCATTTCTATTGGAAAGATCGTCCTAAAAACTCCCATAATTTATTTCAAGAAGTTATTTCCTGCTGAGGCATCGGGGATGACTTCCTGGAGGAGGAAACATTTGAGTGTATTTGATCTGGTTTAAAGGAGTATAAATACCTTGGAGTGTCATAAGTAAGGGGTTAAGGTGTGTAGGGTGGTTCTAGAATTAGAGGGGGGAAGCAAAAGATACAAATAAAAGAATGTACATTCAAAGAGAGTATATTAAAGCAAGCTTCAACTGGGACAGGAAATAATACGTGACTTTTCCTGAGCACTTACTTTGTTCTAAGAATTATTGTAAGCTTTTCACATGCCTTGTCTAATTTAATACTCACAGCATCCCTGTAAGGCAGGTATAATTATTTCCATTTTACTGAGGAGAACAGTGAGGCCAGAAAGGTTAAGTAACTTGCTGAAGTCATAGAGTAAGTAGCAGTTAGCATTTAAACCCAGACAGTCTGATTGCAAAATCCTAGTGTTTAACCATTTATACTATACTGCCTTTGTGGCTGGAGTATTGGCCAAAAGCAGGAAACAAAACTGAAAAATTAATAGTAATCACTGTAACTATTACCTACCTCCAATGAGTATTTTCAGTGCAAACATACTAGGCAAATTACTTTGATCTAACAATCCCTACTACACTTGTGGAAGTATCATTCATCTCATTTTAAGATATATTAACTGAGAGAATAACTAACTTCGACAAAACAATATTAAGGAAGTAGTAAATCTGAGCTTTGAACCAGTATCAGGGACCTCAGCCATTGCGTTATATTGCTTCCCAAGACTGGGACCAGATGATAAGAGCCTTGAGTACTAAACTAGAGAGTTTGCATTTATCCTATAGCCAACATGGAAATTTTAAAGGTTTGTGAGCTGGGAGGTGATGTGGCTTGATCTGGGCTTTTGGATGTTAAACTAAGAATTGGCACTGGATAGATTATAGATGGAAAATCAGAGCAGAAGGACCAATTATGGGACTACTGTAACAGTCCACGTAAGAGGTCCTATCCAGGTGAGATGTGTGGACCAGATGAGGGGTCCTGAAAGGTGGTATGATATTGGGTTTATGAATGATAGGGTGCTCTTTGGTGTTTTGAAATGTGGATCTTTTACTAGAGAGGGATGCTGCCTGTAGTGAAATCTGCTGGCCAGGCAGCCACTTGACCTAACTGTTTAGCATGGAGAGAACCTGGAGCTGTGATTGTAGCTGCAGCCACCCAGAATTAGCCTGGCCAGATGGTGAAGGGTAACTGACTGTTCTCCACAGACTTCTGGAGAGAGGACAACAAATACCACAAGGGAGAGGCACATGGCTTCATACGAACACAGAAAACTTGCATTGTGAATTTCTGACTCTCTCAAGGTAGTTTCTTCCCATGTTATCTTAGTTACATTAACTCAGGGTGATAATAGTGAAAAATGCTATCTACAAATCAGATTTTTTTTTTTTTGATGAGGCCATCTAGTGGGTTGTCTGCATTTATACCCTGATGTCCAAAAAGTTCTCCCAGCAGGTTACAAGCTGAAAATCTCTGCTAGTACAGTGTTAGTAGAAACTATTCATAGCATGACAGAACAGCCACTGCAATTACAACTTAATTCTTGGGTGACAAGAGATAGGATGCTAATTAGATCTTCCAGATAATAGTAATGACCATTTGCTTGCACCAGGCATTTTTTCACATGTAATAGGTATGAATTCTCAGCATCACTCACTTGGGATGTGCAAGCAACATAATTTGAGTAGTTTATTTAATAAAATAATTTGAACCCACCATCTACTTAGTGGTCAGAATATCATCTTCACGCTTCTAAGGAAGGTCTGATCCAGAAAGGTGTTTTTGTTGGTCTGGGTTTAGAATTCAATCATGGCCAGAATCCCTGCCTCTCCAACTTATTCCCCCTTTTCACCCAGGGAGGATACTAACCCCAAGACTTCTCACTCAGATGATAGTAGGGAGTGAGTGTCCACTTCTTTGTCTAGACCCAGCAGGCCCTCTGCTGGCCTCCTAGGTTAAACATAAATTCATTTAGTTAGATCTTTGGTGCATCTCCAAATGGAGACCAGATAATCTACCAGTTCTGACTGGTTCCCACTAGATTCCTAGCTCAGATAAACTGGTGAGTGGAGCTCAATTTCCGCTTTATTCCCAATGGAAATTATCTACATAGCTGACTTTTAACACTTACCTTCTTGTGCCTACAACAGGACCCTGTACAGGACCATGCATCTCTCCTCCTCAGCCCACTTTCACTTGCCTGTCAGACCCATAGGAAGTCTTGGACATCCCATTCCCATCCATTCTAGGGCTCTTTGCTTCTTCAGCCTATAAAAGGGGATTCATTTTGTTTCTACTCCCCTGTGTGACTGAGATGCAACCAGAAGCTGAGAAACTGCCACTTTTATTCATTGGCCCATGTCTGAGTAATGTAGCCCCCAGACAAATAGTGACCCATGTCTCCCTGCCTGAGTGGGGATGAGTTGGTGAGAATAAAGAAGAAATTGGTTAATACGTCAAGTTACAATCCTCCATACACACATAATCTCTTATCTCCATAGCACCTCTTGGCAATAGCAATGATGACTTTAACAATGAGAACAATAAGGCTTAGAAAAGTTAAGGGACATATTAGCAGTCCTACTGAAGCCTATAGCAGTGCAGAAGTTTGGACATATCTGACTACAGAGGGAGAGCACTTAACCATCACCTAGAATTTACTTCTCAGAGTACATGTTTCGGACTGTTGTGTGAACCAAATCACCTTGCAGTGGATCTACTTTACTCTTCTGTTATCAGATGTTAGGGGCAATAGTTAACATGTTTGGATGGTGAAGGTCTCCTTCATAACAAATGGGATTATGCTGAGATTCAAATGGATATCACCATTTCTTTTGAATTAAGAGAACATCTAGAGCGTCACTGGCTGAGATTGCACTTTGTACATTCCAGATCAGAGTGTCCAGTCTTACCTAAAGGTGATATGCTGTCGTGATAAAACCAGAAAGCTGGAGGCCTGGACTCTAGTCCTTGGTCTTCCACCTCCTCACATTGATGCCCCAAAACCAGTGTCTTAATTATCACCCATTGGTTTCTCTCTCTTAAATAGCATCAAGTAAAGGAGTCGTGGTTGTTTCTTTGAGACCTTCAGAAGAAAGTAGAAGTCTGTGGCAAGAATTGGACCCTATAACTCTATGCTTATACTCTTTCTAGGAACATTTGCAGTGAAATCGTTTTAGGAGATGTAATATGGAAATATCTTGAAATAGCCATCAGATTCACTTCCCTGGTCCAACATCTAACCAAATTAATGGTATTTTCTCAATCCATTAGAACACTAAATTCCTTACAGAAATTAAATGAGCCACTGATATTTTTAGCTTTTTTGTTTTCAATGACTTGATATATATTAATTACTAGCTATGTTAAATTTGCAATCAGTCTTGAAAAATGGAAGGGAAAAAGTCATCCCTGGCTATGACAAGTGGTGAATGAAGACAAATATACACACTGAAAGAAGGAAATGTGCCCCCACCCAAATGACTAAAGTTAAAAAGAACCACAATCTACTTAGTGGTCAGAATATCATCTTCACACTTCTAAGGAACGTCTGATCCAGAAAGGTGTTTTTGTTGGTCTGGGTTTAGAATTCAATCATGGCTAGAATCCCCACCTCTCCTACTTACTCCCCCTTTTCACCCAGGGAGGATACTAACCCCAGGAATATAGAAGAACTAGAACTTTCTTACACTGCTAGCAGGAGTGTAACTGAAGTAACTTTGGACAACCATTTAGTAGTACCTACTAAACTAAATATATATGTAGGTTCATATGAAGTATGTATGTAAGTATCATATATATGTGATACATGCAATTTACAATTACATCTGTGTGTATTTTATACATTATTTTTAATATTACTATATATAATTATGTTCTATGTAATGTAATATACACAAGCAATTCTGTTTTGGGGTGTATGTTTCCCAAAAGATACAAATAAGTACATTCAGACTATTTATGAAAACACAATATGATCATCAGTAGTATGATGGGCAAATACATTGTGGTATATTTATATAGTAAACTACTTACAGCATTAAGAACAAACTGAGTTCATACAATGTGGATGAATTTCACACAAAAGATATTAAGTAAAAGAAGCTAGATATAAAATAGAATATAGCTTATAATTCAATTTTAAAAATAACCTATGATCTCAGAAGTCAGGACAGTAGCTAACTGGTGGGAAGAGGGAAGGATGGGACTTTTGGGGTTCTGATAATGTTCTGTTACTTGATCCAGGAACTGAACACATAGGTGTGTTCAGTCTGTAAAATTTCACTGAGCTGTTTTGCACTTTTCTATATATATGTAATATCCCAAGAAATTTGTTTCTAGAAAGTCAATGTGTGAGGAGGTGGAGCCAACATGGCGGCGTGAGTAGGACAGTGGGAATCTCCTCCCAAAAACATATATACTTTTGAAAATACAACAAACACAACTAGCCCTAAAAGAGAGACCAGAAGATGCAGGACAGTGGCCAGACTGCAGCTACACCAGCGAGAACCCAGAGCCTGGTGAAAGGGGTGAGATACAAGCCCCGGCCCGGCGGGACCCGAGCGCCCCTCCCCCCAGCTCCCGGCGGGAGAAGAATAGGCAGAGCGGGAGGGAGACGGAGCCCAGGACTGCCGAACACCCAGCCCCGGCCATCCGGGCCAGAGCGCAGACACAGTACGTGCCCAGGGGTCCCTGGATACTGGGGGAACAGGGAGTAAGACCTCTGAGCGGGTGCTGAAGCTGATGCCCCTGTGACAAAGAAAAGCGGGGGCTTTTTGAAAGTCTTAAAGGGACAGGGACTTAACAGCTTGACGGAAACAACCCAGGTCACAGTACAGCAGCTGGAAACTACAGGGAAAACCGGGTGCACTAACCCCCTGGGCAACAGCTCTGAGACCCCTCACGGAGGCAAACAGTCAAGCAGCCCCCCCATCCATTACCCCACCGGGCGCTGCGAAAGCAGAGAAGCAGCCAGAGACAAATTCCGCCCACAGAAAGGGAAATTCCTCCCTCCCGGCCAGGCAAGACACAAAGACCCACTCTACACGCAATTACCCAACACAAGCCACTAGGGGTCGCAGTTGCCCCAGTAAAGAAAGGCCAGTAGCAAGTGAAAATTTTGGCCCTCCCAGCTGACAGTCAATAGCACCTGTCAACATGAAAAGGCAAAAAAATATGATCCAGACAAGACTAACCCAGACAGCTTCAACATCTGCTACATCTTCCCCTGAGAAGGAATCTGGGGAGATAGATTTAGCCAGTCTACCTGAAAAAGAATTCAAAACAAAAGTCATAACCATACTGATGGACTTGCAGAGAAATATGCAAGAACTAAGGAAGGAGAATTCAGAAATAAAACAAGCTCTGGAAGGACTTCAAAACAGAATGGACGAGATGCAAGAGACCATTAATGGACTAGAAAACAGAGAACAGGAATGCAGAGAAGCTGATGCAGAGAGAGATAAAAGGATCTCCAGGAATGAAAGAATTTTAAGAGAGCTGAGTGATCAATCTAAAAGGAATGATATAAGAATCATAGGCATTCCAGAAGAAGTAGAGAGAGAAAAGGGGATAGAAAATGTCTTTGAAGAAATAATTGCTGAAAATTTCCCCAAACTAGGGGACGAAATGGCCTCTCAGACCACAGAGGTACACAGAACTCCCATGACAAGGGATCCAAGGAGGGCAACACCAAGACACATAATAATTAAAATGGCAAAGATCAAAGACAAGGACAAAGTATTACAAGCAGCCAGAGAGAAAAAAAAGGTTACCTACAAAGGAAAACCCATCAGGCTATCATCAGACTTCTCAACAGAAACCCTACAGGCCAGAAGAGAATGGCATGATATACTTAATGCAATGAAACAGAAGGGCCTCGAACCAAGACTACTGTATCCAGCACGAATATCATTTAAATATGAAGGAGGGATTAAACAATTCCCAGACAAGCAAAGGTTGAGGGAATTTGCCTCCCACAAACCACCTCTACAGGGCATCCTACAGGGACTGCTCTAGATGGGAGCACTCCTAAAAAGAGCACACAACAAAACACCCAACATATGAAGAAGGGAGGAGGAGGAATAAGAAGGGAGAGAAATAAAGAATCATCAGATTGTGTTTATAATAGCTCAACAAGCGAGTTAAGTTAGACAGTAAGACAGTAAAGAAGCTAACCCTAAACCTTTGGTAACCACAAACTTAAAGCCTGCAATGGCAATAAATTCATACCTTTCAATAATCACCCTAAATGTAAATGGACTGAATGCACCAATCAAAAGACACAGAGTAATAGAATGGATAAAAAAGCAAGATCCATCCATATGCTGCTTACAAGAGACTCACCTCAAACCCAAAGACGCGCACAGACTTAAAGTCAAGGGATGGAAAAAGATATTTCAAGCAAACAACAGAGAGAAGAAAGCAGGTGTTGCAATTCTGGTATCAGACAAAACAGACTTCAAAATAAAGAAAGTAACAAAAGACAAAGAAGGACATTACATAATGATAAAGGGCTCAGTCCATCAAGAGGATATAACCATTATAAATATATATGCACCCAATACAGGAGCACCAACATACCTGAAACAAATATTAACAGAACTAAAGGAGGAAATAGAATGCAATTCATTCATTCTAGGAGACTTCAACACACCACTCACTCCAAAGGACAGATCCACCAGACAGAAAATAAGTAAGGACACAGAGACACTGAACAACACACTAGAACAGATGGACCTAATAGACATCTACAGAACTCTACATCCAAAAGCAACAGGATACATGTTCTTCTCAAGTGCACATGGAACATTCTCCAGAATAGACCACATACTAGGACACAAAAAGAGCCTCAGTAAATTCCAAAAGATTGAAATCCTACCAACCAACTTTTCAGACCACAAAGGCATTAAACTAGAAATAAACTGTTCAAAGAAAGCAAAAAGGCTCACAAACACATGGAGGCTAAACAACACGCTCCTAAATAATCAATGGATCAATGACCAAATCAAAATGGAGATCCAGCAATATATGGAAACAAATGACAACAACAACACTAAGCCCCAACTTCTGTGGGACGCAGCAAAAGCAGTCTTAAGAGGAAAGTATATAGCACTCCAAGCATATTTAAAAAAGGAAGAGCAATCCCAAATGAACGGTCTAATGTCACAACTATCAAAATTGGAAAAAGAAGAACAAATGAGGCCTAAGGTCAGCAGAAGGAGGGACATAATAAAGATCAGAGAAGAAATAAATAAAATTGAGAAGAATAAAACAATAGCAAAAATCAATGAAACCAAGAGCTGGTTCTTCGAGAAAATAAACAAAATAGATAAGCCTCTAGCCAGACTTATTAAGAGGAAAAGAGAGTCAACACAAATCAACAGTATCAGAAATGAGAAAGGAAAAATCACAACAGATCCCGCAGAAATACAAAGAATTATTAGAGACTACTATGAAAACCTATATGCTAACAAGCTGGGAAACCTAGGAGAAATGGACAACTTCCTAGAAAAATACAACCTTCCAAGACTGACCCAAAAAGAAACAGAAAATCTAAACAGACCAATTACCAGCAACAAAATTGAAGCGGTAATCAAAAAACTACCAAAGAACAAAACCCCCGGGCCAGATGGATTTACCTCGGAATTTTATCAGACATACAGGGAAGACATAATACCCATTCTCCTTAAAGTTTTCCAAGAAATAGAAGAGGAGGGGATACTCCCAAACTCATTCTATGAAGCTAACATCACCCTAATACCAAAACCAGGCAAAGACACCACCAAAAAAGAAAACTACAGACCAATATCCCTGATGAACGTAGATGCAAAAATACTCAACAAAATTTTAGCAAACCGAATTCAAAAATACATCAAAACCATCGTACACCATGACCAAGTGGGATTCATCCCAGGGATGCAAGGATGGCACAACATTCGAAAGTCCATCAATATCATCCACCACATCAACAAAAAGAAAGACAAAAACCACATGATCATCTCCATAGATGCTGAAAAAGCATTTGACAAAGTTCAACATCCATTCATGATAAAAACTCTCAGCAAAATGGGAATAGAGGGCAAGTACCTCAACATAATAAAGGCCATCTATGAAAAACCCACAGCCAACATTATATTGAATAGCGAGAAGCTGAAAGCATTTCCGCTGAGATCGGGAACTAGACAGGGATGCCCACTCTCCCCACTGTTATTTAACATTGTACTGGAGGTCCTAGCCACGGCAATCAGACAAAACAAAAAAATACAAGGAATCCAGATTGGCAAAGAAGAAGTCAAACTGTCACTATTTGCAGATGACATGATACTGTACATAAAAAACCCTAAAGACTCTACCCCAGAACTACTAGAACTGATATCGGAATACAGCAAAGTTGCAGGATACAAAATCAACACACAGAAATCTGTGGCTTTCCTATATACCAACAATGAACCAACAGAAAGAGAAATCAGGAAAACAACTCCATTCACAATTGCATCAAAAAAAATAAAATACCTAGGAATAAACCTAACCAAAGAAGTGAAAGACTTATATTCTGAAAACTACAAGTCACTCTTAAAAGAAATTAAAGGGGACACTAACAGATGGAAACGCATCCCATGCTCATGGCTAGGAAGAATTAATATCGTCAAAATGGCCATCCTGCCCAAAGCAATATACAGATTTGATGCAATCCCTATGAAACTACCAGCAACATTCTTCAATGAACTGGAACAAATAATTCAAAAATTCATATGGAACCACCAAAGACCCCGAATAGCCAAAGCAATCCTGAGAAAGAAGAATAAAGTAGGGGGGATCTCACTCCCCAACTTCAAGCTCTATTATAAAGCCATAGTAATCAAGACAATTTGGTACTGGCACAAGAACAGAGCCACAGACCAATGGAACAGACTAGACAATCCAGACATTAACTCAGACATATATGGTCAATTAATATTTGATAAAGGAGCCATGGACATACAATGGCGAAATGACAGTCTCTTCAACAGATGGTGCTGGCAAAACTGGACAGCTACATGTAGGAGAATGAAACTGGACCATCGTCTAACCCCATATACAAAAGTAAACTCAAAATGGATCAAAGACCTGAATGTAAGTCATGAAACCATTAAACTCTTGGAAAAAAACATAGGCACAAACCTCTTAGACATAAACATGAGTGACCTCTTCTTGAACATATCTCCCCGGGCAAGGAAAACAACAGCAAAAATGAACAAGTGGGACTATATTAAGCTGAAAAGCTTCTGTACAGCAAAAGACACCATCAATAGAACAAAAAGGAACCCTACAGTATGGGAGAATATCTTTGAAAATGACACATCCGATAAAGGCTTGACGTCCAGAATATATAAAGAGCTCACACGCCTCAACAAACAAAAAACAAATAACCCAATTAAAAAATGGGCAAAGGAACTGAACAGACGGTTCTCCAAAAAAGAAATACAGATGGCCAACAGACACATGAAAAGATGCTCCACATCGCTAATTATCAGAGAAATGCAAATTAAAACTACAATGAGGTATCACCTCACACCAGTAAGGATGGCTGCCATCCAAAAGACAAACAACAACAAATGTTGGCGAGGCTGTGGAGAAAGGGGAACCCTCCTACACTGCTGGTGGGAATGTAAACTTGTTCAACCATTGTGGAAAGCAGTATGGAGGTACATCAAGATGCTCAAAACAGACTTACCATTTGACCCAGGAATTGCACTCCTAGGAATTTACCCTAAGAATGCAGCAATCAAGTATGAGAAAGATCAGTGCACCCCTATGTTTATCGCAGCACTATTTACAATAGCCAAGAATTGGAAGCAACCTAAATGTCCATCGATAGATGAATGGATAAAGAAGATGTGGTACATATACAGAATGGAATACTACTCAGCCATAAGAAAAGGGCAAATCCAACCATTTGCAGCAACATGAATGGAGCTGGAGGGTATTTTGCTCAGTGAAACAAGCCAAGCAGAGAAAGAGAAATACCAAATGATTTCACTCATCTGTGGAATATAAGAACAAAGGAAAAACTGAAGGAACAAAACAACAGCAGAATCACAGAACCCAAGAATGGACTAACAGGTACCAAAGGGAAAGGGACTGGGGAGGATGGGTGGGTAGGGAGGGATAAGGGGGGGAGAAGTAGGGGGATATTAAGATTAGCATCCATAGCGGGGTGGGAGAAAGGGGAGGGCTGTACAACACAGAGAAGACAAGTAGTGATTCTACAACAGGTTGCTACGCTGATGGACAGTGACTGTAAAGGAGTATATAGGGGGGACCTGGTATAGGGGAGAGCCTAGTAAACAAAGTATTCGTCATGTAAGTGTAGATTAATGATTAAAAAAAAAAAATGCAGTTCCTATGTGGTGACCTCTAATGAGTTCTACACAATGATATAAAGGACATATAAAAGTGTAGGCAAAGGGTCTGTTTGTGTTTATACAGAGGATCAAAGCCTAATTTGGCTACCCCGAAAATGAACTAAGATACGATATGAAAAAGAACTTCCAACATCAGCACTCTCGGGAAGACTCATGACAGAAGATGAACAGAAAAAAAAAAAAAAAAAAAAAACTTCAACAAAGATCCCCACACTGTCACAGGTGTAGATGCACTCATCCCACCAGTTCCTGGACTTGCCATGGGAAAGATGAAGGAGATATCTAAGCTGGCCTGTGCATGCAGTAAAACAAAAATTGGACTGGATCTATACTGTTGGAACTCAACCAAGAATTAGGAGAAGTGCAAATTGTAGCACTCCAGAATCTTACAACCACAGACTATTTATCGTTAAAAGAACATATGGGATATGAACAGTCCCCAGGAATGGGGTGTTCTAGTTTATCTGAATTCTCTCAGACTGTTTAAGTTCAGTCGGACAATATCCACCATATCATAGATAAGTTTTCACAAATGCCTAAGGTGCCTAACTGGCTTTCTTGGTTTCACTGGAGATGGCTGGTAACTACAGGTATGCTTTGGTTAGGTAACTATATTCCTATTATGTTAATGTGTGTGCACAATTTAATTAGTCGTTTAAAACCTATCCATGCTGAAGTTACTCTACAAGAAGATATGTCAAAGAAATAATCAATCTTCCCAGGTTTTCTTCTGCCTGCTACTTCTATAGCTTTTCTTCTTCCTACCTAATCACAACCTTTAAATAGAACTCGTGCCACATGTCGAATTTACCGAGTATCATAATTCTTCCAAGTGGTAAAGACACCTCAAGACAAATGCTGGGCATAGAAGCCACAGGGCATAAATATGCAAAGAAGTAAAAAGCTAACCTTTTCAAACAATAAGGCTTCTCTCTCACTTACCAACTTCACATTTCCCTGTATGGCCCCGGAAGATGACTGGTTAGCCAGAGACGGGTAAGATTCCTCAAGGGAGGAACAACCTAAGACAGGCACAGTCGCAGGGGGCCATCTGGTGAGAAAATGGGGAGCAGCAGAGGTGAGGCTTAGAACCTCCCCCCTCATGTTCTGAGAGAAATCTTCTGCATACATAGATGTTTATTGCCCTGGTCTAGCTTGGATTAACACATAGTCTACAGGCACACACCTGATCATCTACATTTGCTCTCTTACAACACTAAACTCTGTTTCCTACCTTTATCTCGTATCTACCTACCACTTCAGCATTTTATTAAAAATAATAATAATAGAGAAATGTGGTATCCACATATAAATCAGGTTTAAAAATCAAATGAGTATTCATATTTGAACTGACTGTGTATAGTTCATAATGCATTAACAAAACCGAAAGCTTCTGTGATGACTTCCCTTGCACTGTTCACCATGTAACTTATTCACTATGTAAGAATTTGTACTCCATGTAAGAATTTGTTCGTTATGCATCAGAAGATTGGAGACTGACGAAAATTGGGCTTGGGGTGGATTAATGATTGTGCATTGAGTACTGACCCCCCTATACAGAGATTTGTTGTGGTTAACAACTATTTGATCAATAAATATGAGAGATGCCCTCACAATATATATATATATATATATATATATATATATATATATATATATATATATATATATATATATATATATAAACACACTTCCAATTGTAAAATAAATAAGTAACCGGGATGTAATGTATAGCATAAGGAATATAGTCAAAATATTGTAACAAGTTGGTATGGTGATACCTGGTACCTAGAAATATCATGTATATAAATGTTGAGTCGCTGTGTTGTACACCTGAAACTAATGTAATGCAATGCTGTTGTCAACTACCCTTCAATAAAAAAAAAAAAAAAAAAAAAAGAAAGTCAATGTGTGAGAAGGACCAGGAGAGGTACAATAGAAAAAGGAGGACAAACTAAATTTTGTTAACAAATTAATTGGGCATAAATTGTAAAATGTTATTCAAATGTAGAAAATTACATATGAATGCCACATTAAAATAGATTTTTGTGGCCCCATTACTAGGTTTTAACATTACTTTTAAGAAATTCTGCAGATCTCAAATCTTTCACAAGACCAGTTTTATTATTCAAGATGCTCAATACTAAGCCATTAAAAAAATACAGCACACCCTCAGAAAAACTGTGATACAAGCACAGTGAGTGTTCCTTCTCACCTTTCCCTTTATCCCCAGGGTCTAGAAGCTCAGAATCTTCATTTCCCTCTTTGGTTCTGTTCAGAATCTTTTATTTCACCACAATGAGGTATCCTATTTAGCATTATTAGCCTGAGTCAGCCTATTTCATATCAAGCAAAACTGGTCTATATTTAAAAGAAGGAATTCATAATGCACCATCATGATCTATGAACTTAATCACTGGGTTGAGAGCTCCACGCTCCAGTTTCCCTAACACGCCTGTTCTCTCTGGCTTTGACTCACAATGATGTGTTTTTTAAATGGACAAGAGAATGAGCATAAAAGCAAAATTGCTGGTGACTAAGAGTAGTAGCCAGCAGTCTTGGGAAGAATGCACTACTTCAGGGCTTAGTAGGAAAGCTCTGGAAGCTTGTGTACTGTGGTCATGCAAAATGAGCATTGGATTGGATGATTACATGACCTCTGAAGAACTGAATTCCCTAAAGTTGGTGTCTGAATCCACTATGATGAAATAAACTTAACACGCTTAAAGTGGCTTGGGTTTAAACAAGAGTATTGCATGGCTTTGTTCTTGTACCTTTTATTTGTTATAATGTATATGAGAGGCCAGGACCTTTTTCCCCCAACTTACTGTCACATCCCTAGCATTTATCAAATACACCATACTGTAATATCTGTACAATACATTTCTTATTTGAATGATTTTAATGCAATCTATGAGTCAAATCCAACCTGAAGTTTACCTCAGCTACTCCAGTTCTGGAATTAAGGGTGCTCTTTAGTGCAAAAGTAATAACCATTATAATGAGCCTAGGAAAATACCTCGCCTGTTCAAGTAAACACATGTAAGACCTTGACTATTCAGCAAACTGATTCAATGAGCAAATGTTAAAAATTATAGCTAGTAATTGACAGTTGACTAAGTAGCAGCCACTAAACTGGTCATATCACCTGCATTATAATTTAATTCCTGCAACAACCCAGTAACGTAGCCCTGTTTTACAAGCAAGAAAACCGAGACACAGAGAGATAACTTGCCCAAAATGGCACAGCTGTTTTGTGGTCAGTAAGGATTTGAACCCAGGATCCAAAACAGACTAATATATCTAAAATAGCCTAATTCTTTTTTTTTATTAAGGTATCATTGATATATGATCCTATGAAGTTTTCACATGAGCAACATTGTGGTTCTTACATTCACCCTTATTATCAAGTCCCCTTCACATACCCCATTACAGTCACTGTCCATCAGTGTAGTAAGATGTAAAACAGTCCAATTCTTAAACCAACTTTCTCTGCTAACCTTTACCCAAGTTATCATGATGCAGTAATTCTGGAGAAAATGGAATGAGTCTGTTCTTAATCAAATCAGATTTCCAAAATATAATGCCATATATTTCTCGTGGAGAAGACTGTACCCACTAATGACTAGTAAGGTTAATCACATGTCTTAGGACTGTCTTGGTTGACATCTGGGCCCTGGAGCAATTCATAGTGTCCCTTTTCACTCACTGAAGTATGTCTGGCCAATAAACCCTATAGTTACCCTATGAAGGTATTTGTCTTTGCCAGAAATGTCCAGACCTTCTCAATCAAAGATTAGGTGTCTAGAATAGAGGTTAGATCAAGAATGATTTCTTCATCTAATGGAAGACTTTCAGAATCAAGACCAGACTACTGCTTAATTAGAAGTGAGCTGTCCAGGAACCTCTGGGTTTGACCCACAAAAGGTGGTCCTTGCTTGGCCAAGCAGCCACCTGTGTAACTTGCCTTACTAGAGCAGGAAAGTAAATGCCACAGCATAGTCTTCTGAAATCAAATGGCATTGCAGAAGGACCTATAATGCCTGTTCCCAGGGCTATGGGTATCCCTGCAGATGTTTTAGCATCAATTTGGGCTGCCTGGGCTGAGACAGTCCTGTGATCTGGTTCGTGCAGGCTCAGCTGTGCTTGGTGTTGTCAGGAAGCTCACTGACTCTTTCTGGACTCTAAAGTGTGTCTTAGCTCTCAGAAGGCTTTTCAGTATCCTATGGAAAAGCAGTCCTGGGGCCCAGCCAGTCCTTGTTGACAAGACTGGTCCATCTTCTCTAGGTCTTTTGTGTGCATTCCTCTGAAACACAGGATTTCAAGAACAGACCTCTACATGGGAGTTAAAAGTCCCATGTGGAATAGTGAGAACACTTCTAATTGTAAGTGTCAAAAACATTCCTCACACTGGCTTAGTAAAAACAGACAAACCAAACCAACCAACCTTTAAACCTAGGTTCAGATTCCTGCATGAGGTACAGCTGACTGCAGGATTATAAATGATGTCTTTGAGATTTGTTCTCCTGTTTCCATCTTTTTGTAGTCTTCCCTATATCTGTAGACAGAGTCTCACCACATGCAGCCACAATGATTGCAACCAAGTTCAAGCTTCCCCAGTTCCTTAGGCTTGAGACCTCAGAGAAAACACTCCTCTCCCAGTGCATTTCAGTCCTTAAATAAGTGCTCTAACTAAACGAAGGGTAGAAGAGGAGATGGTGAACACCTAAAAAGAGTTTTTACATGCTAGTCATAGTTTGCTTTATTTACATGTATTTTTCCATTTAATATCTCCATGAGCCCTACAAAAGAAAAATTATTAGTATACTTTCTCCATTTTACAGATAAGGAAACTGAGGAACAGAGAGATTGTGTAACTTGTTCGAGGTCATATAGCTGATACTCGATGAACTTGTGTTTGAACCCAGAGAGTCTGTCTGTGGAACACAAACACATGCTCTTGACTCACTGTACCATAGGAGCACATCGTGGACAGCTCCACCAAATGAGGAAAAAACAATTTTTTAAAATAAACCTTTCTGTTCAGATAAAAAATAACAGTGATAGAGGCCACTACCCTTGTCTTTTAGACCTAAATCACACTTGTATAGGTCACTGAACTCTCTAGTCCTTCATCCTCTTAGTAAGGAAAGTATTGGTCTAGATGAGGGTCAAAAATATACAATGCACATGTCACTACCACCATTATACCCATACTACTCCCATGGCAGACATTGCTAATTGAGCATCATTTGTCCCTTAAATTTGGATGCAGCCTCATGATCCTGCTCGATACAGTAATCCAGACAGCTTTACTAACTAGACAGAGTTTACCAGTATAAAGGAAACCTGTTTTCATCCTAGGATTAAAAGATCTCTGAAGACATTGCCAATGTTAACATTTCAGAATTCTTCTGAGGCAGCTGAAATGAGACTTTTTGGATAAGAAAGCATAATCATAAGAGTTTATTAGATGCCAAGAGCAAATGCAGTTCTAAGAATGTCTTAAAGAATTCTCTCATTATGCTTCAATTCATCCTGCTGAACTGTTTGGCTTCTTTTATCCTTTTTCCTTCTTTCTAATAAGAACACAAGTAGTGGTGACGTACTATGAGCCTCTCTTATTATGTAGTCGCATACGTTTACACACACTCTCTGAAGTGCATTCCATGAGGACCACAGAGACAAGCCAGCATCTAGAAGGGGCCTGGGGATCAACTATAAACCCATGTAAGTATTTTTGACCTGGATATATTGAAAAAAATTCTTTATAGGGCCTGAACCTGTTCTCAGCATCCCTGGGTAGGATACACTCCTATTTTATTTATGAGGAAATTGAAACTCAGAGAGGTTAAGAGAGTTTTCAAAAGTCACACAGCTGGAAGTAACAGAATTGGGTCCTGGACTTCAGGCTTCTAGCCAGAAATCAAGAAATCTCCACTGAGCTTTTAAAATCCAGGCTGTGTGCTAGAAACTGAGGGCTTGGAAGAGTCTTAAGTCAGTATGTCCATCCTGGCACATACTTTCTAATTGGCAAGATGGAACTAATATAAAACGCTGATGAAATAAAAAGTAGGTACTGTGTGAATCTTGAGTTACCTTTACCTGGTGGGCAATCTTGAGGGTCACGCTTCCATCCTCTCCCTTTCTAAACACTCTTAGCATATAGATCTAGAATAAAACATTTCAAAACAAGACCTATGGGAGGAAGGAAGGAAGGATGGAATTTCTAATTGATCTTCATGAAGTCTTATGCCTCTTCCTGCTTTAGAAACTGGAGACCTACAGTTCTTTGGGCTTTCCTTTCTCTTCCTCACCTGTCTTTGCTGACTACACAAATGCCAATGGCACCTTCCCCCCAAACCAGAACTGACAACCAGAAGTCTTTCCAGACATGGCCAAATGTCCCCTGAAGACCAAAATCATCCCTGATTAAGAACCACTGCTGTGGAGTATTAAGCCACAACCTAAAAACAGCAGATTAAAACTCACACTTTCTCAAAAACAGGTTTTGTTCCCCAATCCTTAAATTTATCTTAACCTTCCTTCACTGAATTCAAATTAACAAAACTTTCAAATCTGAACTCTTGATTGGTTACACTCCATCTTTTGTTAGACTTCACAGAAACTTGACAGTGAAATTCCTACTGCTCCCAACCCCAACCTAGTGTCATCTTTGAATCTGAAAAGCAAAGAGAATAGCCAAGATTTCAAGGGAGGACAAGCTCAAAAATGATGGCTCAAACTTAAAGGGAGAATTTCTGATTTGCTATCAGATTATCCCTTTTTCATTGATAGAATTCACCAGTCCAAAGACTGTTATAGAATTAATTCTGCAAATAAATTTTTTGTCTTATCAATCTAATTCATTTTTATATACTTATTCAATGCAAAGGGGGATCTTTTAAAAGTTAGAATGTTTCACTAAGATATCTTTCAAACGGACTATATTAAGAATGAAGAGTCTATAGTAATAGAGAAATTGGTGACACCTGGTGGAGGACCAGATAAAATATATTTTTAGAATATAACACGGTTATTATTATTAGTTTTTTTAGAATAATCTGTACTATTTCAGTCAAGTACTATAAAGTATTTTGAGCTCACAGCTGTTTTAGTGAGCAGGACAGAAGTGTATAATTACAAATGCTTTAGCTGTGAAATTTCAAAATAGCTGTTTTTTTTCCTCTGGCATGTAAAAGCCTCATGCAGGCAAGAATATGAAACAGGTGAACCCATATGTTTGTAAGATGTCCATCAGGCATCAGTTTTAGGTCTTAGTATCAGAAAGTTAATTGTGGGTGGCTGTGGAACATGGCCCAGCTGGAAGGGAGAGTCTGGTGTGATTGGAGATGAATGCTGTTTGGTATGATGAAGGATATAGTCAAGAAAGACCGGGTACACATAACAGCCATTGTTGTAGGTCCCTTTCATTAGCATCTCTGTGGAAGTTCAGCCTGAAGTTCCCAGCTAATGGTCTCAACTGAGTGTGTGGTGTGTGTGTGTGTGTGTACAGGCACATGGCAGTGACCACACTCAAGTACACGATAGCCTACTTTCTTACGTCTCATTTAACAACAAATAGAAATATTGGAAATGATCTAAATGTCTGACCATTAGAATTTGATCAAATATATCATGGAATAATATGCAGTGATGAAATATGATGACATAGACAATTTCTTGGAAAATTGTTCAGAATATTTGCTTAAGCAAAATGTTAGATTATAAAAGAGTATGCCTAATACTTTTCAGTGGCCACAATCATGAATTGCTGCTTTAGGGTGAAACCAGAATTTGTTCCAAGAAAGTAGTGAGTTAGGGACAGAGTATTACACGTAAAAGGATTGCAAATACAACATACTCACACATATGTAAAGACAAAATGGAATAGAAGACTGATTAAATATTCACTAAAATGTTAACAGTGATCACCTCTGTATCATAAACATGTCATATTTTATAACATAAAATGTTTATTTCTAAAATCTAACCTGAAGGCAATCCAATGGAAAAAGAATAGTCTTTTCAACAAATGGTGCTAGAACAACTGGATGTGTACATGCAAAAAAATGAATCTAGACACTGATTTATACCTTTCACAATATGTAAGTCAAAATCGATCAGAGACCCAAATGTAAGATGAAAATCATGTAACTTCTAGAAGAGGATATAGGATAAAATCTTTGTGACCTTGGATTTAGTGATGACTTTTTAGATACAATACCAAAAACACAATCTAGGAGAGAAAAAAATTGAAAAATTGGACTGTATTAAGATTAAACCTTCTGTGAAAGATACTGTTAAGAAAATGAAAAGTCAGAATCTAGAAGAAAATATTTGTAAAACATATATTTGATAAAGGACTTAAATCCAAGATACATTTTTTTAAAAACTCAACAATAAGAAAATAACTCAATTAAAAACTGTATAGACACCTAGCTAAGGAATATATGCATATGGAAAATAAGTGTACAAAAAATGTTCAATATCAGATATCATTAGAGAATTTCAAATTAAAACAACAATGAGGTACCACTATATACCTATTATAATGGCTAAAATACAAAATACTGACAACACCAAATGGTAGTGAGGATGTGGAGCAACAAGAACTCTCATATATTGATGGTGTGAATGCAAAATTACACAACCACACTGGAAGACAGTCTTTACTTAGACTCTCTACTCTGGAAGAGAGCTTATCAGTCTCTTACAAAGTTAAACCTAGTCTACCATATGATGAAGCAACTGTGCCCTAGATATTTACCCAAATGATCTGGAAACTTAACGCATACACAAAAAGCTGCCAACAAATGTTTATAGCAGCCTTATTCAAAATTGCCAAACACTGGAAGTGACCAAGATGTCCTTCAATAATTGAATGGATAAGCAAACTGTAGTACCTCCATTTGGTGGAATATTACTCAGCTATAAAAAAAGAAAGGAGCCATCAAGCCCCAAGAGGCATGGAGGAACCTTAACTGAATATTGCTAAGTGAAAGAAGTCGGTATGAAGAGACTACATATCATAGGATTCCAGCTATGTGACATTCTGGAGAAGGCAACACTGTAGAGACAGTAAAATGATCCGTGGTTGCCAGTACTTCCAGAAAGATGGAGGGTGGGAGGGATGACTAGGAAGAGCATAGGGGATTTTGAGGGTAGTGAAACTTTTTTGTGTGATACTGTACTGGTGTATACATGACATTATGCATTTGACAAAACAATAGAACCACTCTTTCTAATAGGTGTGTAGTGGTATCTCATCATTGCTTTAACTTGTAATCGCCTAATGACATTTGATGTTGAACATCTTTTCATATGCTTATTTGACATCTGTATTATCTTCTTTATGAGAAGTCTATTAGATAGTTTTCCCTTTTATTTATCTATTTTTTGCTTATGCATGTCTCATTGTGCTACCATTTGTTGAAAATGCTGCCCTTTCCCCATTGAATTGCCTTTGTTCCTTTTCAAAGATCAGTGAACTTTATTTGTGTGGGTCTGTTTCCAGGCTTTCTGTTCTCTTCCACTGGTTTAGTTATCTATTCTTTCTCACACTGCCTTATTGTAGGTATTCTTGCTAAACTGAAAAAGTTCCTTTTTAATCCTATTTTGTCTAGAGTTTTAAATCATGAATGGCTGTTGGATTCTGTCAAATGCTTTCTCTGCATGGATTAATATGATCATATGCTTCTATTTGTTTAGTTTTTGATGTGGTGAGTCACATTAATGGAATTTTGAATGTGGTGAGTCACATTAATGGAATTTTGAATGATGAACCAGATCTGCATACCTGCAATAAATTCCAGATAGACATTTGATCACGACCAGTCTGACCAAGCGATGATCACGTGTGCACTTAGTCATGGGGTATAATTCTTCTTCTACATTGTTGGACTCAGTTTGCTCATGTTTTGTTGAAGATTTTATGCATAAGCTCATGAGAGACATTGGCCTACAGTTTTTTATTCTGTGATGTCTTTGATTTTTGTATCATGGTAATGCTGGCCTCATAAAGTGAATTGAAAAAGTATTACCTCTTCATCTCTTTTCTGAAAGATTATAAAATTAGTGTTAATTATTTTTAATATGTTTGGTTTAATTTCCAGTGAAACCATCTGGGACTAGAGATTTCTTTATCAGAAGCTTTTTAATCACAATTTCAGTTTCTTTAATGGTTATAGTGCTATTCAGTCTGTTTATTTCATGTTGATTGAGTTTTGGTAGCTTGCTATTTTGGAGAAATCAGTCATTTCTTCTAAGCTGGGGAATTTATGAATATAAACTTATTTGTACTATTCTCTTATTATTCTTTGGCATGTGCTTTCAAATAAAGGTGAGTGCTTTGAATAAAATAAAACAAGAATGATAAGGAAAGGACTCTCTGAGGTGGTGTTGTATGAGACTATATCCAAAGGAGCCAGCCATGTAAAGCTGAAGAAAGCCTTCTAGACAGAGGGAGAGAAGTTAGTGGAAAGGTCCAGAGGAAGGGACAAGCATGGCATATTTAAGGAAGAAAAAAAATCTAATCAGTTAGATTAGAAAAAAAGTAGTATGAGAGTGGTTGGAGTTGAACCTGGAGAAGACAAGCATTAGAGAATGCAGTAGCCTTTGGGCCATGGGAAGAACTTTGGGAGAACATGTAGGAGAACTGTGACATTACTAGGTGGTTTAAAGCAGGGCATGCCTGGAATTTTATTTATAAAAGACCACTGTGGCTGCTATGTTGAGAATGGATTGTGGGAGAGCCAAAAATCAGAAGACAAGTTGTGAAGAATTGGCAGTCTTTTCTTCAAGATGATGGTGGCTTGGATCCCAGAGACCCCAGCAAAGATGGGGAGTGGGAAGCAGAGTAGGAACATGGTTTGAAGGTACTATTTTTATCCCTCTTCGTCCTGCTGGCCTGAACTCCTTCTCTGAAGAACTAAACAACCATCCTTTTTTGTTGAGCTTACAACACAGTTACTTTTTTCCAGACCTTCTAAGTCCATGAAGTATAAATCAATTTCAGGGCTTCAAAAGCCATCCAAGCTATATTTTGACTTTTCGTTCTGTCTTAGTCCATTCAGGCTGCTATCACAAAAATGTCACAGACTGGCTGGCTTCTAAGTGGCTGAAATGTATTTCTCACTATTCTGGAGACTGGGAAATTCACAATCAAGGTATTGGCACATTCAGTGTCTGGTGAAGCTTTTGCATCCTTGTTTATAGATGACTGTCTTCTCGTGGTATCCTCACATGGCAGAGGGCGTAGGGAAGCCGCCTGGGGTTGCTGTATAAATGCATTAATAACATTCATGACCCAATCACTTCCCAAAGACCCCCTACCTGCAAGCACCATCCCACTGTGGATTAGGATTTCACATTAATTTGGAGGGGAGGACCAGCATTCACTCTATGGTACAGACCATCTGCATCCATGAAGTTTAAGTACATACAGTTCAGACTATGAAAAATCATCTCACTCAACAAAATATTAGCAAACCAAATTCAAAAATATATCAAAAGTATCATACACCATGACCAAGTGGGATTCATCCCAGGGATGCAAGGATACAACATTCGAAAATCCATCAACATCATCCACCACATCAATAAAAAGAAGGACAAAAACCACATGATCATCTCCATAGATGCTGAAAAAGCATTTGACAAAATTCAACATCCATTCATGATAAAAACTCTCAGCAAATGGGTATAGAGGGCAAGTGCCTCAACATAATAAAGGCCATATATGATAAACCCACAGCTAACATCATACTGAACAGCGAGAAGCTGACAGCTTTTCCTCTGAGATCAGGAACAAGACAGGGATGCCCACTCTCCCCACTGTTATTTAACATAGTACTGGAGGTCCTAGCCACAGCAAAACAAATAAATATAAGGAATCCAGATTGGTAAAGAAGAAGTCAAACTGTCACTATTTGCAGATGACATGATATTGTACATAAAAAACCCTAAAGACTCCACCCCAAAACTACTAGAACTGATATCGGAATACAGCAAAGTTGCAGGATACAAAATTAACACACAGAAATCTGTCACTTTCCTATACACTAACAATGAACCAATAGAAAGAGAAATCAGGAAAACAATTCCATTCACAATTGCATCAAAAAGAATAAAATACTTAGGAATAAATCTAACCAAAGAAGTGAATGACCTATACCCTGAAAACTACAAGACACTCTTAAGAGAAATTAAAGGGGACACTAACAAATGGAAACTAATCCCATGCTCTTGGCTAGGAAGAATTAATATCGTCAAAATGGCCATTCTGCCCAAAACAATACACAGATTTGATGCAATCCCTATCAAATTGCCAACAGCATTCTTCAACGAACTGAAACAAATAGTTCAAAAATTCATGTGGAAACATCAAAGACCCCGAATAGCAAAAGCAATCCTGAGAAGGAAGAATAAAGTGGGGGGAATCTCACTCCCCAACTTCAAGCTCTACTACAAAGCCACAGTAATCAAGACAATTTGGTACTGGCACAAGAACAGAGCCACAGACCAGTGGAACAGAATAGAGACTCCAGACATTAACCCAAACATATATGGTCAATTAATATACAATAAAGGAGTCATGGACATACAATGGGGAAATGACAGTCTCTTCAACAGATGGTGCTGGCAAAACTGGACAGCTACATGTAAGAGAATGAAACTGGATCACTGTCTAACCCTATACACAAAAGTAAATTTGAAATGGATCAAAGACCTGAATGTAAGTCATGAAACCATAAACCTCTTAGAAAAAAACATAGGCAAAAATCTCTTGGACATAAATATGAGCGACTTCTTCAAAACATATCTCCCCAGGCAAGGTAAACAAAAGCAAAAATGAACAAGTGGGACTACATCAAGCTGAAAAGCTTCTGTACAGCAGAGGACACCATCAATAGAACAAAAAGGTACCTACAGTATGGGAGAATATATTCGTAAATGACAGATCCTATAAAGGGTTGACATCCAAAATATATAAAGAGCTCACGCACCTCAACAAACAAAATGCAAATAATCCAATTAAAAAAATGGGCAGAGGAGCTGAACAGACAGTTCTCCAAAGAAGAAATTCAGATGGCCAACAGGCACATGAAAAGATGCTTCACATCGCTAGTTATCAGAGAAATGCAAATTAAAACCACAATGAGATATCACCTCACACCAGTAAGGATGTCTACCATTCAAAAGACAAACAAAAACAAATGTTGGTAAGGTTGTGGAGAAACAGGAACCCTCCTACACTGCTGGTGGGAATGTGAATTAGTTCAGCCACTATGGAAAGCAGTATGGAGGTTCTTCAAAAAGCTCAAAATAGAAATACCATTTGATCCAGGAATTCCACTTTTAGGAATTTACCCTAAGAATGCAGCAGCCCAGTTTGAAAAAGACAGATGCACCCCAGTGTTTATCGCTGCACTATTTACAATAGCCAAGAAATGGAAGCAACCTAAGTGTCCATCAGTAGATGAATGGATAAAGAAGATGTGGTACATATACACAATGGAATATTATTCAGCCATGATGATTTCACTCATATGTGGAGTATAAGAACAAAGAAAAACTGAAGGAACAAAACAGCAGCAGAATCACAGAACCCAAGAATGGACTAACAGTTACCAAAGGGAAAGGGACTGGGGAGGATGGGAGGGAAGGGAGGGATAAGGGCAGGGAAAAAGAAAGGGGGTATTATGATTAGCATGTATAATGTCAGGGGGGCATGGGGAGGGCTGTGCAACACAGAGAAGACAAGTAGTGATTCTACAACATCTTACTACGCTGATGGACAGTGACTCTAATGGGGTTTGTTGGGGGAACTTGGTGAAGGGGAGACCCTAGTAAACATAATGTTCTTCATGTAATTGTAGATTAATGATAAAAAAAAAAAAAAACCATCATCTCAGCTATATTTTGGCTTTTTTTCTACAGTGTAAATTACCCTAAAAGTTTTGTTCAGGCTCATGATTCACTGCCTAACTTTAGAGGATTTCTTGAAAAGGCTTCTGCCATTAGTTTTGTCCCAGCTTTAGGCCATTGTTCAGGGTGCTGAGAGATGACAAGCATACGGTCTAATGTGCTGCAGATGTCTGGGGTGGCAACTCAGGCTCCTGGCAGAAATCCAAGGCAGGAAACCTGCTGTTACAATTCGCATTCTCTGTGTCTATGCCAGAAACTGCTTGAGCTGTAATTGCAGAGTTTATAGTGATGTAAATGCAGCCAAACCCCAAGTGAAGCCTCACAGATGTACATGGTTAGAAGAGCTCTCAGCTTCTCTCAGATGCTGTTCCGAGACGATTCATTTGTAATCAATTTCAAAGACTCTATGGATGGGAAGTATGTTCTCTCATTTTATCTATCTCATTTTAAAATCTGTCCTCCTGACATTTTGATAACAGGTAATAACCAGACCTCTTGTGTTCAACAGAATGCACTTACAATAACAAGCCTGCATTAAAAAAAAAAAGACTCGAATTATCAACAGCACTTTAGAAAAGGAACACACCATTTCACTTTTGGCCCATTGTCCAATTGTCTGCAGCACCTCCTCTCTCCTTAATCTGTTTTGTAGTTAGTACAGAGGCAGACACTTGAACTAACAAGTCAGGAAGTCCTGGGTACAGGTTTTAGAAGCTTTGTTTTATTTTGTTTTTTTCCTAATGTGAAAATCCATAAGGAAAATTTCTGGACTACTTAAATGTATAAACTCATAGAAATGTAAAGGGAATGGTTAATACATAATTATAATATCAAATCTCATGTAATAAATATACTTAATTTACTCCCTTATTTGGTGTATTCAGATCCCAGTGGGAAACAGATACACTCAAACAAGATGGTTCATTACAAGGGGAGATTAATTAAAGTATAGTTTGATGTAGGGGCCCCACAAGGAGTAGTGCAGTTGTGGGGTTAATAGCAGCAGAGTGGGTCCCATCCTGGGACCCACAGGGATGCAGGAAGAAGCACCTGTGGAACGTGGAAGGAGGCTGATGTCATGAGAGAGTGGTGATCTCCAGTGAGGGGCATAACCTGGTTGAGGTGACTTTGCAGGGAACAAGACTGAGAAGTCAATACCTTGACCTCATTCTCACTTCTCTCCCATCCTTTGGTCTCCTGCTGGGCTCCCATTGGCTGAATCCAACCCAAAGCAGAGCCCAAGGGAGCCCATGGATGTGGTCCATCCAGATCACCTCTCAGAGACAGGCTGGGAAAGAGAAAGGTGGAAAGTAGATCTGGAGGGATAAACTTATATGTTTTAAAGATTTATATCCTAATGTAATATACTAATTTTGAAATGCTGTTTTGCCAGTGTAGCATTTCCTGAAGCTTTTTATTTAAACTTTTTTCATACATCAATTTTGTTTTGTCACTAGAGCCAACTTTGAGTCACCTAATACAGTTTTAAGAGATCTTCACTTTTTAAATATAGAACTTTTAAATATTTTTCTGGAATTTTTGTCCAAGACACAAATAGGCATTCATATTTACTATGACAATTTCTCATTTTTCTTGTAGATATATTTTTATATAATTCACTGTATAACTTCTTGTTTTACTTCTAAAAATGATTTTAAGAGATAATTTATAATGGAATTTGTTCCTTGCACATATTTGTTCCTTAAGAGGTCATATTAATACAAAGTATGATGAAATGTGTGCTAAATTTCTTTGCGTCCCTTTTGACCAGGTCTATCAGCTTACTTCAATAAGCATCCAAAAGTAGGATTGATTAAGGTCTCTTCAGAAGTGTTGTCTTCCCCCAGGCACTTGGCAATGGAGTGGCCTGTAACTGGAGAGACTTGGTAGTGATATGAATATAAGACTATTCCTCTTCACTTCAGGAATAATTTTGTGGCGGGAACCATTCTGTTTTTCAGGCATATTCTATGCTAAACCCATCTGGACCTTGATTTCTCATCTGTAGGATGAGAATAATACTAGGACTCACCTTGCAGAATTATTGAGGAAAATTGAGATAATGTAATTAACACAAATTGGTGACATAAAAAGTGCTCAACTTTGGTTTATGTGAATTTGTAAGGTTTCTAACTGGCCCTAAATAATCCATTTCCTTAAATAATTATCTCCTTAATGGATGATTACTCTTTTCTTATTGAAACTAGTAGAGAGCAGACTAAGGATATGATTTGGCAATAATGAAATGCAAACTTGTGGTCGAAAAATGTTTTCATCTGGTTGCTGTGGATAAATTCTAGCATTTGCAATTTGAATTTCAGCAGGAGACAGGCTACTTTCTGGTCTGTTACAGACAGTTTATGAAGACCTGTTTATCCTCTGCCTAAATTCCACATCCACTCATTTACTTTTGTAAGGACATTATAGGTCATTCTCGGATATTTTTCTGTTGGCTTGAGTACGAAGGACCTGCTGCCTCCTTTTGAGCAATTGCCCACTAGATGGCGCAAACAAGCATAGGAAGATTAGGCTGTACCTCTGTTAGGTATCAAAAGGTGCCATCTTGACTTCATTTTGATAAGTCTTTTAGTTTCCTTTTCTTATCTTTCTCATAAAGGTGAAATGCAAAAAATTAGAATAACCCTTTGAGTTTGTCCAATTATATTTAATCTAATCAGATCCTAAATATAAGCTGTTCTTAATATCTTGGCATTGTATGTCTAAAATGAAGGTCTTTTGTAATCACTTCATACTGAAACTGATAAGAGGAGCTTATTTAACATACCATGATTTTACACGGTAGTATGCTATCTACAGCATTTTAGGAAAGGAATTTTATCAGAAGACACCTTCCATATTTATAATTATACTTAGTATTTCCAAATATTAAGAGAAAGGGAAAATATGTAGGTTAATCCCCTTCTACACACACACATACTTACTAACTTTTGAGTGGAGAGGGAGATTTTCCCTTGCAACAAGGACCTGTGTCTTCCTAGCTTTTCACACTCACTGATCTACTACAAGCTCTGTGCTGGGGGTGGGAGGCAGGGAATAGAGGATCCCTGTCTTATTTACATTTGTGCAACTGCAGACTTTATAGTATTATGATGGAAGGAGAAAGAAAATCCATATTGCTAAAGTTGTGTGTGTGTGTGTGTGTGTTGGGTAGAAGATGGGGGAGATGTTGCAGAACATCCCAAAAACATTATGCCAAACATCCCAAAGTGATTAGGCAAAAGTGTAAAGTTAAATGCCTGCAGAAACCAGGCAAGTCACATGAGTGTATGAAGCATGCAGGCTGTTAGAAAGTCATTCATGTGCTAAATGGAAATGAGGCTTGCACTCAGCATAGATGTCACAATCAGAAGTGTGCATGTGTGTACATAAGTGATAGACAGATGGACTGTAGCAAATTGGAGCATCGTTGCCCCTTCTGATTAATAGTTTAACCAGCCATGTGTGGGGCAAGAATCTCCTGTTCCAGAGCCCATCAGTGAGTGATTTCTTGGCTTGTTGTCAAGGTCTGATCACTTATTCCCTCCTTGTTTTACCAATGAGGAATTTGATGCCTGCTATGTTATGTTAGGTCTTGTCCTCACTCTCTTGACTCTGTGCCCCTTCGGAGATACTTTGCTCCCTTGCGTATTTTTTCCTCTCCTTAATCCCACTTGTTTCTTAGATTGTCCAAAAATAACCATTTATCCTTGGTCTGTGTTGGTCTCACAGAAAGAAATGTGCTCAGTCTCAACACCAGAATTCTGAGTAATCCGCTCAATTGGTCTTCATGAATTTAACCCTCAGAACAGGTAAACGTCATGAGTACTGCTCATTTATTTGTTCCGGGTCTTGCTCTTTTTATCTGCTTACCTCATCTGGTTTCGGGGATAATAGGACACTCCGTGCCTAATGCATTTGACAGTTTGAGTTCAAGCTGTAATATCGCAAACCTCCAGGAGAGGGCACGTGTGCTCTTCAGATCAAGGGTACATGTGCTGTAGCTGGGGAATCGTTTCAACTGGCTTTCTTCTGATGCTCCAAGAAAGGAGAATTCTTGGTAGGTTGTGGTTTTAAGTAAATTTAGGCCAGGTTTTCCTTAGTTGAGGGTATTTAAAGTAGAAACAGTGAGGTTTTGTCTGTGCTTTCAGGCTATAGAGATCAAATTTGGGGCAGTGGACAAATACACTGAGAAGTGTTATCTGAGATGACAAATATCTTAAAGTAAATGTGACATTTGGTTTTGTTAACCCTGGGCTGTTTTTAGAGTAAGATCATATGTGGATAGTGTTCAAAGACTATCTAATATTCATGGATTCCCTTTATCCAACAATGTTTACTAAGAACTTGCTATGTGATAAGTAAGGTTCTAGGCACCAGTGATATTGCAGAAACAGGAGAAAGCATGTCCCTGCAGCCATGGAACTTACATTCTCAGTAGAGGAGAGATAAGACTAGGAACCAAACAAATGAGCTGTGACTGATGCAAATAGTACTATCTGCAAAGGTGCTGTGGTGGACAGTATGGAGGTTGAAGAGTGACGTAGGCCATGTAGTATGAAACACCCTCTCTGGTGGAAGAACCCAAAGATGCTCTAGGCATCTAGAGGAGGTGGCACTGTGTGGACCTGAGTCAAAGAAGGAGCCAGATGTGTGAAGATTTGGAGGAGTGAGTTCCAGGCTGAGGGGAGAGCAGGCATGAAGGTCCTGGGGTGGAACCAACAGAAAGAATGCCAGGGAGGTTAGAAGAGGTTAGCTGAGGGGAGAGTGGAATGAAATATACTTAAGGAGGTGATGAGGAGCTGGCCATGAGGCTTTGGTAAGGAGCTACAGTTTTGTCCCATAAAATTGCAGACTTCTGATGTTGGACGGGACCTTGGAAGTTATCCTGTCCCATAGCTCTCAAAGATTGCAAAAGAATCTCTGGAGAACTTGTCCAATAGGCAGAGCCTGCTGGAAATTCTGAGTCAGAAGTCTGGAGTGAGGTCTATGCCACATCTCCAAGTTCCATGGCTCAGAGGTACACGTAGTCCATGGCCACATTTTGAGGAGATACTGATTTATCAGTCAGTTAGGATTCTATGATTTCAAGCAACAGAATCCAATTCAAACTAATTGAAGTAAATACAAAATTTATGGAAAGACAGCTGGAGAGTTAGTGGAACAAAACCCAAAGGTGCTCTAGGAATCTAGATTTGCAGAAACAGTGGAGAAGAATTTTAAGACACTGCAGTCTAAAAGTCAAGTCCAATCCAAGTTCTCTGCTTCGCAGTGCTGACTATTTATTCATTCATTACCACATAGTTATTAAGCATCTAAGTTCCAGGTGCTGGTGGCACAGTGATGAGCAACAGAGGCCTCATTCATTGCACCTTTTTAAAACCATATCTTCCTTTTGCCATATTCATCTATTTGTTTATTGAACAAACACTTGTTTTATTATGACTTTACATTTATTTTATTTTAAATTGAATATATTTGATAGACAATATTAGATTTGTTTCAAATATTCAACATAGTAACTTGACAGTTATATACATTACTAAATGCTTACCATGATAAGTGCCCACAGGGCCAACAGATACATGAAAAGATGCTTGATATCACTAATCATCAGGGCAGTGCAAATCAAAACACCAGTGAAACATCACCTCACACTTGTCAGAATGACTAAAACAAGAAATAACAAGCACTGGCAAGGATGTGGAGAAAAGGGAGCCCTTGTACACTATTGGTGAGAAGGTAAATTGGTGTAGCTACTAGGGAAAGCAGTATAGAGATTTCTCAAAAAATTAAAAATAGAAATACTACACGACCCAGTAATTCTGCATCTGGGAATTTACTCAAAGAAGAAAAAAATCACTAGTTTGAAAAGCTATATGCACTCCTATGTTTATTGTAGCTTTACTTACAATAGGCAAGATATGGGAGCAAATATCTACTGTATACAAGGTCCTATGGGTGAAATAGAAATTCACAAAATCATTTTCATATTCAGGAAACATAATCTGGTAAGAAAGACATGAAAAGAATGTTTTGGGAATTCAGAGGAGTAAGAGGTTCTGTCATCCCACGGGGGTTAAGACATCTTCCAGGAGTAAGATGGATCATCCTTATTCATCTTCCTTGACAATGAGGGAGACTTAGTGAGGCTGCCTAGAATTAAGAATGCTGTGGGCTGCCTGCTAAAACAGAACCTCTGACTTTAGTCTTGAACCTCCTGTGTTTTAAGGAGCACATTCTAGGCTTAATTTGACATTCATGATGGATTATAAAGTCTTTGTTCATCCAGCTCTGCTGTGGAGATTTGGAGATTAGCCAATAGTTAGATCATGATGTGGACAGATCAATTGGATGATTAAGGCCCTCTGCAGTCACACTCCTGCCTAACTCACTGATGACTCAAATCCTCCTCACTTAAGGAGGAAGTGCTCCACTTTAAGCAGACCATCCCCTCCACTTGAAAAACTTAAGTTTTACATCACTCTGAGCTGTTAATGCATGCATGTAGGTGACTGAGGCTGGCTGTTTTATGCTGAAGGTACTGATATGATAGTATTCCATGCACGGCATTTTCTTAGCATGAAGATATATAATTTTTGTGTGACTTTTAATGCACAAAAATATAGTGCAGTCAAATGCTCGTTTTTCACTTACTTGCTCTTTGGGCTTTGTGTTGCATTTAGAAAGACCAACTGATACTTTAAGTTTGAAGGATCTGGCTTTGTTATTAGGCTGTTATGTATGAAAGGTAAGAACACAGATTCTGAAGTCCAACTGCCTGGGTTCAAATCTCAACTCTGTTGCTTATTAGCTGCAAGAACTTAGGCATGTTGCTAAACTCGCCATGCTTCAGTGTCCTCATTTGTAAAATGAGCACTAGTAGTGATAACTATCTTGTAGAGTGCTTTGAGCAATTGTCACAAAAATGCTGCATGATAAACTACCCTACAACTTAGAGGATTAGGGTTTAAAACAGTAATCGTTTGCTATTGATTGCATAAATAAGAGTCATTTGGACGTCAGTAATCAAGCTGAGCTTGGCTTGGCTGGTTCTCTACACTGAAGATTAGGGTTTGCTCTACATGTCCCTCATCCTCTTTGTGCTGGCAGACTAGCAGAGGATTCTCTTCTCATGGTGGTGGCAAAGACATAAAAAGAACAAGTGGAAGCACACGAGGTCAGGCTTGGAACTGTCCCACTGTTATTTCTGCCCAAAGCAACTCACATGTTTGAACCCGAAATCAAAGGGCAGAGAAATATATTCTGCCCCTTTAGCGAGAGAAGCTGCAAAGTCACATGGCAAAGAGGGTGTCTACACAGGGGAGTAAATAATAAAAAGGAAAATCAGGCACATAACAAACAGGGTTTATTGTGAGGAATAAATATATTAATGTATGTTAAGTACTTAGAAAGATGCCTGGCACTGTATCAGTACTTGCTTTTATCATTATTCTTCTTCAAGTGTCTTCTCAGTCTAGAAAATATTGCAGGGATGATCATTAGCTTCTTGAGACAGAATGGAGCCTGCTTTATAAGCAATTAACATGCATGCTTACAATAACCACCATCAGTATTTGTTGAGTGCTTTCATATCCATTATCCATTTTGATCTTCACAGCAAAGCTGGGAAATGGGTATGTCATTGCCTTTTGTAGGTAAGGAAGCAGAAACTCACAAATGCAGTGACTCACCCAAGATCACAGGATAATACATCCTAGGATTGCACCCAAGGTTTGTCAGACTTCAAAGTCTGCTGCAGTATCGAGCCAGCATGTACTGCAGGCCCTGGGCACCCCCTTTCCAAATAATTTAGATTTCCAGAGCCAGGCTAAATCTTTCCCACTGATGGTCTACATCTTCATTGGCTCCACTTCCCAATCTATACTTATCAACCAGGGTGGTGCTTTAAGAATGTAATTTTGAACATACTACTCACCAGCTTAAATCCTGAATAAATCAGTACAGCTTTCAGAAATCTTAACATTCTTAACATATCCTGCAAGCCCCTGATATTCCAGGCCCTGCTTTCCTTGTCATCCTCTATTCCCTCCATTTTCCTCACCTCAGTTCTTAGGCCTCCCCAGCACTGGTCAGTCCCCTTCCCTGGCACAGGACCTTTGCAAATCTTCTTCCTCATGCCTGGGCTTCTCTCTCCCTCTTCCCCTGGCTCTCCACCTAGTTAACTTTGACTCATCCACCATCTCTAAGCAAGAAAACTCCTTCCTCAGGAAAGGAGCCTTCCACTTGTCTTAACAGCACCTTGTCAAAGCTGTGACCCTGTGTTGGTAATTGTATGATCCTAAGTATCTTGAAAACTCACATCTCTGATTCAGGGTCTTTGACACAGGCATACTGTGGCCCCTCTGCCTGTGATCCATTCTGCATGCCCCTTGTCTGGGACACCAGATTCTCTCGAACTCATCCTTGGTCTCAGCTCAAATCCATCTCCTCAAGGAATAGCACATTAAATCATTGATCCTATGATGCCTCATGCTTATCCTCTGTAGTACTTTATACTCTTGTCATTTTTTGTTCAATATCTGTCTTTGATGGAAATCTGCAAGCTGCATGAACTCAGCAATGGCTGCTGTGTTCACTGTATTTCTGGCAACTAGCACAGGGCCTGTTGAGGAAGAGTGGTTAGAACTTGTTTAAACAAATGACACTGGGATCACAAGAGCTCATTAACCACCCTGGTCTATTTGGCTAACCTCTATGATGTTCTTTAGAATTTTGTTCAAGGGGTAAAATTATAGCATGGCATTTATAAAACACTTTACTATGTGTTAGACACTATGGTAAATGTTTTACAAACATCATCTTATTTATTCGAGGTCAGTAGGCAGTGGCATCTTCCCTGAGTCCCGAACACTGGTCAGTGCCCACCTCCATTTGCTGTGCTCCCAGAGGACTCCCTGCACTTGTCATTGTCACCACTACCCCTCTCCTCATGAGCCTGTGAGAATGGTCTCACTCACCTTTCTAGTCCCTGTGTGTATGTCCCTGGCACATATTAGGTACTCAGTTCATATTTATTGGGTATGAAATATATTTGTCTTGCTACAATCCCATAAGCAGTTTTATAAATGAAAGAAGGATTTTCCTAATAGATTAAGACAAAGAAAGCAATGAAATCAGTCAATGTGAGCAAAGCCGACATCAAGTGCTACGATGTAGAGGTTAAGTGGACTGGCTGTAGTCAACAAGTCTGTGCCCAGTCTTGCCTCTTCCTCTGAGCTATGTGAAACCAGCAAGATGTTTATCTGCTATATGCCTCAGATTCCCCACTGAAAAATGAGAGTAATAATACTATCTATACCCCTGTAGAGTTCTTGTAACACTAAAATGATTTAATGTGAAAAAATGCTTAGAACAGTGCTTTTCACCTGAAAAATGCTATACAAATAAAAAATATCATTATTAAAAATCTTTATGATCTTGCCCAAATGCTAAACATCAGTGCCCTAGTTTCTCACATCTCTGGAACTGGATTTGACTTCCTGACTTTGAAGAGTCCCAGACCCTGTGTCCTGGCTCTGTTCCTGGTTGTGCCTGTAGGGTGAGAAGCCTCCATCTCTATTGCTGCTGTGGGGCTCATCCCATTTCTGTTCCCTGGCCCCATGGGAAGGTACTTCCCCATCTGAGACCAAAGACCCCTCCTACTTTACATGGCCTCTTACCAGCCTCTCCAGAATCTCCATTTGTAGCCCAGAGCCTCTGGCATAACTAGTTTGTGGCTGAGCTATGGTGGTAACCCAGGCAGTCTGACATTGGAACCATTGAATATAAGCACGCTAAATCTACCTCTTCTTCCCAGAGTCTAAAATAAGATTCCTAGCCTACTAGGAATTTAGGGAAGAATTTAATGTTCTTCCATTAACTTTTTATACCAATAACTTTTTTTTTTTTTTTTTTTTTTTTTTTTTTAGATAATTATTTTTTATTGAAGGGTAGTTGACACACAGTATTACATTACATTAGTTTCAGGTGTACAACACAGTGATTCAACATTTATATACATGATAATTCTAAGTACCAGCTATCACCATACCAAGTTGTTACAATATTTTGACTATATTCCTTATGCTATACATTACATCCCGGTTGCTTATTTATTTTACAATTGGAAGTGTGTACTTTTTCTTGGTTGTTGTTGTTAGGGCATCTCTCATTTTTATTGATCAAATGGTTGTTAACAACAATAAAATTCTGTATAGGGGAGTCAATGCTCAATGCACAATCATTAATCCACCCCAAGCCTAATTTTCGTCAGTCTCCAATCTTCTGAAGCATAACGAACAAGTTCTTACATGGAGAACAAATTCTTACATAGTGAATAAGTTACATGGTGAACAGTACAAGGGCAGTCATCACAGAAACTTTTGGTTTTGCTCATGCATTATGAACTATAAACAGTCAGTTCAAATATGAATACACATTTGATTTTTATACTTGATTTATATGTGGATACCACATTTCTCTCTTTATTATTTTTAATAAGATGCTGAAGTGGTAGGTAGATACAACATAAAGGTAGAAAACATAGTTTAGTGTTGTAAGAGAGCAAATGTAGATGATCAGGTGTGTGCCTGTAGACTATGTGTTAATCCAAGCTAGACAAGGGCAATAAAACATCCACATATGCAGAAGATTTCTCTCAGAACAGGGGGGGTGAGGTTCTAAGCCTCACCTCTGTTGATCCCCAATTTCTCACCTGATGACCCCCCTGCGACTGTGCCTGTCTTAGGTTGTTCCTCCCTTGAGGAATCTTACCCGTCTCTGGCTAACCAGTCATCTTCCGGGGCCACACAGGGAAATGTTAAGTTGGTAAGTGAGAGAGAAGCCTTATTGTTTGAAATGGTTAGCTTTTTATTTCTTTGCATATTTATGCCCTGTGGCTTCTATGCCCAGCATTTGTCTTGAGGTATCTTTACCACTTGGAGGAGTTATGATACTCGGTAAATTTGATATGAGGCACGAATTCTATTTAAGAATTCGTTGTAATTAGGAAGGAAGAAGAAAAGCTATAGAAGTAGCAGGCGGGAGAAAACATGGGAAGATTGATTATTTCTTTGACATATCTTCTTGTAGAGTAACTTCAGCATGTATATATTTTAAGCTACTACTTAAATTGCGCACACACATTAACATAATAGGAGTATAGTTACATAACCAAAGCATACCTGTAATTACCAGCCATCTCCAGTGAAACCAAGAAAACCAGTTAGGCACCCTAGGCATTTGTGAAAACTTATCAATGATGTGATGGTTATTATCTAACTGAATTTGAATAGTTTGAGAAAAATCAGACAAATTAAAACAACCCATTCCTGGGCACTGTTCACATCCCATATGTTCTTTTAACAGTAAATAGTCTGTAGTTGTAAGATTTTGGAGCGCTACAATTTGCACTTCTCCTAATTCTTGGTTGAGTTCCAACAGTATAGATCCAGTCAAATTTGTTGTTTTACTGTATGCACAGGCCAGCTTAGATATCTCCTTCATTCCCATGGCAAGTCCAGGAGCTGGTGGGATGAGTGCATCTACAGCTGTAGCAGTGCGTGGATCTTTGTTGGGGTTTTTTGATGATCATCTTCTGGCATGAGTCTTCCCGAGAGTGCTGATGTTGGAAGTTCTCTTTCATATCGTTTCTTAGTTCATTTTCGGGGTAGCCAAATTAGGCTTTGATCCTCTGTATAAACACAAACAGACCCTTTGCCTACACTTTTATATGTCCTTTATATTATTGTGTAGAACTCATTAGAGGTCACCACATAGGAACTGCATTTTTTTTTTTTTTAATCATTAATCTACACTTACATGACGAATACTTACGAATACTTTGTTTACTAGGCTCTCCCCTATACCAGGTCCCCCCTATATACTCCTTTACAGTCACTGTCCATCAGCGTAGCAACCTGTTGTAGAATCACTACTTGTCTTCTCTGTGTTGTACAGCCCTCCCCTTTCTCCCACCCCGCTATGGATGCTAATCTTAATACCCCCCTACTTCTCCCCCCCTTATCCCTCCCTACCCACCCATCCTCCCCAGTCCCTTTCCCTTTGGTACCTGTTAGTCCATTCTTGAGTTCTGTGATTCTGCTGCTGTTTTGTTCCTTCAGTTTTTCCTTTGTTCTTATATTCCACAGATGAGTGAAATCATTTGGTATTTCTCTTTCTCTGCTTGGCTTGTTTCACTGAGCAAAATACCCTCCAGCTCCATCCATGTTGCTGCAAATGGTTGGATTTGCCCTTTTCTTATGGCTGAGTAGTATTCCATTGTGTATATGTACCACATCTTCTTTATCCATTCATCTATCGATGGACATTTAGGTTGCTTCCAATTCTTGGCTATTGTAAATAGTGCTGCGATAAACATAGGGGTGCACTGATCTTTCTCATACTTGATTGCTGCATTCTTAGGGTAAATTCCTAGGAGTGCAATTCCTGGGTCAAATGGTAAGTCTGTTTTGAGCATTTTGATGTACCTCCATACTGCTTTCCACAATGGTTGAACAAGTTTACATTCCCACCAGCAGTGTAGGAGGGTTCCCCTTTCTCCACAGCCTCGCCAACATTTGTTGTTGTTTGTCTTTTGGATGGCAGCCATCCTTACTGGTGTGAGGTGATACCTCATTGTAGTTTTAATTTGCATTTCTCTGATAATTAGCGATGTGGAGCATCTTTTCATGTGTCTGTTGGCCATCTGTATTTCTTTTTTGGAGAACCGTCTGTTCAGTTCCTTTGCCCATTTTTTAATTGGGTTATTTGTTTTTTGTTTGTTGAGGCGTGTGAGCTCTTTATATATTCTGGACGTCAAGCCTTTATCGGATGTGTCATTTTCAAAGATATTCTCCCATACTGTAGGGTTTCTTTTTGTTCTATTGATGGTGTCTTTTGCTGTACAGAAGCTTTTCAGCTTAATATAGTCCCACTTGTTCATTTTTGCTGTTGTTTTCCTTGCCCGGGGAGATATGTTCAAGAAGAGGTCACTCATGTTTATGTCTAAGAGGTTTTCGCCTATGTTTTCTTCCAAGAGTTTAATGGTTTCATGACTTACATTCAGGTCTTTGATCCATTTTGAGTTTACTTTTGTATATGGGGTTAGACGATGGTCCAGTTTCATTCTCCTACATGTAGCTGTCCAGTTTTGCCAGCACCATCTGTTGAAGAGACTGTCATTTCGCCATTGTATGTCCATGGCTCCTTTATCAAATATTAATTGACCATATATGTCTGAGTTAATGTCTGGATTCTCTAGTCTGTTCCATTGGTCTGTGGCTCTGTTCTTGTGCCAGTACCAAATTGTCTTGATTACTATGGCTTTATAATAGAGCTTGAAGTTGGGGAGTGAGATCCCCCCTACTTTATTCTTCTTTCTCAGGATTGCTTTGGCTATTCGGGGTCTTTGGTGGTTCCATATGAATTTTTGAATTATTTGATCCAGTTCATTGAAGAATGTTGCTGGTAGTTTCATAGGGATTGCATCAAATCTGTATATTGCTTTGGGCAGGATGGCCATTTTGACGATATTAATTCTTCCTAGCCATGAGCATGGGATGCATTTCCATCTGTTAGTGTCCCCTTTAATTTCTTTTAAGAGTGACTTGTAGTTTTCAGAATATAAGTCTTTCACTTCTTTGGTTAGGTTTATTCCTAGGTATTTTATTTTTTTTGATGCAATTGTGAATGGAGTTGTTTTCCTGATTTCTCTTTCTGTTGGTTCATTGTTGGTATATAGGAAAGCCACAGATTTCTGTGTGTTGATTTTGTATCCTGCAACTTTGCTGTATTCCGATATCAGTTCTAGTAGTTCTGGGGTGGAGTCTTTAGGGTTTTTTATGTACAGTATCATGTCATCTGCAAATAGTGACAGTTTGACTTCTTCTTTGCCAATCTGGATTCCTTGTATTTTTTTGTTTTGTCTGATTGCCGTGGCTAGGACCTCTAGTACAATGTTAAATAACAGTGGGGAGAGTGGGCATCCCTGTCTAGTTCCCGATCTCAGCGGAAATGCTTTCAGCTTCTCGCTATTCAATATAATGTTGGCTGTGGGTTTTTCATAGATGGCCTTTATTATGTTGAGGTACTTGCCCTCTATTCCCATTTTGCTGAGAGTTTTTATCATGAATGGATGTTGAACTTTGTCAAATGCTTTTTCAGCATCTATGGAGATGATCATGTGGTTTTTGTCTTTCTTTTTGTTGATGTGGTGGATGATATTGATGGACTTTCGAATGTTGTGCCATCCTTGCATCCCTGGGATGAATCCCACTTGGTCATGGTGTACGATGGTTTTGATGTATTTTTGAATTCGGTTTGCTAAAATTTTGTTGAGTATTTTTGCGTCTACGTTCATCAGGGATATTGGTCTATAGTTTTCTTTTTTGGTGGTGTCTTTGCCTGGTTTTGGTATTAGGGTGATGTTAGCTTCATAGAATGAGTTTGGGAGTATCCCCTCCTCTTCTATTTCTTGGAAAACTTTAAGGAGAATGGGTATTATGTCTTCCCTGTATGTCTGATAAAATTCCGAGGTAAATCCATCTGGCCCGGGGGTTTTGTTCTTTGGTAGTTTTTTGATTACCGCTTCAATTTCGTTGCTGGTAATTGGTCTGTTTAGATTTTCTGTTTCTTTTTGGGTCAGTCTTGGAAGGTTGTATTTTTCTAGGAAGTTGTCCATTTCTCCTAGGTTTCCCAGCTTGTTAGCATATAGGTTTTCATAGTAGTCTCTAATAATTCTTTGTATTTCTGCGGGATCTGTTGTGATTTTTCCTTTCTCATTTCTGATACTGTTGATTTGTGTTGACTCTCTTTTCCTCTTAATAAGTCTGGCTAGAGGCTTATCTATTTTGTTTATTTTCTCGAAGAACCAGCTCTTGGTTTCATTGATTTTTGCTATTGTTTTATTCTTCTCAATTTTATTTATTTCTTCTCTGATCTTTATTATGTCCCTCCTTCTGCTGACCTTAGGCCTCATTTGTTCTTCTTTTTCCAATTTTGATAGTTGTGACATTAGACCGTTCATTTGGGATTGCTCTTCCTTTTTTAAATATGCTTGGAGTGCTATATACTTTCCTCTTAAGACTGCTTTTGCTGCGTCCCACAGAAGTTGGGGCTTAGTGTTGTTGTTGTCATTTGTTTCCATATATTGCTGGATCTCCATTTTGATTTGGTCATTGATCCATTGATTATTTAGGAGCGTGTTGTTTAGCCTCCATGTGTTTGTGAGCCTTTTTGCTTTCTTTGAACAGTTTATTTCTAGTTTAATGCCTTTGTGGTCTGAAAAGTTGGTTGGTAGGATTTCAATCTTTTGGAATTTACTGAGGCTCTTTTTGTGTCCTAGTATGTGGTCTATTCTGGAGAATGTTCCATGTGCACTTGAGAAGAACGTGTATCCTGTTGCTTTTGGATGTAGAGTTCTGTAGATGTCTATTAGGTCCATCTGTTCTAGTGTGTTGTTCAGTGCCTCTGTGTCCTTACTTATTTTCTGTCTGGTGGATCTGTCCTTTGGAGTGAGTGGTGTGTTGAAGTCTCCTAGAATGAATGCATTGCATTCTATTTCCTCCTTTAGTTCTGTTAATATTTGTTTCAGGTATGTTGGTGCTCCTGTATTGGGTGCATATATATTTATAATGGTTATATCCTCTTGATGGACTGAGCCCTTTATCATTATGTAATGTCCTTCTTTGTCTTTTGTTACTTTCTTTATTTTGAAGTCTGTTTTGTCTGATACCAGAATTGCAACACCTGCTTTCTTCTCTCTGTTGTTTGCTTGAAATATCTTTTTCCATCCCTTGACTTTAAGTCTGTGCGCGTCTTTGGGTTTGAGGTGAGTCTCTTGTAAGCAGCATATGGATGGATCTTGCTTTTTTATCCATTCTATTACTCTGTGTCTTTTGATTGGTGCATTCAGTCCATTTACATTTAGGGTGATTATTGAAAGGTATGAATTTATTGCCATTGCAGGCTTTAAGTTTGTGGTTACCAAAGGTTTAGGGTTAGCTTCTTTACTGTCTTACTGTCTAACTTAACTCGCTTGTTGAGCTATTATAAACACAATCTGATGATTCTTTATTTCTCTCCCTTCTTATTCCTCCTCCTCCCTTCTTCATATGTTGGGTGTTTTGTTGTGTGCTCTTTTTAGGAGTGCTCCCATCTAGAGCAGTCCCTGTAGGATGCCCTGTAGAGGTGGTTTGTGGGAGGCAAATTCCCTCAACTTTTGCTTGTCTGGGAATTGTTTAATCCCTCCTTCATATTTAAATGATATTCGTGCTGGATACAGTAGTCTTGGTTCGAGGCCCTTCTGTTTCATTGCATTAAGTATATCATGCCATTCTCTTCTGGCCTGTAGGGTTTCTGTTGAGAAGTCTGATGATAGCCTGATGGGTTTTCCTTTGTAGGTAACCTTTTTTTTCTCTCTGGCTGCTTGTAATACTTTGTCCTTGTCTTTGATCTTTGCCATTTTAATTATTATGTGTCTTGGTGTTGCCCTCCTTGGATCCCTTGTCATGGGAGTTCTGTGTACCTCTGTGGTCTGAGAGGCCATTTCTTCCCCTAGTTTGGGGAAATTTTCAGCAATTATTTCTTCAAAGACATTTTCTATCCCCTTTTCTCTCTCTACTTCTTCTGGAATGCCTATGATTCTTAAATTATTTCTTTTATATTGATCACTCAGCTCTCTTAGAATTCTTTCATTCCTGGAGATCCTTTTCTCTCTCTCTGCATCAGCTTCTCTGCGTTCCTGTTCTCTGTTTTCTAGTCCATTAATGGTCTCTTGCATCTCGTCCATTCTGTTTTGAAGTCCTTCCAGAGCTTGTTTTATTTCTGAATTCTCCTTCCTTAGTTCTTGCATATTTCTCTGCAAGTCCATCAGCATGGTTATGACTTTTGTTTTGAATTCTTTTTCAGGTAGACTGGCTAAATCTATCTCCCCAGATTCCTTCTCAGGGGAAGATGTAGCAGATGCCGAAGCTGTCTGGGTTAGTCTTGTCTGAATCATATTTTTTTGCCTTTTCATGTTGACAGGTGCTATTGACTGTCAGCTGGGAGGGCCAAAATTTTCACTTACTACTGGCCTTTCTTTACTGGGGCAACTGCGACCCCTAGTGGCTTGTGTTGGGTAATTGCGTGTAGAGTGGGTCTTTGTGTCTTGCCTGGCCGGAAGGGAGAAATTTCCCTTTCTGTGGGCGGAATTTGTCTCAGGCTGCTTCTCTGCTTTCGCAGCGCCCGGTGGGGTGATGGATGGGGGGGCTGCTTGACTGTTTGCCTCCGTGAGGGGTCTCAGAGCTGTTGCCCAGGGGGTTAGTGCACCCGGTTTTCCCTGTAATTTCCAGCTGCTGTACTGTGACCTGGGTTGTTTCCGTCAAGCTGTTAAGTCCCTGTCCCTTTAAGACTTTCAAAAAAAAGCCCCCGCTTTTCTTTGTCACAGGGGCATCAGCTTCAGCACCCGCTCTGAGGTCTACCCCCTGTTCTCCCAGTATCCAGGGCCCCCTGGGCATATACTGTGTCTGCGCTCTGGCCCGGATGGCTGGGGCTGGGTGTTCGGCAGTCCTGGGCTCCGTCTCCCTCCCGCTCTGCCTATTGTTCTCCCGCCGGGAGCTGGGGGGAGGGGCGCTCGCGTCCCGCAGGGCCGGGGCTTGTATCTTACCCCCTTCGCGAGGCGCTGGGTTCTCGCTGGTGTAGCTGCAGTCTGGCCACTGTCCTGCGTCTTCTGGTCTCTCTTTTAGGGCTAGTTGTGTTTGTTGTATTTTCAAAAGTATATATGTTTTTGGGAGGAGATTCCCACTGTCCTACTCACGCCGCCATGTTGGCTCCGCCTCCTCCCAATAACTTTTAAAGCCTCTAATTTTTTATTAAGAAATTGAAGTATTTTCCATATTTTTATTCAAATTATATACATTAAACGTTGAGCACAGACATTGGTAGAGTCTGTGGAGCACTTCAGCAAACAAGAGAAGCACTTCTCTCCTTGTAGGTAGTAAATAACCTAATGAGACTCTGAAGCTACATAAAAAAATCCACAGGTCCTCTTTACTTCATGTTGATAAATCTTAGCGGATTCTCCAACAAGAGAGTACATCAGCCTCTGAGAATTTCAGTGTGATTTAAAATTCTATACCTGGCTGTAGAATAATATTTCCCCTCCTTGTCAAACCAACCTCTGTACTGTTAGGAGAGCTCAACCAAGAGTTGAGTTGTTTGCACATTGCAACAGAAACTCAGTGTCAAATCACAGCATGCTACTGAGAAAGAAGAGGCAAGCTTCCTGTTGCTTGAGATGCCTCTTGAAATCTCAAGTCAGTAACTGCTGGCTTTCCCAGAGAGACATCCTTTTCTATTTGAAGTTTTGCCTCTCCTGCCTCTCCTCACCACAGTGAAGCCACTTTGAACAGCACCGGTGGCCCCAAGCCTTTGAAGACTTTGCTAAGGAGACTACATGGAGAGCAACTGCGTGATGAATGCTCTGCCTTTAGAGAGGTGTTGTCTTGCAAACCTACCTGGCTTTAAGTCTTGGGTCTGCCCCTTATTATCTTTGTGATTTTAGTGAAGTTTCTTAACCTTTATGAACTTCAGTCTCCATATTTGTAGAATGAATATAATAATAATAATACGTCTCAGGGTCTTGGTTGCAAGCACAGAGATTTGCTTTGAAACACAAGATGTAGAATTTATTTGAAGATTATGGAATCACTTGTAGATTCAGCAAAAATGTGAAGAAACAGATTCAGAAAGAATCAGAATAAATTCTTGGGAGCCCTGGGGATTTATGAATTAGGAATTAACAGCCAGTCTTACCAGATCCCCAAATATAAAGCCTAGTTGCTACCCCTCTTCTGAAATCCAGCTGTATATGTCCAACTACCATTCTACATCTACCTGGAGGTAAATAAGCATCTCAAGATCAACAATTACAAAATAAAACTTAATTATCCCTCCAAACCCCAGAAATTCCTATTTGTCCTTCCACCTACTTCCTCTGGCCAAAAGTTGTGCAGCCGCCTTCGCCATGTTTCGCTCATGCCTCCCCTCCTATCCGTCAGCAGATTCTTTCAGTTGCGCCTTCAGCCTGTGTCCTGAGCTTGCCCAGTTCTCACTCCCCAGCATGATTCACAGACCGAGAAGCTCTCCCGCCTCAGCTGGACATTGTGACGAGCTCTTTTCCCGTCTCCCAGGAAAAAGAAAAGAGTGCGCCTGCCCCACTTCTGTGCCACACACAACAATCAGATTATGTCAAAAAAATAAAAACATGTCAGTCTTCATCGAAACCTGTAATAACCTTCCATTACATGAAAAATAAAGTCCAAGGTCTTCATTTTGACCTGTAAAACTCCACATTATGGCTAGATTTCCAAACTCACTGTGTAACGTCCTCCCCCTTGTGTGGCACATTGGCCTCCTTGACGTTCCTTGAACAGACTAAGTTCATGTCTGCTCTGGGGTCTGGGTACTCGCTATCTCCCCTGGGCCTAGAATGCCGTCCCCTGATGCTCACATGGTTGACTCCTCTGCCTCGTTCAGTAATGGCTGCCTCCCTGAGTCATCCTGTTTTGAAGTCACCCTATTTGGAAGCATTGCTAACTGTCCTGTATAAAACAGCCCTGTTACTTCCACTCTGTTTCCTGTAAATTCCATGGAGGCAGGATATATGTGTATTTGGTACACTGCTGAAATACCAGGATGTTTTCTGGCATATAATGGGCATTAAGTATTGGAATAAGTTAGTAAATACTTTAGAGTGCCACTACTGGAGTATATGGTTGTAAGTATTTTCCTATTCCATCCTTTGGAGGTTTTCAAATCTCGAAGAGTCTCAACGGCCTCTTCTGGGTTTTATGTCTACATCTTGGTCAGGGGAAGGCAATCTTCTGTTGCAGTCATACCTGCAAGGCTGTGTGCAATAAAGGACTTATGGCTCCCTGAACATAAATTGGAGTGGTCTTAGCTGAAGAACGCAAAAGGATAGCAGATCAAGGCAGCAGGTGTCCACTTCACATTACTCCTCACAGGATGATTGAGATACAGTGTGTAAACTGTGCCACACAGTACACGTGGATGGTAGCTTTGGTTGCAATTATGGTTGCTACGGATCATAAACCTGAAACTTCAGTTTTGTCTTCCTATGGATAGACATATGTGAGTCATACACATATGTCTATGTCATACACATATGTGATAGATATACACAAATAGTGTATACAAACACTGTATTGTTATATAAAATAACAAATGGGTAGACTTATGGGGCCAACTCAAGAAAAATAGCTAGTATTATTAGAATGTGTTCAACAATTGTTTTGGGGGGAGATGAGATATTATTAATATTTGCCCATATGTATTACTTAATATTGGCCTCCTTGGCCTCCTTGGAGGAATTCTTTTCCCCATTCCTTTGAATTTAGGTATAGTGAATTGGCTAGAATGGTCAATAAAGTGTGAGTGAGACTGATGCATGCCCCTTCCGGCAGGATATGAGAAGGTGCAGCTTTTCCCTGCCATCTTCCCCCTGCCACCATAACCAGAGATGTTTCAGATGATGGTTAAGCCACAATCAGACTATGTCCCTGAGTGTGTATGTGAAGCAGAGCCCAACACATGATGGACATATAACATGGATAAGAAATAAACCTTTGCTGTTTTAAAACTAATCTGATGTAGCTGTTGTTTGTTTCTATTGTAAAAACCAAGCCTATTCTGACCCAAACAGAGAGGTTAGCCTTTTTTTTGCTCACATTAGCTGAGCAGCCTCTAAGTGACAGGCACCATGCTAGGAAGCAGGTTTCCTGAGTAAACAGTACAGTCGTTTCTCTATTCTAGCTTCATTGATAGCTTTAATTTTTTTTTTTAAACAGAACAAATCCACTTTATTTATTTACTTTACAATAATTTTAAATCCTTCAAAGGTACAACATCACATGGATTCTGTGTCCAATGGCGTTAGCAGGAAGGTTGCTTCAGAATTTGGCACAAACCACGCCACTGTTCCCATGAGCACAGATTACCTTCCCCAGATGACTCTGGTTTTGTTTGGTTTGCCACCAGGAGTCACTGTGTTGTTCTTTGCTTTGGACACACAAGCACATCTCGCCTAGACAGAATTCAGTTTAATCTTGAGCATAAATACCTTTGGTTTTAAGAAGAGCTGTGAGCTCCTTTTGGTTCCGGAGACCCTGCTTATAGCCAGTAAAAATGGCCTTGGACCACAGCCTTCCAGACTGTTTGTTAGTTTGGATGTCCTGTTCCCAGCAGGCCTCCAGAGGCTCCAAGATGGCAGAAAGAGCAGATGTCTTTAATTTTTAAAAAATTAGGAGCCTAACCATGTTACAACCCATGTTACAAACCTGATACTAAACCCTGGAAAATTATGAGAATGGATAGACTTGCATTTACCTTTAAGGACCTTACAGTCTGGTGGGACTTATCCAGAATAATCACACAAAATTAACTCTATTGCATAATTGTGATGAATACTACAAGGAGGAAGTATTGGGTTCTGGGCAGGGGATGCTAACCAGCTTTGTTAAAGGGGTGAGAGGGTCAAGGAAGGCTTCCATGAGGAGGTGACTTTCATTCTAAGACCCAAATAAAGAGCAGAGATTTCTCAACCTCTAGCCAGAGATGCCAATAAAATTATTCCATTTCTGAACTCTGTTCCTATCACTTCCTTAAATCTAAAATTACTCTATACCTTCAGCCTCTTACCAGACAAGTAATAAGACAAAATTTCATAGAGAGCCAAAGCCATTATCTGAATGATTCCTGAGGAAAGTGAGTGTTAACCCCAACAGAATTAACCAAACAGTTCCCTGAATATGGAGACTGGGTAGTAAGAAGTAGGACAAGAATTTCTATAATGTATATTCATAAGCAGCTAATCTGCATGGTAGCAAATACAATTTTTAGTTTTATGCCATCCATAGTAATGTTCTTATGTACTTAAGTGTTGGAAACCAGTGTTTTTCTCCATGATTATTTCTTGTCTTATTGCTATCTGGTACTGCAATTTAAAGTTTTTTCTCTTTGCACAGCAACTGTGTTATAGTAGGAAATAACCCTTTGACATTTGGGTATTTATGCACTTTATTCTAGGGAAGATTTGAGAGATGATGGTGATGATAATGAGTGGTGGTGGTGGTAATCCCTCAAGTTTGACCACACATTATCTGCTTTGAGTGTTAAAGCAACCTTCCTAGGTAAGCAGGGCTAGCAGCATTTATTTCTCTTTGGTTTTTTTTTCTTGTTGAATGAAAATACTGGGAATTTGGAGGTTCGGAGACTATCCCAATGTCTGTAGCTGGTAGATGACTGAACAAAAAAATCAAACTCAATTTTCTTGATACAGTGGTTTCCTGACAGATGAGGTGTATTCATGATCTGGCCGTTGAAATACATAGGCTTGGGATGCTGTTCTCACACGGAATCTGTGACCTTAAGCAAGTCACTTAACCCTTCCTAGCATCATTTTCCTCATCTATAAGGTAGACAACGATAGCTAACTCATGGTGCATTGTAGGGATTAAACAAGGGCTGCTCTGTATGCAGGTAATAATTTATTTACTTGCTCATTTGGATATTATTTGAACCCAGCTTAGTTCTGTACTGTTTAAATCCAGTATATAGCACTGAATAAGATAGTCTTTGCCCTAAGGGAATGTCCAGACTAGCAGGAATTGTGAAAGCGTTACAAGGCTCACATAGTAGTATTTCTTTCTTTCTTCTCAGAATCTTTTAAATAACCTTCTGTTTACATTCATTCCCTGTACCATGAGTGAAAAACATGCATAGTAATGAGGAGGAGCATTAAATATTAAAAGGAAATTTATCACTACTACCTTATTACTGCTGTTGCCCCTATTATCCTTGAAGAAACAGATTCATTGATTTGGAGAGGTGAAAAAAATGTTAACAAATAATATTGACTAATAATAATATTGGAGTCGCCACCTGCAAAAGCTCTCCCATACTCAGCTCCTGTTTTGTTTGATTTTGGTTTTTCTATTTTCTCTGTCAAAGAAAGTGACCATAGGTCCAGAAATGTAAAACATACCATTGCTAAAGATATTAAAGGCACATAAAGGTGAGGTGTTAGAAATCTAGATGAGAAATCTAGATGAGTCCATTTATGCTGTTCTGGATGAATTTACACTTCTATGCAAGGTGTTAAGAGAGTTTTTCAGCTTGCTTGTATATCAGTGACACTTTAAAAAGTGGAGGAGAGGGAGTAAGTAGATAGTACAACTTATAGATTCAGGAGCTTAATGTCAATACCATACCAAATTCTAGGACACATAACCAAATGGATAGACGGCTTATGGCACACAGAGAAGGAAGGAGGCACAGTAGAGGTATTGACTTCACTGCCTCTGGTTAAACATTAGGGTTAGAGAAGAAAAATATATTGAACAGAAATATCTGGATGTAAGATTTTTGAGAAAGTCACTCAAATTCTTGTTTTCAGCTTTGATGAAAGTAATTTAGAAAAGGACTAGCGGATTCTTAAGTGGCTTAGTTGTTATGAAAGAATTATGGCTTAAAATTAACCAGGGTGGAGGGGGGGCTGGAGCCAAGATGGCGGCGTGAGAAGAGCAGCGGAAATCTCCTCCCAAAACAACATATATCTATGAAAATATAACAAAGACAACCCTTCCTAGAATAAAGACCAGAGGACACAGGACAATATCCAGACCACATCCGCACCTGAGAGAACCCAGCGCCTCGCGAAGGGGGTAAGATACAAGCCCCGGCCCCGCGGGAGCCGAGCGCACATCCCCCCAGCACCTGGTGCGAGAAGAATACGCAGAGTGGGAGGGAGACGGAGCACAGGACTGCCGAACACCCAGCCCCAGCCATCCGGGCCAGAGTGCAGGGCCCTCGATACTGGGAAAACAGGGCAGCAAGAACAGTGAGCGGGCACTGGAGGCCGGGTGCAGGAGGACATAAGAAAAGCGAGCGGCGGCCATTTTTTTTTTTTTTTTTTTGCTGTTTTGTTTTGGCGAGCGCTTTTTGGAAGTCTTAAAGGGATACCCCAATACTAGGGAAACAGGGCAGCAAGACCGGTGAGCAGATGCCTGAGGCTGGCGCTGGAGAATAAGGGAAAACTAGCGGACATTATTTATTTATTTATTTATTTATTTATTTATTTATTTATTTATTTTAATTTAAAATTTTTTTTTTCTTTTTTTTTTGTGTAGTCGTTGTTTTGTTTTGGCGGGTGATTTTTGGAAGTCTTAAAGGGGCAGGGCGGGACACTCAATCCAGAGGTAGGGAATCCGGGGATCTCTGGGCACCCTAACCCCTGGGCTGCAGGGAGCAGGGAGGCCCCTCACGGAGATAAATAGCCTCCCAGCAGCTCCTGCTCCAACGCGACTCCACCATTTTGGAGTAGCTGCCCGAGCCAGGCCACGCCCACAGCAACAGCGGAGATTAACTCCATAGCAGCCGGGCAGGAAGCAGAAACCCTGTCTGCGCGCAGCTGCGCAGCACAAGCCACTAGAGGCCGCTGTTCTCCCAGGAGAGGAGGGCCACAAACCAACAAGAAAGGAAGTCCTTCCAGCCCTCACTCGTCCCAGTTCTGCAGACTATTCCTATCACCATGAAAAGGCAAAGCTACAGGCAGACAAAGATCACAGAGACAACACCAGAGGAGGAGACAGACCTAACCAGTCTTCCTGACAAAGAATTCAAGATAAAAATCATAAACATGCTGACAGAGATGCAGAGAAATACGCAAGAGATATGGGATGAAGTCCGGAGGGAGATCACAGATGCCAGAAAGGAGATCGCAGAAATGAAACAAACTCTGGAAGGGTTTATAAGCAGAATGGATAGGATGCAAGAGGCCATTGATGGAATTGAAACCAGAGAACAGGAAAGCATAGAAGCTGACATAGAGAGAGATAAAAGGATCTACAGGAATGAAACATTATTAAGAGAACTGTGTGACCAATCCAAAAGGAACAATATCGGTATTATAGGGGTACCAGAAGAAGAAAAGAGAGGAAAAGGGATGAAAAGTATCTTGGAAGAAATAATTGCTGAAAACTTCCCGAAACTGGGGGAGGAAATAATCGAACAGACCACGGAAATACACAGAACCCCCAACAGAAAGGATCCAAGGAGGACAACACCAAGACACATAATAATTAAAATGGCAAAGATCAAGGACAAGGAAAGAGTTTTAAAGGCACCTAGAGATAAAAAGGTGAACTATAAAGGAAATCCCATCAGGCTAACATCAGACTTCTCAACAGAAACCCTACAGGCCAGAAGACAATGGCATGATATATTTACTGCAATGAAACAGAAGGGCCTTGAACCAAGGATACTGTATCCAGCACGACTATCATTTAAATATGATGGCGCAATTCCGAGACAAGCAAAAGCTGAGGGAATTTGCTTCCCACAAACCACCTCTACAGGACATCTTACAGGGACTGCTCTAGATGGGAGCACTACTAGAAAGAGCACAGAACAAAACACCCAACATATGAAGAATGGAGGGGGAGGAATAAGAAGGGAGAGAAGAAAAGAATCTCCAGACAGTGTATATAATAGCTGAATAAGCGAGCTAAGTTAGGCAGTAAGATACTAAAGAGGCTAACCTTGAACCTTTGCTAACCATGAATTTAAAGCCTGCAATGGCAATAAGTACATATCTTTCAATAGTCACCCTAAATGTTAATGGACTGAAAGCACCAATCAAAAGACACAGAGTAATAGAATGGATAAAAAAGCAAGACCCATCTATATGCTGCTTACAAGAAACTCACCTCAAACCCAAAGACATGTACAGACTAAAAGTGAAGGGATGGAAAAACATATTTCAGGCAAACAACAGCGAGAAGAAAGCAGGGGTTGCAGTACGAATATCAGACAAAATAGACTTTAAAACAAAGAAAGTAACAAGAGATACAGAAGGACATTACATAATGATAAAGGGCTCACTCCAACAAGAGGATATAACCATTCTAAATATATATGCACCCAACACAGGAGCACCAGCATATGTGAAACAAATACTAACACAACTAAAGGGGGAAATAGACTGCAATGCAGTCATTCTAGGAGACTTCAACACACCACTCACCCTAAAGGATAGATCCACCGGGCAGAAAATAAGTAAGGACACGGAAGCACTGAACAACACAGTAGAGCAGATGGACCTAATAGACATCTATAGAACTCTACATCCAAAAGCAACAGGATACACATTCTTGTCAAGTGCACATGGAACATTTTCCAGAATAGACCACATACTAGGCCACAAAAAGAGCCTCACTAAATTCCAAAAGATTGAAATCCTACCAACCAACTTTTCAGGCCACAAAGGCATAAAACTAGAAATAAACTGTACAAAGAAAGCAAAAAGGCTCACAAACACATGGAGGCTTAACTGCAATCTCCTAAATAATCAATGGATCAATGACCAAATCAAAATGGAGATCCAGCAATATATGGAAACAAATGACAACAACAACACTAAGCCCCAACTCCTGTGGGACACAGCAAAAGCAGTCTTAAGAGGAAAGTATATAGCAATCCAAGCATATTTAAAAAAGGAAGAACAATCCCAAATGAATGGTCTAATGTCATAATTATCAAAATTGGAAAAAGAAGAACAAATGAGGCCTAAGGTCAGCAAAAGGAGGGACATAATAAAGATCAGAGAAGAAATAAATAAAATTGAGAAGAATAAAACAATAGCAAAAATTAATTAAACCAAGAGCTGGTTCTTCGAGAAAATAAACAAAATAGATAAGACTCTAGCCAGACTTACTAAGAGGAAAAGAGAGTAAACACAAATCAACAGTATCAGAAACGAGAAAGGAAAAATCACGACGAACCCAACAGAAATACAAAGAATTATTAGAGAATACTATGAAAACCTATATGATAACAAGCTGGGAAACCTAGGAGAAATGGACAACTTCCTAGAAAAATACAACCTTCCAAGACTGACCCAGAAAGAAACAGAAAATCTAAACAGACCAATTACCAGCAACGAAATTGAAGCGGTAATCAAAAAACTACCAAAGAACAAAACCCCCGGGCCAGATGGATTTACCTCGGAATTTTATCAGACATACAGGGAAGACATAATACCCATTCTCCTTAAAGTTTTCCAAAAAATAGAGGAGGAAGGGATACTCCCAAACTCATTCTATGAAGCTAACATCACCCTAATACCAAAACCAGGCAAACACCCCACCAAAAAAAACTACAGACCAATATCCCTGATGAACGTAGATGCAAAAATACTCAACAAAATATTAGCAAACCGAATTCAAAAATACATCAAAAGGATCATACACCATAACCAAGTGGGATTCATCCCAGGGATGCAAGGATGGTACAACATTCGAAAGTCCATCAACATCATCCACCACATCAACAAAAAGAAAGGCAAAAACTACATGATCATCTCCATAGATACTGAAAAAGCACTTGACAAAGTTCAACATCCATTCATAATAAAAACTCTCAGCAAAATGGGAATAGAGGGCAAGTACCTCAACATAATAAAGGCCATCTATGATAAACCCACAGCCAACATTATATTGAACAGCGAGAAGCTGAAAGCATTTCCTCTGAGATCGGGAAATAGACAGGGATGCTCACTCTCCCCACTGTTATTTAACATAGTACTGGAGGTCCTAGCCATGGCAATCAGACAAAACCAAAAAATACAGGAAATCCAGATTGGTAAAGAAGAAGTTAAACTGTCACTATTTGCAGATGACATGATACTGTACATTAAAAACCCTAAAGACTCCACCCCAAAACTACTAGAACTGATATTGGAATACAGCAAAGTTGCAGGATACAAAATTAACACACAGAAATCCTTGGCTTTCCTATACACTAACAATGAACCAACAGAAAGAGAAATCAGGAAAACAACTCCATTCACAACTGCATCAAAAAAAATAAAATACCTAGGAATAAACCTAACCAAAGAAGTGAAAGACCTCTACCCTGAAAACTACAAGTCACTCTTAAGAGAAATTAAAGGGGACACTAACAAATGGAAACACATCCCATGCTCGTGGCTAGGAAGAATTAATATCGTCAAAATGGCCATCCTGCCCAAAGCAATATACAGATTTGATGCAATCCCTATGAAACTACCAGCAACATTCTTCAATGAACTGGAACAAATAATTCAAAAATTCATATGGAAACACCAAAGACCCCGAATAGCCAAAGCAATCCTGAGAAAGAAGAATAAAGTAGGGGCGATCTCACTCCCCAACTTCAAGCTCTACTATAAAGCGATAGTAATCAAGACAATTTGGTACTGGCACAAGAACAGAGCCACAGACCAATGGAACAGACTAGAGACTCCAGACATTAACCCAAATATATATGGTCAATTAATATTTGATAAAGGAGCCATGGACATACAATGGCGAAATGACAGTCTCTTCAACAGATGGTGCTGGCAAAACTGGACAGCTACATGTGGGAGAATGAAACTGGACCATTGTCTATCCCCATACACAAAAGTAAACTCAAAATGGATCAAAGACATGAATGTAAGTCATGAAACCATTAAACTCTTGGAAGAAAACATAGGCAAAAACCTCTTAGACATAAACATGAGTGACCTCTTCTTGAACATATCTCCCTGGGCAAGGAAAACAACAGCAAAAATGAACAAGTGGGACTATATTAAGCTGAAAAGCTTCTGTACAGCAAAAGACACCATCAATAGAACAAAAAGGAACCCTACAGTATGGGAGAATATATTTGAAAATGGCAGATCCAATAAAGGCTTGACGTCCAGAATATATAAACACACCTCAACAAACAAAAAACAAATAACCAATTAAAAAATGGGCAGAGGAACTGAACAGACAGTTCTCCAAAAAGGAAATACAGATGGCCAACAGACACATGAAAAGATGCTCCACATCGCTAATTATCAGAGAAATGCAAATTAAAACTACAATGAGGTATCACCTCACACCAGTAAGGATGGCTGCCATCCAAAAGACAAACAACAACAAATGTTGGCAAGGCTGTGGAGAAAGGGGAACCCTCCTACACTGCTGGTAGGAATGTAAATTAGTTCAACCATTGTGGAAAGCAGTATGGAGGTTCATCAAACTGCTCAAAACAGACTTACCATTTGACCCAGGAATTCCACTCCTAGGAATTTACCCTAAGAATGCAGCAATCAAGTTTGAGAAAGACCAATGCACCCCTATGTTTATCGCAGCACTATTTACAATAGCCAAGAATTGGAAGCAACCTAAATGTCCATCAGTAGATGAATGGATAAAGAAGATGTGGTACATATACACAATGGAATACTACTCAGCCATAAGAAGAGGGCAAATCCTACCATTTGCAGCAACATGGATGGAGCTGGAGGGTATTATGCTCAGTGAAATAAGCCAAGCGGAGAAAGAGAAATACCAAATGATTTCACTCATCTGTGGAATATAAGAACAGAGGAAAAACTGAAGGAACAAAACAGCAGCAGAATCACAGAACCCAAGAATGGACTAATAGATACCAAAGGGAAAGGGACTGGGAAGGATGGGTGGGTAGGGAGGGATAAGGGGTGGGGAGAAGAAGGAGGGTATTAAGATTAGCATGCATGGGGGAGTGGGAGAAAGGGGAGGGCTGTACAACACAGAGAAGGCAAGTAGTGATTCTGCAACATTTTGCTATGCTGATGGACAGTGACTGTAAAGGGGTTTATAGGGGGGACCTGGTATAGGGGAGAGCCTAGTAAACATAATATTCATCATGTAAGTGTAGATTAACAATACCAAAAAAAAAAAAAAGGCTGTTCCTGTGTGGTGACCTCCAATGAGTTCTACACAAGGGTATAAAGGGCATATAAAAGTGTAGGCAAATGGTCTGTTTGTGTTTATACAGAGGATCAAAGCCTAATTTGGCTACCCAGATAATGAACTAAGATACGATATGAAGAAGAACTTCCAACATCAGCACTCTCTGGAAGACTCATGCCAGAAGGTGATCATCAAAAAACCCCAACAAAGATCCACGCACTGCTACAGGTGTAGATGCACTCATCCCACCAGTTCCTGGACTTCCCATGGGAATGAAAAAGGAGATATCTAAGCTGGCCTGTGCATACAGTAAAACAACAAATTTGACTGGATCTATACTGTTGGAACTCAACCAAGAATTAGGAGAAGTGCAAATTGTAGCACTCCAAAATCTTACAACTACAGACTATTTACTGTTAAAAGAACATATGGGATGTGAACATTCCCCAGGAATGGGTTGTTTTAATTTGTCTGATTTCTCCCAGACTGTTCAAGTTCAGTTGGACAATATCCACCATATCATAGATAAGTTTTCACAAATGCCTAGGGTGCCTAACTGGTTATCTTGGTTTCACTGGAGATGGCTGGTAATTATAGATCTGCTTTGGTTATGTAACTGTATTCCTATTATGTTAATGTGTGTGTGCAATGTAATTAGTAGTTTAAAACCTATACATGCTTAAGTTACTCTACAAGAAGATATGTCAAAGAAATAATCAATCTTCCCATGTTTTCTTCCGCCTGCTACTTCTATAGCTTTTCTTCTTCCTTCCTAATTACAACCCTTAAATAGAATTTGTGCCTTATATCGAATTTACTGAGTATCATAATTCCTCCAAGTGGTAAAGATACCTCAAGACAAATGCTGGGCATAGAAGCCACAGGGCATAAATATGCAAAGAAGTAAAAAGCTAACCTTTTCAAACAATAAGGCTTCCCTCTCACTTACCAACTTTACATTTCCCTGTATGGCTCCGGAAGATGACTGGTTAGCCAGAGACGGGTAAGATTCCTCAAGGGAGGAACAACCGAAGACAGGCACAGTCGCAGGGGGGCCATCACGTGAGAAATTGGGGATCAGCAGAGGTGAGGCTTAGTACCTCACCCCCCCCTGTTCTGAGAGAAATCTTCTGCATACATGGATGTTTTATTGCCCTTTTCTAGCTTGGATTAACACATAGTCTACAGGCACACACCTGATCATCTACATTTGCTCTCTTACAACACTAAACTATGTTTTCTACCTTTATCTTGTATCTACCTACCACTTCAGCATTTTATTAAAAATAATAATAATAAAGAGAGAAATATGGTATCCACATATAAATCAAGTATAAAAATCAAATGAGTATTCATATTTGAACTGACTGTTTATAGTTCATAATGCATGAGCAAAACCGAAAGTTTCTGTGATGATTGCCCTTGTACTGTTCACCATGTAACCTATTCACTATGTAAGAATTTGTTCCCCATGTAAGAACTTGTTCATTATGCTTCAGAAGATTGGAGACTGACGAAAATTAGGGTTGGGGTGGATTAATGATTGTGCATTGAGCATTGACTCTCCTATACAGAATTTTATTGTTGTTAACAACCATTTGATCAATAAATATGAGAGATGCCCTCAAAAAGAAAAAAAAAGAAAGAGGTAAGGAGACATGACAACTAAATGCAATGTCTAGGATTGGATCCTTGGTCAAAAAAAGGACATTAGTGTGGCAATTGGCATAATGTGAATAACTTTTATAGATTAATGTGATAATAATTAGTATGGTAATAATGTGCAGTTCTTGATTTGGGTAATTGTGTTGTGGGAGTTTGGGTGAATGGATAATGGTAGATATTTATATGATTTTTATAGCTTTTCTGTGCCTGAAATTATTTAAAATTTAAGTTAAAAAACTCTTAGGCAAAAAAGCATTACAACCATGGTGGCATTTACTAATGAACCTTTGTATCAGTATGATAGTGATTAAGAATGAAGGTTGTGGCATCAAAACCACTGGGTTTGAATACTAGCTCCATTCCCTGCTATCTGTATAACTTTCAAACTACTTCATCTCTAAATGCTTCAGTTTCCTCATCTGCAAAATGGAGAAAATTATGTTTCCTACTCTGTGGTGAATATTGAATGAACTAATATAAATAAAGGGCTTAGGAAAGTGAAAAAAAAAAAATTAACCAGGGTGGGGTCAGATGGTCTCTGTCCTTGGTCCTGAGCTACTCCCTGCTGCCTGTGACTAAGGAGTGGTTCCCAAACATCTAGATCACTTGGGGATCGTTGGAATAACAGAGCTACTTGGATCTGCTGTTGGAAATTGTGATTCATGAGGCATGAGATGGGACCTGGGATGCTTTACTTTAAAGAAGATACCTTCATCAATCTTGTAAATGACATTAGTTGGAGGATAAATTAATGCATTAGGTGACTGCATTATGATCTCAAGTGACCTGAATAAACTGAAATAAGGGTCAAGTTTAATGAAATGACCTTTTCAAAAACAGTAATAAATGAAAAGGTTTAATTTGAAGGGTCTGGAAACCATCCACACAAGTACATGGAAGTGATATGGGGGCAATTGATAGCTTAAGATCAGTATTTACAGAAACTGTTCAGAGGAAGTCAGCTAACTTTAAACATGTGCCACCAGCAGAGGGCTGTGGCTTGCAACACAGCTAATGTGAGCTGAAGCACAAAATACTGGTAAAGGGGAAAATGTTCAACTTTATGATTTATAATTCACCTCATAGACTCTACTAAATGGCACCGTATTTTTGTAGGTTGTGTTTAACAACCTTAATGTCATAGAAAAATAGAATTTAGAGCTGGGAGTGATCAATGACCATTTAGTCCAGAGCTATTCAAATAGGGTTACATGGACCCCCAGGGTTCCTCAGGACATCTTCCTTATGAGGGTGGGAGGGTTTAGGTGGAGCTCAACATTGCCTTCCCAAAGAAGTTTCCATCCAGACAGCTCTGCTATTAACTGTTTTACATTTTAGACATCTGCATAGAGGTTCATATGGGAAATTGAATTTTAAATTTGGTTAACTAAAACTAAACATAGGAAAATAAAGCTGAAAAATTACTGAAAAGTATGCCAGCCTTATAATTTTCTGTTAAAAATATCATAAGGATATATTTCCTCAAAAAGATGTTAAAAAAGAATGGAAACCTATTCGGTTCCCTTTTCATTAATTTGAGGAAAAACTGGAACCCAGGGTAAAGAGCTGTGTTTATTAAAGGAAATTTTGGATAAACAAAAACATTATTTTATTACATTTTCTATTTAACTGTGAAGCAATGCAAACATTTTGGTCCCTGAGACCACTTAAGTGTGATAAGTCTATTAATAGGGACATCCTGATTATTTCTCACATAAACATGATGAGCAAATGATCTGTGGGAAGCTCTTAATGTTCTATTTCCTGATTTCTTTTGTTGCAGCAATAACTGTCTGATGTTTTAAATGACACTGAATGTTGTCTGTATACTCATAAATATTTACATTTAGTAATTATATCAGTAAAAGATTTGGAAGACTGATTTATGCTGAATCTATTTTATTTTCTGCAAAAGAGGCAGAATCTTAATTAGCTTTATTTCTGGTACTCATTAACCCATATATAATCTCTGATTATGTATTGAATTCAAATAGAAATTAAATCTTTCAAGACTTTCTTGGGATGAATTGAGGGTTTCCCTTCCTATAAGTTTCTTTTTCTTCTGAAAACGCTAATTTTATTGGAGGAGGTGTGAGAAGAGGAATATTTATGGTCTTAGATAAATTTAGACAATCTTTATTACTACAATTGTAGGGCTAGGCGAGAGCAAATTTACTATGTTATGAAAGGAAAAAGGCTACCTGTGATGTAAACCAAAGAACAAAGGCTACTCTCAAAAATCTTCTGGATCCCAACTTTAAGTAAAGAGTATGTACCTTTATAGATAAGAGTATTACCTGGTAATTCTTCATTGCCATTCACTGAGCAAGGGTTTATTGTGTTTTCTATTTGCTGTTTGCTCCTGCTAGAAAAACTGATACAAAACAAGGTTCCTTTCTTGCTGGCATCTCATCAATCTAGGTTAAGAAATATAAGATGGATACGCTTGTGACATACTCATTTTTTACAGTCTATCCATGAGCAATAATATGTGATTCAGAGAAAGGGTCATAGTACCATTATCGAGCGCATACTCTGCACCAGGTGCTGTAATTTGCATGTATCATCACATTCACTCCATTTTGAAATTAAAAAGCCATAGAGTGGTTCAGAAACTTCCCCCAGTGTCACAGTTGGTATATGGAGTGAACATTAAATGAGCTACTGAATAGTAAGCAATGATCACAGCACCCTGCATATGAAGTGCTTCGTAGGCACTAGCTTGTACTCTGGAGAGTGGTCGTGACAGTACTAATAGCATGTGATAGTATTCTTTGTGACAATCCTATGAGCTAGTTACCATTTTTTTTTTTGAGAGGGTATCTCATATTTATTGATCAAATGGTTGTTAACAACAATAAAATTCTGTATAGGGGAGTCAATGCTCAATGCACAATCATTAATCCACCCCAAGCCTAATTCTCGTCAGTCTCCAATCTTCTGAAGCATAACGAACAAGTTCTTACATGGTGAACAAATTCTTACATAGTGAATAAGTTACATGGTGAACAGTACAAGGGCAGTCATCACAGAAACTTTCGGTTTTGATCACGCATTATGAATATAAACAATCAGGTCAAATATGAATATTCGTTTGATTTTTATACTTTATATGTGGATCCCACATTTCTCCCTTTATTATTATTATTATTATTATTATTATTTTAAATAAAATGCTGAACTGGTAGGTAGATGCAAGATAAAGGTAGAAAACATAGTTTAGTGTTGTAAGAGAGCAAATGTAGATGATCACATGTATGTCTGGAGACTATGTGTTAGTCCAAGCTAGACAAGGGCAATAAAACATCCACGGATGCAGAAGATTTCTCTCAAAACAGGGGGGGTGAGGTTCTAAGCCTCACCTCTGTTGATCCCCAATTTCTCACGTGATGGCCCCCCTGCGACTGTGCCTGTCTTCAGTTGTTCCTCCCTTGAGGAATCTTACCTGTCTCTGGCTAACCAGTCATCTTCCGGGGCCATACAGGGAAATGTAAAGTTGGTAAGTGAGAGAGAAGCCATATTGTTCGAAAAGGTTAGCTTTTTACTTCTTTGCATATTTATGCCCTGTGGCTTCTATGCCCAGCATTTGTCTTGAGGTATCTTTACCACTTGGAGGAATTATGATACTCAGTAAATTCGATATAAGGCACGAATTCTATTTAAGGGTTGTAATTAGGAAGGAAGAAGAAACGCTATAGAAGTAGCAGACGGAAGAAAACATGGGAAGATTGATTATTTCTTTGACATATCTTCTTGTAGAGTAACTTAAGCATGTATAGGTTTTAAACTACTAATTACATTGCACACACACATTAACATAATAGGAATACAGTTACATAAAAAAGCAGATCTTGGGAATGTAAGTTAGTTCAACCATTGTGGAAAGCAGTATGGAGGTACATCAAAATGCTCAAAACAGACTTACCATTTGACCCAGGAATTGCACTCCTAGGAATTTACCCTAAGAATGCAGCAATCAAGTTTGAGAAAGACAGATGCACCCCTATGTTTATTGCAGCACTATTTACAATAGCCAAGAATTGGAAGCAACCTAAATGTCCATCAATAGATGAATGGATAAAGAAGATGTGGTACATATACACAATGGAATACTACTCAGCTATAAGAAAAGGGCAAATCCAATCATTTGCAGCAACATGGATGGAGCTGGAGGGTATTATGCTCAGTGAAACAAGCCAAGCGGAGAAAGAGAAATACCAAATGATTTCACTTATCTGTGGAATATAAGAACAAAGGAAAAACTGAAGGAACAAAACAGCAGCAGAATCACAGAACTCAAGAATGGACTAACAGGTACCAAAGGGAAAGGGACTGGGGAGGATGGGTGGGTAGGGAGGGATAAGGGGGGGAGAAGTAGGGGGGTATTAAGATTAACATGCATGGGGGGGTAGGAGAAAAGGGAGGGCTGTACAACACAGAGAAGGCAAGTAGTGATTCTACAACATTTTGCTATGCTGATGGACAGTGACTGTAAAATGGTTTATAGGGGAGACCTGGTATAGGGGAGAGCCTAGTAAACATAATATTCGTCATGTAAGTGTAGATTAGTGATAGCAAAAAAAAAAAAAAAAAAAAAAAAAAAAAAGGGCAGTTCCTGTGTGGTAACCTCCAACGAGTTCTACACAAGGGTATAAAGGGCATATAAAAGTGTAGGCAAAGGGTCTGTTTGTGTTTATACAGAGGATCAAAGCCTAATTGGGCTACCCCAAAAATGAACTAAGATGCGATATGAAAAAGAACTTCCAACATCTGCACCCTCTGGAAGACTCATGCCAGAAGATGATCATCAAAAAACCCCAACAAAGATCCACACACTGCTACAGCTGTAGATGCACTCATCCCACCAGTTCCTGGACCTGCCATGGGAATGAGGAAGGAGATATCTAAGCTGGCCTGTGCATACAGTAAAACAACAAAATTGGACTGGATCTATACTGTTGGAACTCAACCAAGAATTTGGAGAAGTGCAAATTGTAGCGCTCCAAAGTCTTACAACTACAAACTATTTATTGTTAAAAGAACATATGGCATGTGAACAGTCCCCAGGAATGGGTTGTTTTAATTTGTCTGATTTCTCTCAGACTGTTCAAGTTCATTTGGACAATATCCACCATATCATAGATAAGTTTTCACAAATGCCTAAGGTGCCTAACTGGTTTTCTTGGTTTCACTGCAGATGGCTGGTAATTACAGATATGCTTTGGTTATGTAACTATACTCCTATTATGTTAATGTGTGTGTGCAATTTAAGTAGTAGCTTAAAACCTATACATGCTGAAGTTACTCTACAAGAAGATATATCAAAGAAATAATCAATCTTCCCATGTTTTCTTCCGCCTGCTACTTCTATAGCTTTTCTTCTTCCTTCCTAATTACAACCCTTAAATAGAATTCGTGCCTCATATCAAATTTACCGAGTATCATAATTCTTCCAAGTGGTAAAGATACCTCAAGACAAATGCTGGGCATAGAAGCCACAGGGCATAAATATGCAAAGAAGTAAAAAGTTAACTTTTTCAAACAATAAGGCTTCTCTCTCACTTACCAACTTCACATTTCCCTGTATGGCCCCGGAAGATGACTGGTTAGCCAGAGACGGGTAAGATTCCTCAAGGGAGGAACAACCTAAGACAGGCACAGTCGCAGGGGGGCCATCAGGTGAGAAATTGGGGATCAGCAGAGGTGAGGCTTAGAACCTCACCCCCCCGTTCTGAGAGAAATCTTCTGCATACGTGGATGTTTTATTGCCCTGGTCTAGCTTGGATTAACACATAGTCTACAGGCACACACCTGATCATCTACATGTGCTCTCTTACAACACTAAACTATGTTTTCTACCTTTATCTTGTATCTACCTACCACTTCAGCATTTTATTAAAAATAATAATAATAAAGAGAGAAATGTGGTATCCACATATAAATCAAGTATAAAAACCAAATGAGTATTCATATTTGAACTGACTGTTTATAGTTCATAATGCATGAGCAAAACCGAAAGTTTCTGTGATGACTGCCCTTGTACTGTTCACTATGTAACTTATTCATTATGTAAGAATTTGTTCTACATGTAAAAACTTGTTTGTTATGCCTCAGAAGATTGGAGACTGACAAAAATTAGGCTTGGGGTGGAATAATGATTGTGCATTGAGCATTGACTCCCCTATACAGAATTTTATTGTCGTTAACAACCATTTGATCAATAAATATGAGAGATGCCCTCACAAAAAAAAAAGGACAGACTTCCAATGGTAAAATAAATTAGTAACCGGGATGTAAGGTATAGCATAAGGAATATAGTCAAGATATTGTAACAGCCTGGTAGGGTGATAGCTGGAACCTAGAATTATGTATATAAATGTTCTACCACTGTGTTGTACACTTGAAACTCATGTAATGTAATAGTGTGTGTCAACTACCCTTCAATAAAAAATAATTATTAAAAAAAAAAAGCAGATCTATAATTACCAGCCATCTCCAGTGAAACCAAGAAAACCAGTTAGGCACCCTAGGCATTTGTGAAAATTTATCTATGATATGATGGATATTGTCCAACTGTACTTGAACAGTCTGAGAGAAATCAGACAAATTAAAACAACCCATTCCTGGGAACTGTTCACATCCCATATGTTCTTTTAACAGTAGATAGTCTGTGGTTGTAAGATTTTGGAGCGCTACAACTTACACTTCTCCTAATTCTTGGTTGAGTTCCAACAGTATAGATCCAGTCAAATTTGTTGTTTTACTGTATGCACAGGCCAGCTTAGATATCTCCTTCTTCATTCCCATGGCAAGTCCAGGAACCAGTGGGATGAATGCAGCTACAGCTGTAGCAGCACCTGGATCTTTGTTGAGGTTTTTTTGATGATCACCTTCTGGCATGAGTCTTCCAGAGAGTGCTGATGTTGGAAGTTCTTCTTCATATCGTATCTTAGTTCATTTTCTGGGTAGCCAAATTAGGCTTTGATCCTCTGTATAAACACAAACAGACCCTTTGCCCACACTTTTATATACCCTTTATACCCTTGTGTAGAACTCATTGGAGGTCACCGCACAGGAACTGCTTTTTTTTTTTTTAAGAGAAAGGACTATTATCAGAAAAACGTACCTCCATAGCCAATTATCTGACACCCTTTAAGTGATCAAAATTAAGGATATTTAAAGCATGCATTAATCATTGATTTACAGTTAGTTTTATCCTATCAGGGAGTAATCCCCCTTTTCTTTCTTCCTCTTTTTTTTTTCTTTTTTATCATTAATCTACACTTACATGAAGAATATTATGTTTACTAGGCTCTCCCCTATACCAGGTCCCCCCTATAAACCCCTTTACAGTCACTGTCCATCAGCATAGCAAAATGTTCTCGAATCACTACTTGTCTTCTCTGTGTTGTACAGCCCTCCCCTTCTTCCCACCCCCCCCATTATGCATGCTCATCTTAATACCCCCTTCTTCTCCCCAACCCCTTATCCCTCCCTACCCACCCATCCTCCCCAGTCCCTTTCCCTTTGGTATCTATTAGTCCATTCTTGGGTTCTGTGATTCCGCTGCTGTTCTGTTCCTTCAGTTTTTCCTTTGTTCTTATACTCCACAGATGAGTGAAATCATTTGGTATTTCTCTTTCTCTGCTTGGCTTATTTCACTGAGCATAATACCCTCCAGCTCCATCCATGTTGCTGCAAATGGTAGGATTTGCCCTCTTCTTATGGCTGAGTAGTATTCCATTGTGTATATGTACCACCTCTTCTTTATCCATTCATCTATTGATGGACATTTAGGTTGCTTCCAATTCTTGGCTATTGTAAATAGTGCTGCGATAAACATAGGGGTGCATTGGTCTTTCTCAAACTTGATTGCTGCATTCTTAGGGTAAATTCCTAGGAGTGGAATTCCTGGGTCAAATGGTAAGTCTGTTTTGAGCAGTTTGATGAACCTCCATACTGCTTTCCACAATGGTTGAACTAATTTACATTCCCACCAGCAGTGCAGGAGGGTTCCCCTTTCTCCACAGCCTCGCCAACATTTGTTGTTGTTTGTCTTTTGGATGGCAGCCATCCTTACTGGTGTGAGGTGATACCTCATTGTAGTTTTAATTTGCATTTCTCTGATAATTAGTGATGTGGAGCATCTTGTCATGTGTCTGTTGGCCATTTGTATTTCCTTTTTGGAGAACTGTCTGTTCAGTTCCTCTGCCCATTTTTTAATTGGTTATTTGTTTTTTGTTTCTTGAGGTGTGTGAGCTCTTTATATATTTTGGACGTCAAGCCTTTATCGGATCCATCATTTGCAAATGTATTCTCCCATACTGTAGGGTTCCTTTTGTTCCATTGATGGTGTCTTTTGCTGTACAGAAGCTTTTCAGCTTAACATAGTCCCACTTGTTCATTTTTGCTGTTGTTTTCCTTGCCTGGGGAGATATATTCAAGAAGAGGTCACTCATGTTTATGTCTAAGAGGTTTTTGCCTATGTTTTCTTCCAAGAGTTTAATGGTTTCATGACTTACATTCAGGTCTTTGACCCACTTTGAATTTACTTTTGTATATGGGGTTAGACAATGGTCCAGTTTCATTCTCCTACATGGAGCTGTCCAGTTTTGCCAGCACCATCTGTTGAAGAGACTGTCATTTCGCCATTGTATGTCCATGGCTCCTTTATCAAATATTAATTGACCATATATGTTTGGGTTAATGTCTGGAGTCTCTAGTCTGTTCCATTGGTCTGTGGCTCTGTTCTTGTGCCAGTACCAAATTGTCTTGATTACTATCGCTTTATAGTAGAGCTTGAAGTTGGGGAGTGAGATCGCCCCTACATTATTCTTCTTTCTCAGGATTGCTTTGGCTATTCGGGGTCTTTGGTGTTTCCATATGAATTTTTGAATTATTTGTTCCAGTTCATTGAAGAATGTTGCTGGTAGTTTCATAGGGATTGCATCAAATCTGTATATTGCTTTGGGCAGGATGGCCATTTTGACGATATTAATTCTTCCTAGCCACGAGCATGGGATGTGTTTCCATTTGTTAGTGTCCCCTTTAATTTCTCTTAAGAGTGACTTGTAGTTTTCAGGGTAGAGGTCTTTCACTTCTTTGGTTAGGTTTATTTCAGGGTATTTTATTCTTTTTTGATGCAATTGTGAATGGAGTTGTTTTCCTGATTTCTCTTTCTGTTGGTTCATTGTTAGTATATAGGAAAGCCACAGATTTCTGTGTGTTAATTTTGTATCCTGCAACTTTGCTGTATTCCGTTATCAGTTCTAGTAGTTTTGGGGTGGAGTCTTTAGGGTTTTTTATGTACAGTATCATGTCATCTGCAAATAGTGACAGTTTAACTTCTTCTTTACCAATCTGGATTCCCTGTATTTTTTGGTTTTCTCTGATTGCCGTGGCTAGGACCTCCAGTACTACGTTAAATAACAGTGGGGAGAGTGGGCATCCCTGTCTAGTTCCCGATCTTAGAAAAAAAGCTTTCAGCTTCTCGCTGTTCAGTATAATGTTGGCTGTGGGTTTATCATAAATTGCCTTTATTATGTTGAGGTACTTTCCCTCTATTCCCATTTTGCTGAGAGTTTTTATCATGAATGGATGTTGAACTTTGTCAAATGCTTTTTCAGCATCTATGGAGATGATCATGTGGTTTTTGTCTTTCTTTTTGTTGATGTGGTGGATGATGTTGATGGACTTTCGAATGTTGTACCATCCTTGCATCCCTGAGATGAATCCCACTTGGTCGTGGTGTACGCTCCTTTTGATGTATTTTTGAATTCGGTTTGCTACTATTTTGTTGAATATTTTTGCATCTATGTTCATCAGGGATATTGGTCTGTAGTTTTCTTTTTTGGTGGAGTCTTTGCCTGGTTTTGGTATTAGGGTGATGTTGGCTTCATAGAATGAGTTTGGGAGTATCCCCTCCTCCTCCTCTATTTCTTGGAAAACTTTAAGGAGAATGGGTATTATGTCTTCCCTGTATGTCTGATAAAATTCCGAGGTAAATCCATCTGGCCCGGGGGTTTTGTTCTTTGGTAGTTTTTTGATTACCGCTTCAATTTCGTTGCTGGTAATTGGTCTGTTTAGATTTTCTGTTTCTTTCTGGGTCAGTCTTGGAAGGTTGTATTTTTCTAGGAAGTTGTCCATTTCTTCTAGGTTCCCAGCTTGTTAGCATATAGGTTTTCATAGTACCCTCTAATAATTCTTTGTATTTCTGTGGGGTCCATCATGATTTTTCCTTTCTCGTTTCTGATTCTGTTGATTTGTGTTTACTCTCTTTTCCTCTTAATAAGTCTGGCTAGAGGCTTATCTGTTTTGTTTATTTTCTCGAAGAACCAGCTCTTGGTTTCATTGATTTTTGCTATTGTTTTATTCTTCTCAATTTTGTGTATTTCTTCTCTGATATTTATTATGTCCCTCCTTCTGCTGACCTTAGGCCTCATTTGTTCTTCTTTTTCCAAGTTCGATAATTGTGACATTAGACCGTTCATTTGGGATTGTTCTTCCTTTTTTAAATATGCTTGGAGTGCTATATACTTTCCTCTTAAGACTGCTTTTGCTGCGTCCCACAGAAGTTGGGGCTTAGTGTTGTTGTTGTCATTTGTTTTCATATATTACTGGATCTCCATTTTGATTTGGTCATTGATCCATTGATTATGTAGGAGTGTGTTGTTAAACTTCCATGTGTTTGTGAGCCTTTTTGCTATCTTTGTACAGTTTATTTCTAGTTTTATGCCTTTGTGGCCTGAAAAGTTGGTTGGTAGGATTTCAATCTTTTGGAATTTAGTGAGGCTCTTTTTGTGGCCTAGTATGTGGTCTATTCTGGAGAATGCTCCATGTGCACTTGAGAAGAATGTGTATCCTGTTGCTTTTGGATGTAGAGTTCTGTAGATGTCTATTAGGTCCATCTGTTCTAGTGTGTTTTTCAGTGCCTCTGTATCCTTACTTATTTTCTGTCTCGTGGATCCGTCCTTTGGAGTGAGTGGTGTGTTGAAGTCTCCCAGAATGAATGCATTGCATTCTATTTTCTCCTTTAGTTCTGTTAGTATTTGTTTCACATATGTTGGTGCTCCTGTATTGGGTGCATATATATTTATAATGGTTATATCCTCTTGATGGACTGAGCCCTTTATCATTATGTAATGTCCTTCTTTGTCTTTTGTTATTTTCTTTATTTTGAAGTCTGTTTTGTCTGATACTAGTATTGCAACACCACTTTTTTCTCTCTGTTGTTTGCATGAAATATGTTTCTCCATCCTTCCCTTGACTTTAAGTCTGTGCATGTCTTTGGGTTTGAGGTGAGTCTCTTGTAAGCAGCATATGTATGGATCTTGCTTTTTTATCCATTCTATTCCTCTGTGTCTTTTGATTGGTGCATTCAGTCCATTTACATTTAGGGTGATTATTGAAAGGTATGTACTTATTGCCTTTGCAGGCTTTAAGTTTGTGGTTACCAAAGGTTCAAGGTTAGCTTCTTTACTATCTTACTGTCTAACTTAACTCGCTTGTTGAGCTATTATAAACACGGTCTGATGATTCTTTATTTCTCTCCCTTCTTATTCCTCCTCCTCCCTTCTTCATATGTTGGGTGTTTTGTTGTGTGCTCTTTTTAGGAGTGCTCCCATCTAGAGCAGTCCCTGTAGGATGCCCTGTAGAGGTGGTTTGTGGGAGGCAAATTCCCTCAACTTTTGCTTGTCTGGGAATTGTTTAATCCCTCCTTCATATTTAAATGATATTCGTGCTGGATACAGTAGTCTTGGTTCAAGGCCCTTCTGTTTCATCGCATTAAGTATATCATGCCATTCTCTTCTGGCCTGTAGGGTTTCTGTTGAGAAGTCCGATGATAGCCTGATGGGTTTTCCTTTGTAGGTGACCTTTTTTTTCTCTCTGGCTGCCTTTAATACTTTGTCCTTGTCTTTGATCTTTGCCATTTTAATTATTCTGTGTCTTGGTGTTGCCCTCCTTGGATCCCTTGTCATGGGAGTTCTGTGTACCTCTGTGGTCTGAGAGGCCATTTCCTCCCCTAGTTTGGGGAAGTTTTCAGCAATTATTTCTTCAAAGACACTTTCTATCCCTTTTTCTCTCTCTTCTTCTTCTGGTACCTCTATAATGTGGATATTGTTCCGTTTCGATTGGTCACTCAGCTCTCTTAGAATTCTTTCATCCTGGTGATCCTTTTATCTCTCTCTGCATCAGCTTCTCTGCGTTCCTGTTCTCTGTTTTCTAGTCCATTAATGGTCTCTTACATCTCGTCCATTCTGTTTTGAAGTCCTTCCTGAGCTTGTTTTATTTCTGTATTCTCCTTCCTTAGTTATTGCATATTTCTCTGCAAGTCCATCAGGATGGTTATGACTTTTGTTTTGAATTCTTTTTCAGGAAGACTGGTTAAATCTATCTCCCCAGGTTCCTTCTCAGGGGAAGATGTAGCAGATGCCGAAGCTGTCTGGGTTATTCTTGTCTGGATCAAATTTTTTTGCCTTTTCATGTTGATAGGTGCTATTGACTGTCAGTTGTGAGGGCCACACTTTCCACTTGCTACTGGCCTTTCTTTACTGGGACAACTGCGTCCCCTAGTGGCTTGTGTTGGGTACTTGCGTGTAGTCTTGGTCTTTGTGTCTTGCCCGGCCAGTTTGGAGGAAGCTCCCTCGCTGAGGGCGTGACCAGCCTTAGGCTGCTTCTCTGCTATTGCCACGTCCCGGAGGGGTAATGGATGGGGGGCTGTTTGGCTGTTTACCTCCATGAGGGGTCTCGGAGCTGATGCCCAGGGGGTTAGTGCGCCCTTTTTTCCTTGGGATTTCCAGCTGCTGGACTGTGACCTGTGTTGTTTCCGTCCAGCTGTTGCATCCCTGTCCCTTTAAGACTTTAAAAAAGCACTCGCTTTTCTTTGTCACAGGGGCATCAGCTTCAGAACCTGCTCAGAGGTCTTGCTGCCCTGTTTCCCTAGTTTCCAGCACCCCACGCATGCACTGTGTCTGTGCTCTGGTGCGGATGGCTAGGGCCGGGTGTTTAGCAGTCCTGGGCTCCCTCTCTCTCCCGGCTCCAACTCCTCTCCTCCCGCCGGGAGCTGGGGTGAGGGGTGCTTTGGTCCCTCTGGGCTGGGTCTTGTATCTTACCCCTTTCACCAGGTGCTGGGCTCTCGCATGTGTGGATGTAGTCTGGCTGTTGTCCTGTGTCTTCTGGTCTCTCTTTTAGGATTAGTTGTATTTGCTGTATTTTCAAAAATATATATGTTTTTGGGAGGAGATTCCCACTGTCCTACTCATGCCGCCATGTTGGCTCCATCCCCCACTAGTTACCATTTTTAATCCTTATAATTCAATACCATAATAAATCCTAACAGGCCCAGAAAGGTAAATGACTTGCTTGGGGATACCAAACATTGAAGTGGCAAAGCAGGAATTACAATCAACATACTTCCCCTCCAGCCTTCCCAGCTCTGGAGTTTGGATTTTATTGATCAGAGGGCCAGTATACTCACTGAAAAATGTCTTCAAGGAGTGACAGTGACAATACTGAATGTTAAAAGGTAATGTTGTCATGATGTTCTGTAGAGACTAGGTGATGAGGATCATGTGTGTGGAGATTAGAGATGTAGGATTAGCTTGGAGGTTATCATATCAATCTAAGTGTGATGAAATCCATAAGAAAGAATATGTTCATTTTGACAGCAGGGAATTGTAAAAAGAGAGAGAGATGAGCCAGAGAGATGTATAAAAGGCAAGATTTATGGAATTTAGTGACAGGCTATGGGGCATGAAAGATAGGGTTCGCCTAGACAAAGAGCAATGGCTAATTGTATGGCTAAGCACTATGTCTATTTCATTCACCAGGTGCCTGCATCACTGTGTGTTCCTTCCAGCAGGGGCTCTATAAACATGTGTATAATATATTAGTGAAAGACCAGAGATAACACTAAGCTTCAAGCCTGAGTGTCTCGCACAGAAGTAAAAAAAAAAAAAAAAAGACAAGAGAGGGCACTAGTTTGTGGGAAAGAAGAATATGGTGCTACATATGCTGAGTTTGAGCTGAATATATTGCAGATGAAGAGCCTAGAGGTGAATGTAAGAGACCCCAAATTCTGGGGCAGTTCAAGGTAGGCAATTTAGCTACCTATATAGGAGGTTGTGACTGAATCAGTTCAATTGACGGAGTTTTCTTAAGTAAAAAGACAACAGAACACACCAGAAGAGTGAACCTGGACCTCAGAAACAGGAGCAAAAATAGAAGGCTTGACTAGGAAGAGGTTAACAGAAAAGAAGGAGCCCTTTGGAGTGTAAAGTCATTGTATCCAAGGTAGGAACGCATTTCCCAAAGGAAGTGGCAGCTACAGTGTCCAGCGCTGCATACTGGACGGGGTAGAATGGAGAAATGGTCCTTGGATTTGGCCACAAGAGTTTATTGAGAGTTTTGGAAAGCGCTGTTTTGTTTATCTGGTGTTGCTTCAAGTCAGATTGCAAAGACTTGATTCAGTGATTGCACTAAGAAAATGAAAACTCCTTGATAGGTATTCAAACCGGACCTGAGCCAGGGGGTTTCTTACAGTTGAGAAGGAAGTCTTACATCAAGATTCTGTTATTTTCAAGATTAGGAAAAAACAAGTCATCCATGCTTAAGGTTGAGTTATGGGGTGAATTGTGACCCCCAGAATTCACATGTTGATGTTCCAACTCCTGGTAACTCAGAATGTAACTGTTTCTGGAAATAAGGCCTTTCAAGAAGTGATTAAATTAAAATGAACCATTAGAATAAGGACCAAATCTAATATGACTGGTGTCCTTCTAAGAAGAGAAAGAGACACCAGGTATGTGCATGTGCTGGAGGTGACCATGTGAAGACCAGCAAAAGGGCAGTCATCTGCTAGCCGAGGAGAGAGTCCACCTGCCAGCACCTTGGTCTTGGACTTCCAGCCTCCACATTTGTGAGGAAATAAATTTCTTTGGTTTAAATCCCCAGTCTATGTATTTTGTCATGGCAGCCAGACTACAAGACTGCAGCACTCTGCAAGGTGGGGGTGAGGGTGAATTTGGAAAGAGGCCAGAATAGGAAAAATAGACCACAGAGAATGTATGGGCATTCAGAACAGTATATAGTTAGTCAAAAAATTAAAACAATTAAGTGTTTATTGCCAAATAACCTAACCTATGTGATATTTCTTCATCTTTTACTTTTCTTAGAACATCACAATATTTGTCTTTTTCTGCTGAATGCACCAGTGCAATCCTTTGAAATTTGGAACCTGGTATTTAAGCTCCCTCAAGTCTATAATCTCTTTTTCCATTCTGTTACGTTTTAATTCTTATTTAATAAATCCCGACCTACTGGTGTGAAGGTGGAGGAGAGAGAGGACATTGCTTTCAGGGCCTTCTATATCATTATTTTTCATTTGGCCATAGTTGGAATATTCATCCATCATCCAAGACCATATTTTACTCACTGTTTAAATGCATTTTTAGACTCCCTTCTTGTTTCTTCATCCACTGTATGGAATTCTAAGATTGATTTGGGCTAGTGAAGACTAATAAGAATATCCTTCCCCGCCTGTGGAATCCAAAGATTCAGAAACTCAGAACTTGTCCAAGTCCTTTTCTTGTTCCATGATCATTTTGTGAAAAGGTTCATGTATGAACCCTTCCAGGTTAGCTCATTTGAATCCTAATATCGCAGATAATAAAATTAAAAAGTGGTTTGTGCAGCTCCATCTTTGTGGAGTAGCCACATTCTTTTTGATTTTTGAAAATCCAAATAATCAGCACGTGGTTTGACAGCTGGAGGAGACATGTAAATGAGTGATATATTTGTAGATGCCCACATGAAGTGGACATGTTAATTCCCTTTATCCTCTGAGTTCTCTACCCTATGGAAGAAGCGTTCCCCAGATTTAGCCCAAGATGAGAATAATGATATTTTAAAATACTTGGCAAGATTTCATTTAGGAAACCAGGCCCTTGAGAGTGTTCTGAAAGGATTGAGTCTGTCTCTGTGTAGGATTTCTTTAATCTTTTGACCGTCCTTTAGGTGTGTCTTTTTAAAAAACATATTGACAATCTGTCAAGTGTGCCAATAAGGAATCTACTGGATACTTTCTTTTAATGGAACTTCATAATCTCTCATCTGGAGAGGTCTGAAAACAGAATTTCTGCTTCTCCAAAAATTTATCCTGGAACTTAACTGACCATTTCACACTGCGATGTTTAAAGTGAATAGATACCACATGGCCTTTTGTATATAATTTGTGGGCGTGGCTGGAAGTTTTGAGGTCAGGGGCAAAACTTCAGGATAGATCTCAGCATTTTGGGGGTTTCAAAATAAGTGTATCTTCTACTCTTCTGCAATTTAGAGATTGCTTGGATATTATTCAGGCCCATTGAAGAATGTAGGGAGGAATTTTATCTCGTATACTATCAGGTTGAGCTTTGAATGAATGAGTGAGGAAGTTGTAAAAATTTAGAGCATTGAGTTAGAGAAAGAATTCCACCTTAAACAGAATGCACTCAGAAGCATAGAAAAACCTGCTAAGCACCATTACTGAATTGGAGTTTAAATAATCCCATTTTAATTGTATAAGTAAAGCACTTTTAGACCCTGAGTCTTCAACTCCTCCAGGGTTTCCAGTTACACTTAAATGATATTTTGATTATGGTTTGTGAAAATAGAAGAGCCTACTTTCAGTTTTTGCTGAGGCCTTATGGTCATAAATTAAATTCTATTCTATATAAACTCTTGAAATGATATTTAAGATCAGTTTAATGACTTCATTTAGTACTACTAAAAAAGTATTAGCTAGATGCCAGTGTGTCCAAAATTCCTATCTCCAGCTCTGACCTGTGCCTTAAACTCCAGACTTGACTATGCAGTGGTCCATGGGACATGTCCACTTGCTTGTCTAAAGGCATCTTAAAATTAATACGTCCTAAAAGGAACTCTTAGAGTTTCCACTTTAAAACCTGCTCCACCACTGTTTGTCTCCTATCAGTAAACAGTACACCAACCACTCAAATAAACAAGCCCCAAATCTAGGAGTCAACCTTGATTTCTCTCCTCTTCTCTCCTTCCACTTTAAAATCATCAGCAAGTGCTGTCAGTAGCACTTTTTGGACATATCTCACATCCATCTGCTTCTCTCCATCTTCACTAGTCCTATCCCACCCAGTCCAAGCCATCATCATCTTTCCAGGGGTCCTGCAATAGTCTACCAAGTTGACCCTTCTTGTAGTCTTGCCCCTCTAAAACCCATTTTTCAAAAAAAAGAGGCAAAAACAATCTTGTTCCAATTTAATCAGTTCAAATCACTCCCCTGTGAAACCTCTAATGGTTTTCTCCTTATACTTGTGTAAAATGCAAACTTTTTATCATGACCTACAAGGTCCTGCATGATATGACCACTTGCCCATCTCTTCTACCTCACTGTAGACTTTTCTTTACCTTAGTGACTAAGGTGAGCTGCTTTCTGTTTTTGTAAAAGAAACTTCCCACCCCAGTGCCTATGCACTTGCTTAATTCTCAGCCCCAAACATTGCCTGAACCTGCCACTCTCTTCTCCCTCCAGATAGCCACATGATGGGGTCTTTCTCCTTCTTGAGGCTTTAGCTCAGGTGCCAACTCATCAGAGTGACTTTGTTGATCATTTAATCTAAAGTAGCTACGTATATCACCTTCTGCTTCTATCACTTTCCTTTTAATTCATGCAACTAGTTAGTACCTGAAAATATATTATTTTTAATTTTCTCCTCCACTATAATGTAAGCTTTACAAAAATGAGGCCCATCCTTGTCTAATTTGCTATAATATTCCTGATGCATAAAACAGCTCCTGGCATGTAAAAAATACTAAACAAAGAGTCAAGTCATTGTATTCTCATTATAGTGTTTTTCACAAAGTCATGCCTTAGACTGATTTCCCTTCTTTATCGCTCTCTTGAACATCCCATTTTACCAAGAATAACTGACTTAGTTATGTATAAGTTCAGGGGTGGTTTCATTTTTAAGTTGTCAACAAAAAGGTTAAAAGAAAAACCAATACTGAACGATGTTTATAGAGTTGATAGATTCCGATGTTATAAAATAAAGATAGCATTTATGAAACACTTCTGCTGGCAAACGAATTAAACATTTATTTAACAAAGAACACATGAAAAATAAATATTCAGTTTTCATAAAAGTACCAGAAAAATGCTCTCTAGCAAAATATCTGAACAAGATATGGCATTTTATTGCCAGCTTTTGAGCCAGTAGCTCTAGTCTCCTGAGGCTTAAACAGACAAACTTTATAATTCTAGATTTAAAAGGCAACTTTCTCCAATGTTAGAAGTCACTTTCAGGTGAGAAAACAGGTCTTATTTTATAGGTTTAATTATCAGGTTTAACTGAATCTGACAGCCTGGAAAGGTAGAATAAAATAGCTTCAGGACAATAGCACATTTCAGCAAGGTAATGACAACCTATCATCTTTAATGAAATCACATACTTTGGGTTAACGTCTTTGTTTTAGTGTACTATAAAATAAAAGGTGAAAAAAAAATTTTTAATAATCAAACAGCAAGGATAAAGCAAACCAAGTAAGGTATGTTTTAGATGCTTAAAACTCTGCTTCATGAAGACACAATGCTCCAGAAAATTGAAATATGTTATTAAAATGAAAACATTAATTACATGGTTTTATACTTAGCAAAGCACTATAGAATTGTTATACAGAATGCTCTGTTTTACAAATTTTCCCCTTACTGCCAAGTTGAATCTTTAAAAAAATAAGTATAATGGAAATTAAGGGAACATAAGAAACTTGTACTGGCAAAATAAATTGGCACAAAATATTAAACACATCAGGTTCAATCAGAAGCCTCATTAGTATTGATTCAGAAAGTAAAGAATAAAACGTTCAAGTTTTGATTCTTCAGAGTTGATCTATGGATTCACATTGCATTTAGTATAAAATCATAAAATCCAACATTTTAGAAAGAAAATCTGTACAGAGTAGTGGGATATTCTCAAAAAAGAATACCTCCATATGTATTTTTGTACATAAATTATAGGTATTTACAGTTAATTTTATAATTGAATGGATACTTACAGTTTATCTAATACACTGTTTCATGATGTGGCTTTAAACTGTCCAAAATCATTGCATTAAATAACATTAAGTCATACAGTGAAAAATCTATTCACCTTCAAATTCTTTCTCTTTTTTAAAACTCTGTATATCATGGAACTTTGCAAGCATACACAAAACAAAGTAGAACAACAAACCACCATATAACTGGTCACCCAGGTGATTCTCTTGCCGAATTTGGAAAATTTTCAACCATGATTTTTTTAGTACCTTTTCAGCTTGTTTCTTTCTTCTCTTCTGGGACTCCAATGACATGAATGTTAGATATTTTGTTATCACCCCACACATCTTTGAAGCTCTGTTCCATCTGGCAGGGCAGAAAACTTTTAGACAGTAGCACCTCTATGCCAGTCAAACACCACTGAAAACAACTGTGGACCCCACCTCTACCCTCCCCAGCAAAGGTCAAGTGAGAAGCCTAAACTTTCAAATTCAGCAACCCTCTCCCCCACCCCCTGACCCTGACAAAGAAGGCTGAGTAGGAAGCCAGGACTTTCATGCCCACTAAGCAGTAAAAAGACCCACTCCCACCCACATCCTCACCCAGTGTTGAGGCACCCATCCTGAAGTGGTGTCAGAAGAAGCCTCTTAGAGTCAGGACTGTCACCATCGCCTAACAGTGACAAGGCCATCCCCCATACTCGTGTCAGTACAAAGAACAGTGACAAGGCATTCCTACCTCCAAGCCAAAAATGTATCATCACAGACTTAGGGGGAAGTGGGATTTCCTACTCCCATCCCCACCAACAGAGATAAGTATTCTTTCTGCCCCTTAGGTGCCAGAGAGGCTGGGTGGGAAACCTGGACTTCTGATCCCACCTGGCAAAATAAGACTGCATTCCCTGCTTCCCTGATGGAGTAGTAGCAGAGGAAGCCAGCTAAAGCAGCAGTCTGGGGTGTCATGCTCTGAGACTGTGTTCTTTTCCTGGACCTTTGTCTAGAGAAAGTTGACTTCTTTTGGGACGTTTTTTGTCTGAACCCCTTGGTGTTTTTATGTTGCTGGTTTCTTAATCTCCATGTCTGGGATAGATGAGGGAAAAAGAAAACGCAGGGAACCCACCTCCATATTGTTTCTTCAGTTCCAGGGTCCCTAGCCAGTCTGTGTTTTTCTTTACTACTTTCGAGAATCTCCTTATGTTTGTTTTATATATAATTTCCAGGGTTTATGGTATACTTAGCAGGAGGAATAATGAAATATCTTGTCTACTCCTTCTTCCCCCTGGGGCTGGTTTATACTTTCTTTACCTGCCGTTTATTTATTGAAAACGGAGGAATTTTTGTTGTTGTATGTTTTGAAGAATTTCCAACATTCTGGATTGCTGATTGAATATTTTAGTTTTCAGGTAATAATTCTTCTACTTCCTATACTTTCATAAACTGCTAATGGAACTAGAGATTTGATTAGCTTCAGGTTTAATTCTTTAGCAGAATATTTTTACATAGTGCTGTGACCTTCACATCAGGAGATTTTAAACATCAGACACTCTACTTTTAGGAAGGTAAAGATTTATCAGGGAGTTAAGGAGTTGTTGATCTTTCTTATCCATTATATAGTTTCCCCATCAACTTTCTCTGATGGCTTTTGCATTAAATTTTCTTTCATTCATAGTAAAATAGCACACCTTTTACCTAACCACATTCTGAACAAATAGCAATAAAATCAGGGAGTAGCACATGGGTTGTCATGGGTTGAATTGGGAAAACCAGTATAGTGTGAGACTCATTAAGTCCCAAGATGAAAGAGTGGATCTGAACTAAGACCATCCTTTATTCTTCCCACATTTATGAAACTGGTAAATCATTCCAGCTCTCTTAACAGCCTGAGCAAAGGAGTAGATGATGCCATGGGCTATGCTAATAGAACTCTTAAGGTGTGAAGTGGCAGCACTCCTCCCTACAATGGTCAAGAAGCACCCCCTTGGCTTCCTGCCTGCTCTGTAATAGTTTAATAGATAGCTGGCAATAAGATTTTGTTAAACTTTAGCAAAATGTTTGTTTTTTACTGATGACTCCCATTTATGTAGTAAGATACCAATTTTTAATTATAGGACTTCCTTTGACAAAATAAATTTATTGAAATAAAAAAGTGAAGCAGTTCAAAGATTAAAAAAGTAAAGAATCCTATGGTGGACTATACACATTGCAGCAGTTGTAACTGTGTTATTGACTCTTTATCCTGTGTATGGTTTGCAGACATTTTCTCCTGTTCCTAAGGCTGCTTTTTCATTTTGTTGCTTATCTCTTTGGCTGTTTGGAAGCATTTTAGTTTGATGTCATCACACTTGGGCTTTGCTCTTACTGTTACCTGTGCTTTTAGTGTCATGTGCAAAAAATCATTGCCAAGACCAGTGTCAGAGTTCTTTTTCCCTATGTTTTCTTGTAGGATTTTTACTTTTGAAGGTCTTACATTTAAGTTTTTAATCTGTTGTGAGTTCATTTTTGTGAGTGATGAAAGACAACAATCCATTTTTATGTGGATATCCAGTTTATCCACATGATTTGAAGAGACTATCCTTTTTCATTGTGCATTCTTGACACCCTGTAAGTCCAGGGAAAGGAAATCCCAGGGCAAAATACCTCTAAAAACTGAAAACAGTCAAAGGGAGAGATAAAGTTTAAAATTCGTTTATTGCTTACAAACTGCAGTCTGGAGCCTTCTCTCTCTTCTGCTCCAACAGAAGCAAAACCAGGCTCCCTGTTTCCTCTCAGATACAGATAAGCCCTCTGTTGCCCAGGTAATTACCCATTGATATGGAGAACTTCTCTCCACCCCTGAGGATATGCAAATGCACTAAAGCCATACTTCTTTCCACCTCTGAATGCCTATTGATATGCAGATGTACTAAAGCCAGGCAAGATATTCTGGAAATATTATAATTGTATCCACACACCCTCATCAAATGTTATGTGTACATGTGTGGGTTTACTTCTGGGCTTCTGATTCTGTTCTACTAGCCTGTGTGTCTATTTTTATGCCTGTACCAGACTGTTTTGATTACTATAGCTTTGTAATTTAGTTTGAAGAAAGGACGTATGATGCCTTCAGCTTTGTAATCAATATTTTGAGCAGACATTTATGGAGCTCCTACATGTATGGGACTGTGCTGAGTGCTTGATATTAGATTTTCTCATTGAAACACTGAAACACCATAACAACCCTATGAATTAGATGCTATTATTATCTCCTTTTCTAAAAGATAGAGCCTGAGGGTTAAGAAATGTTAAGATAGAGATGTTACATAACTTGCCCAGTAAACCATAACTAGTGGCATTAAAGCTGGACTATCGAATCAGATCCTCCTAACTAGAGAGGAGAGCACTTTACCTCTGCTCAGACTTACCCCTGAAATACTAATTAAGAGCATTCTTGAGTTGGAAAGAGCACAGGTTTAGATTTGAGAGGTCCCTGTGGCCCCAGCTCGCACACTTACAGCTTTATGACCTAATGCAGAGTGTGAATATAACTTTCATCCTTTAAAAACACTTGCTGGGTTTTTGCATTATATTGACACCTCCTATACTATAATTTATTTAATATCTTCTTTAAGTAGGTAACTCTGAAGATAAATAAAGTATACAACAAAGAAAATAGTATCATTAAATTCTTCTTCAATACTGCACAGTGTTTTGAAGGTGACAGTTATGTGCTGCCACCCACCCCTCCATTGTCTCCCCTCCCTCCTTCCCTCTCTCCCTTTCTTTCTCAGATGTTGTTAATAAGTATTATGAAGTCACTAAGGACATGCTAGCACCAAACTGAGACTTTCTCTTTAATGTAATAAGAAATGTTTAAAAAATAATTGAAAAGGGAGTAATATTTAGATGAGGTGATTGTCATTTAATATTGCATATTACCAAATATCACCTTTCATTCTAAGAATGTGTCCCACACTTTGAGAATCACTTTTAAACTCTGAGAATTTTTGTGAAAATTAAGTGATGGAGTGGACATGAAGTCATTCTGTAAATTGAAAGTTCTCTTAGAACTCTTCCCTTCAGACTGAAGAAACATAAACTCATAATTTGGCTGTAACATTAATAGCCCCTTTAGGTCTTCTCCCTGCTACCACTCATTTATGTTTTTTTTTTTCAAAAATCATCTAGAAAATATTTTCAAATGATATAGTGGCTGAGGACTGGGGATATATGGTTAAACTTTACATGAGGCCAAGTAGAAAAGAACCTCCTATTACAAGTCTGGAGAAACAGATGATATGCTATTTATTCTTTTAATAATGGAGTCAGTCAGCAGCTCTTTTGAAACACATGCTATGTGTAAGTCATTCTACAGAGAAAAATCAAATATAATTCTTTACCTCACAGAGCTAAAAGTCTTGTATAGACTATCAAAGCTGAGAGACTCAAGACAAAATGTTAGCCTTGTCAAGACCTTGCTGGATGAATGTTGAATCCTATCTTGGGAATTCTAAATAGCTAGAAGTCCATTTCATCTCATCTGACACCTATTGGGTCCCTGTAGGGCATCAGGTCTATGTTCAGTACTAATTATTTTAGTAGCACATAGCTAGCATGCACAGTATTTACTGAAAATGAGGCTCCATGGTGAATGGCTTTGCACATTTCTCATAACCATCTGTTATTAATCCTTAGTTTATGGATAGGAAATGAAGGCACAGAGCGTGCATATGCCAAGTGGCTGAGTGGGAATTGAACCCTGTTTAATTGACCCCACAATTTCTGCCTTAGCTACTAAGCTACTCACCCCCAAAAAAATCCACCTTGTAGGAGGAGTCCATGTGTTCCATTGCTGCCTGCCATCTTAGAAGGCATGGGGCAGTGCTGAGTTCTGGAGTAATGACAATGTGTCTGCCTTCCTTGTTAACAAGCTTTGTTTGAATCGTTTAGATGGCAGTCTTAATGTTCCTGAAACCTGCTCTGTGTTTGTTTAATTATAATATAGTGTGGCACTTTGACATTTAATTTTCTTGTTTGGTTGTAATTATCTTCAATGAGAGTAAAAGCAGAGTTGTATTATATTTACTTCCTTTCTTCCTTCCTTTTTTTTCTTTTTCTTTTTCTCTTTTTTTTTTTTTCCTTAACATGCAAATCTGACCATGACTCACTGTGCTCCAATGAGCTTCCACTCTGGGTGGCTGACCTGGGGTCAGCCTTAAGGGATGTAGCTGCACAGCCAGCCTGGGTCTTCCTGGTGGGAGCTGGAGGCTGTCGTGCAGAATGAGCATGGCACTGCCGTCGGTTAGCACAGCAGGCTTGCCACAGAGCGTACTGTCTGCCTCAGCAGCTGATGGCGCACCTCGGATTACAGGAAAACCTCAAGAAGACAGCAGGACTCTGCCAAGTGGCCTCTCCTCTTTCATCCAGATAACTAGGATTTTTTTTCAAAACAAATGGCCTTGTCCCTCAAGAATCCCATTTCTCTGGGGCAGGTTTTGTTTGGCCTGGTAGTCATCTTAGGACAATTGCCATCTCTTTAAATCAGGACTATCCTTTAATGCAGTGTTTCATAGAGCAAAACACGTATCTTCCACTCACAGCATTTATGCTTGCATAATGATCTGACCTGAATCCTCACAACAAAGCCATAAGAATTAGTTTCCTATAAGTTAGCCATTTACATACATCTTTGCAATTTTTGCCCATATGCTTGTACTGCCTTATAACCAAGTGTACAGCTCTGTTTTTCTTTCAATCACTCTATTTTTTTAAATAAACACTTTTTTAAAACCATGCAATTATGTTAGAACTCCAAGATATTTAGAAGGGAGAATACAAATCTGTGATGTTCTCATGAATGTACTTCATATCTCTTATCCTTTAGGGTTTTTCATTATCATATTCACTTAATAATCTCTAAATGCCACCAGTCACTGTAGCCCCCCTCCCTTTTTCCATACTTAGGTTTACTATGTAAAAAAAAAACTTTAGCATCACTATGATCCTATGTGATTGGAGCACCTTTGAGTATGTCCTCTATGTCTTCCTTATCCCTCTAGACAGCCAAAGACTCCCCTTTACTAGCCCAGTTTCAGAATTTGGAGAGTGGGTAGAGAAAGAAAGAGTGGGAAAAAAGATAGAAACAGTCAGAGACTTAGTTTATCAAAGAACTGGGCTGGAAGGAGGAGTGAGGGCAATAGGAAGAAAGGTGTATGGGGCAGTGGTTATGCAGGGAACTTGGGGGTTTGAAGTGAGCAGTTCTAGGGTGTGAGAGATTGAGGGGAGAGAAAAAGCTTTGGGTAATATGCTGCTCTGTGTTAAAGGTTGAGTTTCCCAGGAAGGTGACCCTGAGTCACAGACTATAGTACTCATGACATTTATCAGAGAGGAGTTGGAGGAACACCTGGAAAGAGAAAGCAGGGTTGGCCAGAGGAAGAAGATGAGCTACAGTGTAGTCACTAGAAAGACTTCAGCTGACCTTGTAGGAGTTCATAAGACAGGATGATCCTTCAGAGCTATCCCCTGTTGGGTTGAGGGGCCCTGATCTTTGTGCCATTGATCAGTCATTGAATATGGGTTGTCCTTGGAAGAGGGAGCAACTCTGGGTAAGGTGGCCCCCTTCAGCTGAGGCCATCCCTGAAAGCGTGCCGTCTGCCAGTGACATGACCCACAGCTAGGCAAACGTGTTCCTTATTCCCGAAGGGATATCTGGGTGACACATCACAGTATCCACTCCATTTAATATTTTTCATAAGCGCAAGTAAAGTTTGGAGTAACTTTTTAAATATATGTATATTTTTTGAATGGTGCACTTATTTATAGTGTGACTCTACAGAAACTTAGCCTCATTAGTTCCCAGGAGTTAACTAGATTTTTGTCCAGAAACCCAATATTAGATTCCCAGAGCTATTAAGAAATCTGCTCACATAACACAAATTCCCATAAATAGAAAAGAAAAGGCTTAGAGAGAAGTTTTTATTATATTTTATTTTATTTGTTTTTATTGTATTTTAATAAAACAATCATTCTGACCTTCAAAATCAGTCTTTTGGCCTTTTCATGAGGAGATTCAGATGTTTGGCTATATCTGGGTTTTTACTTTTATCAAATTATGATCAGCAAGAGTGAAAGTTGTGATCTCTTTGGAGTTGCTGACAGAGAAATTAGGAATAAAAGAATGTCTTTTACTGAGTAACCCCCTGTATATACTGCATTGTGAAAAAGTATATTAAATGGATGAAGTGTGGGTTTGGGCTCCATTTTTAGACAAGCCACTTTTGGTTCCAAATAAAAAATAAGGGAAAAAGGGAATTATTAGGCTCTACATGACTGGGAAGAGTCCAAATGATGCTGTCAGGTTGACTTCTCTCGGGCAGCTTCTCTCAAAGATGGCTATTAATAGTATGGGGCTTACATCGTCCCAGCTTAAGTGCTGATCTTCTACCAATGGTTCGAGCCAATTCAGTGATATTGATGTTCTTTGGCTCTGATTGACTCATGTAAGTCATATGTTCATCTCTGAGCCAATCACTGTGGTTGGGAGGTAGTATGTCCTCATTGGCCAGGTGGGTGTTATGTGGGAAGCCAGGGCCTCCCATCAGTCCCTGGGCAACCCTGTGGATTCAGAGTACAGTAGGGGTGATTTGCCAAAGGAAAATCAGCATGCTTTTAATTTTTAAGTAGATATATGGATGTCATGCAAAACACCAGATCCTGCTATCTTTTCAGACCAAAGTCAAAACTCTACCTCTGCCACTTTTATTTGGCAAATCACTTACTTTTTTCTTTCCCCTCACTGTTTTTGTTTAAAGTAGGGCTGATAATTCTGACTTGGCAGGTTTGGTGTAAGGATTGTTGTTAATGTGTACATAAAAGCTCCTTGGAACATAGGAGGTGCTTGCTAATTAAGAACTATCATTATAGTTAATAGTAAGCACTCTCGGGGCTCTATACTGGCGTTTCCAGGAGTACTATCTCACTGTCGATTAGAAACCTTTGAAAGCCTTTTAACTGCACCAAATACTAATGCCTTCCACCTTTTTCACAGGAAACTTAATACTGCCTTAATATCATGAAGAGAAAAACACATGACATCTCAGCATTTTCCACCCTACACACAAATTCGCAACAGGGAAATAGTTCTTTCTCTAAAGATCACGATAAGCAAGTGTATTTTGTAGCCTAATTTTGAATCTTAATCAAAAGCCTGAATAGAAGTAGATGGAATTTCAGTCAGGCCTTTCTCTTGAGGGTACATTTAGCAAATCAGACACAAGAATACATCCTCCAAATGGTGTCCAGGTGGCTGTTAAATACATCAAAGGCAGGAAACCCGTGAAAGGATGAATGACTATAACATTCAAGTGTGATGGGTTTTGATGTGAGTAAATGAAAGGTTAGAGATAAATGAGGCTGTACACCTGAAAGAAAGGGCTCTGGGCTGATCCCTAAAAGAGGATATGGTGTCATTGGTGACTGCTTCCTGAGGGCATGTGTCTCACTTGCCGTTGTGGGAATACAATGCCAGCAGCAATGTGTGCAAGGAAGTAGGGCAGTGTGTGGTGGGACAAATTTGGGCATGCAGGCTGTTGTGTAAACTTGGGCAGTGTCTTAATGCCCTAGACCTCAGATTTGTCATTACTTCACGTGTCCTAGGGATACTCTGGCTCCAACCTGTTTGGTTTTTTTTAACTCTCTTTAAAATGCACCTCCGCCTGAACTTTCTCCCACAATTTTCCCTGTTCCTGGAATGCTCGTCTTTAATTTCTCCCAACTGCTCAGCCAAGCCCTTTTCCTTCTTGGGAGCTCCCTCTGCTCTCCTGGGTTTCCTTATGCCCTTCACAGCTCACTGTACTCCTGCAGAGCCCTCCAGAGCCCTCTGCCCTCTTTCTGTGTTTCCCCTTAGACTGTTAGTCCCATGAAGCTGGGGGTCATGTCCAGTATGCTCCCAGTTATATGCCCAGTGCCAAGGATAGTGCTGGGCCATAGTAAGTCCTCAATATTTGGGGGATGGATTAATATCAACATTAAAATGAGATATGCTGGATTTTATCACAACCCAAGTGTTTCTAATAATAAGCTTTTGGCCTATTTATGGGGGAAAATATCAGGGATGACTCTTGCTAGAATTCTCTCCATGTCTATTCAGAGCTCTAGCCAGGCTTACAAATGATCTCGTGGGGCTCCTATCTCCCACTTGTCCTTCCCAGTCCCTCTCTGGGGTCCACCTTAAGGCCCACCTGGGGACTCTGCCTAACTGTGACATGGGAAGTCCATAAAACTTTTGCTGAAGTGTTTTTTTATGACTCTGCATCTCGTATAGGCATTTATTTGGCTTTCTGAGGACATTTGCATTGGTTAGTCAGTCTCTAATGGTCATCTACTGAGCATCACTTTCCCCTCTCCCTGGATGGAGGAATTTGGCCTCATGTTTGTCTGAATCTGAAAAATTCCCTTCTGAATGTCAGTTGTATCAGTAGCACCACTAGCATCCATTACCGTGTGCTTCATACTATGTTAAAGGCATAATAGTTGCTAACACTTAGAAGAACTATGTACCAGACACACCCACACACATGTATGTACTATTCATACATATATATGAACTCATTTAATTCTCACAGCAATGCTTTAATGTGGGCACAATTAACATATCTCATAGATGAGAAAAGTGAGGCAAAGAAAGATTAAGTAGCTTGTCCATGAAACAGGAAGATAGTGGCAGAGCCAAGAGTCTGCTTTTTTAACTCTCATTTTACAAATGAGAAAGCTGAAACTTACAGAAGTAATTTTATGTACACAAAGTCTCCTGGCTAGTAAATAGCAGAGGCAAAATAATAATTCCGGTGTTCCCGAGTCTAGCCCTTTGATCACTGACGACCATGCCCATTGCCTTTTACTAAGCTATACTGCCTCTTATCAGGAATGAGCATTGAGCAGAGCCTTCTAAGTGTGAGCTCATATTGTAATCAATCTCCAACTCCATTAGGAGTTGCAACACTACTGCCTAACCAAAATGCACTATCAATATTTAATATTTGGGTAATGATAATTTTACCATGGAGAAGAGAAGGCACAAGTCCCAGAAATGGTGGAACACATCCCTCCTTCTTCAAGGTCTTGCATTAATACAAGCAAAGTGAAATATTAGATTGCCTAATTCCAAGCAGTGAGAGTCAAGTTTTCAGAAGTGATATAGCTCTCTGGTTTCAGAGGCAACAATCAAATAGGTTCTCAGGTTACACAACCGCACACAAATTCTCCAAATTACTATTTTCCATCCTACATCTGCCCAACCAGAGAAATGACCATATGTACAAAAGGACCCCTACAATAAGTCTGTTCATGACCTTTGAAGAAATGTTATTGGGTGTCTGTGTATGTCTGTTTATGGAATCTTGGAAATCTGTTTTCTTTCCTGTACTCTTGAGCATCATGTGGTAAGTAGAACTGTATCTTCATAAGGCTGTTATAAGAATCCAGGCAGATAATGCATGGGGAAAGTACTTTGAAAACTGAAAAGTTCTGAACAAATGGAAAGCAGTATTATATTATCATTATCATCCCAAGAATTCAGTTACTCCTCAGGTGCCTCATGGTTCAGCCATAATATCTAACACAAGTGGAAACTTCTCTTTTTTTGGGAAAGTGATGATGAACTAAGCCTCTGTTTTCTTACTGGGGAATGCTGTCATTCAGTAAGCAATGTTTCTTTTTCTTTTTATTAGCCTTTATTTGCACAAGTAATTTTTGAATGAATTTATGTGCCAGAAATTCCTTTTTTCCCATTTATGTGGAAATGTTTCCATTTTTCCCATCTGTGTGTGGAAAGAGCTATTCTAAAATATCATAGGTAATTCTCCAATTTTTCTTGGAGAAATTCCCCAACTCCCATCTGCCTGCCTTCTTCAGAGGCAAGCACCATAGTGAGTATACTGTGATTCTAATATACTTTTTAATGCCTTTCTATACATAAATATGGCCCTGGAAAACTTCTAGATGGTGTGGTTGGGAGTCTTTAGCATAAATGATATCATCTGTATGCATTGTTCTGCAATGTGGACTCAACCACAAATCAATGAAAAATACATCTTGAATATTTATTTGTTAGTTATATATAGACCAAAGTCACTCATTAGAAAAGTTATGTGATATTGAACAGGATTAGAAACACCAAAATATATTTTACTCACTTCCTTACTGATGTCTATCTGGATTATTTCCTTTTTTGTTCTGTATTATAGATAGGGTTAAATAAGGTCTCATGCATGTCTCCTAATGCTTGTATGTGAATGAAACACAATTATTGTGTCATAGAGTATATCAGTCTCCAAAGTGGCTGTACATGTTATATTTATTCATTTTACTGGTGTTAGAAAGTGACTGTTTCCCCACATTATCATGGGTCTTTTGTGAAATTTCTTTATGTTTGTTAATTTAATATATTATATAATAAATGGTGTTCTGTTTCTGTCCCCCCGTTATAGACTTTTCAATAGCCTTTATTTGTCTGCTGAACTTTTTCTTATTGATTTGTAGAAGTTCTTTACAGATTATGGTTAATAACTTTATGTCTGATACATAAATATTTTCTAATTGGGTATTGTTTTAACACCTATCTAAAAGTATATACAAATAGAATTTTGGGAACTGTGATAAAGTGTAGATACTTTCATTTCATCTTTCATATCCCCATATAACTGTATCCTTCTGAGGAAGATCTTTGAACTCCCAAATCAGGTCAGGTCCCTTGGCATACCACTTTAATGACATGCCTTTTCCTTCCTTGCATTTGTAATACTAGTTATTTTCCCAATCATTATTTTCATATCTGTTTCCTCTATCAGAATGTAATCTACCCAAGTTCAGGATTGTGCTTAATGTTAGCCAATACATTTCCTCAGATCATAGCACTATCACATAGTAGATACAAAATAAATATTTGCTTAGCAATCAAATGAGCTTTGGAATAGGATGGACCTGAATTCAAATATAAGCTCTTCCTCTTTCCTAGTTGAATGACCTTGAAGGAACCTCTTAAACCTCTTTTAGCCTAAGTTACCTTACCTGTAACACATTTTGTAATTCCACTTTCTGTCCTTCCTTTTTAAGAAAAACTTATGACATGAGAGTTTAGCTAAAATTAAGTCTTGTTTAGACTCTGTCCAAGGAATTACTAGAAAACTGGAAACCTATGCTCACATTGAAGATTTCTTGGTTTGGACCCTGAGAACGACATTAAATGAGACTCTCAGTCTATTTAACTTTTTGTTCTTGCTCTCTTGAAAATTGGGCAATTGCATCCACAATATTTTTTTCTTTAACATGACAAAATTTCTTACGTTTAAAACAAATTACTCTCAATTTTTCTGGGTCAAAGAGGCCATTCAGCTTTCTTCAAGAGAAAATGCTACCCCAGTTTCCCTGAACAGTAAGTATGCCAAGTTCTTATAGACCACACTGCCAAGATACAACCAAGTAAAGCTGAAATACCAAGTCTCACTCTGTTCAGAATCACTTTTCCAGAATTTCTGCTCTGAGAGAATAGAGGTATCTTCAAAGAAACAAAAATGCCTTAAGCAATCATGCTTTAAACATTTTTCTCCCCAAATCCAATATTAACCACTAAAGCAATTCTGTGCATTAGCATCAGATAAAGTTTGCAATTTTCTCATATTTATGGGCAAAACTTACCAAATAAAAATCTTCAGTATAAATAGGTGCTTCTATCAAGTGATAGATCTTCTAGTCTATACCACTATATTTTTAAAAGTGTGTTATTTTAATCCACATATAGTAGTAACAGGTTTAAAAAACTCTAAATCAGGTTTGTTCCAGGGCCTGACAACTGATTATCCAACAGTTGTAAGGGAAGAATTATGCTGGGTGCTGGTGTATGGCTCCAGTTTCCACTTTTTTCAGAGAATTGTTGGGTTGCTCTCCTGCTTTGCGTAAAACACAGGATTATTGGAGACAATCCTACCAAAGCAATTTGCACATCGCTTCTCAACTTATAATAAATTCCCAGAAATAGAAATAAGCCTTCATGACTCTTAATATGTGAATTTATCCCAATGGTTTTCCAAAAGGATGGCTCACATTTTCAATGCTGCAGGCAAACTATGTGCAGTAATGATAATAACAGTAACAAAATCGGTGGTTTCTGTTTGCTGAGTGGTTATTGTGCACCAGGCACTGTGCTAAGACCTTTACACACATTATTGTACCTGAACCTTATTACAACCATTTGTGGTAGATACCATGATATGCTTATTTCCAAATGGAGATGATGAGATTCAGAGAAATCAGAGAGGCTAAGCAAGTTGCCTAAAGTCACATAGCTCATGGGTGTTATCTTTTCATTAAATGTGAACTGATAAAAGTAATAACTAGCAGTAGCAGATAACAAACACTGAAAGCTTAGCATATATCAGGCATTGTATGTATATACATTATATATGTTATATGTACATTATTACTCGGTGTGTGTAGCTTTATTACAATGTATGTAATTATCTGCACTGGGTGTTGTACTTCAGATTTTCTTCTTTTTTTTCTTATTTAATGGCACAAAATGGGATTTTTTTTCTAATTATCTTTTTGTTGACTGTGAAGATGGTATTCTTCTATTTTATAGCTTCAATTACTGAAGTCCTAGAAATGCAGTGCATCTATCTAAATCCCAGCTCTCCATTGTACTTAATCCTTACTTCAATTTTCTCATCTCTCATAAGAATTAAATGAGTGAAAACATGTAAAGCATTCAGAGCAGTTCCTGGCCCACAGTAAGCAGCCTAATAAGGTTGGCTATTACATAATAACAACTGATAATAACCACATAACCAACCGTGTATGGTTGAACTCCCACCGAGATACTGGCTATCATTGGGTTGCATAGTTAGCTCCTTGGGAGGTTTATACCTGCACACCGGACAGCCCCTTGCATGAGTTCAGCTCCACAATTAATTCATTCTGGAGCTGGTGTGCTCCCTCTTTGAAAGGACTTTCTGATTGCCCTTCAATTCAGTGATTCATTATATCACAAGGCTCTTCAAGGTCTTTCTTCTAAAAAATGCAATTAGCTTAAAAATTAAACTTCAAGAGCTTCCATTCTGAAAAAACAAGTTTTATAAAAGTGAAAGCTGAGGAATAAAATTGTAAAACCAACTCTGTGGGCAACTCTAGAGACAGAGGGAGGGAGAAGTTTTCAATCACCCCTTCCCAAGACATCCTAGATCAGTATCCTTTTCAGAAGCAATATTAAGCTTCAAGCATCACCTGTTTTTCAGCTAACATCTTAAGTTCCCAGATTGACAGCATTCTTTTTTCTTAACACATCAAGAACACTCCTGGGTAAGTCCCTGGGCTGTCAGTTCTTTAGTTTGAAAAGGTGAGTGAGGGAGGGCCAAGTTCTCCCTCCATCTCAAGGACCACCAATATTAAGAATCCGACAAAAAGGAAAACAGTAAAATTTAAATATTTCATACCTCTGTTGCATTTTGTTTTCTTCTCCTGGAAGGACTCCATAGGCAGAGGCCCATGATTTCAAGCTTCTCTAGGACTAGAATAAGGACAACAATCTAAATCCTTAAGGACATTGACATTGAAAATATGGTAGGGTAGGGTAGCTAGTTCTAGAAGGCTTTAAAGGAGAGAAAAAAGAGAAAGTGCCCAATTGTGTGACAAGATATCTGGGAGTAGGTTGGCACCACTATTTACTGATACTCAGAGCCAACCATCTAACCTCTCTTGGGAATCATAGATCTGGAAAATAAGAGTACATTTAAATAGGTGGTTTTTAAACTTTGTAATGCAGTGGGACCCTTTCAAAAATCTTAGTTGGAACTCTGAGGTATAAAAGAGATAGAAATTGAGCTATTCTGATTAAATGTATCTGAGGGGCCCAAAGTTCTACCTAATTGGCCTCCACTTCACTTACTCCTTTCCTTCCTTTTCTCTCCTCCGCTACCTTCTCATCTTCCTCTTTCTGGAAGCTTCTGAGGTAACTTTGAGGAACTCCTGGATGCAGAGGATCACTGTTACAAAATCACTGCTTTCAGCAATTCTTAAGGCCTTTTTAGTTCTGAAGATCTAGTATATCAGAAGCCAGGCCAATAGTAGGCCATCTAGCATGGTGTAGAAGAAAGGCTGTCTGTCACCATGGGAATTAGGCAGGCTTGGGTTTCATTCCATGCTCTGCCATTGATTAGCTGTATGACTTTGGACAAGTCAGTTTTCTTCTTTACAGAAACTCTTCTCTCATCTGAGGAAGATAATGTTTCCTCAAAAAATATAATAGCCCATGGATAATATTTAAGAGATATTAATTCTCTTCTGTGTCCCAAGAATTGTCTTTGGAGGAAATAAAAAGTGGAATTGAAACAGGCATTCAGATAGCCTCAGCAAAGAAATTTTGGGGGTTATGTAAAATACTTATAACATAAGGGAAAACAGAATCTTCAATTATCCCTGGAGATGAAGAGAGGAGGGTAAAGCTTTTCACTGTTCCAAGAGGGTGTGATGAAGAGAAGGGGCAAAATGTTTCCTAGCAAAACCTAGGATACAAAATGATCAAGTGACCAATTTACTTCTGGGGGCATGACTCACTACTCCAAGTTTGGTGGTGGTTCTTTTCCTTTTGTAAATGAAATCAATTCCCAAATGAAGAAGGACTCTGAAATCAAAATAGGACAAAGTGACTGCATAAATAGACTATGGGGCAGGTTTCTTAGGAACAATGCCTTTAAAAAGATGTTGAGTTAATAGTGGAAGCAAATGGAATCTTTTGGCTCCATTAATGAAAGCATGGTCTCTACAACAAGGTATGCTCTCTTTACTCTGCTACTTCACACACACATGAAGGACTGTATTTCAATATGGCCACTTTAGGGTATACTTTCAGAAGAATCTGTCAGGTGATAGAAGCTAAATGATGTGGGAATCAAAATTGTATCCCATGAGGGTGAGATTTTGAAGGGTCTGGATACCCAGGTTAGGAAACACTTCTAAGTGTAACTTCTTGGACTAAGAAACTAAGACCCTTCTTGAAGGAGGAAACAGGAACACACGACTGCTTTTGTGGTAAGGAAAGCTTCATCAGGACCTATAGCTAGAATGAATTAAATGCAAAATGTTAGAAGTTTCTACAACTCTGCACCATTCATCTCCAGATTCAGAGCCTTGGAGGAGGCCTGATTACATCTGCTCGGTCATAACAACTGCACACTGAGGCATAAAAAGGATCCAACTGTGCTGGACTAGATCATCTTGCCAACACTTTACTGCTTCCCAAGTAACACAGTTATGCATCCACAGTCTTGGCCATGTGACTTTATAGTAGTTCCTCTCACTAAAGTATAATTTTTGTATCTTGATTTTGGATACAATTATATAACTTGCTTTGACCACTTGAATGAAGTAGAAGTGAAAGCATGTCAGTTCCTAGTCTAGGCCTTAAAAGGCTTCCTGTATTTCTGCTTACTGCCATGTTTTGTGCCTCTGCCATGTCCACAAGTAGAAAATGCCTCAGCTACTCTGCTGTTCACTGGAAATGACAGTCACAGAAAGCAGAGCCATATAGCTGAGCTAACCCCCAGCTCATTGTGTAGAGGAATGAGTGAGCTCAGCCAAGATCAACAGAACCATCCCAGCTGACCTGTAGATGTGAGGAAAAGAATGCTTATATTTATATGCAAACAAGATTGTGGGGGCTCTTACATAGCAATAGCTTTTCACTGTTCCAAGAGGGTGTGATGAAAAAAAGGATAATATGGATATTCTCCCAAAATAAAATGCTGCAGAAAGGGGAAGTGAAAGGAGAGCTGTCAAAAATAAAAAATTAAAATGAAACAAACCCAAAAGGAGGAAATGCCCACTTAAAATGCCATATAAGTGTCATGACCCAGGAAAAGAACTAGGACCAATGTGTATAAGAGCTATAGCGAGGCCAAATGGCTTGATACATGTGATGGACGATCCTCTGAGATTGTTGCAAAGGAAAACAAAATTGGCAGTAGAGTGACCAATGGCAGAGGCAAGGCAGTGGTACAGGAATTAAATGTAATATACACAGAAGGCTGACTAAGAAGAGGTTTGAGAGTGAGATTTTTAAAACCTACAGGGCTTTGAAACCTGTAATGCAGGTAGGTAAAGGAAGAGAGATAGAAAGATGGAATTCATGCACTCATGAAGGTATATTGACATCAGTGAGGGGTGCTACAAGGGACATGTCAAAGCAAGCACCCAGCAAGATCATTGGGTTTGCTGATGAGTGACCTGCAGGTGTGCACTCAACAGACTGGCCATGAACCAAATAAATGCTTGCTGAAAGCCATTCAGTTAAGAGCATGCAATTGCTATGGTCAGTTAGAAGTAAGAAGAAAAGGAAGGTGATGCTCATATTTACCATAAAGTAGAACTGTATCAAGGAGAGATTAGGAAATGCTACTCCAGTCACAGGCCATTGGTAGTCAGTCCTCACTACCTCCTACCATATGGTCAGTGAACTGGCTTTAAGACAAAAGCAAGAGGATAGGAGAAAATGCAATAAAGCCTGGTTGTCTGAAGGCTAGCTTACCCTGGCTGTCTGTGCAAATTCTGAGTTTGATTGACTATGAACTTTTTAGAGAGTTGTGTGTCCAGCCCAGAGCAGAGAACAAACTGTGGGATCAAATTAATGGTAGAACTTTTGTTCTGAGCTATTCTATGATGAAGATAGGCACATACCTGGCACTGTGCCTGTATTCATGGTGGACATCACTGCATGACTGCACTTTTTTGCAAAGTCTAAATGTGGACTTGGGAATCCTTATGGGAATCAAAACATTGCTCCAAAGAGCTGCTATCAATGTATCAGAGATGTAGTGCAAGGTGAGCCCTATTTGCCCTCCCTAGGATCTGTCTCTCTCAGATTTAACAAATTTTTGACCTATAGGTGATGAAGAAAGTAGTGTCCTTGGCAGGGAAAATGCCTAAAAAATAAAATATTTTCCATTCTGTTGATCCATAGAGACACATGTTGCTCCCTTGAAACAAAGAGGACCTACTGTTCATCCTTAATTTCATATAGTCAAGCCTATCTGCTCATAAAGGGAGAGCATTATTTCAGAGGAAGGAGCCCTACTCTCCTGGGTACAGATAGAGTCAGAAGCATGGAGGAGGCGTTTGAAGATGACCACTTTCTAAATCAGGTAATACTGGCATTTGGGGCTACACAGTTCTTTATGGTGGGAGTTGTCCTGCACGTTATGGGATATTTAGCAACATCCTATGCCTTTGACCCTGGTGGCACTCCCCATTAAATTGTGACAATCAAAAATGTTTCCAGCCATTGTCAAATTTCCCCCAGGATGGGGGTGGGGGTTGTCACACTCTCTCCAGTTCAGAACCATTGCTTTAGATGATTTTTTTTTTAAATCATGGATTAGAAATCCAACATGAATCCAGTTCCCATCTCAAAATAAGGTGGTACTTTATGACCCTCTGTCCATGATGGTAAGAACCCTAAAGGATTCTAAAAGTTCTCCTTTTAAGATTTTACTGTATTAACCCCTCCCCCTCTTCAGGAAAAAGGGCCAGCCTATTTGTGACTGTGGGCCTAGCTAGGGAGACTCCTTCCCATTCTGATAACTCTATGATGTTATCTCAGTGTATACATTAACACATTTAATCCTCATGATAAACCCATGAAGTGGGTCTTTAACAGAAGAGAAAACAAAGGTACCCAGAGCCTAAGCTAACTTGCTCAAGGTCATACTGCATGCATATGGAGAGTCTGAGATAGGAAACTGGATGTTCTAGTTTCAGAGCCCACACCGCTAACCATCAAACACAGGAAGACAGAGGAGTAGCATGGTTAAAGTCCCAGAGGTGTGAGAGAACGTGATCTCAAAGCTGGAAGGAGTCCGGACGTATTATGCAGAGAGAGCAAAGAGGGTGGCAAGTGATTTGAAGCAAACAAGGTACAAAGGAGCCAAATCAAGGGAGATCTCATCAAAAGAGTGCATTAGCAAACTCTGGGAGTCCTTCTTAACTGACCACATGCTTACACTGCGGATTAACAACAGCAATCTGATAATCTACTGGGTGATTTAATTACTTATGACCACGTCCAATTTTTCAGTTGGTAATATTTAGAAAGGTGTTCATGGTGGCTGCCCTCCTTCTAACCACCATTTACAGGGAGAATGAAAACACTGAGCCCAGGTGTTTAGCATCCTGGTTTGTTTTATTTTTTTGAAAGAAAGGCAATGGCACTTTAGTTTTTATCCTGGAATAGATGGTTTGTCCAGCTGTAGATTCTGTACAAAGGAAGCTGAATGTTAATTAGATGTCAACAGTAATTATGGTGATTATGTCTTTTGAATAGCTATTGGGAATAGCTAGATCCACATCTAGAATGTGATGTGAATGACATTTTAATAGTTTTTAAAAGAAAAAGAGAGCAGCCTGTAACTAAGAAAATTACAGTGAATAGAATTATAGTAAAATAGATTTCTTAACAAAGCACTGTAACAATGATAATAGTCACACATGAAGTATATAGTATATATTAAGGAAAAATCATGAGAAAAGTTTTTGAGACAGGATCCTTTATTTAAAATAAAACCAATTATCTTGACTCCTTGCCTCTAGGTTTCACTCTAGTGTTTTAGGCTATATGTATCTTTCTGATTTTTCCTTAGAACTAGGTCAGATCACAGTTTTTTTATAAACCTGTCATTTTAATGATATTTTAATTAGATGCTTTTTATCTACTATGGGAACTCTGGTACTGTAATAACTCACATGACCATCCCCTTCATAAGATAATTTTTTATTAAGGTATCATTGATATACCACCCTTATGAAGGTTTCACATGAAAAACATTGTGATTACTACCTTCACCCATATTATCAAGTCCCCCCATACCCCACTGATGTCACTGTCCATCAGCGTAGTAAGATGCCACAGTCACTACTTGCTTCACAAGACATTTTTATTGAATGAATTTATTTTAAAATAAAAATCACAGGTTGTAGTATCCGTATTTACGGGAGATATTTATCCTGTTTTTATATGGAAGGAGTCTTCCTTTTTATAAAAAAATGTAAGTCACTGGATTCTTTTAAATAGAGCAACTAGAAATCTCGGGGGTAAGGTGCAATTAACCTGCCCTCTCAAGTCAGAATTTAAAAATCTACAAAAGGGAGAGACATTGTACTGACTCTTTTTAATAACAAATGAGAAGCCAGCAGTGTAGATGAACATACTAGCATATATTTAGTCATACAGTTAACAAATATTTGTTGAGCACCTACAACGTGTCATATATCATGAGATGAGTGGTTCTGGTTTTCTTTTCAGAACACACTGCTGCCTCTCAAAGAGAAAAGGAAGAGAGAAGTGCACAAAGCAAGGGGACATTCAGGCAGAAAGAAATGAGGGTTAGAAAAATGGGAAAGAAGGAAGGCTTTAGTGAGTACAGAATTTGGAGCCGGGCAATCTTATAAGCAGGTCTCATTAGAATAGCAGGAGTCTCTTCTCTTCACATTGATAGCAAGTTCCTTGATAGTGGGAATGTATTCTATTAACTTTAGTGCCCCACTTTGAACTCTCCAACAATTAGAAGTCGGGACCAGAACATAAGTTCCAGTCTAGATATTTTTACTGCTGGTAGAAGTGAGTGGGTGCCCTTTGGATTGTCACAGATCAGTCCACGTTGAATGATTGAGACTCCAAGGAGTGTTAGTTTCCCTCTGAATTTTCTTGGAATAGAAGATACCTTGGAAGACAGAAAATACCTGACAGGTTACAAAGTGCAGGAAGTTTAAATGATTTATTTACTTACTGAGAGTCCCTCATGTACCTGGGGATAAAGCTTACACAGAGTCATTTCCATTGTATCTTGGTTTTCCGTGGAGAAATTACATGAACAGTTTGGGACTGATGCTGTAATGAACCATTGCAGCATAGACAGGAGTGGCTTGAGAGTAATAATGCTGTGTGTCCAGATGGCTTCTTTATCTCTGTTGTTAACACAGTGCCTAATTCATAGCAAGTGCTTAAAAAACTGCTTGAATGAGTGAAGGATAGCAAGAATTACCAGCAACTTATTACTGTATAATAAAGGGGCAATGTAATAGAGTGGTCAAGCCTATGGAAGCTGAGCTCAGACTGGGTTGAAACCGTCCTAACTCCATGTTTGACATTTAGGTCTCTTGCCTTCAGTTTTCTCATCTATAAAATGGAGTACTGATATAAGATATTCCATTTAACATGCTTAATAAATCTTGACGTATATTAAGTACACAATGAGTGTTAACTGCTATTTATTTATCAGTGTTAATAAGCTACATGTGAAATGCCTTCTTGTAATCTTACATAATTCCCCAAAGATATGTTTGCTCAAGGAAAAAAAAGGAGAACACGTACAGAAATCATTTTATTTTTGAGAGATGGGTCCAAAGGCGCAACTTAGTCTTGATGGGAAGCAAGACAAACAGGATAAGTAGAAACCTACTCAAAGTTAGACTCTAACCCAGAGTAGGTGTCTCTGTTTTCCCACCAAACTACAGGTGCTAGGGGCTTCCCTTCAGTAGGCCATGCTGATAGCAATGGCCTGCCTTCCAGAAGGTTAGAGTACCCAGCTCCATTTGAAGGGGGAAAGAATGTCCGCTGGATTGGGGCTCAGCAAAGATAATGGACATACTAAGGACATCTTTCTGTTGATTTATTCACAGGAGTCTTTAGAAAACTGGCTAACTTTGTTCCTCAGAATGGCAACATGTAGTGCTCACACAAATGGCAATGGCATTCCACAGGTTTTAGCTTGGCCTCCCCTTGGCTCCCCATAGGGAGTCTCACAGCCTCTGTTCTACCTCTTCCACTCCTATTCACAAAGTCTTTCCTCTCTACCCCACCAATCTTCCCTAGGATTTTGTACCCACTATTCTCTTCTTCTCTTACCTACCCCATGAAGACAGGTGACCCTTCCTTTGTCTCCCTATAAACCTATCAGTCTGCAGCTTTCTTTCCTCTTATTCCAATATGATTATAGCATAAGCCCTGTATCGCTCATTCATTCCTCAGAGCCTTGCATTTAGATTTTCAAAAAGCCCTTTCTTCTCTCATCAAAACTCCTTACATATCATTCTGATGTGGGCTTCAAGAACATATTTTGGCATTCAGTAAAAGTAAATATCATTTTTTGTTGTTGTTCTCTTTACATTTCTGCTATAACCAGTTCTCCTTGAAGCAATGTGGTACCTCTGACTGACAGGAGGAAGGGTCATGATAAAGGAAGGAAAGAAAGGCACAAAGATTGCTACTTCAAGATCATATATTTTTGTATCACATCCATTCAGTAACATAGAGGCTGTCATAGAGAAAAGGCAAGAATGGAGTGAGATAAGTCTGCAGTGGTCCTGGGGAGTCAGGAAAGACTATGCAGATTTTGAAAGTGCTTTTAAAGAGTTTTGTATTTTTCTCGAAATCAAAAGGAGGCTATTGAAGTGTTTTAAGCCATGTGGTAACACTATCAGACCTGCATTTGAAATGCCATGCTGACTATAGTGGGGACAGTAGATGGGGTATGGGAGTGGAATGAATATAATAAAGTGGGTTAAGTGGCTATTGCAATAGTCCAGGCATAAATGGGTTGCTAAATCAAGCTAAAAGATTGGCAGGAGAGGTGGAGAGGAAGAAAATTGGTGAACTTCCGAATGAGCTAGATAAGGAATGTGTGGTGACTCCAACTTCTCTGATGTGGGGAATTTATGCAGGGACCATTAGAGTAAATCAGACCAGGCAGCAAGAGTGGGGATAATGTTTTCAGTCTTGTAAATGCTGAGATTGGGGTGTCTTTGTAACATTAAGATAAAAAAATAAGTAGGCAGTTGGATATGAGGGTGTGAAACTCCACAGAGAGTTTTGCACTGGCTATGTCTCTTTATTGATCTTGAAAGAAGAATGTTCTGAAGTTAGAATCTGACTAAATCCAGACTGGAAAACACAAGTTTGGTACATTCATCCATTGTTCAGTGTAGTTTTATCAAGCATGTACCTTGTGCCAAGCATGGATATGGAGTCAAGAAGGAGACACTGACCTAAAGGAGGTTGCAGTATATATATGTAGTATTTTTGTTGATAAAGAGAAGGTTCAATGTACACACACAATAAAATGTAAGGAATGGATGTATGCACATAATTCTTTTAACAGGCACATTTTGGAGGGTATACTTTAAGTTTGGTGTGCAAGAATGAGTTGTATTCTAGAAAGGGGGACAGTACTGCAAAGGCTTAGGGACGTGGAACAGTACATTGTTCTTAGTGAATCCTAAATATTAAATATGGCTGAAGGAAATAAATTGGAGGCTGGGCAGTAGTGGAGGACAGTAGAAATTTAGGCAGAAGGCTGGTATCATCAATCCTATAAGCATTTTGACCTTTAACCAAAGAATTGCCAGGTGTTGCTGAGACATTTCATGCAATGGGAGAAGGAAACAGATTTGTGCTTTATGCAGAGAACTGCTGGAGTCATGGTGGATGGCTTTTTAATGAGAGATCAATATCCAATATCCAAACTTGCTTTCCACATTTTTTAGTACGTGGATTTTACATTTATTTTACGTTCAGTAGGTGGAGATTTTAGGGCTCCAGTGTTCACGTCATTATCTTATTTCATTTGAAGCACAGCAATTGGAAAATGCTACAAATCAATGTACTATTGTACTTTATCTTTTTCATGGTTAATTTTGATAATGATCACAAAATGGCATTGGCTTGCTTACTTGTTAGAAGCTATAAAGTAACCGTCCTCATTAAGGTACCATTTGCCTATCACAAAGCAAGAGGTACAGTGTGTCTTTAATCTCTCTTTAATTGATACACATTACCTTCTATTATATTTCATGACTCACCATGTCTTGACTATAAGTGATTTGAACTATAATGGTTTCTTATCTTTCTGCCACAATTTTCCATAGTCTCAGAGGGTAGCTGTCAATGAGCATGTTGAAGAAAAAGTTTGGGTTTGTTTGATCTTAATTTAAATAATGAGTAAATAATTGAGAATCCTAAGAAGTCCCTGAAGGCTTATATAATGGCTTATTTGGTCCACAAATAAATCAAGACTAAAAATTAAGTTTTGCTAGTTGGATTAGAGCCATTTTACATTCCTTTGCTAATACTAGTGATGAGGACAAAAATCAAAACAAGACCTTTGGAACAAATAAAGCCCCAAGTACCCTCTGAGCAGAGAACAGGTAGGCTAAGCTAGAACTTTAAATAGCAATGCTCTGGCTGCTGGCTTACTCCATTCAAATCATTGTGAGCTATTGTCTTATTTTCTGTTGTTACGCATAAGCTGCTGGCAGCTTCTGCTAATGGTGATTGCTGCTTAGGGAAGAGAGACTAAGAAAAATCCTGTACCAACTGTTTTCCACATTGCCCAGATGCTAAAGGTTCTAGTGCTATGGAAAGATAATGGAGTTGAACATTGACAAAATGAATGATCTTTTGAAAGCTAGGCTGCAGTATCACCAAATAAGGCTTTCTTGGTTAATGTCCTTAGTAACAATTGGAGGTGAGAATAAGAAACCCCAAGAAGAGAATATGTGTGTGTGTGTGTGTGTGTGTGTGTGTGTGTGTGTGTGTGTGTGTGTGTGTGTGTGTATCTGAAATAAAAACAAAGACCCTCCATTGTCTTTCTCAGGCAGTTACCTGGGTCTTGAGTGATAACACCTGTTATAAAGCCAATATTGTAAATAAAATAATGATTCTTATGTGGGAAGAAAAGCAAAGAAGGCTTATAGTGGTTTAATAACAGCTTTCTGCTGGCTATATAGGTGAAAACTTAAAATACAGTTGACAGTAATTAGTTTTGTGTTTCTTTTTTATTAAAAACATAAAATGTTAAATGTCTCTGTAAAAATAAACCACACACAATAGAGACCTGTCTGATGAGTTCTTTACTCTTTGGAGTCTTATTAAGCTGTTGAATATTTCACCTCCACTTGGCTTCCAGGTCTCTTAAATTGGAAGAAATGTAAAGAAACTTTGTACAACAAATTGGTCAAGCACTTCATGCTGAGATGCCAGCAATTCTGCAGAAAAACTTATCCTTGTCTCTTCATTATTGTAACTCATAAATATTGTGAATATTCTGATTGATCACGAAAACTTTGAAAACCTCAGGAAAAGACTGGAAAATGTATCCAGTAAATATTGTGAAACATTCAATGTCAAATCCACCTGCTACTGACTTTATTTTCCTTGAATTAAAAAAAAAAAATTTTTGTTTAGAGGTGGAAAATATGAGTCTGATTGCTGACTGACTATATAACTGAACTTTTCAGCTTAGACATATCCTAATTACAACCCACATCATTTGCATACAATGAAATTTAAATTACTCAGTATGTTCATGCTTATGTTTTCCCCTTAAGTATATGTGTGTATTTGGAAATCTACCACTTTTTAACTTACAGTAAGGTAATAAAATACTTTACCACCATACTAAAGTACTTTCCTTTTATCTTGGAGTAGTGAAAATTTCTAAAGTAAGTGACATGCTATGGGAAACTTGTACTGGCTCAGAAGAGCCAACTGTTAAAATTTTCAAGGATTTTGTGAGCTATTGAACATGGCCATTTAAAAAAATTAAATTATATGAACTTGCAACTAAGTTACATTTTAAAAAGAATAATGAACTTAAAATTCACCATTTTCTAATCATTTTACTACATTGTGATGTGATCTATGCTCTTGAAGTTGTTCATGTATATGGTATCTGTATGGTGAAAATACTATAAAATGGCATGTGAGTACATATCTCTTCCCAACAATGTGTTTGACAGTGCATGTTGGTAGCTTGAAATTGGTTGTGCTAAGAGGTTTATACTATGGAAATGGGCAAACACTACAAATCAGAGTTTGATTGATTGTTTTGTTGACTGACTAGACCAGAGCCTGGCAAACTGCGGCCTGAAAGCCGAATCCTGTCCCAGAGAACTAAGAATGCTTTCTACATTTTTAAGAGCTGTTTAGGGGGAAAAAAAAGAAAAAGACAAATATGTGACAGAAAAACTATATGTGGGTAAATTTTTCTGTAAACAACTGTTAGTAAACATATAAGGCTTTGTGAACCATTTCATCTCTGTCACAACTACTCAACTCTGCCTTTCTAGCGCAGGAAAGTAGCCACAGGCAAAATGCAAATGAGTGGATAGGGCCGTGTTCCAATAAAAACTTACTCACAGAAATAGCTGATGGGGCTGATTTGACCCACGTACCATAGGTTTCCAACCACTGGTGTTAAGGTCTAAACAGGAATAGTTAAGTTCATGTTCTACAAGTGTCCTTCTAATCAACAAATAATAACTATAATAACAATCTTTGGATCTAGGCAATGTTCTTAAGGATAAGAAGGATCAATGACCTTTCACTGCCGCAAGATGCAACACAGCTAATTTGAATCACTTTGCAGTTCCCTTAAAGGAAAATTCCATCTCTGAAGACTCTTTGGTCAATCCTGTGGTGGCAATTGTGAAATGACACTTTGTGCTTTTCAGGCCTTTAAAGTTGCCTGATTCACTAAGCCACACATATAATTCTCAACAAGCAATAGAAGATTACAAATAAAGATACAGATATGTCCACTTATTCAACCCACTGATCTTTTAAGTGATCTAAAGTCAAAGGTTTGGGATGAGCACTCAACTTTACTAAGACTCTTTTTGTTGAATCATTAAATATCACATTTCAGTTCACATGACTAAATATAGTAAGACTAGCATTATATTGTATTCACTCTATTTAATATAAGTGTGTTTATGTGTAGCCACAGATGTATATCTATACATAGGGTATGTATCAAACATGCCTAAGGCACAAATTTATCACTATGCTTAATCTTTCCACCCAATAATCTAGAAAGTCTGGTTATGATTGCCAAGATTTTAGGCCCATGAGTCACTAAGAATTAATGGAATATTTGATTTTATAAAGCCTTTATAGTTTACATGCATTTATAATTTCCTCTTTGAGAGTAACATTTATATACTTGTATGTGCTTTTCACTTTGTGAAGAGTTTTCCACATGTATCCCTCAAAGACTAGGACCTCACCTGTCAAACAAACTCTTACTTATATATGGCCTTGTGGTAAGGGCCACAGTCTGTCCCTGGAAAGCTCTCAAATAATCAGAGAATGTAAGTAATGGTAAACCTGCTGAATGTGGACTCACCCACCTGAGATCTAGGCCTGGTTTTGCCTGTGGGTCACTGTGTCAACCTAGGCCAGCTGCTTCCCTGCCTTAGCCTCAAAATTGCTATACCCATCAAAGCTGAAATCGGAGTAGACAAATGTTAATATCCCGTATAGCTCACATTCTCTCATAGCACATGCTTAGCGCTAGAAGGTATGTCTGAGGCACATTGTTACTGTCCTGCTCTCTGTCATGGGCTAAGGGAGTGTGGTGCAAGGGAAGAAATATGAATTAGAAATCCTGTGGTGACAGGGCTATCCCAAACGTTGAAAACTGGCAGCCCTCACATCATATCACATCTGAGACCTGTTTAGTTCAGCCCATAAATGTTTAGTGTTTTCTTTTTTTTTAATTCTTTGCCAGTATTTAAAAGTCAGAAAATTTCATATTAAAATTTGGGTTATCAGCTTTTCTTGAAAAATTGAAAGATCTAGCAACCTCAGTCCCCACATTTTCCAATTGCTAATGTGATCTGGAGCCTAGTAGCAGCTGCCCCCAGTAAGTGGGTCAGAGAGGTTATAGAATATCCATACCTTGAAATAAGACTATAGAAAATGATTTTCCTTGCAAGGCATGTGAAAATCTCAAGTAAGGGATCTCAGTGAGTGCCACTTTCTAAACACAGCACAGAAGTAATGCCATTGTAAACATCAGCTTATAAACAATATTAGAAGCATATTCATCATCTTTGTTGAAGGTAGTCCATTTGGTGAGATTCTACTTTCTTCACATTTGACTTTCCTAGGGAAATAGCTATGATGGTTTGCATAAATTTTTAAGACCATATCTACTAGGAATAAGTCTAACAAAGAGAGTTCAAAATCTTTATGGGGGAAAAATTATGAAATGTTACTAATACATTGAAAAGAAGACAGGAAAAATTAGTTAGATACAATATGATCACAGTGAGAAGACTAAACATTGTAAAGATATAAATTTTCCCCATATTAGTCTATAAGTACAAGGCAATTCTAATAAAAGCTGCATAAAATTTTTCAGGTTAATTTATTCTCAACTTTCTCTAAAGGAGTAAAATCCAGGAGTCCTAAAATAACAGATATATGTTATCTCACAGTTTTCACAGAGCAGCAGTTAGCTAGGTGATCTGCTCAGACTGAAATCAGGGCTACAAACTCTTCTGAGGCTCTTCTTTCAAGCTCTCCAGTTGTTGACAGAATTCAGTTCCTTGCAGCTCTAGAACTGAGGCCCTAAACTCTATAGGAACCCCTCCCTCATTCCCTGATATATGGCCCTCTCCACAGCATGGAGTTTGGGTTCAAGGCCAGCAGGAGAGCTTGTCTGCTTTTTCAAATCTTCATGACTTCTTTGACCTTTAGAAATTCTTTTAAAGGGCCTACATGATTAGATTAGACCCATCTGGGATGATCTTTTGATTAACTTAATCAAGTGAGTCAACTAGATTAGGGACCTTAAGTCAACTGATTAGGGACCTTAATTACATTTGCAAAATTTCTTCACCTTTGTGCATACCATGATCTAATCACTGGAGTGCTGTCCCATTTTATATACAGGTCCCATTCACATTCAGGGTGAGAGGATTGCACAGGATATGTCCACCAAGGGTTGGGGAAGCTTGAAAGCCATCTTAGGATCTTGTTCATACCACACCTAGTGGCAGAAGCTGAAAGACAGATGAATTGCAAAAAGGGATAAGTAAACTATTGGGGTTGATAATAATGTCAGTATCTGATTGCAGTGCTGATTTCATGGGCATGCACATCTCTCAAAATTCATCAAATTGTATCCATTAGATATGTGTAGTTTATTATGTATCAGTTATGCCTCAGTAAACTTGTAAATTAAAAATCATCCATCAGACTGCCATATTATCAAAAGTCTAAAAGTAGAAAGTGTAAGCAATGATGTGGTATAACGGAAATACACAGTGCTGGGAAGGGTGTGTAAACTGGAAAGGAATTTGGTCAGACCTAGAAGAAAGATGAACATGGTCATATCTTAAGACCTGGGAATCCCACTGCTAGATATCTATTGTAGAGAAACTCACCCACCCTCATCAAGAATAAACACAAGGATGCTTATTGAAAATTGTTTGCAATAATTGAAGTTGAAAACAAATGTCCATCATCAGAAATAGATAAGCATAAAATATCCATAAAATGAGACACTATACAGGAGTTTAAAGATTAATGAACTAGGTCTGTATATATCATCATAGATCTCAAAAATCTAATGTTGTCAAAAGAAAGAAAATTGCAGAATAATTGTTCAATATGGTAAATCTATATAATAAAAATGTAAAATATTGCCATACAATATTTATTCACAAATATGTAACAGTGGATGGGAAAAATACAAGTTCATAAATTTGGGACAAAAAAGAATGAAACTAAGGAGGGACATAAAAGAGAACTCGATTTCATCACTTAAGTTTTTTTTTTTTTTAACTCTGAAGCATATATGGAAAACATTAACATTTGTGAATTTTGGGTGGTGGGTATTGATGAATTTCTTTTTTTTTTAGCTTATACTGCCTATAGCCTCTGTCTAACCATGAGAAAAACATCAGAAAAATCCAAACTGAAGGATATTCTATAAAATACTTAACCAGTTCTCTTCAAAATGTCATGCTTATCAAAAAAAGGGAAATCTGAAAAATTGTCACAGTCTAAAGGAGTCTAGGGAGTTATGATGACTAAATGTAATGTGGCCTCCTGAATGCGATTTTAGGGCAGATAAAAAACATTAGGTTAAACACTAAGGAAATCAGAATAAAGTTATGAACTTTAGTTCATAATAATATATGAATATTGGTTCATTAATTGGACAAATGTATCCCAGGAATATCAACAATATGGGAAACTAAATGTAAAATATACAGAAACTATCTGTAATATTCTTGAAACTTTCCTGTAAATCTAAAACTGTTATAAAATTAAAAGTTATTTTTTAGAAGTATTCCCTATAACGCTAGGGAAATAGCTTTAGGGGTAGGGGTAGATGGGGAAAATGCTGTTTTGAAGGCAGGGACGTCTGATTTGAAATCCTGGCTCTGCCACCTGCTGGCCTTGTTGCCTTTGACCAGACCTGTGATTCTTCTAGTTTTCATTTTCCCTTTTGCAAAATGTGGACAATCCCTACCTTATAGACTCATCTAGTCATTGAATAAGACAATGTATAAAACATTGAGCACATAGTAAAGACTCAATAAAAATTTCATAGTAGTCCAGTTTTATTGCAGTTATTTATTACCTCGCATGTGTTTGTATCAAGTAAAAAATCCATAGTATCCAGAGTCCATATTAATTTTTAATGAAAGAAAAGCAAGCTTGAATGTCCAAGTTTTACATACCAGTGTCCTGGGATAGGTTTATAATCACTCTATTAACAAACATTTAAAAAATGGGTGCAGTGTTAGTAGTCCCTTTGACAATATCGGACGCTTTGGAGAGTGGGAACATATTAGTAATGCATACTAGACATTATGCTTAGGCAGATTTTTTTCTCCCACTCTTCCTAAGTCCAAACCCAAATCTCATTACTCCACCCTCTACCCACTGAAAAGAGAGAATACAAAGGAAAAAGTGGATATAATGACAGGCACCTTCCTCCTTCAGCCAAATTAAGGGACGGGGCTAAAGAGAAAGCAAGACCCCTGTGTGTCAATTTTTTGCACAATAATCCTTCTTGCCTGGTGTATGTACCTGATCCCAATCACAGTAGCCAAGTCTGTCTACCTCTCTCCACAGTTACCTATAAAATAAAATGTGCCGTCATGAAAAATCCTATTTTCACAGAGTAGCACATAGGATGGGGAAAATACTTAAGATTTAATCATCAGGAAGGAAAGGCAATAATAAACTCTATTTATAGAGTAATCCACATTTTGGTAAAAAAAAAAAAGGCAAATATTCATTTGTATAGACAAAAGACTGGAATGATACACTTTTCATCCAAGTGTGGTCATCTGAATGGTATAATTCAGTAAACTTTATACTTTTCTATATATTCCAGATGCTAATAGACATTATATGACAGGGAATGAAAGGGATCAGATATAAGTTAATTCATTATTACAGGCATATGCACTAGGAAACATTAAAGGCAACATGAAGGGAGCTTACAGATGCAGCCGAGGGCTCTTCACATCAGCATAGAACTCAAGGAGCTCCTCTGCCAGTAATGATAGTAGAACCACTATTTTTGAGCTCTCACTATTTCCAAGCACTTGCTAGAGAATACTTCATTGAATTTTTATAGCAACTTCCAATGACCTATCCACTCTAGCCTGATCACTACAAGCTTAGGTTCTGAAATCAGCCTGCCTAGGTTCAAATCCAGGCTTTAATCCTTACTACCTGTGTGATGTAGGCTAGTTATTTAACCTCTCTGATTGTCAGTATCTGCATCTTAAAATAGAGATAATAATAGCACCTACCTCTTGGAGTTATTGGGAGAAATAGTTGAAATAATGGAAACAGAGTCCTTAAATATCTTGACATATGATAAGGGTTCAGTGTTCAACAAAAGTGTTCTATAATTTATGGACGGATACCTTAAGGCTTAGAGATCCTGGGTTATTTTTCAAGGTCACATGCCTATAAGTGTGAAACATTCAAACCCTTGTCTTCTCAAACATCAAGCTTTTAGTCATTATGCTAGGAATTACTTTCATTGCTAAATGACATGAAGTTTAAGACTGTACGGACAATTGACTTGGACTGGAATTTTTCTTCTTGTCTCAGTTAATTTCAGTTGCTTTGAGCTTAAGTTCTACTTCCAAATTAACTTAAAATAATTTTTAAGTAACTCTGAAACCCTGTTAAGCCTTCCACATCTACTAAAATAAATACGTTTATTGAATATATGTATCTTCTTTTTCTTTCTATTCTGTCATCCTTGCCACATTCTTTTTTTATTACTAGTATATTTTATGGAAATGTAGTTGATATGCAATATCATATTGGGTTCAAGTATACACCACAGTGATTCAACAGTTAACGACATTATTAAATGCATACCCCAACTAATGGTTACTATCTGTTAACATAGAATGATGTTATAGAATTATTGACAATATTCTCTATGCTATGCTTAAATCCCCATAACTAATTTATATTATGATTAAAATTTTGTGTCTCTATCCCCTCACCTATTTCACCCACCCACCCCCATATCTTGAGGGCTGCATTTCTTGAAGAATTCACGTAACCAAAGAATATGCTCCCAAACCTCAAATTTGGAAGACAAAACAAGTCTCACACTATTTGTTTGTGTGAGTTATATAGAATGATAAGTTCTTTATCTAAAAAATATATTACAAAACCTGAAGGAGCTATCACCTTGATTTGATTTACTGCTGTTTTTTTTTTGAAGCTAACATTGAGCTGTGTATTGATATACAAGATAGACTATTTCTTGATATATTTCAACTTGTCTGAAAGACAGTTACTTTGGTTACAGTTCACAGGACATGTTCTCCATGAAGAATAAAAGATGTATTCACATTAATCATTTCCCCAGAGTATAAAATATCTATCGACTAAGGTGACATAGGAGCTGGCCTTAAGAAGAAAATAAGGCACTAAGCACAAGGGTCTCAGCAAATTTCTGTCCTTTGATGGACTCAGGACGATGTTCCCAGGTGTAAGCCATATGGAACCTTAGCTTAGAAATCCCAAGGCCTGGGTTCAAGTCCCAGCTCAGCTATTGACTGGCTCCTCGAAGAGCTTTCAGTTTCTTATTTAATTCTTCTTGTTCCTTTCCTCCCGCCTAAAAAATGAGGAGTGGGTGGATAACAAAGCAGTGGTTCCCCACGATGGCTGTGCATCAGAATCACTTGGGAGAGTTCTCAAAACACAGATTCTTGGGCCCAGCTCCAGATCTACTGGTTCAGAATCTCTGACTATGTGGCTTGAGAATCTGTCTATTAAACAAGTTCATTAGCTTAACCTTATGAAGCTTACTTAGTTCTTGCCATGCACTGGTGTTTGGTAACCACTGGAGTGACGGTCTCTGATTTCCAAGGTTGGGCCAGTTTTACTGTTGCAGGATATGCAGTCTTTCAGTGCTTCACAGCTTGAGAAATAGAAGCTGAGTAAATCCATAATGACCTCTATGCACTGGTTTCTTCGTTTCTATTGCTGTTTGTCTGCTTATTTATATTTAGCCTCTTATACTGTGATAGAGCAGAAGAAATAAATATTCGGTCTTCATCTTCAGTTCCTTCTACAGAGCTCCGCAAGTCTTGTAACTTCCTGAGTGATTAGGGTGATGGGGTGTCTTACACAGAGCTCCTAAATTCCTTGGAGTTTCCTGGGTGATAGTAGCATCTTTTGTTCTCATGAGGCAACCCTTGGCAGAGCCCTAGATAGCTTCCGGATGGGGACTAGTTGCCAGAAAGACCAAACCTTCATTAAAAGCTTGGGACTTGAAGTCCCACTACCCAACCTCCAGGAAGGAGAAAGGGGCTGGAGATTAAGTTAATGATCCATCAGGTCTGCATGATGAAACCTCCATAAAATCCCCTAAATGATGGAGTTCAAGGAACTTCTGGGTTTGTGAACACAAGTGCATGCTGGGAGGTTGCCACACCCTGACTCAACCGGGATAGTGCTCAGAACCCTTGCAGACCCCACCCTGTGTACCTCTTGGTCTAGCTGTTCATTTGTATCCTTTATAATACCTTTATATTAAACCAGTAATAGTCTCCCTGCATTCTTTGAGCCATTATAGCAAATTAGAAGATAAATAATTATATCATTGACTGTCCTAAGTGTAGTTAATTTAAAAATCCAACAATAGAGGGAACATTTAAGTAAGTTTTTGTGTACCTGCTGTATGAAATACTGGATAGCCATTAAAAACCATGGTTCATAACATCATTACCACTAGGTCAACTAAATGCATGCGTAGCATATCAGCTATTGCTACATAATAAACCACATAAAACTCAGTGCTTAAAATAGTACACATTTATTATTTCTCATTGCTATAAGGATAAACAAACTTGCTAAAGATCAGCTGGGCTCTCTCATGTGTCTGAGTCTGGAGTCCAGTCAGCCAGGTTCTGACTAGTCGAGGATGACTTGACTGACATGTTTGGTGGTCAACTGACTGTTGGCTAGACCATGTGTCTTTTCAGCACCATTCAACAGGCTGTCTCGGGCTTATTCAAGACCTTGCTTAGAAAAGTTCCAAGAAAGAAAACGGAAACTGCAAGGCAGTTGGAGACCTAGAGTCAGACCAGGGATAACTTTACATGCTTCATACTCTACTAGCTAAAACAAGTTACAAGGTAAGCACAGAGTCAAGGAGTACAGAAACAGATTTGATTTCTTGCCTAAGAAGAGCTACAAAGTCACATTGAATGATGTGGATACAAGAAAAGGAATAAGAGGGTCATTTTTGGCAATCAATATACCAAACAGATGAGCAAGAACTGGAAGGTGTATAAAATGCAAAGAAGTGGCACATTGGCAAATTAGGCTGTGGCTATTTTTTTCCCCTATTTTCTTTATATCTTTATTATTTTATGTAGGCAACTATAAATTGTTAGTGCAATAAATAGTGATTGAAAGCAAAAAAATAAAAGCAATAACAGGAGACATGGTGAAATTAAGACCAACAACTCTGTTACTTGCTATATTGAGAGAATTGTTGCAATAATTTACATCTCAGAAACCAGTATAGCCTTCTACTCTGTAGTGCATGCAGGTGGGTAACAATGGAAAGATCCTCAAATTGCCAAAGCTACAACATTCTATAAGATGTATCCAATAGCCTTGAATCTCAAGTGGAATTTAACCATGAGATACCCGGTTATTCTTACCACTTCTATACACTCTGCATATTACTAGGGCTGGCACCATCTCAGGGCTATAACACTTTAGCAATTTCTGGAACCCCTAGGGAACAATTCTTTCTTAATAGCTATGATTTCTGAAGTTTGAAAATTTTCCCATTTAAGAACCAAAATTTTAGTTTTTAAAAGAAGATTGTAGCTATTCTGTGTAGAAACTATTCTTTAAAAATAGGAGTTGCTCGTGTCCTTGCATTTTAAAATAGGGTTGGTAGAAGGCATTTTAATAGTTTTTGACCATGTTGTTCTTTGCCATAATGCAATGACATTCTCAGAGCCTGTAAAGCTAAGCAGGGTTTTTGCTCTTATGTAAAATATTCTGAGAATGTTAAGCTTTCAAGTTCTCGTTTTACACCTCTTTTACTGTTTCTGTGCAATCTCTTGTTCCCATGGGCTCTAAGTGTGCCTGCCTCTGACAGTCTGTTCCTTTTATTTGGCTTCTTCTAATATACTGTCATCTTAGAAAAATCAATTTTATTAGGATTATTCATAAAGTAAGAGTAATTATGCTCTGTATAAAGGCCAGGCAGCCTCTAATCTGTGTAAGATAGATAAGCTGTAGTGTATAGAAGCTGGGTGCCCTGTCCATTGGCTGGTTATTTCCTAGTTCTTGCCTACATCCAAAGATAGGCAAGAGCCAGATTATTGGAAATCCAAAGCCGTGGTGCATTACCAATTGTCAAGGAGTGACCTGAATTAATAAATTAAATAAATCCATTCTAGATGGGCTAACGGTCCTCTGGACATTAAACATTCCACAACCCATCTTTTTGAAGCTTAGTTTGTCAAATAAATTATGGACTTTTTCAAAGCATTGACTTTTTTTTACATTATATTTTAGGATGCACGGCAAGTTCATTCATTCCACACCTTCATTTATTCATTCTTACATTGAGGATGTACATATGGATTCCCAGCACACATAGTGATGGATATATTTGTCCTTTCTCAGAGTCTTAATAAACTCTCACAAGAAACCTGAGTGAGGACATCCCTACTCAAAACAGTTTGTTATATAAAGAATATGGGTGGCAATAAGGACTAGGAGAAAGTAGGTACACTCTGGTATCTGAGAAATTTGGATTCAAATCTTGATTTCATCATGTATTAGCTAGGTTTTTGCTTAGCTCCCCTTTTCTGAAGAATGTGGCCAATTCCTTACTTGCAGTATTGTTGGGAGAATAAAATAAAAGAACATTAAAGTGCCTCACACAGTGCCTGGGAAAAACGATGGACAAATGTCACCTTTCTTCCCTTCCTGTTTCTAGAGTGGGTGATGAGTGAGCTGAGTTTTGAAGGATGAATAGGAGCTCACAAACCAAATAACAAATCCTGAACAGGAAAAGAGGCTTTTCTATGAAGAATATGTGGAGATTTGCTTCCAAAAATGGGGGATGATTTGTGAAGCTGTTGCTCCTGCCCAGTAAAGCCAACATTTCTCTATTTCTTTCTCTGTCTTCAGTAATGCTAGTTCACTAACGTAGTGTATTTGTCAACTCACCTGTACCACCTAATGAAACATATTTGAACCCTCATTGCAATAAAGCAGTGATGTGGCTAAAGATAGACAAGAAAACACTAAAAATTAATAACACCAAATGAACTAACAGAATTTTGAAAAATGTGCAAAGAGGAAAAATATCTATTTTCCATAGCCATATGCCCAGCGTCTGAAGGTAAATCATATGGACGAAGCTTGAAATCTCTTTATTTAGAAGTGGTCTATCCATCCATTCAATAGGCATTTATTGAGCAAATCACTTGCAAAAATATTGGATTAAAATGGGGAGATAAACATGAAGATGGGTAACTGTGACCCACAGAAAGAAAATAAAGGTTATAAATGAGGGGGAAAAAACCTGAAAAGACAAGCAATGGCAATTTACTTGGTCTTTGAAGGGCAAGTAGAGGTGTGGTTATCCAAGAAGGAAGTGAAGGCATTCTGTTGGAGGGAACATGGTAAGCAAAAGGGCAGAGGCATTAAAGCAAGTGGCTGGAAAGAGAAGCTCGGTCTGTTACCTACATCATCAAGCCCATTAAAAACAAAACAAAAACATTATGCAGTTGTAGAGCCAGACCAACATCCTTCTCCTTGGAGCCCTCATTAAAAAGTCATGGTTTCCTCCCTCCCTTTTTCCCCCTTCCCTGCTTGTGCCTTAGGCCTTTCAAAGGCGCCTGTAGGCTTTGCTGCAGTCCCTGCCAAGGCCGGGCCATCCCTGCAGCTCTCAAAACTCTAGCATAGGCCTTCAGCATCCTTGTGCAGGGACTGGATCTCTCAGCCAGAGGCTGTGGGCTGTCAAGCAGGATAGCCAGGAAATGTAGGGAAGTTAATGCTTGCTGGAGCCAGTAAGGTAAGGAGTTGGGAGAAATGCAGCAACTTCCTGCACCTTGAGGTAACCTGCTTGTTAATGCATCCCTTTTAGCTTCTTTCATTTCCCTGTTTTCAATTCCCCAGTCCCTTTCCTGAAATCACCTTCCAAGCAAACTGCTTGTGCTATATCCTCATTTCAGGAGGAACTTGGAAGGAAAGGGTGACCAAGACAGCATTGCTTAATCATCCTGTGGAACACAGGGCAGCTGGACTTTTACACTGTCATGGAAAAAGTTGGGGCTGGTTTAAGGCAAGAGAGCAGGATCCATGAGGATTCTAGGAAGTGGTTCCAGGAACATTTCTCTTGGTCTTTGGATTTTGAGTTTTTAGTTAGTTGTGTGTGAGGGAGGATGCAATGAGTTAATTCATATGAAGTGCTCAGATAAGGGCCTAGCACAGAGATATCAGTCATGGCCATTGCTGTTTACTATTTCATACTGGTTTCTCCTCTCATCTTTGTGTGAGAGCGTGCTTACTGAATAAGGAAGGCCCAAGGCATGAAAGAGGTAGGAGGAGAGGTGGGTATAAAGCCGCATTAACCATGCTTCTACCCCCATGGCACAGATTCCAGAAGGCAGCCTTTCTCCCATTAGGTGGGACTCCTCTACCTATTCAGAGCCTTTGTTGAATTTAGGCCTCACCTTGAGTGACAAGCTATGGTGGCCTTGGTTATTATAAATTGATCCAAGCACTGGCCTCATGTACTGTGCAAGCTTCCCTAACACTTGGGCCTGTCAAGTTCATATTGGTTAGAGGGAGTTGGGGACCCTCCTGGCCTGTGATTCAGGAGCTCTGAGTTTGGAACTGGTAAATCATGTTTCCTGTAGCTGCCCAGCTGATTGGGATGTGCACACAGGTTTGAGAACATACTGCTCAGTGGCTTTGATCCCCAGAATCTATATCACAAAGCACTAGTGTGTCTTAACTTGGTGGACTTTTTTTTTTTTTTCTGAACAGAATCTAAAGCCGACTCTCCTTATCCTACAAGTAATATCAGAACAAGTTGTGTTCAGCTTCTTACAGGGAGTTTCTGTCTCCTCACTTTTACAGTGATGTGAGGAAACAAGTGGTTCTTAGAGTTGAGAAAAGTGACATTCTGGAAATATCAGAATGTCCTGTTCTTCAGATTCATTCTCTTAATTTGTATCAGTTAACAACTCAGGAAGGTTTAAGAAGGAGCTAACATTTTAAAGAAGACATTGGTAAAGCATTCGGCTTTAAAAATAGATGCACAGCTGAAGAAGAAGATGGGTTTTCTCTCTGTGAGGGCACATGGTATTTTGCACTGTTCTAAGCAGGCCTGCAGAAATAATCAGCTACCAGAGGAAGAATAGTTGCAATTGCATGTTTATGGAGGGAGACACCGAGCACAGAAACTAACTGGAACTCTATTTAGTACTGGCAAATTTCAGTTCTTAAAGTCCATCCACAGAAGCTATGTTCTGTGGGCCTTGCAGCTGTCCTGTGAGATAGCAAAGACTGCAGCTTAATCCTTGAAGCCTTGAGTGCAGGGGCTTAGGAAGAAAGCAGAAGCATCCCCCACATAGGAGAGACTTTTTTGGGTTACTTAAATCATAGATTTTATTGTCCCAGTGGATTGTCCAAGTGGATTTTATTGACCAACAAATACTTATTTGCTTTTAGCCAAATGGCCAAATCCCATGTCATAGGAATCCAGACACTTTTGGTGTAAGACATACTCTGGCAAAAGAGAGAGGTTTTTCAAAGATTTCATAAGCCTTCAAAATTAAAATAATGCCCCAGTTCCTTTTGACCAGGTTCATTCTCTTGCTGTACAGCGACCTAATCATACTGTCCCTGAAGTTTGGGTGGTGGGAACAGAGTGGGAGAATGCTTTCAGATGGAGTCTTAACCAAACAGACCATGACTGGGATCCTTGGAGTGCCATAAAAACACCCAAATGTTATAATCACTACATTTTATAGGCTACACAGAGAGAAACAGACTTTCATCCTCATTCCTACCACACCCTATTTTATTAAAAGCTGTGGTTTGGTCTGGGTTTTGGAGGCCATATTTGTTTAACAGAGGGATTTTAACTCAGTTTGTTGGGAAGGACAGGAGAACCAGCAGCATTTTGCAAGAGGCTGATTCTTAAATCCACCTTTTCTCGCGCATTAGCTGGGAGAGAGAATGTGTGTCTCTTGTGTTGTTATAATTACCATCAAGGATTCTTTCCATGACTGATTTATGTAACTCAGCTCTATCATCCCCATTTTACAGGTGAAGAAATTGAAGTTTAGAAAGGCTTAAAGGGCCACACAAGTGTACACAGTTGGCTCCAGCATTTCCCTTCATGGGGACGTTATCAGTGAAAAAGTCACAGAGCTCTTGATCTAATTTACTATTCATTTCTCAGTGTACTGGGCAAGATTATTGGAAATGGTCTCCCTGTTTTTCTTCTCTCACTCTTATTACAGTACTAACAAGGTTCATGTAAAAAAAGGACCTCAGGTATTCTTTCTGATATAAAGTCTTAATCCTTAATCATAGCAACAACAATTCATCTTGTGGTTCCACACCAGGCTTTAAGAAATACATGTTAGGAACAGCCAAACTTGTAAGCTATCTATTTACTGATAGAGCTCTATTATAAAAAATGATAGGAGGAACACAGAGAGCTGTGTCTTTGCTCTTTCCGATTAGAATGAAATGTGTGAACTTAAGAAAGTTTATTCATTTTCTCTTCTTTAATTGTTTAGTTTCTACTGTGTGCACAGCAATATTGAGTGTACGCAAGATAGCAGGAAGAATGATTCCACTGTCCAGAGGCTAATGGTGGGACCACTTTTAACCCCTGACACCAGGTCAGCATCTGTGATCACCAGAAATTGTACAGTTGAAACAAATCATTGTTTTTACTTTCCAGTAAGTATAAGCTTAGTCAGAAATGCAATGTTCAGCTGCCCACCTTGAATATGCTGTTTGCACACACAAGTAAGGCAGGTCTAACTCTAATCCTAACCCTAACTAACCAGGGCTTTTGAGTGAGGCAACCCAGGCTCAAAACTGAGATCTAATGCATTTTAGCTGTGCAAACTGAGCAAGTTACTGAACTGCACTAAACCTTAGCTTCCTCATTTGTAAAATAAAGATAATGATAGGTTCTAGATCACAGGGTTGAATGATAATCAAATGAGATAGTGCATGAACAGAGCTTAGGCTAATACCCAAAAAGAAATATTAGCATCATTATTTGCATCAGAAAGATCCACTGCAGGAAATAATTGCCTAATTCCTCCATTAGATCAGTGGTTCTCCATGCTTTTTCATTGTTGTTGTTTAAGATGTAAAATTTTCTGTTCAAGATACAGAATAGCACACAGTAGAGTGGGTTGAAGCAGAGAAGGGTCTGAAGCCTCCCGCACCATCTTCCCACCTCCACTATGTGCAAAGGAGCATCTCCATAAAATTGCTGGTGTTCATTTATAAGCTATGATATTAAAGATTACCCTTATAATTATGTTGTGGCCCATCAGGAAGGACCAAGTGAATAAATACCCAGACCTTAACTTCTTCCCACTGTCTGATCTGCTGGCTATACTTCCCATTGATTGCACCTCCCAATGAGATGCTTCATTGATGATCATTGATGTGGTCCATTTAGATAAGCCTTCTAAGACACAGAGCTGGTGGGAAAGGGGATCTATGGAGACAAACAGAAGCTGTCCAGCTCAGTGCCTGCCTAAAGAGGAGCGCACTTAACTATGCACATTCTGCCCTCAAATGATTCTGTCCATCCCTCATTCAGCAAATCATCTTTGCTTGGCTGCACTGTGCCAGGCACTTTGCTCTGGGCTGAGGATATGGAGATAAATGAGATATTATCCTACTCTCAAAGAGCTTAGACTTATGGTCTCCAGAGATCTATCTTGAACATTTTTGACCTGCTATTTTTAACTACCATTTTATCTCCTTTTTTTCCCCAAATGGGGCTATATTTCTACCCAAATATTCTGATACTTTTCAAATCTTGTCCTTCTTAGCTTCTCTTCTTTCTACAAACTATGTTCAGTTTCTTTTAGCCAACATTGAACATTACTGAGTAAAGCTAATGACCTAATAAATGTTCAGGTGATGTTGATATTATTTTGTCTCATTAGGTATTTGAGGGAGAAGAAGGAAGAGAAGAGAAAGACACTCTTTCTTCTGTAAGGGAAATAAAAAGATAAGATATCTGGAAAGTTCTGCCCTGACTCTATATGCCTGCTTACATCAGAATAAATTGCATTTTACGCCTGCTAGGAGCTGTGCTCAGTCAGAGCAAGGAAGCCACCATTAAAGAATTTAAAACTATTCTGTAACTGGATGGACTGTAAGTGCTCTCATTGCTATAACTTGTAAGAGTTTAAAGTATTTTGGAGGCAAAATGGAAGAACTTGAGTTAACTTCCCAGTCATTTATTAGTATGGCTAGGAGAGTCTTCGTGTTTTTAATTACCTCCCTTCCCCCACAGCAATGGAGGGGGAACCTCATGGTGCTGGAATTTTCCTCTCAGTGTTTGCTAAATGCTTAGAAAGCTAGGCTTCCTACTGTCCAACCCTGAAGCAGACAGGCCTGAAAGGACCCCTTGTGAGAAGCCAGATGTTTAGGAAAAGAAGCTGTCAGGGAAAGGAACTAATACATTTACCAGGAGGGGTGTCCACCAAAGGGAGACACATTTTCAGCTCAGAGGAAAAAAAATTCTGTTTGAAGTTGTCTGAAGGCCATGCTCAGCTGAAAGATCAGAGTTGGAGATCTGACCCTATTGGAAATTAGCATTGCTAATGTGGTTTTCAGAGATTCAAAGATTATTTTAATCTACTTAACCTTCTCTGTAAATAGTCAACTTAGACAACACTGTACTTATATTTTTAATAGTCTAATAATGGATAAAAGTTATTTTTAAAGCAGTAGCAATAATGTGCAAATCATTTTTCAAACAATAACCATCAAATAATAGCATCTTGCTTTGTTTCTGTCAGTTCAAATGGCATGTTAGAGAGTGGTAGCCAACTGTCTGAGAATACGAAGGTAAGGACAGTCTAAGGGGAAATTTGACAGGACTCCTTGATCTCTAATGACAAATGTACTGTTGAGTATCAAAAATATCAGCTTCTATCTATAGGCCTTGGTGAATTGAACACTGGGGACCCAAGTTCCTGTAAGACATCTAGTCAGTATGGTCTATGACAGGTGCTCTCCACTGTTTTTGACATGGCCTCTACTTAAATCCATTTCATGCTGAAATCTGCAGCCTTTTGAGCATGTTCCCTGAATGAGGAAGTAAAAATAGTCTGTGTCCATTAGTATGAGTGAATCAATCACCCTTGTTCACCTGCCCTGAATTTCAAGACTAAGCTTCTTTTATAAACTTGGGTTTCTTTGCCTCTGTCTCAAGCCTTCCTTGTTTTCCTGTTGACTCATTCATCCACTTATATATTTGTTTATGCAGCAAATATCTATTGAGTGCCTACTGTGTGCCAGGTGCTCTCTTAAACACTGAAAGCATAGCATTCAGCAAAGCAAGCAACTTTCCTATTTTCATAGAGGTTATCTTTTAGTGAAGAGAGATGATGGCTAATTAATAAGCAAATAAATAAGCAAGGACATGTCAAAGAAGTCAAAGAAAAATAACCTCACAACACTCAATAATAACAACAAAATACAGGGTAGTGTGAAAGGGAGTGACTGGGGAGAGAGGGTTGTTTCAGATCAGGTGCTTAGGGAAGAAGGACCCTGTAAAGGGCAGACAGTAAAACTAAGAATTGAATGACAGAGGGAGAGGTAGTAGGCAAAGATCTGAGGAAAGAATATTCCAGGCAGAAGGATAGCAAGTGCAGGAGCATAGAAGGCCAGTGTGGCTGAAGAGTAGGGAGAGAGAGAGTTAGAATTAGATAGAAACAAAAAGGTAAATGGGAGCCAGATCATATAAAGCTTTGCAGTCAAAGACTTTGAGTTTTACTTTAAGCCAACTGGATACCTATTGGAATAGATTTCTGAGATTATCAAGACCATCTAATTTATACTTTAACTAGCTCAGCATGGATAATGCAAGAAGAATGATTCTTAGGGATTAGGGTAAATGCAGGGAGACCTGCTGGAAGTCTATTGCAGTGGCCCAGGTGAGAGATGGTGGTGGTAAGTGGTAGCTGGGGAGGCACAGAGAATGTTATCACCTTGTCTGGATCAAATAATTAGTCTCAGAACCTTGTCTAGTTAAAGTTAACCCATAGTCCCTTTAGGAAACATTTGGTGGAAGTCCTTCAGTTTAAACATGAGAAAAATTGAAAAATGGCCAAATTAAGGGATACACAGTTATTGAGAAGACCACTAGCATCCCAAGATTGAGCCACCCCCCTCATCTTCTAGGGTGTTAAATAAAGTAGCCAAGTCTGTAAGGAATGCTGTGGAGGTAGGCATGGCCCTTGTGAGCTTGGTAGATGCTCTGTCTACAGCAGGGTTGCCAGTCTCTGTGGTATGAATCTAAGCACTGGGAAGAGCTGTTGAGTTACTGCAGGATCCATGTATCTGTACGTGATTTACTCACACTCTGCAAGCTGAATAAATAAAAGTGTAAATACCATCAAGGTAGCATCGAGGAGAGTGGTTAACAGCTTGGAGCCTGATCCAACGAAGTTCAGATCTTGACTTTACCAATTATTGATTGTGTACTTTTGGATAAGTTACTTAGCTCTTTGAGTCTTGGTTTTCTCTTTGGTAAACCAGAATAAAAATAGTAACTCTTCTTAGTTTAATGAGGCCCACATAAGGTAATCCACTTATACAAAAAAAAAATATTTGGAATAGTACCTGGCACAGAGCAAACATAAAAGAAATGTTCGCTATTATAATGTGGAAGACAAAAATTTTTTTTTTTTTTACTTGAGGTAGGTCTCTTAATATTCCAAACCAATGAGAATGACTCACTCTCCAGTCTGAAGGAACTAGTAAGTGTGGAGGCTCCCCTGTGGGGTCGTGGCTAGAACAGAACCTCTTTAACTCTGCTCTAACCCTGCTCATCTTCAGCTGCTTGGCCTGGCTGTGGCCTTCAGCACAGAGACATTATTCATTCAGTCAATCCTTCATTCATTTATTCAGCAATTGCTTACTGAGTGCTGGCTTAAACGCCGAGGGGGGGGTGTCTTAGCTATTTTATTTTTTTGCTTCAACTGTGTTCACTTGCTTAATTTACTCCCCTGAGTTAATTTCTCACTGAAGTGCAGTGATTTTTCCATTGGTGGGTGAGGGGTAGCAGTGGGGAGAATGAGGGGGAAAAGGTTCATATCAGAATTTCAGAGGGACCATGGGGTATATCCAATTGGAAAGGGTAAATCGAAGTCCGAAGCTTTCTTCAGGACCCTGGGGTTCCCGTGTAGCGGCAAGAGGATCACAGTAGGAGGAGAAGGGCCGTGGGAGGGTCCTGAGTCCAGGCCACAGGTGTGCAGTGTGAGTTTAGAGGCACTGCCTTAGCTACCTTCCATTTGTTCCCCACACTACCCCACCAGGAGTTATGAGGCGTTAGTCTGCCCATTTTACAGAAGACAAACTAAGGCTCAGAGACCTTCACAGACTCCCCAAGTCACACATGGCTAGTCAGTGGAGGGCCAGGACTAGCCCCAGGTTGCCTGATTCTGCACCATGTTGTGTGTGTTTGGTTTGGTCCCACAACCCCATCCACGCCCTCACCCCTGCCCACTGCAGGGTTACCCAGTGTATGGAGAAGGAAGGAAGGGAGATGATGGTGACAATATGGGGTGGTGGTGAGTGGGTGTGGGTGTGAGAGACAGAGACAGAGGCATGGAGAGAAACAGTCCCAGAGAAGGACTCTTTCACAAATTCTGACTCAACAACGCCAATAAGAACATGGCCAAAGTGTTTCGGTCAGGACATCATCAACTGCACAAAGGGCAAAGCAGAGACCTCTGGGCCGACCTGCATCTATTCCTGCACCGAATGGAGTTCTGAAGTGGCAAATGTGAGGGCGACAGGCCTACAGGCTCCTTCAGCCTTTGCTGTGGTGCAGGCTGCTGAGAGAAGTGGCCCTCGGGAAGCCGGTGTGAGCAGAGCATGCAGCCTCCCCATGATCTTGCCGCCAGTCCCTCAAGCACCCCCGAGTGCCATGGTTTGGGCCCCTTAAACTAGTCAAGCTCACCTCCTCCCTACAGAGGCCCATTTGTAGAAAAAGCAGCCCCAGATCGTGTTTAAACCTCTGAAACCTTTTCAATTTTAAGGTGTTGCAGGAGAAGGCTTTAAGTAACACTCCCGCAATGCATGAGCAACCAAGTTGCCATGTGTCCTTTCCCCAGTTGCTGGAGCCTGAAATCACTTTAATGATTAATTATGGGTGGTGGATGAATTTTTCCAAATGGGGATCCTGCATAACATCCAGGCATTTCCATAAAAATTAGGGCAATTAAAAAATATATAAACATTTACCTAATCTATGCAAATCTATTCAGAAGGATTTTATAAAACCACCACTTCCCACCCGCAGCCCCAACACACAAAATCCTGGCTCCTTTTAATTTCCCAGTTTGTTTTTAAGCACTGTGTTTGAGAGAGGAGGGGGCTCCCGGAGTAAAAGGGGAGATGATGCTCTCCTCCTGAAGCCGCCTGCCTGTGCAGAGCAGTCCTGCGCTCGCAGTTGGGAGCAAAGAGCCAAGTGTGGTTGCTCACAGTGCTGGTAACCACCTCCCCACATAGCAGGCAGCCTTTCCCCAGAGGGAAGTATCAGGTTGCTGTACTTCGGCTGTGGGTTGTCACTGTCTAATAATATGACCGTTTTGCCATCTCTGCAAATAAGGCAGAAGCTGCTACCTGATTGGTATAACATCTCACTTTCCCTCCTCATTGATTTCCTTGTTCTCCTTCTTTGCTTCGTAAAAAGAGGGGACCAGTGGCTGGTGCTGTGGACAGAGAAGCCTTATTTTTAGTATGAGACAACCTCTATTTTCTTTCAGGAGAGGGAAGTTGGATTATCAATTCTTTTGTAAATGTGTATGGTGATATTTGCTCCGGTAAGTTTGCATCTCTTTTGATTTACAGCTGGCTGTGTGTGTGTGTGCATGTGTGTGTGTGTGTGTGTGTTTGGATAGGTGTATTTAGGATGTACAGTCACTTTTCTTTCCAAATACCATTTTTGAAATCTAAAATGATAGCATCCTTTTTCTTTTTCACTTTGCTTTCTGGAGTTCATGTGTTAAAGCTGAAGAGGCTGTGCTATGTGATAGTTGATGGATGCACTGGGTTTCTTTTAACATACTAAGGAAACTAAGCAAACTTATACTTGGCTTTATAAAAATGTAATGTCATTCTGCCCCGCCCCCCTTTGGAGTGTTTAAGGTCCTAACTATATTCATTGCGCTACACCCTGCTTACCATTTTAATTAAAGTTTGTTCATCAGCATTAGAGCAAGAATTTCTTTAACTCTGTCAATAGCTACCAAATATTTTATGCTGTGATGAAAAGGGCGGGCTAAATTTGTAAGGTCTTGTAAAGGTACAGTGAATGAGACAAGTTTTCTATAAAATCAGGTACATGTGCCTTAAAATAACTGAATTATGAGAAGTATTCAGATCTTTAGAATAAATCTCTAGCATTCCATGGAAAGATGTAATCACAAGTGGCTGTTGCATCTCTTCTTGTCTTTCTTTGCACCGTGTATTTGTGCCACCATCTGTCAAATGCCCAGCCCTGGCTCTCATGTTTCTATATATGAAGCTGATCAAGACAAAGGTTGCTGTTATTAAATTCAAACTAGTGCAAAATGACCATTTGGTCACCATTGCTAATAATGATTTTTAAATGCAACACCTGGTTAACTGCTTTTTCCTTTTTTTCCCCAGAAAGTAGTAGAGGGTCTGAATTCTTTGTTGTTAATTCAGAAGTCCAGGATAAAGTCTATGAATGTAATTATCCTAGACAGAGATGATAAGATGATTAAGTAATTGCTGTAATGGAAACAAACTGATGCTTTAATCTTCTCATTTTGTTTACACAGTCAACAAATCTGCATAGTCTTTGTCATGGTAAAATGAATTAGAGAATGTATTTATAATGAAAGTTAAAGGTACTCTTGAATAAGAAACAAGAGGTCTGACTATATATTTCAAAGATTTTGAAAGTAAAGTTGGGAATATCAAACATGCCTATACCTCTTAGGTATAAAATCTTTTTCAGATTAGCAATTGTTCTGATCTTGAAGTAGTCTAAGGGCAGCTCACAGAAATCGTGATGAGTGTCTAGGAATGCACTGATCCTCACATTTGGGGCATTCTGCCCTTTACACACCCTTTGTGTGCTGGAATGGAACTATCATCTGACAAGCAGATTTTTAAATTTTGATTTATCTAGTTCCACCTCAAAAATCCTACAAACGTACATGCACAAATATTGTCTATTCCTGGTCACAGTAAGCATATCCCTAATGATTAGCCTTAGATGCCATAAACGCTCACGGGAACCAAGTGCTCCTTAGCAGATAGTTTGTTGAAAAGAGAAAAAAAAACTTTTATTCTGTTGGTATTGTCTGGTAAGTGCCCTCATCAGCATTGGACATTGCCTCCTTCCCCCCAGACCTCCTTCTGCAACGTCCTTTAGTCCCTTCTGTCACCACGCTCCTTTCATGGCTCTTGGGACAGATATGTACAGAGTTGTTAGTTGCAAATGGGGTTTATCATCATTTGTTCAGTAATCCAAATGTATAAAAGTGTGAGGGGAACAGCATCCTGCAGGTGAAGCCATCATCTTTCCCTTCAGGTTGCCAGTTTGCAAAAGTGTCAAGTCTCCGAGCATGCTCAAACCACTGACACGGAAACGAACAGGACGCCTATATCTAAAAAAGGTCAGGACCCATAGTTTGACTTAGTGTTAGTGTGCACAGTCTTTAAAACCTCACTTTGGAGAAGTCCAGAATGCCATAGCCAAAAAACTGTTGTAATCTATTCTGAGGAATAGAAAGCTGTTCCATGCTGGGGAGAAGAATAAAGGGAGTTTTTATGTCACAATGTGATCGTTTATTCTTTTTAGCAATATGAAGAATGCAGTAGTTATTTCCTTTTAGTAAGCACCTAACGTATGCCTGGCACTCTGCTGAGCATTATGTGTGGCTTACTTCCATTAATCTTCACGACCTACAATGAGGGAGATAACATTGACCTCCCCATTTTACAGATAAGAAAACGGAGACAGGGTGAGTGTGTAGCTTGCTCAAGGCATCGCAGTGATGATGATGGAGCTCAGAACTAGGTTGGCTCATTTCAGAGGCATGCTCTTCATCTCTCCAGTCTGCCAGGGCTTCATCAGTTGGTCCAATCTATAACCAACTCTTAGATGGGGATGATTTTCCAGGGCTTACAACACACCATATTTTTGTTAGTGTTTTTCCCCCTACTGACACCACATAACCTCCTTCTTCTCAAACTGTGCTTTTGTGACTCTAAGCTAATTATGTGTTTGAAACTGGAGAATGTTTTATTTCCACTTGTGCAGCTACAGAGATGTGGATGTGACAAAAGGGAGCCAGCCTACAGAAAGATATATGCAGAAGTGGCTAAATTAAGGTAGCTTTTTTAATTGATCAAAAGGAACCCATCCCTTTGACTTTCAATCTTTTAAACATAGGGTAGAAATAAAGATGCAACAGTAATTTAGGAATAACAGAGTCTCAAGGTATCTGGTTTGTCATTGATGCAAAATATAAAAAGCAATTGCAACTGAATTGATTTATTTTTAGAGAAATTTGTAGAATTCTCACCTTCCTTTTACTCACCCCCAGCATCATTTTTCTTTTGCTCTTTGGCTAGCTGGAAAGGGCTGAGGTGGCACTTCAAGTAGACTATTGCAAAGCATCTATACCACCTGGGTAATTAAAAAAATGAGCACAGCTGCCGATAAGCATGCTGAGGAACGTGACAAAGTCAAAATTCAGAGTCCCCAAATGCATTCTTGTGCACCTGAGCACTGATCTCCCCATTTGAAATCCACTTAAGCCAATAAAATTCAGATGAGTCTTCTAGGGGAAAAATTCAACTGACATAGAATCAATATGTTTGAAATCTCTCCTCAACTGGTAGTTTTCAGACTGGAGGCAGGGTACACCAATTATGAGGTGAGTCTGTGAAATGCTGCATTTTATTCCCTCCAGTCAGCGAGAAAGGATTATGAGTGATGAAAATACTACTAGGAGATAGAACCCAGCTCAGGACACCCTTGCTATATTTCAGTAAAAAAGAGAGAAATCTTAAAAAAGCAAGCTAACATCTAAACAACAAAAAATAACACCCAACACAAATCGGGAGCACCATAAGTCAAATTTTGAAGTATTGACACAATATTGACTTTTTGGTGTAATCTTCTGTGTCTAATAAGCAGCCTTTTTGAGCTAGCTCCAGTGTAGACACCTGTTAATTAAAAAGAGTTTAAAGTGTGGTACACAAGAAAATGTTTCCAGAATGATAGTTTTTGTCAGAGGTGAGCTTGGTAACTTACTGATTCTCTATTGTCTCTTTCTCTAGTTTCTTAAAGAATTAATAATTGGGTGGTATATTCAGAAAATTCATATTGGAGCCAATCAGGATAAAGAAATGTAAATCAATCTGCTTTTTCCAACAGCATTTATGAGGATTCTGAATATATTAAAAGCCAACAAATGAGCACTTTTTAATGAAATATGTTGTGCTCAGCAACAGTGCTCATAAAATACAGGCTTTTCCTTAAAACTAAATTTAAAGACAATTTTATAAAGTCTCCATCTTTCATATTTCAATTTTATAAAGTCTCCATATTTCAGTCTCCATCTGCAAGATAGAACTTTCTGCAGAGAGGTGACCAAACTCAACGTAAGTAGCAGCAGAGACTGTACTTTATCCTACCTCTGTTTCTTTGTCCTTCTGTCTTTTCTTTGACTACGTATGTGTGTACTTAAACATGTTGATCATTAAGACTTTTTAAATGATCTGTTGAGTTCGGAGAATGCAGCCAGTATTAAGACATAATGAGTGTTGGAGTAGTTTTGAATTTGTTAGCAAACATTCTAAGCTGGTGTATGAGTACAGCTGATGGTCCTGTTCCATACATGTATAAGAAAATGGAATCAGTAAGGAATGTGAGCCTGAAATGAGCACATGAAGTACTAAACCCTCCAGAAGAGGTTCTTGGTCATCAGTGTGTCTTTAAATGTTTAAAGATTAGGGATGAGTTGAAAATGGAAACACCTCAGTCTCTCTACTCTGCTGACTAATGGACCTGCATAATTAATATATTTTATACTGATTATTTTTAACACAGATTCCAGCCAAAAGTAATAATGGAAAATTGTTCTGGGGCAACGTCACATTCCACTGCAGTTTCTGGAAAGCTTATTCCCAACACAGGGCAATCAGTTCACTGTGGAACTTTGGGTTATTCAGTTTAAGTGAATGATCACATCATTATGGCCCATTGGGAGACTAATGTATTGGGCATAAAAGGCCTCTATTAAGAGTCCCTATGTGACTTCTTCAGCCCTCCTCACAGAATCTTTACACCCTCCCAAATAACCACACATTGTCTCAGTGTAGACTTTCTGGTGAAGATGTGACAAATATTTCAGGATTATTGTATCTCTGGTAAAATATGACTTTCAAATGTTTGTGTCCGATATGAATTATTACCACAAGGATTTTTTAAGTCACCATTATTGACATCTACCTCCTGATGATGAACCCTTATGTCTTTATCTGTCTTTGGAGCTCCATAAGGGAGGAAAATGGATACCATTTTTCAAAACCTATGGCATTCAGACTGCTTCCTATGAACATGAATGGTTAAGACCAAAAACATTTTTTAACTGGGGGCAGACTTGAGGGAAGGGTTTGAAAGGGTTTGGAGCACTGAATCACCAGACGACCCTTTCATTCTTCAGATATTTAAGGATGCCTACCACATGCCAAACACCATGCTGGGCGTGGGGGATACAGTGATGAGCTGATAATATCTGTACTCCTAGAATTAAATGCCTTCATTTTCTATTTTCTCACCTAAGCCTCGTTTCTATTTCATGGCCCAGGACGTGTCTTCCTAAAAGCATAATTAAGCTGTTTTAGTAAGACATTTGCAGGAAATATATGCTTTTGGTGCTATCTGTTCATGCTCAGAGAAGGAACAGGAATGAATCCATTTATTTACTGATGTGATTACTGTCTGGCTGAAATGGAGTGGTGTGAATTGGGGAGCAGGAGCAGGTCCTGCAGCACTGAGTTTTCTAAGCATTATTTATTGCTCCTAGGCATTCTCAGGTTTGCTAGGCTGTTCTCATTCTTGCCCAGTATTGGCAGTAGAAAGAAAGGGAAGAAGCTTCGGCACGACAGAAAAGTAAAGAAGATAAAAGAGTAAACCAAGAGGATGCCTAGAGGATCTAAGATTATCCCTGACAATCTGAATTAGATCTAACTTGCATTATCTGGTTCTCTGTGAATATTCATTCATTTGTCCATTTATTCAACAAATACATGCATATATCAAGTATCCGCTTTATGCTAAGTATGGTGTACATGCAGGACACAGGAATAAACAAGGTATACTAGTTTTCAAACTCATGCAGTTTCTAATAGGCCAGGATCTCTCAACATTATTAATGTTTTGGCTCAGATAATTAATTGATCTGGGGAGGCTGCTATGTGCATTGTAGTATTTAGCAGCATCCCTGTCCTCTAATCATTAGATATCAGTAGCAGTCATCCCCCAAGTTGTGACAATCAAAATTATCTTCAGGTAATGTCAAAAAAAAACCCTGGATTAGAAAACCTCTACAAGAAACTTAGTAATTACCCACAGCTGTGACCAGATCTTCCTGCCACATTTCTACTTTTCTAACTTTCAGATACCCTGCTGCATAGTTTACCCCAGGATTTTTAATTTGTTTTCCAAAAAAATTCTATATACCTTGTCTAACAGACAAGTAAAGTATCTCTAAGTCTTCTTTACTGCTATCCTCCCTTACTTGTGTATAACATATTACCACATTCACATGACTCACATTGTCTCACCTGAATTCCAGCAATGAATGAAGGAGGTGATATTAAAATATTGTGGCCTTTTCACAGGTGAACAAATTGACAGAATGGCTATATGCTCAAATTCTTGCAAATAATAATGCACAGAACCTAGATTCACACTCATGTGTCCTGATTTAAAAATCCAGTGTTTTTCTGTAGAATTGTGTTATTTAATGAAGAAAAAAAGATAAATATGTTTAAAGCACACCTTTTCTCTTTGAGGCTGTTTTGGAAATAAAGGCAGTGTCATTGTGGATAGAGGTACACAGGCTTGACTCCTTATTGAGTACTTATCAGATGGTAGTTTGGGACAGTCCACTTTTGTTCTTAAAGTTTCTGCAGTAGTTCAGGGCATGTGGAGTGGTACATTGCAAAAGCCACAGGAAACCCTACAGATGAGTCTAGTGAGTGAGTAGGCGTAGGTCTTGATCAGATGGCCCTATCATATGAGTCAGCACCCAGAAAAGATGACACCCTTAAACCATCTGATTTCTTTCTGTTGACTAAACCATTAAAACTTGATTTCTTTAAGCCAGAAAGTTGAAGCCCGGAGAGGCGAGTTGAGTTTGTCAAGACATGGTGAATTCAGTACAAAAGGAAGATAAAAAGAGAGCACAATGTCTTTCCAGACAAATAAGCTGAAGAATCATTTTAAATTATCAAAGGCCAATTTATGGCTCTGGGTACATACCAGAAATGTACATGTTCTGGGTTGTAACCAGATGTCTAGGTGCCTGAGCTAGGTCCCTGTCTTTTTATTTGGGCACACTCAGGAGTCTCTGAGGTTGTTTTAACCAAATTTCAGCTCATTAGAGGCTGCAGAGACATGGAACTCTGCTATGGATCTTAGAAGAGTGGTAGACATGGAGACCTCACTAAAGGCAGGTGATAGTTTGCAATGCCACTCAGCATGCATGCTCCTGAGCTTGGTAGATGCAGGGCTTTCCCAGGAGAGGGGCTCATATTCTACCTGGGCTCATATACTCCTTACAAAATATCTGTAACTATTAAGATCCTTAGTGCATTTGCCAAGATAAAAAGGCCTTCCAAGCATATTGCTCTGGCAGAATGCCCATCAAGATAACTGTCTTCTGTCTGCATTGTCCTGGAGAACTGAAATTGGAATTGAGAATAGGTCCATATCCTGACTCTGCCCCTTATGAGTATGCATGGTTTTAGACAACTCATTTGCCTTATCTAGGCCCCTTCATCTGTAAAGTGGAGATAATGAGTCCTCTCTCTAGAGTTACATAGAGGATTGCTGCCATAGATAATATGGGAAACTCTTTTGAGACCATGTAGACCTGGACAGTTGTATCATTATTTCCTTTCCTGTGTAGTTAGAGTCCGTTCTGCTATCCATTTTTATCCCATGCCCTCGATGAGTGCATGAGGTTAGGGGAAATGTTTCCCTAGTCTACCCGGAAAATGACTGTAGTTATGGGATGTGTCTAAAGTAGTCTGGAGATGCTTTGATGGGTAATTCTATCTCAAGGGGAGATTTATGTCCATATTATACATTGCAAAGGACAGTAGTATCACTGAAGAATAACTATAATAAAACCAAATGCAGTATGGGTAAAGCAATTCTCTGTGACCAGCTCATCTTAAGGAATGCCCCTGAATTTTTCTTTTACTTCCTTGGAGCCCTCTCACCCCCATCTGTCCAGGCATAACCCATGGGTTGTAGTGGGTGAGGAGGAGTTTGACCTTGGCCTATCACATTCTAATAATGTGATATAAACCTTCTACTCTTTCCACATGGACCCAGAAGCTCTTCAGGCAAACTGACAAATCTTGATTTTCTACTCTTTAAGGACAGAAGCTCAGAAAAGCCTTTCACTGCCTGCCCTGGGTTCCTCATAAGCCCCTGTACAGGGAATTCAAAGGTTTCTCATTTCTCATATTTTATTTACCTCAAAACATCTCCTGACACATCTGATCAGAAAACTTGGTTAGCTAATATTTTTTCCAGGACCATTATCTGCTACCAGTCCTCTCCCAGACTCCCTTCTCCCAGCTCACCTCTTCACCCTGACTGGTATTTATAAAATCCTAATCCTGTGAGGAATTTGGAAGACACTCCCTCCAAGCCTTTCTGACACCAGTTTCCTCAATAGAATATTTTTTTCTCCCTCTCCACTCTCTCTACCCTCTAAGAGTATGCTTCTCCAACTTTTTTCTGTGGATCTCTTCTGGAAGGCAAGAATATTTTCTCATTCATTCATCATTTGTTCATACATTCATTCATTTATGCAATCTGCTGTATTTCTTGAGCAGCAACTGTGTGTCAGGTTCAGTGTTAAGATCTGGGATTTGGAGGTGACTAAAACATGTAGTCCTTACTCTCATAAGATTTGCAGACTAATGGAGGAAGAATCAGTTTTTAAAAACCCCTCAAATGTGATTTAATTATCACTGTAGTAAGTGCTAAAAATAAAAGCTAAGCCATCTTGGGTACTAATTATGTGACAGGCATGGTTCCAAGTGTTTTATGCATATTAATTCATTTAATCTTCATAACAACTCTTTGAGGGAGTTAAAAGGGAAGGATTGGAGCCCATAAAATCTAAGGGCATGGACTCTTCTTATAAATCTAGAAATATTGGAATGAGGGTCACACCACAGACCAAGATGCTAAGGGTTCGTAAAACTGACATTTATGCAGAACATTCTTTTTACCAGACACTGTGCTCTCCACTCCCAGGGTCTGAATCTTCACAAGAGTTCCATGAGAGATTGTGATTACTCTTTTAAGGAGTGGGGAAAGGAAGAGTAGCAAGCATGAATCACTTGTCCAATGTCACATGTTTTGTAAGTGGCGATTCTGAGACTATAGCTTAGATATGCTTGAGCAAAGGCCTGTTACACACTATGTTAACCTATGAAAAGCTGATTCCTCATTTGGTTACTATTCTGGAAAATACTGGCAGAAGTGGGGGAAAGGAATCATTTTAATGTGCATCTGAGTAAGAATTACAATGATCCCTCTTGGAGAAAGATGTATTTTTTTTGTGTGGAACAGGGAATACAAAACAAGGATGCAGTAAAGACATTATCAGAAAAACATTAAATTGCATTAAATTTTTACATTTAATTAATCCTTGTTTGGGAGGGACTATCACTGTGGAATGTGTTCTTTGGATCCATCTAAATCCTGGGTTCAGATTCTGGTTCCTATTCCTCACTAGCTGTATAACTTTAAATTAAGTGATTCAAATTTTCTTGAACCCCAGTTTTCCCACTGGGAAATGAAGAAAGAACTCTCACCACTGCAAGGAGGGCAGGGCTATCGTGAGATTCTCCATAGTGTACATAAGGATGTAGCACAGTAGTGCCACACTAAATATATCACGACTATTATTGGTTGTTAAACACAATGAAATTTCACAAAATCATCACTCTCAAATTATTTATATTATCATGACATAATCATGAAATACAATAGAAACCTATTAGTCTGAATACTTTAGAAGTGAAGTTTAATTTATTTTAGCATGTGGATCTTATGTCAGTCATTCATTTCTTTATTCATCAATAAATATTTATTAAGATGCTACTAAGCACAAAGAACTTTGCCAGGCACTGGAAATACAGCACTGTTATATGTTACTCAGAGGGGTGGAAATTGGAGACAATAAGCAAATACAAAATGTTAGTGGTAAGAGCTATGGAAATATAAACTAGGTAGAGAGAATGGGCCATTCTTTCAAACCCATATTTTTTATAAATTGAATTAAACAGTACATTTATCTAGGGAAACTTACAAAAGTTTTAGAACTGTAAATAAACTATTTTTCATCTTTGTGAATCTTAGGGTTTCTCTCTAGGTTTTCTTTAAATTAAAGAGTTACCTTATTTGAAAAATTTGAATTGATTCAAGGCTTCATAACCATCTGGTACCACCTTTCTATCTTCCGACAGAATGTTTGACAATTGAAATTTCATGGTGCTTAATACTTGACAAATACATGCATCATTCCATGTGATGCTAACAATAACTACAGGAAACAAACAGATTAATTGTATATTGAGTGTTACAGCAAGCAAGGGAAACTTTGAGTCAAAAAGGTCATTTTCAATTTACCAGGGTTTTACCACTGGTGACTGGTGATGGGAAGACTGAAACTCAGTTGTTCTCTCCCCAGTTCTTGGACTTTACCATAGAACCTCTTTCCTTATTTGAGAATCCCTGAAAAACCTCATAAAAGAAAAGTCAGGGCTCTGGGATAGTGAATAGCTATGTGTTGTTACTGTGAGCTCTGCACTGTGGGGACTTAACTAAGGTTATTTTAGGTTTAAACTACAATCATTGTCTAAGTATGTTGGTGTTGAAGATGAAAACAAGAAAATAATAAAATGATAAATAGAATTTATGAGGCATGGAACATCAGCTTCAATACAAGTGTGTGTATGTGTGAGTGTGTACATACATACATACTTGTTAGGCTGTTATGGAATTTTCCAAAGCAAGTTTACTTGAGTTTTTGAATGGGCTTTTTAACAATTTTGTTCCAAATACCTCTCTTTTAGTATCTTTGATTTAAATTCAGGAATGATTTTATTCTCCCTGGCTCAAAAATTGGAATTATAGCCTGGTGAATTCTATCAGCTAAGTGTTCAAATATTGTTCACAAACAATACTACACTCTAATAATGAAAATATTAGAGGTAACATGTTAAAAGCAAAAAATATATCAGAACTGGATCTAAGTATTATGTTAACTCTTCCAGCGCAATTAGAACAGAACTGGGCTCCTGATGGAGCTGTGTCCACCCCTGGACTCTAGAAAAGCCTCATTAATTTTCTCTTCTTATTATATTGAGGTTGCGATTCACATTACACTGTTCAAAGTCTGCTTGCAATTATTTCTCTAATGAAATTATGAAGTATTCTACTATCATAATTGGTCATACCTTTGTTCCACACACACAGTGCTACATTTTTTTTCCCAACTGCAGTTGGAATATAAGATTCAAGAAACAGTAAGGTTCAGGAAACAATTGGGTGCCCTAGGATGTTCAGCCATCCTTGATGAGAGTACAAACAGCTGAAGATTTAATACAAATGGTTTTTTAATGTGTGTGGCCCCAGAGTCCTGACAGGGCAGATCTTTATCCAGAAATGTGTCAACCTAAATATAATTTAAGATTGTCAGTTAGAAAGAAATTAGTTCATAAATAACAGCATGATTGAAGGGCAGTTTTCTCTGTAATCATAACTTTTAAGATGGTGACATTCTGAAAGCATCTTTCTTTAGCCTCATTCTTCCTGGTCCTCAGAGCTAAGAGCTAATGTTTACTCTGGGTTAGGCAGTGTCTGCCATGTGCAGTTAGGATGGAGCTAGAATTAAAAACATTTCAAAAGTAGAGGGAACTGGCATAAAGTTTTTGTCAAGCAAGGTGAACAAGCTCTAGAGAGCTGCTGTACAACATTGTACTATAATCAATGATAGTATATTGTGCACTTAAAAATTTAAGAAGGTAGATCACATATTGTGTTGTTTCCATAATTAAGAAAAAAACTGAGTAGAGTGACTTGATGGTGTCAGAAAATAATAATATTTTGTAATTTGCAAACACAGTGGAAGCTCTTTGAAAAAACCCTCCTCATTGCACTTGTTTAATTAACTATTGTTCGTTAGTCTCTCTATTTAAAAAATTGTGAATACCTATAGCATGTTGAATACTTCTGTAAAGGTGGTACAGCCAAGCATTATTAAATCTACCAGTTGAGTTATTTATTTACTCATACAGTGTTAGTTGTACTAAACCTCAAAAAACATGCCCACTGACCCTCTCATTTTACCTTTGTATGTAGTTGTGTGTATCTTCAGATAATCTCAATGCCAATTGTCAATTGTTTTACCTGAGAGAGACCTCGAATATCAAAGCCCTTCTGTCTTTGGTGCTATACTATAGTGTCTGAAGACACAGTACTTGGGATAGAGTAAAACCCTTAGTAAATGTCTGTTAAATGAGTAAGTGACAATTTGCTCTTCCAGCAGGAGCATTCTGTTGCATCCATACCTTTGATTCCCTTCAGGTTGGCTTGCCAGGTGAAGGGTGAACAGTTGGATGAAATGGGTCAGGAGACATGAGAATGGGAGGAGAAGGGTAAGAATTGCAGCTTCCAGGGGTTTTGAGCTCTTAGTGTGGACCAAGCATGGAGCAGAATATATTAACTGTATTTAATACATTGAATTCTCACAACAGTTCTGCGTAATGGGGAATATCACTACATCTTACAGATTTTGGAATATGTTCAAAAACATAGAACTAGGAGGCAATACTGCATGCTTTACCTGCAGCTCACCCTGAGGCTAAAGCCTGTGGTCTTAATCACTGTGCAGGTTGCTTGGGAAGGAGCAGATCCCATTGTGATCAGGGTTCTTTCCCTGAGGTCCTGCTGCTCCCGATCCTCCTGGTGAATCGCTCTCCATCCAGCCAGTTTCCCTTTGGGGTTTTATCTCGGGGTTTTTTTTTTTTCCCTCGCTGTGGAGTCCTTTCCCTCAAATCTATACCAAGTCCCTTTCAGCCTTTATAAAGATTAGACCTGTCCACAGGACCAAACACAAATGCCAACAAAAACTGCCTTTTATTTTCTGCCTGAGTTGGTAGACCCAGGTGAGCTCCCCTCCTTGACAAGGAAGGGGTCCCTCAACAATGTGCCCCCCTGGACTGTCTTGCAGGGGCTGCCCAGCTCTGAGGAGAGACTGCTTATTGCCCTGGACCTTTGCTTATTTATCCCTATGTGGGGTCATCGCTTTCCAAGCTAAGGATGCCTTCTCAAGCTTGCCTCACAGCCTCTCCAGGAGTTATCCGAGGCTGGACGCTCAGAGCCCTCTAATTTTCCTTCTCCCGAGGTTAGAATTGGCTTCCTGGTGAATTCCTCAGTGCTTTTCTTTGAGTGAGTTCTCACTTGCCAAGGATAATTTTCCATTTTAATCAGTTAGGTCTTTTATTCTAGTAACTCCATGCTGTTGAATTCATACTTCCACTTAGAATGATCCTCTTTTTTATTATTTCATTTTTCTTCCCTAAGTTCCTAACAGGTCATTGTTTTTCACCCAGAACTTAGAGACATCTAAGAAGGTTCATTCTAATGAGTTCTTCAGTGATGTTTCTGGTATCTGCTAAAATAAATTAAGTCAAAATAAGATTGAAGAGAGCTTCAAGTGCTTCAACATCTAACAAACTGATGTCATTATCTAGAAAACAGGAATAAGTGAAAAGAAGCTGCAGAATGAGAAAGTCATTAAACTCCTATGCTTAATAAAGGGTCAGAAGTCTCAGTGGAGCAAATTCTAATTTGTATTTCCTAAGAAGGAAGGAAAAGGTCCTCTGAGGATCTACACAGGCCCACAGAGCTCAAACCATATCAGAGACACAGTGACTATTTAGCAAGCATTTGTCAGAAAAGGGGAAGACTCCACTGCAGAGAAAAGCAGGATGGCCCTCAGGCTTTTCATTTTAGTGTTGGGACAGAAGACCCTCAGCTCTAAGCTGAGTGTGAGCATATCTCAAATGAGGCTGTTCCCATGAGTTCTAGGAGTCACCCTAAAAGGAACACAGCTTTTAGATGCTCATTAAGCCTCACGTCTGAATGCCATACCAGGTAAATGGGCTTGTTTCATTTCCAGTGTTTCATTGGACTTGGCAGCATTAAGAAATGAGAACATAATAATAATCATAGTCATTAGAGAGATGTACTTCCTATGAAGAAGTACATTAGCCAGCTCTTTCTGCTTCCCTCAATCATTTGTCTACCAGCTCTTCCCAAGGAACATAAACACATCAACCAATAAAAGCCAAATGCAAGAGCTTCCTCCTTTTACTTGAACAAGTCTGACACCTTCTTATATCTTCGTTCTGTCCTTTTTCTGGACTTGTGTCAAAATATCACTTGTAAACCTCTCCCCACAGGCCAGTGGTTCTGTTAAGATTTTGGATTCCATCCCAGCATCTGTCAAGTAGAGTAGTGTTGCTGGGTGAGACCAACAGGAGCCAGGTCCCTCCACATCCTCCCTCATCCGAAGGCAGGTTCGGCTGGTCTTCACGTGCTTCAAGATATGGATGCAATCAGGAGAAACGGAGGTTGTCTCTAGATTTGTCTGAGATCTCAAGTCAGCCCATCTAATGCTCAACCCCTGGCTTTACCACTTACTTGCTGTGTGACGTTAGAGAAGTTACCAAGTTATGAACCTTGGTTTCCCCAATGCAGAACTAGGATAGTACCTAACTTTCAGGCATGCTGCAACGATCATTTGAGATAATGCAAAGCACTTTATTCAAGTCTGACATGTAGTGAATGCTCCCTAAATATTAGTTACTCTTTTGACTATGAATATTTCATTAATAATAACCCAAGTATTTATAAGGTGACTCATAAATAAATAACAAAATGGATTTCGTGTGGGGAATCCAGACTCCTTTATGAGGACTTGCTGGGTCCTGCCTGAAGCCTCACGTCATGCTACTCCTCTCCTTGCCTATTGCACCTGTTAAGAGCATCCTTTTATTTCCTCAAACATGCCAAGCTTTTGCTCACCTCATGTTCTTGGCATGATTCTACCTTCATCCATCTCTAACTATTTCCAAGTCCTAGCTCCTTTTCAGTCTTTTGGGCCTAAGTGTTCCCTCCTCTAAGAAGCCTTCCCTGTCAACCTTATCTAAGAAAACCCCACTCTATATTCTCTATAACTGTATCTGTTCATACCTTAATTCCCTTAGTCACAATTTTATGTATGTTTGTTCTCTCCCTCCCTTTCTTCTTTCTTTTTTTTTTTCTATTTCCAGGTATTGTGAAACTCTGCCTAATATGAAAATCCAGGATCTGGAATTTTTTTGACCATTTATTGCTTATTGCTCCCACCATAGTTTAAGCTCCTCCCAGAGAGAAACATCGATATCTATCTGTAACTACCTACCTATCATGTCTGTCTATCCCCAGCACCTACACCCCTGGCATTTAGTAGGCAGACAATAAACATTTACATTTAGAAGATTTTTTTTAAGGAAAAAGTCCGCATACCTCTGATTAAATTGCATTGGATAAAAGACTGTTCCAGGTGTTCCAGGTAGAGCCATATATCAAATAAAACCTTGAATGCAGTGTTAGGAATAATATTCATTAAACCTAATGTAAGTCACTGAGTTATACTTTAATCCCAGATTACAGGTAACTAGTTTCCTAGAGTTGTTGATAACAGAGGTCATGAAAGGTATCCTTCCTTGTGCATTGATACAAAATGAGCCAAGATTTATCTCTTTCAAATGATGATCTCCTATCACATTTATTATAACTGGGAAGAAATGAAAACATTAGACTGGGAAATTATCCTTTGCATACTTCAGTGTGCATCCATTAAAATGTGCATTTCCAACCATTCTCTCTAAGGACATCAGAACACCACAAGGTTTTGATGCTCTCAAATCAGCCCCTTGGGCATGCATTTCAGTTTCCTATAAGGGGAAGTATGCTGGTGTAGCGTCTAGCTGTCAGAGAAATGAGTGTTGGTTGGACTCAACCACTCCTGTCGGCTCCTTTGTGCTGCAGACACCCAAGTTCAGCTACCACGGCCACTGCTAACCACGTGCCTCAGACATTGGATTATTCCATTAGCCATCAATTCACTGCTACATGAAGTCTCCTGTGTGCCAGTAGGTTTCCCAGGAGAATTCTGCCACTTGCTTCTATAGTTGAGGAACAAGATGAAGTTATTGGCTTTAGATGTTATTGTGGAGCCCTTTACAGTTTATCTTAACTCTGAAGTGACTTTGATTCAGGTTAGCCCTTATAAGAAGCAGCTTTGGTCAAAAAAATTCCAGATCCTGGATTTTCATATTAGGCAGAGTTTCACAATACCTGGAAATAGAAAGAAAAAAAAAAAGAAAGAAAGAAGAAAGGGAGGGAGGGAGAGAGGGAAGAAAAAGAATTAGATAGTGATATAATTCTAAAACAAGTGATTTTTGATAGATATTGGAGAAAATTGAAAGTTATGAAATCAGAAACCTAAGTAGGGGGTCAGACCTGGAAAGTGCCTTGGAAATAGTAGTTGCCCAAATACAGCTGTTGAATGAATGTGAGGGTTAGGCCCACCATAGTTTAAGGTCCAAGAGGTGGTCTGTCACCAGCTGTGGCACCTGACAAGTTGTGCTTCTCTTCAAGAAAAGTGGTTCTTAGCCTGAGGTCCTTGGACTGCTAGACTTCCAGACACCCTAGTGGGATTCTGAATCCACACAATCTGTATGATGAGTTTTAAATATATATGGAGATGAGAATATTTTGTCGAAGTAAGTCTGTAGCCTTCAGTAGCATCCCAATGGGTCAACTGAGGTAAAACACCAGCCAACAGGTATTCCTCTCATCATCCCTTCAGGGCTTTCCTAGGTAACACCTATCAGATTTCTCAAAGAAATTGATCTTATTCCAACTTCACATCTTGGGATGTTGCCATTCAATTATTATAACTTTCATTTATCTATTTCTGTCAGATTGTTTCTACCTTCTTTCCCTTATATGACTTCAAATTTTATGTGGATGCCTTTACTTCCAACTTCTAGTTCTACTTATTTCCTTCTAGACTCTAACTTGAACCACTTCTGGTGGATCTCTCTGAGTACTTTGATATAAAATTATGGGTTCTGCCCTGTTTAGGGGAAGAAAGGGATACCCTTTCATTAATTCAACAAATTAATAGTAAATGCCTGCTGTGAGCTAATAAGCAAAGCATTGTGTTTACCCTGATAACAGTTTTGTCCTGTTGGTTTTTGGTCATGTTCATCAAAGAATTTTCCTCTAATATTTTTTCCTGTTTTTTAGCTTACTTCTGTGTCTGTCTGACTTAGGTTCTGGAAGTGTGCTCTGCGTGTGCTTGCACCCATTAACATTTTTAATTTATAAACCTTATGAGTGTATGGGGTATGTGGAGATAACCAAGAGAGGGCAGAGGGCCCCTGCCCTCGAAGGGCTGACAACCAGGCAAGGAGAAAAATGTAATGGCATTATGCCTTTTTGTAACTCTGAAGTGCTTCATTTTTAGATAATTTTTCCCCCACCTCCTCAGTAGTTATTCCAACTTTTGTTCCTAGTTCCTCAAATTGCTAACCTCTTCCTTCACTTCCATTCATTATTTGACCTCATTTATTCATTTACAAAGAAGATGAAAACCCTTCCACAAAGGACTCCTCAGTTTCCCTCCTTTCCCACTCAACATAACTGCTTGGAGCCCTACCCAGTGCCTTCTTCCTGTATCTTAGGAGAAGAATTATCAGTCACATTCATTAAACACGTTTTTATTGGGCAACTACCGTTTGCAAGGCACTTGCCACTTACATTTCTATTCCCACACCTTCCAATTTTTTCCAACCCATGCAAATCCCATCTTTCAGAATCATGTCACCACTCTTTGCATAATTATCTTTGATTTTCGAGAACAAATAAAGTGATTCTCTGATAGTATTTTAACCTTGCCAGATGTGTTAGAAAGCACTGTAAGTTTAATTTGGGAGCCAGAATTGAACTTTTTAAAAAAGGTCACTCACTCTGTCTTTTAGTTACAAAATCACAAGCTGGCTCCATATTTGCAGCCTCTTTTGCAGTGCTGGAGTTGATGGGATAATAGTTACGTCTTTGCTTATCAGCATGGTCTATTATGAACTCCACTTAATAACATTAGTACTGAGAAACCAAAACCAATATATTAAATATTAAGTAATTTGATGTATTTTATTACCTTGAATTTAATCAATAGAAAGACATTATTGAATGACAGTAGGGATTTTTGTCTTATTGTCCAGGAGATAATGTCCTTTACATGGAATGTACAGTCCTTCAGGCTATGGTGATCTTTATCTCATTAAAACATAATGAGAAAGGCTACTCTCTTATAATGAGGCAGAACTAAATGGGTTTTTGCAACAATCAATAAAAGATTGTTAAGAAAGAAAATTTCTGTCAAAAAAGAATGTATTTTCTTTAAGTTGTGCAGCATTATAATCATAACATAGAGCAAGACTGCTTATTTTAAAAAGTGTTCTTTGGAATTTTGATTAAGATTACTTTCAAATATTCTTTTTAAAAAACATGAAAACTGTTCACATATATATTACATGAAAAAAAACCCTACTGAATTTTGTCTATACAATATGCATTCATACCTAGTTTGGTTTATAATGTCATTCTCTATTTTTTAAAACTTAGAACAATAAAGGAAATTTTCAAACATATAAAGAAACACAGAGTAATATAATGAGCCTCTATTTCCTTATTAACTAGCTCCAACTGTAAATCAACTCCTAGCCAATGTTGTTCCTTTCACACTCCCATTATTACACTCTCTCCAGGCATATCATTTCTTCCATAAACAAACTGGTATGTATGTCTCAAAGGTATTGAAAACAAAAATGCCACCATATCTTAGAACACATTTTAAAAATTATGAATAATTCAATGTCATCAAATATCTACAAATTTCAAATGTCTCATTTAATCTCCTAATTTTTTTTTTTAGGTTTTCCTAAATAAATCTGGATTTTAAAAATCCATCATTGGATTGATATATCTCTTAAAGCCTTTTAATCTAAAAACTCTTCTTTTTCAATCTCCCCCTACCCCAACACCACCACCTTGGACATTTTTATAGTTTGTTTTGTTAAATAAACAAGGTGTTTTCCCCTAGAGAATTTCTCAGTGTGTGGATTTTGCTGGTTTAATCCCTGTGGTGTCATTTTACACGTTGCTCTCTCTCCTGTACTTTTTTATAAGTTGTTGGTTGGACATAGAGGCTTGATTAAATTCAGGACTTTTGGTTTTTTTCTTTCTTTATTTTTCTGCCAGGGATACTTCAAAATTGGTGAGGTCTTCTATTGTTAGAAGAAGACAGGTGATAGCTGGTTGTACTTCTTTTTGTGCTATCAGTCATTAGTGCTTAGATTCCTTAGTTCATTAAGGGCTGTATCTTAGTACAGGCTGCCATAACAAAGTACCACAGATTGGCTGGCTTACCCAACAGTAATTTATTTCTCACAGTTGTAAAGGCTGAGAAGTCCAAGACCCAAGTGCCATCAGGGTAGATTTCATTCTGGGGCCTCTTCTCCTGGCTTGTAGGTGGCTGCCTCCTTGCTGTGGGCTTACAGGGCCTTTCCTGGGTGAGTGCACATGGGGAGAGAGAGACAGAGAGTGAGTGAGCTCTGATGTTTCTTCTTATATGGTACTAATCCTATGGGATCAGGGCTGTGTCCTTATGAGTTCACTTAACCTTAATTACTTCCTTTGAGGTGTTATTTCCGAATATACCCACACTGGAAATTGGGCCTTCAACACATGACTGTGGGGGAAACACAAACATTCAGTCCATAACAAGTTGCAAAATACTGATATTCTAATTCTATCATTCTGTCTTCATCATTAGGTGAATAGTTATACAAAGAGAAACATTTCCACCTGTTTGGTCCCTTACAGGCAGCACTCTTAAAGAAAAGGCAAGATAATGATTGACTCTTCCCTTTCATTTACTAGTTTTTAAAATAATGGATTTTTCACTAGAATCCTCTAATGGTGACCAATTAGATTTGTATGTTTAGTTGTTCCTTTCAGTACAATAATGAACTCACAGAGTCAAACTGTCATTCTCTATGTGTGTGGCCTCAGATGAATTACTCACCCCCTCTAAGCCGTGGTTCACCTGGCTGTGACATGGGTGCTTATCTCACAGAGTGATGGGATTTCAGAGTTAATATCTGTAAGGCACTTAGTGTCTTGCAGGACACATAGAATCTTGCAAAATAGCAGCAACAGTTGTGTTACTCTTATGATTTTATTTATAATCAGAAAATACTACTTTAGAATATACTTCAACGTGCTCGTATAGGACTTCTACTCTAATATTTTGAGTATTTTTCAGTATGAACGATATGCTACCTTTTTACTGCCTGCTTTTGGTTTCTTTGTGGTTATATAATTGAAATAATACATGGTAGCAAGTTCTGTAATTGTAGACGTTGATTTGATGACCACACATCCTATTTGAGAGGTTCAAAAATTGATTTCCAGGTTGAACATCAGAATGGTCAAAACAACTTCATGAGTGTCTTGAAGTCTGACACTGTAGAAATGCAACTTGCCAGTGAGGTGTTCAAAGGAAGAAGAACATAGAAAGGCCTTCAAATCTCTGTACACGGTTCTTTGCACGTTCCAAAATTCTTCTAACATACATAGTCCTATGACTAATTCTGGGTTGCTACCTCTTAGCTCATGAGCTTAAATATGATGCCTGCTTATACTTGTGGTTTGTATTTGGTAAGCCCAGAATTTTATTTAATAAAGCCACAAAGCACTTAGCACAAAAACCAAAAAGAAATAAACTCACCCTGTTCTTTTCATGGCACCCTGTGCTTGTCTTTCATTCAGGTAGAGCTGAATTTAAAATAAAGCAATTTTTTTTTTTAAAAAAAAAGGAGAAGAAATGAGAGAAATGTCTCTGTTTAATGAGCCATATAGCCTAGTGAAAAGAATGAATTGAATGCAACCAATTGGTTATGGATCAGTCTTTCTTTCCAAAGTAATCTATTTTATTCTAATTTGCTTTAGGGTTATAAATACAACTCTAATTCATGAAATTGTTTACATGTTAAAGACGAGATGTCAAATACTCCGAATTCAATCAGAAAAAAATCCCAGCGTGGCTTTTATTTTCTATTCAGAGAACAGTGAACATTGTATCTAAGGCTTACTCTTTAAAACAAAAAGGGGGAGAGGGTGGTTTACGGGTTACAATTTCATTTCAGTTTAAAAAAAACAATCGTAATCATCCTACATTATCATGAAAGCATGGCTTCTGGCAAGGACAGTGGCTATGCTCCAGGAGCTTATCTTGCTCTAATTTTCCTATCAAGCAGAAGTATGTAGTTATGATATCTACCATCAGTGATTTTCTTCATTACTCTAAGAGATATTTATGGTAGGTAACAAAATTCTAGAAGTCCATATCACAAATTTACCCCAGAAAAATGTCAAGTTCAAAAATACTACAATAGTCAAGAAATTAATTCACAAGACTCTGTCTCTAATCAAGTGTCAGAGAAATGGCGTCAGTTGTAGGTGAGAAGTTCCATTGGATTTTTGTGGGGTTTTTTTGTTATTCCATTATGACAGATAGAAGAGAATTGGAGTTGATTCCTTTTAAAGTAATTGCCATCATTGACTCTGATGGAAGATAAGTTGTCCTTTTTCTCAATTAATGATCAACACTGTACTTGAGCCATATATTCCCATGGCTTATTTTGAACTTTTACCTTTATTCTAAAGAATGACTTTGCTAAAATATTTTAATATGCAAAGCAGATGAAAAATGTTATTCCATTTATGTGCTCTGCACATGTAAATAATTTGAAGGCATTATTGAAGATAATCCTGAGAGTGGGTTTTCTTTGCTTTTACATTTTTTTCATCCAAATGAAAGTTAAAAACAACACAGCCATCTACTGACAAACTCATTTCTTTGTTCAAGGTACCCAGAGGTTGTCTAAATTTGCAATTTTTACAAAATCCTTTTTTAGTTACAAAAGTTATTTACACTTTAGGAGAAGTAACTGAAATAATACAAAAATATTAAAAACTGAAATTCTGCCTCCAAAATCCATTCATCAATGGTAACAACTGGTAATATTTTCAGGGCTATCTCTCTAGAATTTTTCAAGCCTATTAAAATGAGTATATGTATCAATATTCCTTCTACAAAAATGTAATACATTATGTTATACTTGGCAATTTGCTTTTTTTCTCTTAAAAAATATTATAAACAACTTTCTATACTACTATTCATTCTTTTTCATTATTGCATAATACTACATTGATTAAATACCTCAGAATTTGTTTATTCTGTTTTTTTTATTTAAAATTATTTTCACTATTTTGACTATGCATTTTACATTAGAGATTTGTGTTATGTTGGAAAATAAATGAATTTTCAATTTGTGAGAAAGTGTTCTATTGAGCCTATTTTGAACTTTCTAGGCACTGTCCAGAGAAAAGGAAATTCCCACTTACCCATTGGGGTAGACTACACTGTCTTGCTGAACAAACACCTTGTTTTCTTGTTTAACTTCTGCCTCTTTCTCCCCTAAATTCCTGTGGCAGAAGATGGAGACCCACTCAACAACCATTTCCTGCCCTTGTCACCTTGCTTACCTGCCCTATTGAGGCCAGCAGAGTTGAATAGTCCTTCCCAGTCAACCATGCAGCTAGGGGGTTCATGGACACAGCAGCCATTTTGTGACTATGAGGCAAAGACCGCAAGAACCAGAGATGTTGATGCAGACATCTCTGATACCAGCAGCCACCTAGTTCTGGATTTCTCAAATGTATGAAAAATAGAAAAATAAGCAGACCCCTATTCATTTAAACCAATGTAAAGCCAGCTTTCTGTTACCTGTGACCAAATACTTTACTAACTGTTCCAGGCTGCAGTTTTAACAAAATGAAAATGGAAACTTCTTTTGCTATGCAAATAGTTTGAAGTTCTCCTTCTGCAGAAGGAGAGACCTGGCTAGAATTCCTCTGATGATGGCATGAAGTACCAATTCTGTAAAGCTGCTTTTGCCTGGGAAGATTTCACACAAATCACAAAGCAGCTCGAAGGGTGTAATACCCGATATTTGACAGGTAGCATGAAATGGAATGCATGGTGAAGATACTTGCTCCAGTTAACAACACAGATAGTTATAGACAATGACAGGAGAAACATATAGCTCTATGGGAAAAAGCTTTTTTTTTTTTATGGTGGTTTTCAGTGTATCCAGATAAGATAAAATTATATTGTCTTCCAGGGACAGCTTGCAGTTTTTATCTTCACATGACGGTCCCTTCTGAGGTTTTGCAAGGTTGTTTGTTCACAGCAGCCTTCTAGGTCAGTATGTTGCAGTAACCATAAACTGGTGTCCATGAAGGTGCTTGGTCTATTTCCTTGGAAAAATCCAATTATCAGCAGGAGAAGAAACACTAAAAGAAAGAAGAGTTGGACAAAGATGAGTGGAAATGGAACATTAAGTTTCAGAGTTGTTCATCAGTCTCCTGGGAGCCTCCTGGTTAGCAAGTGGGTATGAGGGAAGCCACAGTTAATCAGAAACCCTTTCTGCATCAGAAAATACCCCAACAGTATGTATTCTTCACTTTTTCAAAGCTACTATTGAGGTAATCAGCTCCTATAAACAACCGTATTCCTAGAAATGTTCTTCAGGGGTGTTGAAGGTACATGGCTCATCAGTCCAAAAAATCATAAAAGGAGAGGGACAAAAGGGATCCACCAGAGGGGAGTGGAGGTGGAGGAACTGGGTCCCTCTAACCCATAAACTGTTGAATGATGGAGACGGGTGAAAGTGAGAAACCCACCAGCCCTTTGTGGCTGACAGCTAGGAGGAGGAACTTGTGCAGTATAATGGACATAACCCGCTCACATCAAGCTTTTTGAATGTTCCTAGCATCCCAGACTCCAACTCCCTCCTCCATAGCCTGGGATGCTGCAAAGTCAAGGCTTGTGTTGCTGAGGAAAAGCACCTAAACCACCACTGGCATCTACTCAGATGCTCAGGGCTTCGTCTTCCAGGTACCTCATCTAGTCCTCACCTGGCTTTGTGAGCTTCGCTGGGACAGAGAAAGCCTTAAGCCCATAACTGATATTTCTGTATTAGTCTTCCCATAGCATGCTCCAGCCCAGAGAAACCCCTTTCACAGCCCTGGAAAAGTTGGGAAGAAGGAAGATAAACTTGGGAGAAAGGCAAATCTGAGGTCAAACCATGGCTGCTCCATGTATCCCAAAACTGTGTGACCTTGAGCACATTGTTTGACCTCAGTTTTGTCATCCACAAGATGAAGGACTGCGTTTCCACTTCAGGGATTGTTGAGAGAATTCAGTAAGCTAATGTAGATAGTATACTGACTGAGGAGCCTGGTGTAGAGAACCAGATGTACTTGTTTTATTGTTACTATCATCACCGTTATCATCCCATCTTTTATTATTGTTTCCAGTGCTAAAATGCCCTATTCCAAGCACTTTTTCCTCTCACCTTCTCTTACTCCTTCATTGTATATTCACTCACTTGATAAAATTGATGAGCCACTACGATGTTTGGCACCCTGAGGGATACAGAGATGATGAGGGCATGGTCCTGCCCACAGAGGGTTTGCAGGCCTTCTGGGGAGTAAGATACTTGCTCATCTTCCAGCATCCAGCCCCACCCTCTCTCAGTCCCCACTCTCCACAGTGAACCCTGTGGCCCTTCTGAATGCAAATTTGTCCTGCCCCTCCACTGCTGAAAACCCAGTCCTTTTGTAAAACAGATTTCTCTATAAGGGTCAGATAGTAAATATCTTTGGCTTTGGGGACCAGGCCTCGGTTGTCACTATTCAGCTCTACCACTGTTGTATAAAAGCAGCAAAAGACCACACGTAAATGAGTAGATGTGGCTGGTTATGGCCCAGAGACTGTAGCTTTCAGATCCCTACTAGACCACACCCTACACATCCCTGCCTGCCTCTTGAATGGCGTCGCTACCTTCTTCTCACCTTGCAGTGTCTGCCCCAGTCATGCCAATTGCACAGCCCAGATGTGCCTCACTTGCTCTCTTAAGGGTCTTTGATGTGCTGCTTTCTCTCCCTAGAACATTCTGCTTCTCATTCTTACCTGATCTCATTCTTACCTACCTCATTCTTAGCTATCCATTCCTGCAGACAACCATTCCTCAGGTCCCCTCCACTGCTCTGCAAGTAGGTACCATATTTTCCTCTAACATGCTCCAGTTACTCTCACCACAGTAAAACACTGTCACTATGCCTGTTCATTCACTTGTCCGTATCCCCAAAAAGACAGCAAGTTCCCTGGAGGTAAAGGAAGGATGGTCTTTACTTACTAAGTCAACAATATTTCGAGAGCACCTACTCCATGCCAAGCGCTGTGCAAAGTGGCAGACATTCAGTGGCAGACAAAGACAAGCACATTACCTTTCCTCAGGGAAGTGGTCAAACATAAACAGTGACTAAATAATGCCAAACAAAGAGAGATTTAGTTTAAAACATCGGTTCATGTTAAAAAAAAAAAAGAACAAGGAATAATGAGGCCAAAAGTGGGGTGGAGTGGGGCCAGGAGGCCTACTCTAGGCAGTGCAGTCAAAGAAGACTTCCTATTGACAGAGGAGCAAAGCTTCTTTAGAGAGATCTGGAGAGATGAGGTGTGGTAAATGAGAAGCTGACAGGCGTGAAATAAGGTGTGCCAGGAGATACAGGTCCCTTTATTGGTATAATCCTAGGGTTCATTGCCATGCCTGGACAGCACTAGGCATTTGGTCACTGTTTGATAACTGCCTCAGCTGCATTCCCCAAAAGCAGATCCTAAGATTTTTGGCTCTAGAAGTTAACTTGAGAGGTGGTGCCAGGAGGCATAATGCCAGGAGGGGAAATGAGACAGGGAAAGGAGAAAAGCCAACCACAGTGTGCTAATGAGCAACTGTTGCTGGGGCAGCCAGGGCTCAATCCCGACTGGCATCCTCTGACAAGCTGTATTAAACATACTTCAAAATTTACCCCCAGAGGGACAAGGACACTTGGTTTCACCCACCAATTTCCATCCCACATTGGTTGGAAGCTGCCAGGGAATTAGCTCCCAGGGACTCTGTCATGCCTGTCACAGGCTGGGTGCAGTCTTGCTGCTTGAGGAAGTCCTCAGCAGAGAGACTCAGGTGTTTAGGAGGAGGCCTGTGGTGTGTGTGAAGACTGTCCCCCTGAAGCTGCAGGGTGTCCAGGGTGGGCTAAGGGGATACAGGCAGGGCATCAGCAGCCTCTGCTACAATAATTAAGTGACTAAGTGATTGAGTAGATAAATGAATTAAAGGATGAACCATTGTACCTGATGAAATAAGCCCCAGGTTCTCACACTGGGGGGACATCAGGAAAAGTCCCTTGGTGGCAGGAGCATGCTGGAGCATAGCTGATTGTACAGCTCTTCCAGTCAAGGTTCAGAGGTATCATGTTGGCAGCTTGGAATTGGCCGTGGTGACAGTATTTACACCATGGAAATTGGCAAATGCTATAAATCCAGGCTTTATCCCGTGGAAATCTGATTGTCAGCACACACAGCATGGTGGTAATATGAGTACCTACACTTGGTGCCAATCTCCCAATCCCTTTCCTGCCTGAGGTTGTGTATCAGGCTTTGGAAGATGTCCCCTTCTGGCTTCACTGCAGACCACAGATCCCTGTGAGAGCCATTAATCAACCTGATTTCCTGTCCTCCTCCAACCTATTGCTTTAAACTTTGCCTTGCAAATTAACCAGAAGGATTAATAGCAGCTTTCATTGATATTCCTTGTGTGGTTCAATTAGCCAAGGAGGGACTGCTTGCCCTTTTTCCAGGGAAAAACCTTCAGTATCATTAACTGTGCAAAGATATTCCTGCTACAGGGGATTTTGGTCTATGGATGCTTATTAAGCCAGAAAATTCAAGGCAATGCTTCTCTTCTCTTTCACCTGAATTATTTCTAAGCAGGCAAGGGAAATCTCTGCTGGTTAATTTTGTCCAGTTAGAGAGTTATTTTTTGTTGTTAGGAAAAGAGCCATAGGTCATCCAAGACAGTAGTGAGATGAAAGTTCATTTCAGGAGATTTATTTCATTCTCCTTAACTCAAGGGAAGTGAATGACTGGGCCAGTGGCAATGATATTGATTATCATAGAACGTGATGGAGGTTGAGGTGTCTGCTTTGTTTGAGGAAATTGGGAGCTTGAGGGGAAAGATAGCCACACAGAGGTTTCATAATATCATCTGATTGGGTACCTGGTCTTTTGCTCCTGGGTGGTGACCTCAGTATCTAGAAAGGGGAGTGGACAAGTTGCTTTACCAGAAAGGAAGCAGTGTGGGCTGAGGATGAACACACAGAGCCCAGAGTTCAGAATTTAGAGAAAATAAAACACATGTGCATGCACACACCATGTCTTTGCATCTCTCATCACTGCTGGAGTCATTACGGAGCCAGCCTCACAGGGAGGTGTCTGTTTCTCTCTCTCTCTCATCTCTTTCTATACCCCACATACCTGCTCTCCTCCAGCTCTTTCCCTCCTTAGGCTTCCAGAATTCCTCCCCAGATGAAGTTCTCATTCATCCTGGCTGCAGAACACACCTTTTCATAGCTTTTCCACCTCCCGGGAGGGGAGAGGATACTGGCTGTGTTAGCAATCAGCTTTAGTCTTGCAGAGCCAAGGATCTGCAAGGCACACAAACCTTTCACTTGCTAATATTAATGGCCTGTATTGGAGCAACAATTACTAAACTAAGGAAGTTTCTGTCTCTTTACATCTTCCAAGGTCCTCCTCCTAAAAATCTTCTACCATGTCAATAGGGAAAAGAGGAAGGAAAGAAAGAAAGGAGGGATAGAGGGAGGATTGAGGAGAAAGAGAGAGAGAGAAGGAGGGAGGAAGGAAGGGAGAGGAAAGAAAGGATAAAGCATCCATCTTGCTTGGCAGGTGAGCTTGAAGTTATGTGTTTGTGAGACACTCGGGAGAAACAGAGAACCTCAGGCCACTGAAGCACTGTGGTGTGTTTCTGGGCAAAGACTGGATCGTTTAACGAATAACTCCTACCCATGGGGCCAGAAATTGTTCTTCCTGTTATCCTAGAGTTAATTAGAAGGATGCTGACTCAGGCAGTCTAGAGACCAGGATTCTAGTTCAACTCTGCTTGAGCTGAGTTAGGGCCAGTGAATTTTTCCTCTCTAGATCTCATTCTTCAAGAGTGAAGTAGTAATAGTAATAGTACAAGTAGAAGGAGACACTGTAACATGTACTGAGGGCTCTGAGCCTAATGCCTGACATGTGTTCATTCAGCTAATGTACACAAAATCGTGCTGTAAACAGTGTCATTCTCAGCCTCGTTCACCGTCCAGCTGCCACATGGACCTTCCGTTGGCTCCTTGAACTGGTCAAACTTTGCCTCCCTTGCGGCTTTCACTTAAGCTGTTCCCTCTGCCCAGAGCACTTCCCTCCCCCACACTCCCACTCTCCCTTGGCTTCCTCTCAGTCTTAGCTTAAATGACATCCTCAGACATAGAAGAGCTTCCCCTCAAAACTTAACACAATTTGTAATCATTTCATTTGTATGTTCTCTTGGTTCTGTCTCCCCCATCCAGCCTTAAGCTCCACAGGGGGCATGACCCTTCCTTTTTGTTGTCTTTTCTCGGACTTTTTTGCCTTTGTGTTCCCCACCAGCTGGCCCCTAGGAAAGGCACCATTAAACATCTGCTAAATGAACCAGTGCATTAGCCCTGATTTAGATGATGGAAGAACTGAGGTTTGGAGACATTAAATAACTTGCTCAGTGTCAGACAGCTGGGAATTGGACTCAAGCTCAGGTCTGCCTGACTCCAGAAATGCCCTGCCCTACCATGTAAGGGTGAGGTGGCGAGGCAGACTTCTGGGAGGGGAATTGGTAAGAGGATTTCCAAAGTTCCCCTCCCACACTGCATTTCTCTGCAACACCACGAGAATTTTGCACCCCCCACGACCACCCAGTGCTTCCAGTTCTCCCTCCCCACTCTGTCTCCATGTATTCTAATTGCAAAGCCAGGCCCCTGGCTGATATACTCCAAAGGAGTTGATTTCACTCTCCCAAATATGGAAATAGCCATCCCTTTAATAGTTATTCACTCAGCAGGATCCGACTCTTCAGTGTTATACAGACATTATCTGTTTAATCCTCACCAAACGCTTGTGAATTTGATATGGGTCACACAGTATGATTTCTCTTTAATCAGTGAGGACTGTGGGGAAGGGAGAAAGTTAACCAGAAAGTCCATCAGTATCATATTTAACTCGTGTACAATATTACAATATCTTATATTTTCACAGCTCAATAGAAGTTAAAAGAAAAAATAACAGTGTGTGTGATTTCAAGTCGCACACCTTCCTTCTATGCATTTTGAACTAGTTAAATACATAATTATCAATCCATCTTAAGTCCATTACATGGTAGTATTAATAATACCTTACTGTATATAAAGCACTTTAATGTAAGATGAAGAGCCAAGGGTAGTTTTCTTTGTAGCCATTAAGCACTGAAATGAACAGGATTTGTCTTTATGCCCTTCAACTCTAATAAATTACTGCGTTTTAATGTTTCAAGGAATTTCTTAAAATACAGCTATTTGAAACTATCATGCTATTTTGCCACATCTTTAATATGGCAATATTAAGTTTCACACACACCATTGTCAAGCAGAAATATGATCACACATGTTGAGTGCTGGGCACAATACCTGGCCCACAGTAGGCACTTAATATTGGCAACAATGGGCAGTTCCACCTAACCTTTACACGGGCAAGTATACTGATTGTCCACTTAGGATTCTTGCCCCAGAGAAGTGAACGTGTTGAAATACCACACAAATCTCCACATGATTTCAGATAGGGCTACGCATAAATGCCTACTCCTTCTCACTTAATTTTCTCAGTGACTCAGGGAGACACCGAGGATATCCCTGGGAGGAAGCTTGAGCAGGGAAAGGGCTGTCTGCACAGCCACACACACGGCTCCCTTGCTCCATTCTTTCTGCTGGAAGAAGTCATACCAAAGGCACTATCATAATATGGCACCAAGTGCTGAGACATTTAGTTATATATTGAAGCCTAGATTTAAGCATTGAACAATGGAAATCACTTCCTCCTTATTGGTAGGAACCATTACTAAAAGCTGACAGCATTTTCTCATGAGAAGTGAGCAAGTCCATGCCACAGGGATAAAGATCAAGTTCCCTTCAGCCCTGGTGTCTATGTGCATCATCCCCAGATTTCAGAGTGGGTTGGAGTAGATTCTGAATGCCTCCTCAAGTCCGTCCCATTGGTGAGATGTACCTGGAAGAAAAGCAAACAAAGAAAAATGATTAGTTTTTCTGGAGTGCTTGGCTGTTGGCTCACTGGGGCTGATGGTCATACAGATTTAACTAGGGAGTAATTCTAAATTTTCTAGTTTATGGCTCACTGAGGAGCTCATCCACATCTATTTACAGTAATATAATCCATTAATGTTTATTGAGTGCTTATTCCATTCCAGGGTCTGTTCTAAATGCTTGACACACACTAACACATACAGGCCCATTTTGCTCTTACTACATCTACTGTATCTTTTGGTCAAGTTGTTTTCATTTTTAAAATACTGGTTTTAAAAACTGGTAAAATAAAACTGCCATGTACACAAAAATGGTCCACATAATACTGCTTTCCTTGTGAAGGTTTTATCATTAACTAGTCTCTTATTAAGTTAAATGACCAACTAAGACAAACTTCTGAGGGCCTTCTTCCACCCCTGATTAAGACTGAGGTGGCAGGTGCTATGAATAATATTCATTTTGTAATAACCCAGAGGAGTTCTTGGCTATCTTACTGAGAAGGAAACCAAGGCCTGGGAAAATTAAGTATCCTCCCTCAGGCTCCTCGTCACCCTTCACAATAGCTCCTCTTGCTATGCAAAGTGAGGTAGTGTCCCTAATAGGGACCCCAAGCTACCACATGAAGCTGAATTCCAAAATTAAGTGGGAACAGTATAACAGAGTTAGTAGTAAGTATACTTGACTGACTTTCTTTAGAAATGAGCAGGAAATTATTTCATATTTAGCCAAACTGAGTAGACAAAGTTTGCCACTTGCTTAATTCCCATCTTGAGCCATCCCCACCACTTCTAGTTGTATCTTCTTTCTTGAAGAGTTCTCTGAGTTCCTGCTTCTATTTGTCAGTACCTGATTCCCACAGATGCATGTTCTGTAGCAGAATAGACTATGACATTAATTGGCAAACAGATGAACCTATTAATGGTTGACTTAGAAAGAGCAACTAACAGAGATGTAACCAGAAAGAGGGTTTGAGGCTGACATATACTGAGATGTTGTGCTCCTCTTAGATATTCACCTACTCTTTCTCAATCCTTTAGCTCTATAATCCTTTCACTGTGCCTTTTTAAAAATCTGTAGTATTCCAGAAGACAAAGCATGTTTATTGCAGAAATAGATACACAAAAAGAAGAAACCCAGAGACACCCCAAATTCTTACCACCTATCGTGAATCCTTCGGTGTGTAGTGTGGCAGAGCCTTTGATGTGAGATCGCCTCTCTACCTTCTGAGGCCTGACAGCCCTCTACATACTCAGACACAGATATTTTGTCCTTGGGTTTAATTTTTCTCTGAGGAAAATGACTCCAGCTTGCTGGCGGTTCTCATTCACCAAATCCCTGGCCTCCACCTTCCTGCCTGAACCAAACATGATGCCACACTTCAGAGAAACCATTGCCTCTCTCAGTCCAGACACTAAGCTCCTATTGATATACCTCATTAGATCAACACCATGCTAATAGCTGCCTTCTCTTTTGTTTCTTTGTTCTCCACAGCTTTTTGCAATCTTTGCATTTGCAACATGCGGTGGCTATTCCGGGGGCCTGCGGCTGAGTGTGGACTGTGTCAACAAGACCGAAAGTAACCTCAGCATTGACATAGCATTTGCCTACCCATTCAGGTAGGGAATGGTGGCCCCTGCCCATTTGCCTCACAGAGAGGGCCCTTCCTTATTTCCTTGGCTTCTCAGAAAATAATGGTCTCCCATGGACTTCTGGGTAAACAGAAAGGATTCTGCCTGAGCCCACAAACTACCTCAAGAAGTAATATGCCCACCTGTGCCCAAGCCTGTGAGGATTTGTGAGTTGTACCTTCATACCAGAACTGATTCTCCTCCCCCAAAAATGCTACAAATTGTCCCTTATTGGATGCTATCAATAGAGGACCTCAGATATATAATTCCTTCCTCCTCACCCATATTTCCAATCTTAGGATCTTTCAAATTTTCTCTAGAATTAGTGTCAAAACTCTAATTTCATATTGACTATATATTATTAATATCTAAATTGTTTCCATGTGTCAGACACTATACTTAGCTGTTTACTCATGTAACCTCATTTAGTTATCACAGTAACCCTTTGAGGGGAGTATAATTACCATCACCATTTACAAATGAGGAAACTAAGGCACAGATATTTTTGCCCACATTCCCTCAGCCAGTAAGTGGCAGAGTCATGGTTTGAGCCCGCCTGGATTGAGCCCAGAGCTCATATCTCTATTGCTATAATTAATGCTTGAGATAATTCTTTCAATCTCTTTTTTGAAGGCAAAGATAATACCTTATCTTTGTGTCCAGTCTGTAAAATGATGCCTATTAACTACCAGGGCTTGTCCCAAATTGTACATCTTGTAATTCTGACCCATATGCCCAAAGTGGTTTAATTGAATTCAAGTTTAAAATAATTTATTACTATAAACTTTCAAATACTTGGTACCAAATAACTGGTGTGGTTTTTGAAAACAACTTTCAGTGCAGTGTTTAGCATCTTAATATCCTGTCTTGTTCACTTCAATTTAACAAACATCTACTGAGTAATTCCCTTGTGCCAGACATGGTTCTGGTTCTGGAATTACAGAGAAAAGTAAAAATTAACCCCTAAAAAATTTCCTTAAAGAGGCAATTACAGTGTTTCCCAAAATCTTTCCCATGGAGCCCTAGATATTTAATGTTTCTAAAAAAAAAAAAAAAAAGGACTGAAAGAAGAAAAGAAAGAAGGAGAGTGCATTGAATGTATGTGATCAAATAAGTTTAAGAAATGCTTCTTAGCACTTAGCCCTTCTAATGCACATTTTGAATCAGCAAGCGAAACACAATGTTTCCCAAGTATGTTTGACCTCAGAAACCCTTTCTCACTAAGCATCTCAGAAGATTTGTGTATCATGGTATACATCCTTATTATATGGATCTAGTGAATTTTTCCTAGTCCAAAATAAAGTACCTCAGTTTATAGGTGATGAATCACACAGAAGTGGCATATATGCCAATGTACTGAATAGTTTTTAGGAGTAGAACTGATAAAAGTTGCAAACACCTCTGCTCAAATAAATACTCTCCTAACTAACAAGAGTGCAAAGCTCAGAAATGTTAAGTACAGAATCCCTGGTAATTTGATACTGGTAGAAATGGAGCCAGGGTGCTTGATGCTTCTCAAAGTTCCAGATGAACTCCTTCGCTTTAATAGAGAATGGCCAAGTCCATGCATGTTCACTGATCATCATGCAGAATCTAAGATAGGAGACAAGGATTGCTAATGGTTGGTCAATAAGGATGGGATGCTTAGTGACATTATTCATGAAATTGTAAGGTCTGCATTACCATCTGCAATAATTTCTCTCCCAGAGATGTGGTAGGAACAGATGACTTCAAGGTCAAGTCACTTAACACTGAGCAGAGGTCTCTCTGTCTGTCAAACTGGGAGAGAGTAACCAAGAGACCTGTCTAGAGAAGAAACCTGTGCCTAGGTTACGGTGGGGGTGGAAAGCAGAGTAATATTTAATTTCATGCAATCGTTGGCTACGTGTACAATTTGAAAAGACCCTTCAAACAAACAGTTTGCAGCATTGGGCTTCTTCATTTTCTTCCCAAGACATATTAGTGGCCAAATTAAAGGCAGCTGAAGAAATTGCATAAAAATGTTCATTGCCATCTTCTAGTGGCTCACTCACTGGAAAGATTTTTACTTGGATTCTGAAACAAAGATGATCAACCACTGTTTCTTCAGTAGCAGAACTTTTCTTCCAAACGTTACCTTTCCTAGAAGCTCTGTATATAAAACAGATATGAATCATTGAGAAAATTGGAGCAGGGGACAAAAGGGCCTTGAAGCATCCAGATGGTCCTCCTTGTTCTTCTCCCTGCCACACACATTGCCAACCCCCTGCTGCACATCACCTATAATATCTCCTCCAAACCCTAGATCCTAGAGCAATTTAAAAACCACTAGAAAGAAAGAAGGAAACATTCTAAAGGAAGCAAGAATGCTTTTGCCACTCTGCCTACCGCACCTGTACATTTACTGTCTGCTGTGCAGGAACCGAGATTAGCCTAGTTATCCCACAGAAAGCCTTGCACTTTCCTCCCATTAATGTCCATCGAGGAGATACACATACCATTCCAAAAGGGCTCAATTTTTCTACAGTTAGTTTCAGTCACACATTTGGATACTTTAAAATGTTGTGTCATTGTCTTCTTGGGGAAGATTTCAATAGTAAATGACCACATCTAGAATTTATGCACATTCTGTAGTCGTTTGTTTCAGAAGTTGGGTTAGCAAGATACTAGTGTTGTAAATCATTAAAAAATTGTTTCCTCTTAAAACTTCACAAGCCAATGCCAGTGATTTGATCATAATCTTTGGAATAAAATAAGAGCATTCAGCAGCTTCTAACTACTCAGTTTATTGCAAACACAAGGAAGGCAAGAAACTGTAATGCCAAGTCATGTGAGCAAAAACAACTCATCTGTAAATGACAGATTGAAGCAAGCTACTTAACTTTCTTATCAGATTATTTGTGGGATAATGTCAATTTAGAAACTGCTAGATAATTTACAAAATACTAATGTGCTTCTTCTTATAAAGAAGCCAGAGTACATAACTTCTTTATACTACCACATGTTTGTATTTTTTATTCATAGCAGAAGGAATTTACATTCAGCAATATATTATTTCACTGTAGGAATGAAACATTTGTCACCTCACCTTCCTTTTGATTTGTGATTAAAATGAATAAGTAATATTTAGCTGCTTTCTCATCTACTATAACGTGCTAATTTGGGAAAAACTTACTTGATAATTGGGGGAGGAGTTCAGGATTCAATACTTTTAGCACTTTCTTGAGACACAGAACAGAGAAGTCTCAGTGGCACTAGGGTGATGCTTCCTAGTGGAGTGGGACAATGGCACTCTGTGTCTGAGTCATGTGACCCTTGAAACAATTTCATGAGGGGTCTTCTGCGTTGAGGGCTGTTCGGCTGGGCACTAGCTGTGTAAGCACTGTTCTCCTCTTTATGACTTCAGCCACTCACTCTGTTTTCCTGCTCGTGTTTGGAACATGGGGATGAACAGGTAGAGGTTGATGCCAGGAAAGCTGTGGAGTTTGGATTATCAGTTATCTAGTAATGCTAGCTCTGTAGGGGGGGGAAAGCATTTTTTTCCCTAAAATCCATACCCTAGAGCAGTGGTGAGCAACTTTTTTTTTTAACCGTAAGGGCCAATTTGGGAAATATGAAAATGTTAAGGGCTGCAGTTTTTCATATGGTTTGTTCTGGAAATGCTGCATTTGCAATTATATTTAAGTATTTGTTTATTGTTTCTCATTATCAAAGGGTTTCACTCTTTTTGGCTAAAATATCAGAAGCTTTACAACTACAGTATCTCATTTTAATGTTGTATGTTAAAATTAAGTTTGTGTGTGATGAGACTTGGTGGTTCTATGGGGCAGAGAGTTGTGGCAATTTGAAGGTGGTGTAGCCAAAGGGTTAGTGGTGGGTCTCCAGCCAAACCTCTGGCTTCACATCCAAGCTCTGCACCTGGCAAATGAGTGCCTTCCAACTTCCCTGGGCCTAGGGTTCCTCACTGTAAGAAGGGAATAGTAGTACTTTCCTCCTAGTATAGCTGTATAGCTGTGACCATTCACTTAGGTCATACAAGGTGTTCGGTATAACTCAGAGTCAGGCACACATCAAATGCTCACGGACTTGTATCATCCTTGTTGATATTATTAATAGTATTATTAATAGAAACTAGCACAAGGAACTGGCCCCAGAGTACAACTGTAGACCAAGGACAAGGACAGCCATATTTGGAGATGTCTGCCATGAAGTTAGGACGTATTGTTTGTAGGAAATGTCTGAAGACATCACAGAAAATGTAGTACAGTGACTGCTGGGTTAAATGAAAAAATGAGTAGATAACAAATTACTTTACCTCGACCCCACCAGTTCCTTCCCAACCTGTATAACTGCTAGATGAGAGCACTTATGTTGCTCCTCAGTGTTGCAACAGTTCCCCATAATGTGAGTGCTGGGAGGGAGTTAGACAGATGTTGTAGTTTGGGTTCCTCCTGACATAAAGATTTGTCTTCATTTTCTTGGCAGGTGACCCCTGGAAGCACTCATAAGGCAAGGGGAAATGAGACAGGGAAGGGAAGAAAACCAGTAAAAATTGCATTAATGGGCAAGGTACCACTAAGGGAAACTGGGGCAACTGATACTTTTAGGAAATCATTGATAACATGCTTTAAAATAATTCTATCAGGCAAATGATTGAAGCTGAAGCAATTGTCTTCTGACTCTTCTTGGCCATTGGTCAAAAACTGCTACTGCAGGTGTTAACTCCAAGCCACCGCATGCAGGTGAAGGAAGCACTTACAGACCAAGAAAGCCTTCAGGCAGAATTCTTGAATGCTTGCACTAAAAAGCCATCTTTGCATACAGAAATGGTGAATACCAGAGAGAGGTGGGTGGGCAATCAATGGTCTCTACTACAATAGGGAGGCTCTTTAATCATTTTTCATAGATCTGTGAATGACTCCATTTGCATCATTTATTCATTCTCTCAATAAATACTTATTGAGCATCTACAGTGTACAAAGGCCTGAACTATATAGGTACTTGGTATGTATTGGTTAGTAAAGTAGATATAGCCCCTTCCCTTATAAGATTTACAATCACGTAGAGTAGGAGGAAGACAGTAAAGAAGTAGACAAAGATCACACACTTGGTAATTTCTAAGTACATGAACACTGTACAGAGATGCAAGATAAGTGGGGGTGGGGTGGAGAGACACCTACTTATATAGAATGATCCAGAAGGGCTTCCTTGCAGACATGACATTTAAGCCAGTCAAAAGAGAAGAGGAGTGAATGTTCTAAGCAAAGGCAACAGCATGGGCAATGCTGAGAGAAAATAAGAAAAAAGAGGGGATAGCAGGAGAAGCTGTGCTGTTTTAGATTAGCTGATGGAGGAAAATCTCCCTGGTGAAGTGACATGGAGTGCAGACCTGCAAGAATTAAGAGGGAGGGCGGGAAGGAGAGCTAGTGAGCGAGCATGCATGCACACCTCAAAGACCTGACAAGTAGATTCCAGGGAGAGGGAACAGCAAGTGCAGAGGCCTGATGTCCGAGCTCAGGGAAAGTCTGAGAACCAGCAAGGAAACCAGCGTTGCTGGGTTGGCATGAGGAAAATTTGAGGAAGCAGGCAGAAGCTGGATCATGTAGGATAATGTGAGGAATTTGGATTTTGTAGGAAGTGAGACGGGAAGTCATTTACAGTTTTGAGCAGCAAAGACATGTAATTTATTTTTAGAAGATCTTGCCTGTGGCTATGAAAATAGTCTTAATGGGGCAGTGATAAAGTCAGGGAGCTCTGCTAGGAGACAGCTGCAGCCATCCAGGGAAGAGCCCATGGTGGCTGGGACAAAGGCAGAGGCAGTGGAGAGGGCCGTGCATGCCTCACAGCCTTTCCTATCTGCATGGTCACCCACACCTCACCTGAAATGGAAATTTACATCTACATCCCAGCCTTATTTGTCATCTTTTCCCAGCTTTTTCCATCACTCTTGCCACTGCTGTTGAGTAACATTTGGTCTGTATGGGGACCAACTTCAGTATTTAAGTTTCTCAATCCTGACATTGGCTTGTGGGCACTCCTTGGGGCCACTACTCATTCAACACTGCATGAGGGCATCGGCCAGGATGGTCAAAACACAAATAGGCAACCAGCTGGCTTTACCTTGAATGGAAACTTGTGTGATTCCGTTGAGACATGTTTGTGCCTGCATTTCTGAAACCAATAAGAAATTTATGAAGTGAATAATAATTCTACTTTATGGAATATGGCTTTAAACAAGTCATTGCCTGTGTCAATCAGGAAAATAGAGCTCATGCCAGGTGGTTCAATTTTTAAAAATTAATGTAGGGAACTAGGTAGACAGGGCTTGGGTGATGGGAAAGGGGACCAAAGGGCAATGCAGAGGTCAGGACCTATGGGAAGCCACCTAAGGCTAGAGCAGGGGATGGCCAAGTACGGCCCCCAGACCAATGCAGCCAGCCACTGCCTGTTTTTATATGGTTCATGAGCTAAGAATGGCTTTTATATTTTTAAATGACTGTATCGTAAATGTTATATAAGTACCTACACAATAGCCTCAGTTTTTCCTGTTGGCCCATAAAGTCTAAAGTATTTATTATCCATCCCTTAAAAAAAAGAGTTTACTGACCTTTGGGCAGGAGACATAAGGGGAAGGTGTGGTCTTATTGTGCCACACAGGGTGGTGCCCATGTGGCAGAAGCTGGGAATATGGAGAAAGGAGGTGTCTTGGAAGAGCATGAACCAAGAAAGAGATGGAGCCCCTGCCTGACATGCTGCTCAAAGCAGCAAGAGAGAGAGAGAGAGAAAGAGAGGAAGAGAGAGAGAGAACTTGGCTGCTTCCTTGCTCCTGCCTCCAGTCTCCCACCAGAGCTTCCCAGTGGCTGAACCTAATGAGGCTAGTTGGTAAGGAAATCAGGCCCCTGAGATGCAATACAGAACAGGGGAAGAGTCGGACATGGAATTGAGAACAGGTGATGACCAACACAGAGTTGGTCTAAGCCTGAGTTTCCTCATGTATAAAATGAGAAAAATGAAGCTTTCTTAAGAGAGCAGTAGACCTCTAATTCTATGAAAATGGAAATAATTGATTTCCTTTTCAGGGGAACAGTTGTAGTTGAACTTGGCCAGACACTGCTACTTCAGAGAGAGCAGAAGGAAGTGTAAAACTCAACAAAATTACTTTCTACAAGTTTCTTTCTTTCAGCCTCATAGGGCTTGCAATGATGTTTGCCCTATTTAGGTAAAATCTGAACAGGCTTTTAAAGACCAGGATTGGGCTACCTATTGAAAATGATTGTAGGTTATGTAATCAAGGCTGTTGTTTCTGTTGAGCTCCCATAAGGAGGTGACAAGTGGCAGAGATTAAATCCGTGTATGCTGAATGAGGCTTTTATGTAGTTCTCGGTCTCACTGTGTATAATTTTACAGAGTAGGCATGGGGGAGTGTGGTGGGCAGAAATTCATTACCTGGGAGAAGCTCTGTGCCCCAGAAGAATGCAAACATTGCTTTTCTCAAAGTTATAAAAATAAGTTCCGGTTCTTCCTTTCATCTGTTTTCTTTCCAAGATTTGGAGACAGACTAACTTTAAATTACCTAAAAAAGGACAAAGGAATTCAGCTATAGGAAACAGGCTGGGAATGTCAGAAGGAAACATCCCACTCAATGTCCTGTCCCTTGAAAATGTTAGGTGCCTGCTGCATGCTCCCATTGACCTCCATCTCTGCTTCCTTCTCTTGAGAACCAGAGAAATGTTAGAACATTCCTTGCATCCTCCAGAGCTATCCAGAAGTCACATAATATACTTTATGAGGTCAGACCAGTGTCAATTGAGTGGTAGAGACCTGTGACCCCTCTCCCTTCCCAACCCCACCTATCCCTGAGAGGATGACATTTTGTGGGCCATGAGATGAATGAGTCATGAGACAAATCGAATTCTCTGGAAGCCACGAGGTCAAACAAAAAGGAGTCAAGTGCTCAAGCTGCCTGCTTGCCAGGTGCTGACAGTCAAAACTGAAAAGTAAAAGCCTCAAGGCCTGGGCTTCAAGAAGTGACAGCAGTAAAGCTGGGATGCGCAGTCTGAATCCCCCTTTGAAGATGCAGCTTTGGGAATTCAGAGGCCTAGACATGAGGCAGGACTTTAGTTTCATCTCAGTGTGAGGTTCAGGCATCTTGTAGAAAGCTTGTTAAAAATGGAGATTCCAGCATCCTACCCCAGACCCACCTAGTGAGCATTACTGCCAGTGGGATTTGGCAGTAATAATAAATGTCATAAATGCAAGGATTTGCATTGTCTAAGTCCTCTTGTGATTCACAGACACACAAAAATTGGAGAGGTGCTGATTAAGGAGAAACCAGTAGAGCCTCAATTCATAATTACCTTGATAGTTTGTGTTTGAACATCCTTAGACTTTTTAAAAAAATATTTTGGGATTACAGTTTTGGTTTAACTTGCTTATTATACTTAACATGATAAAATAGAAAAAGAAACGTACTATGAATAAGCAAATGAATGTTTGTATTTTGTGTTTTTCATAAATCCGTTGTGGTATATATCGCTGTTAGCATGAAGTACAGTAAAAGACAAAAATGCAAATGGTAATTTGTTTGATTCCAACAGATGAACTGTAACAATTTTACTAACACCCTGCCCCCCACCCCATTGTGCTTTTGAGCATACCCTGCATTCCTGCCCCAAAAAAGGCTGAAGTGCTAGTTGTCTCCCTTAGGCCAATTGGAAAAATAGAAAGTAGGGTGGATGTGTTAATTCTTTAGTGTGTGTGTGTGTGTGTGTGTGTGTGTGTTTGTGTGCATGTGTCCAAATCCAGCTCTGCTCCCATGGGTGTCTCAGTGGAGCTGTTTGTTGCCCCCTGAAACTCTCTTCCAACAATAGTGATAATCAGCATCATAATCAAAGAGAAGCCATTATTTATTGATAATTTTACTGTGTAAGAGCAACTGTGCAAAGCGTACCACACGTATTCTACCCTGACATCCTTTTGAGATAGCTACAACAGCCCTGCAAGAGAGCTACCCTGAGCTCCACTTGACAGATGAGAAAACTAAGGCTCACTGAAGTTGAATGCCTCGCCCAGGATAACACAGTGGAGAGGTGGCAAGGCTGGAATTTGAATATCTGGGTTCAGCTTATCTCAGAGACCACACTCTTCGCATCATGGCGCTGTAAAGAACAGTGGTGATGTCCCTGAGTTGACACCACCCCACAGTTGCAGAGACTCCTTTCCTCACTCCTAGATTTATAGCCTGCTTCCCACAGACAGGCAAGCTGGGCAGGCAAGAGGGATTTAGGGAAGTTTTCTCAAGGACACTGTGTTCCTTAGAACTACTGGCGTTTATTTTCCAGGTGAGCTTCTGAGTCTAGGAATAAACTGAAGAAAAGACAGTTTCAGGCTGGTACTGTAATGACCACCTTTTTCCTTTTTGCAGCTGGTTAGAATTTGAAATAAAATGAGTTGTTCCTGCTGATGCAGTTTGTAGAACATTTTACCTTTTGTTTTGAAGATTCTGTACCAAAGTAGCAGCTGCCACTTGGAAGCTGAGTGTTAGGGAGTCACATGAGTGACAGGGTTTTCTAAGAATACAGTCATTCCAAAGGGTTTAATGCTATGGCTGACTCTCATTTCCCTGGCAAAGGAGTAGATTCTGGAGGGTAGCAGGCATTGAAAAGTCGAGAGTTCCCAGATACTAATCAGAGGACTTGAACATCTTTGATTACAATGAAGGATTTTTAGTTATGGTGCCCCTTAAGTCTAGCATGGGCATATGAGAAATAAGTGGAAAGTTCAGAAAACCACTTGTAGAATTGGGACTTCTGAGATGCACTTGATTAGTTCTTGGGATCTTTAAAACTTAGCTGAGAATTATGTTCAATAACTTCGCATTCATGTTTTACTTTAACCTATCTACCAGGGGTTTCATCTGCTATCCTTTCTTCCACCTTCTTACATCTCATCTTCTAAAACAGTTGTACTTTCTGTTGTTTATACATTTTAAAATATCTTTTGTTTCATTAGAAAAAGGAACACTTTTATTCTTTCCTGTTCTAAAAGTTCCCATTGTACAAAAGAGAATGAAGTAGAATACTGAATCTGCTTCAATGTAACTTCTCAGAGATAATCACAGTCCAAATTTTGATAATATCATTTCAGACTTTTTCTTTGCATGCACTCATTTTTTATGCAAACTGGTTCTAGTTTGACTATTATTTTGCTAATTAATCTTATTTTTAGAAAGATTTTCAGTATCTTTCCATGTCAGCCCTTATAGATCTACTACATTTTTTGGCCTCATAATTAGACCATGATTTGCTGCATAACTATATCATAATTATTAAGCCAATCACCTATTAATGGACATTTAGGTTGTTTCCGTTTTTCACTGTTACGTACAGTGCTATAATTAACATAATTTTATGACTTCATTTGCAAGGTAAGTTCGTGGGACAATTAAATATGAAAACCTTAAATGTTTATAGATTTTGCCAAATTCCTCTCCAGAAAGCAATTTATATGCCCAGCAGAGGATATGAAAGCACCTCACAGGATATGGAGGATATGACGGTTCTCACATTCTTCTTAATATGGAATACTATAAATGCATTTATTTTATTATCAGTGAAGGTAAGCACATTGTTATATAATTATTAGACATTTGTATGCCTGGCAAAAAGGTTTTGAAGAAGAGTATGCTGATGTTTATATCTGATTGCTGGCATATGTACCTTATCACGTTCCCCCATTAGAGTTGCTTTATTAAATCAGCATTCTTGAGTACACTCCCATGAGATTTACTCATCAATGCAACAAACATTCAGTACAGTGCCAGGCATTATGCTTGGCAATGATGGAAATTTAAAAATGAAAAGAGAATAGGTTCTCTTTTCAAGGAGCTTAGTCTTTAAAAGAATACCCAACATTGATGAAATTGAGACACAGAGAGGTTGTGTGCATCATCCAGGGCCTCAATTACACAGGAATTTACACTAATATCCCTGAAATCGTTACCCAATATTACCATCACACAGGTCACAATGTGGATAATTAGAATTAAGGCTGTATTAATCTTTACTAGTGATAGGGAGGTCTATAAAAATTACCTACATTGACAAATTAATATTTACTCAGTCTGATAGAACTTTTTAGGAGCTCATATATCAAATTAATTTACATCATGGAGCTCATCTTAATGAGCCCTCATTAAATGTTGGCATTGAAAGTGATCTGTTCAGTAGTGGTTGCAAAGATAACTGGTTTGCCAACCCCTGTCCCCTCACAGATAGCAAAATATCATGAAAGACTTTGTCTTCAAGGTTAATTTTTAAGAAATTATTTCTCTTTCTATTTGTTTAGTTTATTGCTTACCTAAATGAGAAGGGGCTGGTTTCTCTGATCATTTCTCAAGTCACCCCAAGCAATTGTTAAGAAAGAGTAAATGCTATGGATAATAAACCATTAAATGTGATTTTTTTTTGTCAGTTTAAGCCATCATCTTAAACTGACATGAACTTTACCATTTCCAAAGTTTCAATTACTACTCTGATTCCCATGGTCTTTAGAGATGGAATGAAGTCCTTCTACAGAGTGGATGTTCTCTGAAGAATGATAAAGTTTATGGTTTCCTTTCTGCAAATAAAAAACTAAAGCATAAATGTCCCATATTGGAACAGACAGTGCTATGGAAGAAAATGAATGCAAATGCCTTCTGTTGTGCAAGACTAAATGAAACTGTAACGTGAATTACTTTCTAGCTCAGGCTCATCGCTACTGCCCAAATGACTGTGTTTCTCCTGTTTTAAAAATCATTTCAATTTTCAACTAAACGCTGCTAGCCAAATAAACAGTGTGTCTCCAGCACTTTTTATAATGCTTTCTGGAAGAGAAATATAGACAGTATGAAAGAAAAACAAAGCACACTCAGCTCTTCTTTCAGAGTCTCACTGCACATTCACAGGAGTCCTCAGAGACTTGTTGAACTTGTGAACTTGTCCATTCACTCATCTGATCAGGTAGTGCCTGCCAAGCATTTCACCAGATGGGCATAGGGTGCTTGCCCTCTGTTACAGGTCCAGCCCGTGCTCAGCCATGTTTGGGTCTCAGGGACCCTGCCCATCTTGGCTAATTGGTTGTGTGGTTGATAGATAGGCACCAGGTTATTAGTTGGTCTACAAGCTATGAATGGTTGTTGGGAGAAAGAGGAACCCATTCATTCATTTAGCAATTTTTGGAAGCCTACTCTATGCAAGGATATGTTATTGGTGCTGGAGAGCCAGTGGACCACAAGACAGATTGGGTCTTTCTAATCCTGAAATTTAAGATTGTAATAAGGGGAAATGAAAGTGAAAGGAAACAAGGAAGCAAGCAAAAGACCAAGATCATACCAGGTAACAGCAGATTCAGTCACAAAAAGTAAACACCGATATGATGGAGAATAACTGGAAAGGGGTAGGTGAGGAAGTCCCTCTTAAAAAGGGGGCAGTAGAGATGAGACCTGAGTGACAAGAAGGATGACCATGTGATGATCTGGAGAGATTACTGCAGATGAAACAGCAAGTGTAAAGGCAAGAGGGTGACTGGTGCAGAAAAGGGATAGATAAAAGGATAACACATCCAGGATAAGGACAGGTGCAGTGAGGGAGGCAGGGGACAGTATCTGATAGGGCCTCATGTAAGGCACTTGAGTTTTATTCTAGGTGCAATAGGAATCCTTTGCTTAAAACTAGAAGTGACGTGGTCTAATTTGTATAGTTTAAGAATTATTCTAGCTGCTCTGTGAACAGTAAATTTTACAGTGGAACCAGGAGAACAGTTAAATGACTGTTAGTTAATCTAGGCAGGAGATTGTAGTAGCTTAAATGAGGTTTTTAGTGATTGAGAGGGAGAAAACTAGAATGCTTTAGGATATATTTAAAGGTATAGTCCATAGAACTGGCTAATAGGATATATGGAGAGAAGGTAAAACAAAGAAGGAATCAAGGTTTGGAGCCCAAGGACAGGGACGATGGTGGTGGGAGGTTTGTGGCATGTAAATCTGTGGTTCTATAGTGGGCAGTTATAAAGTGGTGAGACCAGATGCAATAGCTGTTTGTTTCTTTGCTTGTTTGTTTTAAACAAATGAATAATCTGTTGTAAAAGGTGATGGTAAACCAATGAGATTTCCTTTTTGGGGAATTTGCACTGCAAGCTGGAGAGAGGGAGAGAGTTGCATCCAAGCGATGCATCCAAGGGAGAGAGAAGATCCAAGGTGTGGTGCTGTCAGAGCCAAAGAGGTCATAAGGAGCTCTTTATGAGCCAAAATTTTAAGGAAGCAGAAACTCTTCATCTTGGAAGCCAGTTGCAGGAAGAAGAGTATTGGACAGTGAAAAATAAACACATCTTAAGGAATCATCAGGGTACATGTCCCAAGAGGTAAATGAGAGGTGAATTTTTGATCCCTAGAGATGCCTCTGTCTTTCTTCTATTCTGGCCATACATATTCTTCCAAAAACAGACTCTTCTCTTGATGTGACTTGAGTGGGTTTCTATTGTTTTCTAATAAACTAACCTAATTGAAACAAATACCTCAGCACATGGAGAACCACAAAGATGAGTAAGATAAAGTCATTGTCCTCCAGGGGTTTACAGCCTAGTGAAGAAGAAAGGATAATAATACCAAGAATTATTAAGTAAAGTCCAAATGGAATGCTAAGGGTGTTAAAATGCTATTTGAGGAGGGGGCATTGGTATTGCATGTTCTTTTGTAAGCAAACAAAAGAATAAATGTACAAATGGCCCACTGGTATTTACATCAAGTAACAGAAACTACAAGTAAAAATTTCTGTTAGGAAATATACTGCATTATATAAGGTGGAGTTTCCCAAATTTTGATCTTTGTGTTTTTACTATGTGTGCATACCACCTGGACTATTATTTACTTAATATTTTCATTGGTTAAACTCACTTTAGTAGCTTAAATACATACTTTATTTAACCTCACCCTGATCAGTGATAACTGCTCCCAACTACTGATCTCCCTTCTGCTCCAGGACTGTGCCAACTACTTTACACACGTGACATTTTCACAATTAAAGGCAGTATGAGTCCCAGTTTTAAAAGAGAGAACCAAGACTCAGAAGTTTAAGTGTTAGGTTGAACCATATGAAATTGCCGTTGTCATAGATCAAAGCCAGATGAGTACTGGCAATTTCATGTAGTTCAATGTAATATTTTACCTGAGCACACAGAAATAGTAAATTTTAAAATTAGGTTTCAGATACAATTATATCTGGCTCTAAAACACTGATGCTTTCCTCTACTTTCCACACTTTTATACAATAATATTAGAGGGAAGAGGAAACATGTTATGGGGGAAGCTTGTGTCACAGAGGACTCTATTCTCACACGACAGTGGCCCCATCAGGGAAAGAATGACTGATAGCTTTTCAGAGCAAGTATGAGGATTGGGCACAAAAGAGAACCAATCATTTGAATGCATAGCTTATTCTTATGTCTATTTGTTGCTTGAAAGTTCTCTACATTAAATACTTTAATGTATTAAAAAAAAAAGTTAAGCCATATAGGAAAGCCATTTCTACAATAGCATACTTATATCGTAATGTGGCTGAGATACAAAAATAGACATTTTAATCTCCCCTCACCCTACAAAAGCACTATTGTTGGTCATCAGTAGTGTCTTTATGCAAATTGCTCCCTTCCAGTTCACTCTAAATTTCAGTGAACAGCATTCCAACAGAGAGGTGAGTTCAATCGATGACATTCACGTCTAGTGAAGGGCCTTCTTTGTAGACATTCTTATTAATTTTTATATCTTCATGTCCATGAAGATTTCATCCCTGAGCTGAAACCTCTACCCATCAATGAAGGTACCTCCATCTGTAGTTCTGTCATTCTTTCTGGTTAGTAACCCAGGACAGAAATTCCTGTACACTTTTGTTGCCCTCAAACTTAGATTCTGCTTCCTTCCTTCTTTACTTCCTTCCTTCCTCTCTCCCTCCCTCTCTTTTTTTTTTCTTCTTCCTGATTTCAGCCTTGTAGAACAAATCTGTGAGAGGAATTGCTGATTGGACGTGGGCCCCTATGTCCTGAGTAGGCAGTGGGAATAGGCTGAGGTTGCTGGTGGAAGAGACATGCTGCTTTCCAAGCTAGCAACTCCTACTTCTCAGCAATGTGCCCCAAAAGCAAATATTTATCACTGCATGCTACAAAATTTCCCAAATGTCATTTCTGAAATATTTTGAGAAAAAAATCATTTGTCCCTACTGGGTAGATAAGTTTGACCAGTGATCCCCCAAAATGGTTTTTGAGGAACATTAGTCCTATGGAACACTGCAGCATTATTCATAATAGCCAAGACATGGAAAAACATTAGCAGATGAATGGATAAACACAATATGGTATATATACATATATGTAAATTCATATTATGTGTGTATATACTTGTATCACATACTGACATATGTGCATGGACTCCTACACCTCTGCTTTTCAGAGTCTTAGATACCTGAAGCTAAACAGCAGGAGGTGCCACAGAGGGAGATAGAGTGTATGTGTATGTGTCCTGCATCTGACTGTGCAAGGAGCTTGTTGGAATGCAGAATCTCGGACCTAACCCCAGATCTCCAGATTTCAAATCTTTGGGGAGTGAAGCCTGAGAATCTGGGTGACTAATAAGATTCCTGTATGATTCTTATGCCTTTTGGGTACTAGAATCATAGACCCTGGCAACAAAAAGGCCCTGATTTGCATCCTGATGCCTCTGCTCCCTGGCTGAGATGCTCAGGGGTCTCTTTTAAGAAAGCAACACTGAATTGACTCCTGCATGTTGGTGCATTTTTCCGTCTGTTGGACCTTGAAACAAAGAGAAGACAAGGGAATTTAGATCCAGCATACTGTATCCCACTGTGCCAGATCCAGCAGGAGAATTCTTCAGAGTTCTTAATTGTGACATTTTAACAAACTGTTCTATTCCCATTTTTTTAATGCAGTTGGAGTTGAGGCTGCTTTTGGCTCTTTGTTTTGCTAAGGGAAATGCACACATTTGTTTCTGCTCCTTTTAGCTTGAATTCCTATAATGCACATATTTATATAGTCCAAGGAGGCAAGTAAGAGAAGTAGGACAAACTTGTGCTTTCAAGGCCTGCCATGCAGACCTAATCAGGGACATGTCAGGCCTGCAAAGATGAGCCAGAAAGTTCTTTGTTTGTCTTTCTGAGTGTAGGCCTTTTATCATCTCTGGTCCCATCTAAGTAGCTTTCTTAAAGGATAAAGTATATTATCAGGGCCTAAGAAGCAACTTGTAATTATGGGCTCAAGTGGACGCATGTACTATTTAAAAGTACCAAATGAAAGAGAGACTTATGAATTCTCTACTGTTTAAGCTTGACCTTGGAGCCCTGGATGAACTTACCTTTCATGTAACAGTCTCTTATTTTTTTCTTCATTTTAAAAATTATGAAAGTAATATAATACATGCCATTGTACATTATTCACACAATTAAGTCAAAAATGAAAGCTACCCCATACTAGCCACTCCAATTCTGTTATTCTTTCTAGATTTTTCTAGGTGTTATATTAACATAGGTAATACACACACCCAAGTGATTATGATTCTTTGTCAATAAGAGAAACCCAGTTGAAAATGGTGTATATATTCATACTGAAGTGAAATATATTAGCTTCAGGAATGGCTGGTTCCAGGGGCTCAACAGGGTAGTAGTTTCTCTTTCATCTCTCCATCTCTCAGCACTGCCTCATTTGCCCTCTTCAATGGGCTTTCTCTATGTGTTAGACAGGATAGCTCTCTGAAGACCTGGATTTACTCCAGATCCTGAACAGACCCCTATCCCAAGAAAAATGTCTGCATCATAATCCTCAGAGCCTATAAATATGTTGCCTGACAATGCAAAAGAGAATTAAGATTGCAGATGGTTTAAACTTATTAATCAACTGACCCTAAAATAGGGATATTACCTGAGGTTATCTATGTGCGCCCAAACTAATCAGGAGTGTCCTTAGAGGTGAAAAATATAGGTAGGAGAGTTAGAGTCCAAGAAAGAGGTATGATGAAAAAAATCAAGGTCAGAGAGATGAAATGTGAGAAAGACTTAAACTACTGTTGCTGGATTTGAAGATGGAGAATGGGTCCAGGAACCAAGGAAGTGGATGTCCTCTGGAAGCTAGAAAAGGCAAGGAAATAAATTTTCCCATATAGGCCCCAGAAGGAAACACAACCCTACTGACACATTGAGACTTGTGTCATATTTCTGACCTATAGAATAATAAGATAATAAATTTGTGGTCTTTTAAGCCACCACATTTGTGGGTGATTTGTTCTAGCAGCCATAGAAAACTAACCAGAGCCTAAATAGCAAAAGACTTTTTATCCTTAAATTCCAAATTTTAAAAATCCTTGGAAGGCTTCTGACTAGACTACCTTGATTTTCAGCCCAATCTCCATCCCAGTCACCATGGTTAGCAGAAGAGCATGCTATGATTGTCTACATTTGAATATACTTTGTAGCAGGGAAAGGGGATCAAAAGGCCTTGATTGGCAGCCCCCTCCTTAGAATCACTGGCATGGAACAGATAAAATCCCCAAAAGGAAGATTGTGTGGATTTGTTGTTTATAGTTTGCTTTTATAAATAGATCTGTGATGTACACTTTATTCTATCATTTGCTTAATTCTCTTTGCAACATATTTTGGAGATATTTCCATTTCAATTCATATAGATCCTATTTTGTGTTCTTTTTTAGTAGCTGCATAGTATTCCATTGGGTGGATGAACCAAATTTATTTAACCAAGTTTTCTGTTGATGGATATTCAGCATGTTTCCACTCTTTACTTAGAAAGGTGACTGAACACTGTACCCCAGTGTATCTTTTTTCATATTATAGGACTTACTTGTGGTTTGCTTGTTTGTTTTCTCTACATTACTAATGTGAGGGAGGATAAGCAAGGAAAGGCTTAGTGGGTGGAATAGTGGCCCCAAAAATATGTCCAAGTCTAACCCCTGGTACCTGTAAATATGACCTTATCAGAAATAGAGTCTTTGCAGATGGAATTAAGTTATGGTTCTCAAGATGAGATCATTCCGGATTTAGAGTGGGCCCTAAATCCAATAATGAGTATTCTGATAAAATTCGAACAGGAGAACACACAGAGACACAGGGGAAGGCCATGTGAAGATGGAGGCAGAGATTGGAATGATGCCTGTACAAGCCCAGGAATGCTAAGAACTTCAGACCAGAAGCTAGGAGAGAGGCATTGAATGGATTCTCCCTCAGAGCTTCTAGAAGGAACCAACCCTGCTGACACCTTGATTTCTGATTTCTGACTCCAGAACTGTGACAGAATAAATTTCTGTTGTTTTTAACTACCCAGGTTATGGGACTTTGTTATGGCAGCCCTAGGAAATGAAATACAGATTTTGAAAGCAACTGGTTCTCCTGCATACCTTCCTTTGGCCTGTGGCAAAACAGAGAAATGGAAGGTCAGATCATGTAAAGCAATATAGGAGTCATTTCAGTATCCATTTCTGGTGAATATGATTTGTGATTTTTATTTTCTAGTGCCATTTTGTTTAAACAAATGACAAAATTAGTTTACACTTCAGAGTCAGCTCCCAATGGATATATGATAGAGAGGCGGACGCAGTGTGATCCAAGTGGCAAAGCAAAGTGAAGGCTTAGGCAGAATATTCCTCTCCAGTGATCCACAGCATCAGCGATCTCTAAGGGTTCTGCATAAGTAGAATTAGTAAATAAACAAACAGGGAAAAGAGGCAAAGGGAGGGAGGGAAGAAGGGAAGACAGGTAAAGTAGACACAAATCTATTTATAAAAGCAAACTATAAACAACAAATCCACACAATCTTCCTTTTGGGGATTTTATCTGTTCCATGCCAGTGATTCTAAGGAGGGGGCTGCCAATCAAGGCCTTTTGATCCCCTTTCCCTGCTACAAAGTATATTCAAATGTAGACAATCATAGCATGCTCTTCTGCTAACCATGGTGACTGGGATGGAGATTGGGCTGAAAATCAAGGTAGTCTAGTCAGAAGCCTTCCAGGGATTTTAAAAATTTGGATTTTAAGGATAAAAAGTCTCTTGCTATTTAGGCTCTGGTTAGTTTTCTATGGCTGCTAGAACAAATCACCCACAAATATGGTGGCTTAAAAGACCACAAATTTATTATCTTATTATTCTATAGGTCAGAAATATGACACAAGTCTCAATGAAGTGAGGAACATTTGAATATCCAGTAGAGCATCTTTCTCAAATGAAGCCCTTAATTTTTGATTCATAAACGTTGCTAAAAATGCTCATAATGTGCTTGGTGTCCGCTACAATGACCTGAGCTGGCCATCCCCCAACTTTACCACCCCCACCACCACTGTTTCAAGTCAGATATTAGAAATGCAGGGAACAATATTCCAAGCAGAGAGCTAGGAATCTGATTCTTTTTAATCAGTGAAGCACCAAAAAAAAAAAAAAGGCAATAAGGCATGGCACGCAGGTATAATCAAAGTACATAGGCATATATACTGCACTGAACTTTTTTTCATCTAGCTTCTGACATGTGTGAATTACCAGTGGGCCAGAAAGCCTTGCTTAATTGGCAGCCATATTTTAACCACAGGCCTGAATAGTTTGGGGGAAAAAAAGAGCAGATGTTGAGATGCCTGTGTTCAGGAAAAATAGTGTATCACTGTGCATCTGCAAACCTACTGAAGGAGACAGACCAAGTAATGGAAATTCATGACAATAGAGCAACTCTAGTCCTGCATGTTGTACCTGCTGGGAGTGTAGTGTAAAGCCTGTACTTGGCTTTCAACTTCCCAGCACACAAATGGCTTGGCTCCTGGACCTCCCTCTTCCAGATTTTCTTCCCCTCATCAAGGCGCACTACAAAAGCCACCTTCCCTCCTTTAATCCTGGGAAGAACTTGAAGGGAATAGATCACACATCTTCCTAAACTGGAATAATTAATATATGCTGTAAGAGGAAGCCATTTGGGGCCAGTAATTGAGTGAAGAAGTCAACCAGTGTCACCAAAAATTGGATTAACCAAGAACTGCAGGTTCCCAAATAAGAATTTTTTAATTTTAGCATTTCCTCTGAGCTCCTGGCGAATACCCTTTCACTTTTAGCATGCCTGAGACTTGCTCTTTCCATAGCCTCTGATGTGCTTGCTTTCTCAGAGCTTTTAAATTTGATCATGGGGCAGGACCTAGCAGTGTTCCGTGGCTCCCCCAGAAACATGAGTCTATGATGAATGTTTGATGTTTTCCATCTGTTGCAGAGATAAACGTCATTAGTAATTCTGATTGGCAGGCCCAGTGTTTAAGGTTTTTGGAATTATGTGAGTCTGAGGGTCACAGGAATTGTTCTACATTCAGATATTTACAAAGCATAATTAAATGGAATAATGATGTGGGGTTCTAGAAACCATATGGCTTTGTTACATTTTCAGGCAGCTTTCCCTTCCTCCATTTCTACCAGCTTCATCATTCATTTCTCCCCTCCTCTAGCTTTTCAATTTATGGGTTTTGCTTTCAGCCCTCAAAACCTCTGTGAGCTTATGCCATCTCTTTGCCCCAAATGTCTCATTTGGTGGCTCTCGATACTGCCTCTCTGTTGTTTTCATCTCCTCAGTATCCAAAGGCCCCCTCAGGCTTTGTAGATTAAATCTTCCACTCTGTCATTGTCCTCACTTTGCTTAATTAGGTAATATCTCAGACAGCTCTGCAGGCCCTAGGTGCTATCCCAGTGCTCAATGGGATTGTTGTAATTACAATCTGAAGCCTCACATCTCCACCATCAGCTTCTTCTGTACTATACTTTTCTCTTTCCTAGTCGGCTGAGAGTGAATAATGAAAACATTCTTTTCTTAAATAGAAAAATAAAAATATAACTGAGTTCTTCTCTCTTAATGGAAATTGAGGCATATCTGTCTGCTTTTGGCCTGGGAAAAGGAACAGGAAGGTTAAGAGTTGATGATATGTACTGTAAATGATCAGAGTGTTTGAGATTTTTTTTTAATGACTTCTGTTTTTATTGCCAAACTAATAGAAAATCTTTGTAGAGAATTTGGATGTTTCAGAAAAGCACACAGATGAAAAGACATCGGGTATTTTCATCTTCCAAATCTTGTGTGTGTGTATTATATTCATATTAATCTATTTTCACACACACAAAAAGGTCAACTGAACATGTTTTCTGACTTACCTAACTTAAATGGAATGCATTGTGGACATTTAAATTTTCATCATGGCCACAGGAACCCCCTGCCTTATGCAGATGGACCACACCTTCTTTAACCAGCCCCCTATAGCGAACTGTTAGTTGGTTTCCAGTCATCAGTTAGTCCAACAATTCATGGGGCTAGTGTAAAAAATGTTGCAATCAATATCCTTTATGCACAGCCATGATAGTTTTAAAAAAGAAATAATTATTTCTTCAACAAAAATTTTTGAAGTTAGGTTTGCTGTCTAAAGATATGACATTTTAGTGGGCATTGGATATTTAGTAAGGCACCCCGCTGAGTCATGCAGCCCATCTTGGTTTGGGTTAGAAGAGAACACCCCATGGTAGAGGGGCTCTTTCCCGGTCTTTGCTCATCTTACACAAGTCACATTGGATTCGTCGTCTTTCTGGCTTGACATGCTTTGGAAATGCCAATAGATTCCTATAGTGGTTCTCAAGAATGCTTCAGGACTCCTAGTGATTCATCAGCAAGGTCATGTATCTCTGGGCCATCAGTTGTATCAGGAGCATGTTCTTCATGTTTAAACAACTGGCAACTGGAAACAGTTACTCTGGTTTTATGCCAAATTAGAAAAGGAAGTCCAAAGAAGGGGAAAAAATATATGTTAATGCTTACTGATCACCAATTTAATGCTGACATTGTACTCACTTTGAAAATCTTGTAATATAGGTGAAGTCTCACCTTCATTTTCTAGCTGAGCTAGATTCAGACCCGTGTCTACTTGATGCCAAGGACCATGGCCCTTCCTCCCTGCTAGAACTCTGTTTGGCAGTTTGACTTCTCAGAGCAGAGCCCCAAAAACCATGATGAGCCTGCATCTAACTTAGGTCCATTGATCTCTTGTCAGTTTTTGCTTTCTTTTTTTTAATATCAAGTTGGTGTGCGTTTGCCTTTCCAAGTGTTAGAAAGCAGCTTGCCTCTTCTTTTACACCTCTTCATTAGGATCCTTGATATATCAAAGTATTCTTCTCTTTTCACCTAAAAATGCAATATATATTCATGAATCCTTTGAATAGTGTTGTACATGGGGTGCCATTTAACCTGCTTTAACAAGTCTGTTTATAAAAGCAAGACTTGTTTGTTCTGGGAAGTTAACATTCTGACTCAAAGGGAATCTTAAGTGTGGGCCTCAGAGTGATCTGTCTGCATGTGTATTGACTAAATGCTTAAGGAGAATTCTTAATTCTAGACCAGATGTTTTTACAAACCAGACAGTGGACTTGATGAGCTTTTATCCACAAACTGAGGACTCTAGGAAAGATAATGACAATATAGCATAGGGATTACAAGCACAAACAGAAAGCTTTAGAACCAGTCTTTAAGCCTCAGTTTCGTTTTCTCTATAATGGGGAGATGTAACAATTATTAGAGAACCACTGTGTTAAATGAGCTCATGAGCTTTCAAGTGCTTAATAGGGTGCTTGGCATGTGAGTTCCATCTCAGTGGATGACGTGGAGGAAAAGATATTTTAAGAAGCAGAGAAACTCATACATTAAGTTAAACTGCCGTTCCTAGTATAAAAATCAAGGATAAAGTATCCCCCTTTTTTCTTTATTACAAAAAGTGCTATAAATCACCTAGAACCTTCTTAAAGTTAATTTTAATCTATTACAGCAGAAATTCTTTGCTTCTTTTAGAACTATGCCCCCCTGCCTACATTGGAGAACCTGACAACACTTTGTACTCTTCATAGGAATGTAGACATTCACATCACATCTTGCAATTTCAGGGACACCAATCTATTCCATGTTAAAATTGCCCCAAAATAGAGTTTGTGAGACACATTTTCATTTATTTAAAAAAAAATAAGAAAGGAGTGGTTATGACCCACTCAGGGCTGCATTTGGGTATACCCATCCTCAAAGCCAGAGATACTAATCATTGCCATATGCTGGATACATTCTGTGCCCTTGAACACCCATAATGTGAAACGGAAGACAAATAGGGAAATAAATAAGTACAGTGCAGTGTGGCAAGGGTGACAATCAATGCATATACTGAAAGAAGTGATTTCATCATGAGGCGGGTTGGGGTTGGGAGACAGCTGCAAATATCCCCAGAACATCTCCTACTTAATCCTAGGCTGATAGCACGCGTGTGGCAGTGGCTCCAGAGTCCTTCAGAACCTTGGGAGATTCAATGGACCATATGGCATACATTTTCTCAAGATCAGAGTCCCAGATTATAGGTAACACAAAGAATCACCTATGTCCTCTCCCACTGAGTCCACCTCCCTCATCTACATTGGACCAGTAGAGCAGAAGGTGTGTGAGTGAATGGAAATTTACCAGGAGACATACTTTCACCCTTTGCTTGGCACGTTTGATCTTATCTATAGTATTCTATGAATGCCTGTGATACTCCTGCCAAGACTTGAAATTTCTGAATTCTTGATTCCAAATATACAGAGGAGGGAAGAGACACACAGTTCATGGAGGGCTCTAACTGTGTTCCAGGCCTGGAGGCATTACTTGTTCAGCAAAGGATTCTAACTTGAAACAAATAAGAAAGCGAAGGTACTAAGGAAATGGACTGGCCATTCAAGAATGCTTGAGACATGAGAGCAAAACTAGAGCAATTTCTCCCACTTCTAAGTGCATTGCTGACTTCATTAGTGTTAGACCATCACTGCTTGGTGTTTTCCCTTAGATGCACCTAAATTCAAATCATAGCCTTACCACCTGTCAGCCATGGGCATTACCTGACCTCCCTGAATAGTGGGTTATCATGCTTTGAATGCCTACTGTAAATGTGGTAGTGTCCTAAGTGATTTACATATATGGACACAGCCCACCCTCAGCACAGCTCTGTAAAGAAGGAATTACCATTTTTACCACTGGATATTGTTCAGGATCACACAGCAAGTTGGTAGAGCAGAAAATAGGGTCCCGGTTACCATCTCCAAAGCTGGCACCCTCATTCACAAGCCCATGGTGTCAGTTTCAACATTTGTGAAAGGGATATGATGCTAATCTTTTTTCAGGATGGTCGGAGGGTTATGTGAGATTGATTCTGACAACCAGTGCCATGAGGGAATCCTTTTGGAAGAATCCATGAATGTGGGAGAAGTCAGGGTGGCCCCAGAAAGTCAGGATGACCACAGCAACCAAATCCACCCTCTACATCAACTATGCTTTTCATCTGTTCTCTTTTTCTCACCTGCCCGCCTTCTGCTCTCTTTCCTTTTATGCTATTCCCAAGTGACTGTTTAAATGGGTTAAAATGATGGCATTTCATTTCCTTGCGGTCTTCATTTCTGGCTAGACTGATCAGTCTTAGTAAGCAAATGAATTGACTTTTCCCAAATTTTCTGGGTTAGTATGTTTCATTTCAGTTGCAGTATGTTCATTCAAAGGTGAGTGATCAGAAACCATTGTCAGAAAGTCAGCAACACACTCAGAGGTAGAGAGCCAATGCAGTTCTGTTTGTGGCTTTAATTATAGTGTGTGCTCATGATTTTTGGATTGCTGTTATTCTGGTCAAAAGGATTTGAATGCACACAACCAACTCTTCCATAAACGTTGTTTGAGCCCTGGTTTTATGCATAATGCAGGGCTCACACTAAGCAAAGAGAAAGGGACTCCCAGATAAATCAGACCTGGTCTAGTTCTCAGCATGGGGCAGGGAAAGATGACAGGCTGCATAAGCAAAGAGAGTCTTAGGGAGGTGAAGACAATGGACTGTGTGGTGAGATCGCTTCCATCTGGAATGATGGCTTTCTGAAGGTGGTGGCAATTGAATAGGACCTTAAAGGACATAGATAATCTGAACTAGGGTATGGTAAACCAGGAGGGATGAAGGACATTGCAGCTATGCAGAACGTATCTAGAGAATAGCACATGATTAAAGGGATTTTATGAAAGTTAATTTTTATAAAGGAAAATCACCTCATTCACTGTGGAAATAAAAAGGGAAGGAATCAAATTAACATCTGTGATCTCATTTCTTGCCATTCTCCCCTAGTTCACAATTCCTCCAACACAGTACTGCCTCAGGGCCTTAGCACTTGTCATTCCCTCTGATCTGAACACTTTTTCCAGAACTTTGGCTGACTGATTCTGTTGTGTCTTTCACATCTCAGTTCTGGCAACCCCTCTTAGAGAGAGTCTGACTCTGTGATGAAGTTGCCTCCCCTCACTACCCCATTCATGCCACCCACCACATCCACTAACCCACATATGCATCTCCTCAGTGGTCACTTACCATGATGGCATCCTTGTTTTTCTCACAGCACTTCACATACTGTCTTGTTTAACACCCTATGCATGACACAGGAACTCAATCCAGTATATTCCTAGTCCATGCCCACCCATGTATCTACTTCATGTCAAAATTCCAGTTTTCATGTGGTCCTAGGATATTGAAATTCTTAATTTTTCCCTCTATAAAAATGGAAGTGAAAATGCTTCCTTCCCTTCAAGCAGTGGTTTTCAGCTTGGCACACGTTAGAATCTCCTGTAGAGCTTTTGAAACCACCAATGCCCATGGCTCACCCCAGACCTCTGCACGCAAGCCCCAGGCCATGTCAATATCTTTACAAAGCTTCTCAGGTGTGTCTAGTGGAAGGTTCTGGTTGAACACTGATGCTTTAGAAGGAGAATGCAGTGCAGTCGCCTTCACTGGTAATATTTCTCTTTCCGGCTTGCTCTGGCACAGTAGGAAGGAGTAGCAAGATTGGGGGGCATAGGATTAGCCAGGTCTGAACCAGATACAATGTGAAAAGCAGAAGCAATATACATTTCCTTCATTTCACAAAGAATAAAGACACATCTGTTGTATGCCAGGCACTGTCCAAAAGGAGTTCAGAGTTAGGGAACCAGACAGAATTGTTGGCATTCTGGTTCCCTCTTTAGGTTCCCTGAAATGCTGCCATTTCTTGAAGATAAGACTACTTGACCTTAGGGTTTGGTTATGAACCATGAAGGATGTTCTCATTTAAAGGCCAAAGGAGATTTTTCTTGGATCTTCACTCAGCCATTGGTGGTGTTTCTCAGAGTGCAATAGCATGTTCCAGAGCTGCTACCCTTTTCAGAATATGATGCAGAGTATTGCCGTAGTCCACGAAGCTTGCTGTGCTCTTGTTCTCTGACCTCTCTTGCTAATATTCCTCTCTTCCCTTGGAACACTCTATCCATACTCACCTCCCTGTACTGGGACTTGAGAATGCCAAAGAGAAGTTGCCTCCTTAGGGACATGATTCCTGCTATTCCCTGGGCCTGTAGGCCTCTGCCTTCACAGGGTCCCACGGTTTGCTCTTGCCAGAGTCTGCTCAAACATCACCTCCTCAGAGAGGTCCTCCCTGACCTCTTTATCTAAACAGTTCCCTAATTCCTCTCCATCTCTCCTGTGCTTCATTTGCTTTACAGCATTTGTATATTTATTGTTGAGCTTTTCATTTTCAATTTTCCCTAAGAGAGCATAAGCCCAAAGAGAACTGGGATCCTGTCCTTCTTGTTCAATGCCACATCCCCAGTACCTAACACAGTGCCTGCTATGCGATAGGTGCCCCAGAAATACTTGTTGAATGAATCAATTTAATAAGGTTTTATTCTCACTGTATTTGTATGTTTATCTTCCATTTAGGCTTACTAAAATCCTAGATTTCTAATTAGAGGCAACTGCACTGCATTTTAAATGAGTTAGTATAAGGGACAAGAGAATGCATTTAAAGAAAAATGTTAAATAAATAAAAGCATAAATGATTCTCAAGTGTGACCCAACTCATGAGAGTGATAAGAGGATAACTGACCTTCAGGACACATGAGTCTAGACGGAGGTCAGGAAGCAAAGACAGAAGAACAAGCCTGGAAGTCAAGGGAATACTTTCCAGGCACCGAAATCAGGATGCTGAGCCATAAACCTTTCCCACCTCTGATCACAGTCTTTTGCAACACTGAGGTATAGTTCAGTGGGAATTTACTGAGCCATTGGCTGAGCCCAGTGTTGGGGAGTGTGGGGAAAGTGTGATTTAAAACCCAATCCCATCTTCAAAGGGTGAATGTCAGACATAGTCATGGGCACATGACAGAAGACATCAAGATGTGACAGATGCTGTAAGAAAGGCACAAAGAGGCCACAGAAGAGCAGCATTTGTTTCTCCAGGGGCAATCAGAAACCCCTTCTCAGAAAAGAAGTTTGAATAGGGGCTTGAAAAATGGGTAAGATGTTGATAGGCAGAAACAGGGAACGAAACACTCCACACAGAAAGGGCAGCTGGAGCAAATCCAGGCAGAGTAGTAGGAGCAAATAATTTGAGGAAATGAGATCACAGGGACAATGAAAAAAAAATGTATGGAGCTTAGTGCAAAACTCACGCAGCCCTTTCTGTTTGCCTACTTTCATCTATCTTTGTAGAACTCATACCAGGTGCATCACCCAAAAGTCATTTCAGATGGTTTTGTCCACATCCTCACAGAGAGGAGCTTCAGGAAGGTGTCTCTACTTGCAAATAACCAACCTCAAACCCTCCTTTTTCTTTCTTTAAAGAAAAGATCTGGAAAACCCCATCCTGTCATTTCCATTGTAAGCACAGAGGCCGCACACAACTGCTGGCCTAGATTTGCATTAAAGAGATGCCTGACCTTGATAAAAACTCTGGAGAACGGTGACATGGCTTGCCAGAGCCCTAAGCAGCACTGTGGACAGAGAGTTGCTCTCCATCAGCACCAGGAATCCAAATAAATCCATCCTCAGAACTATCAAGAGTCCCCGCAAAACAAAAGGCTCGTAATGCACTCCTTCATCTCAAGGGGAAAAATATCCTTGAAAATAGATTTCCCCTGATAGCCAAGTGCGTAAGTCTGCCTGCTCCCTCTGCCCAGCAGCCCCCTGATGGGTTATTAATGTCCTTTGCATGGCCTGTCCTGCTACTTTGCAATACCGTGCTCCCCACGTGTCCAACTCATGATCTCAGTATCCATATTTTAAAAGTTAGTATGATTTAATGTGGCACTTTCTCTTCCCGATGTGTTTCAGAGTTAACACCCTACTTAATTTTATCAAAGGTCTTTGTCTTGAGTTACAGGATGGAACAGAAAATTCTAGGAAGGATTTTATAGTATTGAATAATGCATAGAGAAATGAACCACTCTTCCCAGTTGTTCAGAAGCTCCTGCTGGTCCCTCACTGTTTTCCCGCATGCTAATATCTGAAAACATCCACTTGGAAGGTAACCATAGGAGAGAAATAGTCTCTCTCTTTCTTTGTCTCTCTGTCTCTCCCTGTCTGTCTCTATCTCTGTCTCCTCACTCCCTCTTTCTCTCTCTGAATAAGAGAAAAAAATGGTCCATGAAGTGAGTCTCCCTCTTGATCTGCCTTTGTCATTAACATCTCATTTTAAACCAAAGTGTGTGTCACCGAATGTTAATGACTGTTATGCAACCTCAATTTAAGGAAATAAACTTTAGGGAAAACTGAGTTAAACAAAGTTAAGTAGGTATATTTATGGAGGTCATATAATGAAGCCTTTAATAGTCAGCTCTGCAGTATTAATATTCAAGAGAGCTGTGTAATTTGCAGCATTTCCCAAATTTAGTGTTTCCATGGAACCCTTTTTGATACAGTATCTAGAGAGACATAAGTTCATCAACTGTGTTAAAATAGCAAAAAGAGGCCCGTCTATGCAACAGATGCTCAAATGTTCCTTTGAAATTCCAACTCCCAAGGGCAGTTAGGATTGTTGCCTGAAGAGCCACTAGGTAGGTCAAGTCACGAGAGTTGTGTTCAGCTGCAAGGAGAGGCAGGAGGGCCTCCCTCAGTTGCTAACCTAGTGTGCATAATGAGAAGCAATTATGCCTTCTTGCAAAATTGTTCACAGAATTGTTGAGATGGCAAATCTGAACTAATGTAAGTAGAAACGCTCAGTGAAGTAGCAGATGCAAAGCGTGCATCCGGTTAATAGTAGCTGCTATTCCAAGGCCCGCTAGGGAGTACTTCTCAAATATCACTGTGCACATAATCACACAGGTGCTTGTTATGGTGCAGATTTGAGTCAGAGTATCTGTGGTCGGGACTAAGATTCTGTGACCTTATGCTACTGGACTGGGGGCCATACTTTGAGAAGGAAACCTCTCAGTGATGCAAAATGAACAAAAACAGTCTCCACTTTTAAAGAGTAGTAATCCATGGAGGGAAAGTAGACATGCAGCCAGCTAGCTAAATGGCAGGCAGAGTGCTGGTACAAAGAAGCCACTTTGGAGGACAGAGTTATTCTTGCTCACCCAGGCCTTATGGGGGACTTTTTACTTTAAGCAGATTTTGAATGATGAGTAGACTTTGAGCAGGCCCAGAGTACTGGGTTCTGGCTATGCCAGGAAGGCAACACATTTATGAAGGTGGGATAGCATAGCATATAGTAAATTTAGGAGGTGCTCAAAGTTGTAGGGAGCCCAGAGCATAAGGTGTGGTGAAGAGGCAGAGGTAGGCATATAGTGGGCCATGAACCTGGATGTCTGTGTCACAAGTATCAACACAGCACAGTGTAGGAGAGTTTTCAACATATGTATTGGTTCTCCAGGGCTGTCAACAAAGTACCCCACACTGAGTAGCTCCAGATGGCAGAAGTGTATTGTCTCACAGTTCTGGAGTCTAGATGTCGGAGATCACAATGTCAGCAAGACTATGCTTCTTCTGGAAACTGTACAAGAATCACTTTGCCTGCCTCTTCTATAGGAATGCTATGTGATTCCCGAGGAGCTCCTGGGAGTCTGAGCTCCATCAATTCCTCCCTCGTTTTTCATACACAGGGTTCAATAAAATAGTGACTCGAAATGTCTTTTTCCCAAGCTTCTGTAAGAAGCAATGGCCTTCCATCATTTCCTGTTGCTCTTGCCCAATGGAAGACTAATGTAAACACTGTCTGGAAGGTGAATTTTGCAGGTGGGTGGAAGGGGACACTGAGCTACTTGTTTTTTTCAAATTAAACCGTCCTCTTGAAAAAAAATGGAACTTTTAAAAACTAGATGGTTTTCTCTCTTTCAATTATATGTTCTTTGGCTAGACAGATGAATTTATTGTCACCGGGTTACACAATATTTTGTGTTCCAAATAACACTGATTCCTAATGTCTTAGAGGTTAACAGTGTGAAAGGAGTGTTCCACATATAACCCCTACAGGTATGGGCATGAGCAATAATAAGTCTTTCAAGCCCATTCTATCAGACTGATTGTCCACCCCAGACTAATTCAGAGCATCCTTTCTCTGTTAAAATGAAGAAGAAAGTTGGTTGTACTATGTGGGCAGAAGAAAGGAAGATGTGGAAATAAATAAATGTGAAGTGAGTATCTTTTTCAAGGCCTGTGAACAAGTTGCAGGCTCTGTCCTTGCTGCCATCTCCATTTGGAAAAAATAAGCCCAAGTGGCTGGTTGGAGCTAGGAATTAATTTTAAACCATATTTAAAGATGGCTAAGAAACACATTGGCCCAAACCCAGGCTGTGGCTAGTCATCACTTGGCCCCACTGAATAAAAAAAGATGCAAAAACACTAGGCCCCAGACATATTAGGCACAGACCAGCAAGATCTGACATCCTTATTTTCTCAGTCTTGTCCTAAGCAATATAGGACATTGGCCAAGAAGGCATAAACCTTGGAAACTGTTAGGAGAAAATAAACTGTCCTCTGCAGGTCAGGCTTAATTTTGCAAACTCCATTTCATGGGCTTAATTGGGCAGTGGGCACTTACAGGGGAATTAGCTTGAAATTTCATCTCTCCTAAATCTTCTCCAATCCTTCCAACCTGAATTAATCTCCCCTCCTTTGTCCTCCTGTAACGTTTTATCTGCACCTCAATTATAGCTCTTATCACAGTTCCTGTGGCATTACTATTATTTCTATGTGTCTTATCTCATCTACTAGACTCCAGGCCCTCTAAGGAACAAGACTCTGTCCTAGTCATTTTTGTATTTCCAGCACCTAGGGGAGAGGGCATGGTATGTCCTCATTAGATATGTATTGAAGAACTGAAGGATAGAAGTGAAAGAAGGATTTTGTGGTTTTCTCTATCATTATCAAATATCACTTTCTCCTATCACACAAGGTCTCAATCAAAATTATTTGAAGGAGAGTTCTGGAACACTTAAGAGATCTGGAACATCCTATACATGGCAATCAGACAACACAAAGAAATAAAAGGCATCCAGTTAGATAAGGAAGAAGTCAAACTGTCCCTGTTTGCAGATGACATGATATTGTACATAAAAAACCCTAAAGAATCCACTCCAAAACTACTAGATCTAATATCTGAATTCAGCAAAGTTGCAGGATACAAAATTAATACACAGAAATCTGTTGCATTCCTATATACAAATGATGAACTAGCAGAAAGAGAAATCAGGAAAACAATTCCATTCACAATTGCATCAAAAAGAATAAAATACTTAGGAATAAACCTAACAAAGGAAGTGAAAGACCTATACCCTCAAAACTATGGGACACTCGTAAGAGAAATTAAAGAGGACACTGATAAATGGAAATTCATCCCATGCCCTTGGCTAGGAAGAATTAATATTGTCAAAATGGCCATCCTGCCTAAAGCAATCTACAGATTAAATGCAATCCCTATCAAAATACCTATAGCATTCTTCAATAAACTAAAGCAAATAGTTTCAAAATTCATATGGAATGACAAAAGACCCCGAATAGCCAAAGCAATCCTGAAAAGGAAAAATAAAGCAGGTGGAATTACACTCCCTGACTTCAAGCTCTAATACAAAGCCACAGTAATCTAGATAATTTGGTACTGGCACAAGAACAGACCCATAGACCAGTGGAACAGAATAGAGAGTCCAGATATAAACTCAACCATATATGGTCAATTAATATACGATAAAGGAGCCACAGATATACAATGGGGAAATGACAGCCTCTTCAACAGCTGGTGTTGGCAAAACTGGACAGCTACATGTAAGAGAATAAAACTGGATTACTGTCTAACCCTGTACACAAAAGTAAACTCAAAATGGATCAAAGACCTGAATGTAAGTCAAGAAACCATAAAACTCTTGGAAAAAAATATAGGCAAAAATCTCTTGAACATAAACATGAGCAACTTCTTCATGAGCCTATCTCCCCAGGCAAGGGAAACAAAAGCAAAAATGAACAAGTGGGACTATGTCAAACTAAAAAGCTTCTGTACAGCAAAGGATGCCATCAGTAGAACAAAAAGACATCCTACAGTATGGGAGAATATATTCATAAATGACAGATCTGATAAGGAGTTGACATCCAAATTATATAAAGAGCTCACGCACCTCAACAAACAAAAAGCAAATAAGCCAATAAAAAAATGGGCACAGGAGCTGAACAGACGCTTCTCCAAAGAAGAAATTCAGATGGCCAACAGGCACATGAAAAGATGCTCCACATCGCTAATCATCAGAGAAATGCAAATTAAAACCACAATGAGATATCACCTCACACCAGTTAGGATGGCCAGCATCCAAAAGACAAACAACAACAAATGTTGGCGAGGATGTGGAGAAAGGGGAACCCTCCTACACTGCTGGTGGGAATGTAAACTAGTTCAACCATTGTGGAAAACAGTATGGAGGTTCCTCAAAAAATTAAAAATAGAAATACCATTTAACCCAGGAATTCCACTCCTAGGAATTTACCCTAAGAATGCAGCAGCCCAGTTTGAAAAAGACATATGTACCCCTATGTTTATCGCAGCACTATTTACAAAAGCCAAGAAATGGAAGCAACCTAAGTGTCCATCAGTAGATGAATGGATAAAGAAGATGTGGTACATATACACAATGGAATATTATTCAGCCATAAGAAGAAAACAAATCCCACCATTTCCAACAACATGGATGGAGCTAGAGGGTATTATGCTCAGTGAAATAAGCCAGGCAGAGAAAGACAAGTATCAAATGATTTCACTCATCTGTCGAGTATAACAACAAAGCAAAAACTGAAGGAACAAAACAGCAGCAGACTCACAGAACCCAAGAATGGACTAACAGTTACCAAAGGGAAAGGGACTGGGCAGGGTGGGTGGGAAGGGAGAGATAAGGGGGGAAATGGAGCATTACGATTAGCACACATAGTGTAGGGGGGGACATAGGAAAGGCAGTATATGCAGAGAAGACAAGTAGTGATTCTAAAGCATCTTACTACACTGATGGATAGTGACTGTAATGGGGAATGTGGGGTGGACTTGATAATGGGGGGAGTCTAGTAACCATAATGTTGTTCAAGTAATTATACATTAATGATATCAAAATAAAAAAATAAAAGATCTGGAACATAATAGGCGAATTTCAAGGGAATTTTGCGGTGAGCCTTTTCAGAGATTAAAGGAGTCAACAAACAAATATATATGGAAAACTCAATTTAAGTAGCCCTGCTTCTTTTGAAGAGGTCTGTGAATAGGTGGGGATGGAGGCAGACTTTCTATCACTGAGAGTTCATGAGGTTGCAAATATCAGAAATTGCCTTTGAGTAACAAAAGTGAAGTAATTTTTTGGAAGGATATGGGGATTTGGCATAAGGGCAGGGAATGCTGAAGAGCTGGGTTCCAAAAATGTCAGAAGGGAGGCACATATACAGTAGAAAGGAATGGCTTCGAGTCATAGTTCAACCCATGCATTGCTATAGGCATAATTCAGTGTAACCCCTCATTCCATCCTGACATCATGCCGTTTAAGGTCCAAACCCTGGAAAAATAATCTGGTTGCTCTAATTTGGATTATATACCTACCTCTTGGTTCAGGATGTCTTCCATAAAAGAGATGCAGTCCCCCAAGAGATATGATTCTCTGAATAGAAATCAAGTTGCTGCTAACAAGAGAAGGGGGGAGTGAGCACTTAGAAACCAAAACACAGCTAATGCCCACTACAGTCTTCCTTTGGGAAACATCCAAATTAGAAAACTACTTTAAGCAATAAAACTCTCTTAAAGTTAATGGGGAAAATGAGACAGTAGAAAATTTTTATTTATCAAGTAGATTAGACTTGAAATTCAGATATAACACAGTTGGACAAGTGCTGTCAAATATTTCACTCACCATTCATGTGGCCCACATAATTTAGGAGTTTTTTACCCTTTTAAGTTGCTTAGAAAGCCATTTTTTAATAGAAAGATGAAAGGACCAACCTTGCAAGAAGTCATGAAATAATGACTAAACCAGAAATTAGAATTTCTTTAATTTCATTAAGGTACCTGAAATTGTCAACCCTTCTGTACTTCTCCTGAGCCAAGTTACAGGTTGGAGTAAAGAAGAACAGTTTATTTAGTGAAATAGAACTTTAGGAATTGCATTATTGTCCATTACAGTCTCTGACTTTAATACTTGAAAATTACCTTTTGCCAGCACATTCTCATTGCACATCTCCTATTAATATTAATAGCTTAGCTTTTTAAATGCTGCTCTGTAACAGATGCTCTACTAAGATATTTACATTTATTTTTCATTTAATGTTTGTAAGAACCCAAGGAGAGTACATGCTTTCAGTAGTACAAAACTAGGAGCCAGAGAAATTATGTAACTTGCCCAAGGTTGCAGAGCTAGTAAGCAGCAGAATGGTCCTCATTAGTATACATTTCTTTCTATATTTTTACTTTTTTAAACATTGTTTTATTGCTCATATACTCTACAGCTGCCACATCATTGATGGAAATAGCAGGTTGTTCCTATGTCATGAATCAAACAAACAGGAGTTTAACTCTCTTTATCTGGAAAGAACAAACCTCATCTGGCCAGACTCTTGAATTGCTCTAGCTGTTTGTTTAGTCGAAGGAAAGCAAAGGTCCCTTCTCCCCCACTTCTGTTTCCCCTGTGCATCAAGACATCTGTTTTTTTCAGTAACATAGTTTGACCTTTTTTGCATTACTACAAAAAAAAAAATACAAAACTCTGTAGCCTATAGTTTATATTTTGGCATTTGTGTGTTTGTACTAGTCATTCAATAGATGGGTGATTCCTCATCAAAGTAAAATACACCAAGCCAAGTGTGAAGTTACTTTTAGAAATAAACCCAATTTACAGCTCATTTTCACAAGTTACAATTCCTAGGCTAAATTTTCCAACAGGAGTTCAGGCTTTCATGCCTGTACATCCCAAACTAGACCCTAATAGCAATGCAAATAGAAAATTAGTCTCACTGCTCTGGTAAGAAAAGCCATAAAACTTTCTTCTGTTGAATTTAAATACTAAAATTTTTCTCAAAATATATCATTATTCAGCAAGTAGTTATTGGGTGTCGGTCCACAAAACATACCAAGCAATACAGACCTACAAAAAAGGAGCATGGACCTGGCCTAAATAAATACATCCTGAGAAATGACTTTAATAGTTGAAACTCTTGGGACCTCTCTTAATTTGGGTTCCCCTAAAGCAGACCTTGAGACAAAGACTTGTGCACAGGGAGCTTATGTCTACAGTGAATGCAAGGGGTGCAAGCAAAGAAGTGAGGAAAGTAAGAAGAGAGAAAAGCCAATAAAGTTGGTGCTAATGAGCAGGTGTGGGCAACCAGAGCTCATCCTTAGAGAAACTGTGTGGAACACGCCCAGGAATCCCAAGACAGGAAGGCAGGGAGGCTGAGGCATTTAACCCCCTGACTTTCATCCCCCAATGTTTGAAGACTGCATCCAAGAAGTTTAACTCCCCCACCTTCTAGCTGTGCCTGCTCGCAGCAGAGCAAGCCTCCTTGGGTCAATGGAGGCCCTCAGACAGAGAAGAGACCATAAGGAGGGAAATTTATCAACATCTGCAGCAGTTGGCTAAACTCAGGTGCCAAAGAAATATGGTGCAGGGCATCCTCTGTGTCTGCTACAGGAGCACAGTTATTTATCCCAGCAGATGTAACAATACTCGGTATTTACTAAGCAGTTATTCTATATCAGGCACAATGCTAAGCTTTTTACAGATATCATATTTAATCATTGTAACAACCCTGTGAGGGCGATACTATTATCACCCTTCTCTAGAGACAGGGACATAATTAGGACATTTGCTCTGGTGACAAAGCAAGTAAATGGTGGTGGTTTGAACATGGGTAGTGTGACTATAGAGCCATGGTCTAAACAGCACTTCACTCATGAAGGGCAAGGTGCAGAGAAAACAAAGGCACCCAGAACTCAAAGATGGGGAAAATAATGAGGCATATAATCCTCAGGGAGGTCTTCATGGACGAAGTATACTTGAGTAGTACTGTAAGATTGATAAGTGGAAAAGTACAGAGAAAGAAATGAGCCTGCACATGATAAGGACAGGGAAAGAGGGAGGTGGAAGGGAGGGAGCTGCAACATAACAAGCATGAGTTCAGCAAAAGGTCCACACTATAGTGTCACAGACTTGGCCCTTCCTACAGGGTTAGGCATATACAACGTTGCATGGAACTCTCTGTTAATTCAACAAATACGGATTGAGCATCTACTTTATACTTGGCATGGGAAGTAAAGAGGTTAAAAATACTACTGCTAATAACAACAGCAGTAATAATACTAAAGCAGTCACGATGTGCTAGAAAAGAGCATATACAATATATATGTGTTTCTGACCTAATTGAACTTTCCTACTAAGGCTGAGGGGCATGTTGGCCTCTGACGATCAGGGATACTGAGCTGGTAAGCTGTGGGTATGAGGCTGTCATCTTGGCCAACCACATGGGGAAGAGGCAAGCTTATTTGAGGAATGGACAGTCAGTATCCTGGCTTTTTTTTTTTTTTTTTAGTTCTTGGTGTCAGCCCTGACAGTAAGCAAGATAAATATTATCTCAAATTTCTCAGAAGAAACCCCTTTAATTGTGCATCAAAGAAAGGAGGTTAAGTAAGCTTTTCTTAACATGGCTTCATATTAAATTCATCCAACCAAAGATGCAGAATCAGTCTATTGGCTAGTCTGTCTGCAGGACACCAGAATGCGACATTCCTTTTACTGACCTCAGCCATCAGAGGCCATCAGACCCATTGAATATTTATGTAGGTAGGGTTCTGGAATAGCTGTGTAGATTTCCAATGGAAATCTGAACTTCAGGTTAATTTTTCCTTGATTGAAGAAGCAAAATCTATTGAATACTAAATACTGCTAATTATAATCCTGCTTTTATGAAACTCTCTTCTCACTCGCTCTCCTAATCCACTTTGGTTTGTGTCCCCTAGTTCAAGATCCAGACTATGGATGTTGGCATAGGATGGCCACATGTGAAATTTTTTTCACAAGATTTAGGAGTCTAGAGAAGCTAAACAGAGAAATGCAAAGTTAAAAATACATTCAGGAAAGCATGTTTTTCAATCAAGCAACATATCCAGTGTCCTGATATAAAACAACTACCTTCTCAAAGGGGCACTTGGAATGAAAATGAAAGTCTAGAAAAATGGTACTAGGTAAGCAGCAAAGAGAGGGTAAGTAGAAGAGAGGAGAAGAAATGGATTTTATCAAACTTTGATATGTCAACAGCTGATGCCTGTTCAAGATAGTTTTTATCTGATACACTCCAGTCACTTGTAAAGAAGCTAGATTAAAGTCAATTGAATCAATAAATATTTCTGAGCATCTTATATGTGCCAGGCACTGTGCTAAGTGCTAGGAACACAATAATGAGCTCAAATTTCTTTCTCTCTTTCTCCAGAATGTTTTCATCTGTATTGGCCTCATTATCCTGAAGTAGGCTCCAACATGCCTGTCTTTGATCTTTGAAGGTATAACATGTAGTTTCTGGAGAGCTTCACTGTACATTTGTGAGAGAATGAGAATGAAAATGACAAATAACATCTCAGCACTATTATGAAAATAGTTTTGATCTCATGGACCCCCTGAAAGAGTTTCAGATAGTCTCAGGGGTCTCTGAATCACAGTTTGAGGAATTCTGATCTAGTTTTCAGAAACATTATGTCGAGGAAGAGAAACAAATATGTTGAATATAAAATTACTTGCAGGACTTATTCGCAGCATATGTTCACATGATTTAAACCTTGACTTTTAATTATCAGAGGAGGAAGCTGGATTTAGCTTCTGTTCCCTTTCCATTAAACATTCTGTTCAGTCAATAAGAAAAAAAATGGAAGTTTTTTTTGTTTTGTTTTGCTTGAAATCTTTCCAATGATTAAATACCATTTTTGTTTTTAAGACTTCTTTGACCCTTCCATGAAGTGTCACTGGCTTCATTAAAAAATTCAGTCCTTCTAATGAAATCCTTGCTAGGTATTGTATAAAACTTCTTTTCACTTAAGGTTTGTCCAAACTAGGGTGATTTATTTAGAGATAGAAGTTCAGGAGACTGGCTTGAATAAGCAGAAAGAGGTTAAGCTGGACATAACGGAAGGCAGCCTGAATGCATGGAGACCAGAAACATGTATGTCAACTGCAATGGGTGAGAGAAGGAAGCCACCCTATTCCTCTTCCTGAGCAGCTTGAAGAACAGTCTCTGTCTCGATGCTAGGTTCACCCGGAAAGCCAGGAGAGGATGACATTGGCTTCAAGGAACCAAGTCACTCCCTGAAAATTCTGTTCCAGAGACAGTGTAGGGTGGTCCTGAGAGTCTCCAGGTTAATTCCCACCAAAACTAAATATGCAGAAAAGCTATTTCTCTTGAGCCAATTTTCCAAATAATCATTTTGCTAGAAGACAGGTTTTTCTCTTCTAAAATATTTTCAATACATTAGCTGCCCTGGGACAAACCCTGAACCACACACCAACACACATGCACACAGACACACACGCCTACTTTCTACCAGCCTTCAAACTGAGGGGCAACCTCAATCACAGAGTGGAAAAATAGCTGTGGTACAGCTTCCTTAACAGTTTCAGGTTAATTGATTATTTGGCAAGTTGATTTTTCAGCCAATTTTTAACAAACTAGTTTCTTCTGCAACAGATAGTTTCTTCCTCATATGAATTAAAGAGCAGTGGATGATCCCTTTTCTAGGAGCAGAAAGCTTGTGTTGTGATTCTTTCACTATATGACTTTGATCAACTGCCTGCGCTTCACCTCACCTCTTGGGTTCCTCTCGGAGAACAGGTGAGGAATCTCTTTCTACAAGTCTGTGAGGATGGAGCAGGGTCAGCTTCCAGACAAATACCTGTTCTAAGAATTTAATGAGACCTATCCTTTCTCTTTCTATTCTTTCTTCTTCCCTCTCTCTTCCCCTCCTTCTTCATTTAACAGTATGCACTGATTATTTACTCTGAACCAGATACAAGCTGCTGTTGCATAATAGAGAGGTGGACAGAACAGACAAGATCCCTGCCTTTGTACTGCTTATCATCTACTGGGAGAGGCAGGCAAAACGAAGGTTCACAAATCAACAGGATAACTTCAGGCAGACAATAAGAGCAATAAATGAAATAAAAGCAATAAAATGGGATAATGTGATAGAGAAGGACTAGGGGTGAGACACGCTCTTTAGGTGGTCAAGAGAGGCCTCTCAGAAGTGGTCACGTTTGAGCTGAGACCTGAATGGAGAGATGAAACTGACCATGGGCACGAAGGAGGCTAGTTCAAAGTCCCCCAGGGGCAGAAGGAGTTGTGCTCCAAGAATAGAAGGAAGCAAGAGGGTATGATGATAGCCAACATGTGGACAAGACCCAGGTGAGGTTGGTCCCTGTGACCCTTGATCAGGGAGTTGGCTGTGGCCCTGAGGACAAGGGGAAGCACTGGAGGAGAGTTTTATGCTGGGGAGTGACATGCTCTTATTTATGTTTTTAAAAGATTCCTGGTTCCAGTGCGGAAAATGAATTCTTACATGTCATGTTCCAAGTACAACTTGAAAATAGGATGATTGATCCCCTGGTTGCTGGCAGAGCATCAGAAACATTCTGACATTATTTTTGCTGATGATAAAAGACACTGTTTCCATCCTCAACTGATAAATATATTGAACAAAGTGTTCCTAGTTAACTAAAATGAACAATGTTCCTTGTGCCTTAGACAGTTTTTTCTCCAAAAAGGATTTGTGTGTTTATGGTGATATTAATAACTGAAGAATTGGAAATTTACAATTCCATAGCCATTTGACAGGGCAATAGCTTTTGAGTGGTTTAAAGGAGATTGCATTTGGTTCTATATTTATAAGTGATTACTGCTTATTTCATTATAACCTGGCAGATATATTGAATTTCCTACCAAGGAAGGGTTCTGTTAGTTTCCTGTCTTGAACATTCAGTGAGGCAGTTATGTGAAGAATGAAATGACAGCAAGAAACAACAGAAAATGACCAAATAACTGTTTGATAGGGTGGCTGTTTGACAGGGCAATAGAGTAATAGAACATGTTATGTTTCCAGGTCTTTGGAATCTACTTTTTGAGAGCATTTGGATTTCTAAAATCAACTTTAATAATTAGACTCCAACTTTGAATTTTGAACTTTGGAAGCTCTTTGCAATTCACATAATAATAGTAACTGTAATTACTAATAATGTGCAAGCACTCCAATAAATGCAGTGTACACCATTATCTCATTTGAGTCTCAAAAAATGCTTTTTAGAAACGAGTGCTTTTACTTCTTCCATTTTGCAGATGAGAAAGCTGAGGCTCAGAAAGGCACAGGACTTATCCAAGGTCACATAGCTGGTGATTGGTAGAGCTGCTTTGTATTGCTTTACAATTAGAAGAAAAAATAAGCCAAAAGGTAGTGTCCCATTGGGTCCAAAATGGAGGCAGACAAAAGATATGCTAGGGATGTAGGCATGCTGGAAGTAACATTTCATTGATTAGACTAATATTTGAATATTCTTCTCCATGTTGTCCCCAGGTTAAGAGTAAATGGGGTAAATAATGGGTAGGGTGAAGAGTTGTAGATAGTTTTATTCACGTGGAACAATATGTGGGCCCATAAAATAGCCTTAATGAAAGGTTTATAACCAAACTCTTGTTATCATTGGTAGCATGAGGTCACCAAAATGATCAAGTTTAGTAAATCTTAACCACTTAGGAGTTATAGGAAACCTGCTGGGAATGTGATAAAGTTATGTGACATAACCCAGAGGAAAAAAAGATTTTAGTAATTATCAAGATATCTAAGGTTCTTTAGAGTCCTTGTAAACTTCATCCATGGACCTCCTAAGAAGCCTTCAACCAGCTCCTCATTTTAAATTTGAGAATACTGAGACCCAGGTAAGAGACTTAAGGTCACACATAAAAGGTCCAAAAATCTAAGTTCTCTTACTTTTAATAGTTCCCAGATCCTATTTTTCAGGCTAGAATCTGAGAACAATCCCGTTTGAAATAACTGAAAGCTTCCCTTTCTACTTTTGGGGTACTAATATATTTTTCATTTTATGAAATTTTGATGATAATTACTGCCCTTAATTTTGATTTTTTTGTTTTCAGTCACCTCATCTGGCTAAATAAAAAAGTTGACAGCTCTCTGGCACCAAATAGCTGCTGGAAATTGTATTGATCCAAAAATCTAAGATGCTGGGAATGTCTGCTCTTATCTCCTCTCATCTCCCATCAGGAACAGGCTGCAAGCCATACAGATACATCAGCCTTATTCTCAGATCTGGTATTTAAGAGATGTGAGAAGGCTCTAAAAGACCTGACCCCTTCCACATACTCATTGTAAAGGGATAAAAGAGGGAAGAAGAGTCTGTAGGTTAAAGGAGGTCTGAGGGGCCTGCCAACCAAATACAATGTATGCATTTCTTTGGGTCCTGAATCAAATGAACCAACTTAAAAAAAAAATGAGACAATAAAGGAAATTTAAACACTCAGTAAATCATTTATGATATAAAGATTACTGTTCTTTTTTTAGCTATAAATGTAATACTATTGTAGTTATTTTTTAAGCATTCTAATCTTAAAAAAAATACTGAATCTTTACACATGAGGTTACATGATATCTGGAATTCATTTCAAAGTAATCCATTAGTGGAAAGGTGGGAGACACCAGGTGGTGGTTGAGATGGAAAAAGCTTGGCTATGATTTAGTGATTGTCGATTGTGGGAACAGATAAATGAGAGTTCATGGTACAACTGTCTACTTCGTGTAGGTTTGAAATTTTCTGTAAGGAAAAGCTTTTTAAAGAAACATAAGCAAGATGGACAACCCTCATACACTGTTAGTGGGAGTATAAACTCCTACAACCTTTTAGCAGGGCCTTTTGGCAATACTAATCAAAAGCCTCAAAAGTAATACATACACCTTGCAATGCTTAATTGTATGTGTCTATTTGGTGACCAATTGTTTGGTCAAACATTAGTCTAGATGTTGCAGTAAAGCAGTATCCTCCACAATGTGGGTGGAACCCATCCAAACAGTTGGAGGTCTGAAGAGCGAAGACTGAGATTTCCTCTAAAAGAAGGAATTCTGCCTTCAGACTGCAATGCAGAAATTCTACTTTCCTTGACTTTGGAATCAAGACTGAAACATCAACTCATACCCAAATCTCCAGCCCACCGTCTTGCCCTATGCATTTCATACTCGCCAGCCCAAACAATCATGTGTGCCAGTTCCTTAATATAAATTCCTTAAAATATATATCCTATTAGTTCTGTTTGCCTGGAGAACTCTGACTAATAAATTCCTTTACTCAGAAGTTCTGTTTCTAGAAATGTATCCAAAGTCAAAATGCAAATATCCAAAAAAACATGTTTAAAACATTGGTTTAACAGTCAAAAATTGGAAGCAATCAAAATGTCCACCAATGGGGGGCCATTTAGAAAATATTGTATAACCTGCACTATGTAGCTATCTAAAGCATTCTGCACAACACATAAATTCACATATCCTATGCACATATGGCTGTTAAAAAGAATAAGGTAGCTCTTCCTTTAAAAATAAGATATGGAACTATCCATATTATTAGATAGTAGTGAGCAGATTAAAGGCCCTGTTTGGGTTCCACTTTTTACAGTTGTTAGTAAGGGGGATGAAATTATGAAGAACCTTACAATTTCTTCCTTTAAACAATGATACATTGATTGAATTTTTAAAGATAACATATTTTAATGGAATTAATGATGAATCAAATCAATTTGACCAGAATTTAAAGTAAAAGTTCAGATCAGATAGATTTATACTGCCTTTACTATGTTACCTGTGTGTGTTTTTTAATGTTATAAAGATCTTTTAGTCGAATACTTTAAATTGTTTATTCATGAAACATTTCTATACTAACTAAATAAAATTGTCAGAAATAGTTATCTGGACATTCATGCTAAAAAAACACTTGGGACTATTTTTGTCTCATAATTCACTTGAGTATAGCACCACAGTTCAGGGAAGACAAGATAAGAAAATAGGATTTTCTCTGAAATATACAGGTAACAACCTCATTATTTTAATTTGACAGTGTAGAGGCTGTCTTAGTTCTCTATGACTCAAATTCTATTTAGAGAAACTCAAATTAATAAATCATAGCTTAATGAGAATGGCAGTGTCTCTTTGCAAGCCATTTTATGTGTTGTATAGAATTTTCTTTGTCTCAGTTCCATGCCAGACCATGCACTAGCTCCACCAACTCGTTCCTTTTTAATCATCTTGGAGTCTTCCTTTTTACTTTGAAATGTTTACATAATACAAACTTGGCAGTGGGAGATAAAATTTGAAAAGATCCTTCTTAGCATTATACATTTTGAATAAATTGAATAAACATCTTTCTGACTGACCTATGTTGATGAAAGCCACATCCTGAGGGGAGGGGTAGTCATTTTCCAGCCTTATCCTCATGTGTGCAAATGAATGTGCAGAAAAGGGTATTGTTTGCAGTAACCTTGATGGCATGTTCCAGTGTCTAGCTCAGTTCCTCTGCTCAGTATTTATTATTACTCTCCTAAAAAAAAAGATGGTGAAGTGGAGAGCACAAAAAGTAGTAGAAAGTTCCTCCTATGGAGACAATAAACTGTCATACATTTAGTACATAATCACATTAGAGAGAAATGTCCCTGTTTTATTTCAGAGCAGAAACACAGCATTTTGTCTTCATTTTGAGTGTTGTTTTGCTTTTCCTTTTAAGAAAATATTTTTAGTGAGTACATGCTGTTGTTACAAGAGGATGAAGCTGGTTTCGATTCAACCAAGGTTAGAGCAAAAACGTCTGGAAAAATGACTCCAGCTGCCTAAACAATGCCATCTATCTGAAGATAAGGAAGGTGGAGGCCAGTCCTTAGGTTTAGCAGGCAAGAGTGTAGATCTGCTGACTGTCTTGAAAGCAAAACATCATCAGAATCTCTGCTGCACCCCAGGATGTTGGTGAATTGAGTTGTTTTATATTTCTGCTTGTTTTGTTGTTGGATAGGACCTAGTCATGTCCCTTTTCCTCAAAGGGACCTCAGGTTACTGGTCCCTTTCAACTTCTGGCCACTGAGTCCTGCATCTCAGACAAACTCTGTCTATTCTCCTGTGCAAGATAAAGACATCAGATTTGTTTCTAACTCTAGCAACCTGAGTCCAGTCACTGGAGCTTCCCTCAGGTCTCACTGCAACAGGAATACTTCCCAAGGCTGTTCTTAGTCCCCACCTTGACCCCATCTTTTGCCTTTTTCACCCCAGTTCCCATGCCTGAGGCTCTGTGAAGGCAGACTCCCTGGGTTTTGTGCCTCATATGGCGTTAGGGGCATAAAGGACATCTTGCTCTAATCAATGTGTGAATCTATAGAACCAGTTTGAAATCACTCACAAGCCAGGGGAGCAGTGGAACAAATGGTCACAGACCCCATACATTCATCCCCTGACACTCCTGTGTTGAAAACTAACTGAAAGCGGCAGGAGAGGAAGCCAGTGCAAGAGGGCCATCTCTAAACAGCGCGGTGTGGGGAGTCAGTAAATGTGCGCCTGACTGGGAACTGTTAATAGCACTGTACATTTTTCATATGGCAGGTCAAGAGTAAGAGCCTTGGGATCAGATGGACTCTGTTTCAAGCCCTTACTTCAACAGGTTGCTTAACCATTCAGCTCCTCACTTTCCTCAATGCTAAAATAAGGTTATTAGTACCCACTTCATCAAGTTTGGAGGTTTAAGTGAGATAATATGTGAAAGCATTTGGTATGGTGCCTGGTATGTGCTTGATGAGCATCAGTTGGTGATCAGTATCCAGTAGTGGTAGAATTGGAATCGCTCTCATTATCCTAAATAGCATTGCCACATGTCATGCTTCAGGTACAGCAAGAAAAGCAAGGGGGCTTTCCTTTTCAGCCTCCTAGAAATTTCCACTCCCATTCCTCACCACTCATTGCCGTCTCTGCTTCGCAGCGCTAATGACTGGCACACAGGGCTCAACAGAGTGAATGAAGGAATTGAGTACAATGGAGAATTCGGTAGTTTGGAAAACCTAGAAATGGAATTTGAGTCATACAGCTGGTATCAGAAAGCCTGGATTCTAAGTTTGCCTCTTCTGTGTACTAACTGGTTATCTTTGATGATTCATTCAAGATGACTGAGCTCTAGCTTCCTCATCTGTAAATTAGAGGTCCTGGGGAGAAAAATTGAGACACGGTGTGTGAAAGTGTTTGTAAACTCCCAGAATTTTGTAGTGATTTATGCTGTGAATCATATAGGTGGAGCAAGAACAGGTGTGTGTGAGTGTGTAAATGCATTTATTATATACATACACAAATAGCAAAAGAAAAAATCTAAATCTAGACAAATGCCAATCTTCCATGTTGGGAAGAGAGAAAAAAATGGAGCAGGAGGGTTAAAGTCTTTATCAACCGGTAAAAAGGATTGGAATAGGGGTTGTAGAGAATGATCAAGTAAGAGAAACATGCTCAGCACTACAATTAGCCAGTTACCCTCTGATCTTCCCTTGGCCACTTTAATCTAGCTATCTGACTGCAGCGTGCTCCCAGCACCCTTAAGGCTTCCCACATTGGCTGCTGAGCAGGGACCACCACCTTGGGGACATGCCATTACTGTCTTGCCCTGAGCCACCCCCAGATGTATTGGTAGAAACTTTAGTCCTGTTTTCTGCCAAGATATTGTCAATAATTTCAAAAGTCTTATTACCCAATGCCCAAACCGGTATGATACTACCTAAAGATGAACCTGTGCTGTCCTTTACCGAATATCTTACTTTTCATAAAGAACCACAAACACTGTGATGATCACAATTTCAGGACATGATGCAGTCAGGTTCATTTGCCATGTATTTGCTCTGTTCTGAGTAAAATGTTAGAATAACCCAGGTCAAAATTTGTAGAATAGGAACCTAAAGATATTTTATTAATTGGTGTACAGGGATTCAACACTATCATTGCTGGGTACACTGCACAATGCCTGATTCACATACTTCAAGGTGGAAGCACAACAAATATTGGTTTATAATCCTATTTCGTATAAACTATTGGTCTACCATTGGGTTAGATGGCATGGATTAGATAGCTTGGTTGTTACTATATAGACATTCAGCTGGAAATCTAAGGATGCAGTCACTTCTGAAGCAGAGACCAAAATGTGCAGCAGTTAACGAGTGTAGGCTCCTAATCCTACTTGCATTCGAGATTCATCTCTGCCCTCCACTAGCTCCAAGACCTCAGGCAAGCTCACTACCCACTCCAAGCCTCAGTTTCCTCATTTACATAATGGCACAGTAATAGTACCTACCCAAGAAAGTTGTCATGAGCATTAAGTGAGATACAAGTCAGTAAAGAAGCTAGCACAATGCCTAGAGGTTGAAAAATATCAGTGGCGATTATCATATTTTTATTAATAAAGCAACACCAATTTGCTTAATATTTTTCCAGACCCTACAAACAGAACTAAAAACTGGGTGCCCAGCAGTTCCTTCAGTTTAATTGAAGCAGCAGTGAAATGTACTATGTTTAAGCACTGGAAAAAAATTCACAACAAACAAACAACTACTCTAACATGGAGGCTTTTTGTTGATAGACACAATGCAGTAATACCAACAAAATCCAATTACCCCTTGACTGAGTCAGGCCAGGAAAGAAGGGGATTATACATTTGAAATCAACAAATTGGATTTGGTCCCTTTTGCAGGCTCAGCAATTGCTCCCTGACTAGTTCCTCACAAGATCAGAGACGGCCCCGTTGGCTTCCAGATTCTGTCAACTGACACACTTGCTCTGTACAGAACAGTGTTTTTCCTTGTTTAGTTTCTAAATGAATGGTACTTGCTTCCCAGTTATTACAGCTGTGAAACACATGCTGACCATCAAATCTCTCCCCCCAAAATAAAGCACATATATTTAATGCATATATATAACTGTTGCTTAAAAGATGCTTTCTGTTAAAATATGTATGTTTAGTAATAGATGCCATCCTGTAGCATTCAGAGTATTCAGTGATATGAATTATTACGCTCAGACTAATTTGAGCTGATGTGCTTTTCCTTTATAAACGATCCCAGCTCCCACCTCCCTGCCACAGAACAGGCAATAGCTTAGAGCTTCACTCCCATTTCTTCTCTTTCTCCTGACTTAACCTTAGCATGGCTGGTGAACTAAATACCAAGCTATGGATCACTGATATTAATAAGCACAGCAGATTTGATAGTGATTTTTTATTTTTGTCTTGTACAGGTAAGTACAATGAACATTTACTGTGAATCAACACGATAAGTTAGTAACAGGGAAAATGTTGATATTCAGCTGATTGCATAGAAAAAGAACCAATTATTTTCCTCTTCCCCACTGCCCTCACCGCACACAGACATGGCAGACTGAGGCTGTATGTGTTAGCTGAGGAGATTGGCATGTTGGAAGCATTGCTGATCCTGGCACCTGGAAAAGCAAGTGTGCATGTCTCTAAATAGTTGCAGTGGGTGACGTGGCCCTGCTTGCTGTTTTTGCTTTACATGTTGTTTATTATGAGAAAATCTTTGTCTTAAGAAAAGGCCCCAGCTCTATAACCTGGTCTGTAAGACCTTGGCTACTTCTCCAGCTCATCCTGCACCCCTCATCCCCTATCCCTCTATATGCCAGTTTCCCAGCCCATATAGCACCCCTTCCGTGTGCTAGGCTCCTGACCGCTGCAGGATCTTGGTGCATGCTCTTTCCTATGTGTTTTTTAACAGCTGATAATTCACATATCATACAATTTTTTTATTTTAAATGTACACTGTGATGGCTTTTAGTGTATTCGCAGAGCTGTGCATCCATCACCACAATCAATTCTAGAATATTTTCATTACCCCAAAAAGAAATCCTGTACCACTTAGCCATCATCCCCAATTCTCGCATCTTACCTCCTCCCCAGCCCTAAGCAAAAACTAACCTACGTTTTGTCCTCATGGATATGCCTTCTCTGAATATTTCATATAAATGGAATAATACAATTTGTGGTCCTCTGTGTGACTGGTTTCTTTCATTCAACATGATGGTCTCAGTTAATTCATATTGTAGCATGTATCAGCACTTAATTCCTTCTTACTGACAAACAATATCCATCATATTGATATACTACATTTTATTTACCCATTCATCAGTTAATGGACATTTGGGTTATTTCCACTTTTTGGTTATTATGAATAATGCTGCTATGAATATTCTTTTCTTTTTTTTTCTATTTTTTTCTCTTTTAATTAAGATGTCATTGATACACAATCTTATGAAGGTTCCACATGAACAACATTGTGGTTTCAACATTCACCTGTATTATCAAGTCCCCGCCACATGCTCCATTGAAGCCACTGTCTGTCAGCGTAGTAAGATGCTATAGAGTCATTACTTGTCTTGCTATGAACATTCTTGTACAAGTTTTTGTGCAAACAAAAATAAATATTCATCTTGGGTATGTATCTAGGAGTGGAATTGCTAGATCATATGATAACTCTACGTTTAACCATCTGAAAAACAGCCAGTTTCCCAAAGTGGCTGCACCATATTACATTCCCACCAGCAATGTGTGAAAGTTCCAATTTATCTAATTGGAACTGTTATTCCATTCTTACCATCTATTTTTATTATAGCCATCCTAGTGGATGTAAAGGAACCTTTCATTGTGTTTCCTTTCTTTCAAGCTGGATAATTTCTACTCATATTTCAAGCTACACCTTAAAAATCACTTCCACAGGGAATGTTACCTTGCCCACCCCATCCCCAGGCTAGTCTTAGGCTCCTCTCAGGAAACCAGTCTTTTCCTTCTAAACTTGAAGCTTGTCACGGGCAGAGACCATCCCATTTATTTGTTCCCCAGCATCTAGCCATTGTGTGAACTACAAAGCTGCTTGCTAAGCATTTGTTGAATAATGGCATATTATGAAATAATGAGAAAGAAGTGTACATTATCTGAAAATCACCTGTATCTGAATTATTGGCAATGTTTTCTTTCCCAATCTGTCATTTTCAGAATTCCCACAGACCAAACCTTTGACAAATATTTTAATACCTCTGGCAAAAGGAGGAAAGGGGCTCCATAATATAACCATGATGAATGCTTCTATTTCCTGAATTTTTCTGTTGCTTCATAGCTTTCTGGTTGATAAGAAACAGGAGGAAATTCAGTTTACACAAGCAAAATTAAGTGAACTGTATAAACAGTTCTTTAAGTCAAGCAATAAATGCATAAACAGTCATTGTCTTAGAAATAAGGACCTCAGGGGGACTGGACTTGCTTTGGCTGTCAACAAGGCCATATCCCTAGAGATTTCAGTTCACTAGGTCTAGAATTCAGTAGGTTCACAAGGCCCTGGAATACACATTTTTAACAAGGCCCCTATTGATTCTGGTGCTAGTGGTCCTTGGGCTTCACTTTGAAAAAGCATTCATCCTAGCTAATATTCTCATTATTAAAGAGAAACAGGTTAATGAAGAGGTTTAAAGAATCAAGCTCTGGGGTCAGACACAGATTTAAATCCCTGGCCCAATTTACTAGCTATGTGGTTTAGGACAAATTACTTAATATTTCTAAGCCTGTTTCGTTGTCTTTAAAGGGGGAGGGGGCAACAAAGTGCCTATGTATAGGGTTGCCTTGGGCATTAAAATAACTAATGCATGTAGAATACAGTATCTGGCACATAAATACTCCAATGTGTTAGCTGCTGTTGTTACTATTCTTTTGTCATTATATTATTATCTAAATTGTAAGAGAATATGCACAATTGATCTGTTTTAAAGGGATTAGATGGTAGGATCCCTTCTTACTTGGTAAGAAAAATATTTCCTAAGTGTAAGTTGGGAATTTACTAGGTCCATCAACAGCTTTGTCATCATTGTTACTTTTGTAGATAATTTTCCAAGTGGTACCTGATAATGCTAAGCCTTATTCATATCTTTATCTGAGTGCCTCCCTAAAATGAAGGGATGTTTTAGTCATTTCTGAAGAAGCAGAGTTTTGGTTCCTATATGAAATTACAGATCACCACTTACTTCACAGCATGAGCTACTGTATAGGATTATAACACATTTCCTTAGGTGTCATTTACTAAGCAGAAAGCATTACCCCCAAAATCTCATTTTTCTCTATGAAATAATATATTGTGCCTGAATGCTGTCCTGGAGGAATTTACTCTCTAAAGTAGAAGTTCTAAAAGTTCAAATTAGAATCTGTCTTACAGATCAAGAATCAAGAATGCTCATTCATTTATCCAAGTGCCGAACAAGTACAGGTGTTCAGAACACACAGAAAAGAAGAAAACCAAGATCTACACAATCAAGAAGTGGACAGTGGAGACAGAATTAAATAACACTGGCAATTAAATACATTACCAAAACAGTGTGACTGGTGATGAGTGCAATGAATAATATGAAACAAGTAACAGAAAACATCTACTGGAAAGGAGCTATTTTAGATTAATGGACATGAAAAGGCTCTGCCAGATGATGTTTGAGCAGACAACTGAATGCCAAGAAGAAGCCAACCATGGAAAACGTCAGGGGACAGGGTGATTTAGGAAAAGGGAACAGAATGAAAAGACCCTAAGCCAGGAGCATGGTATCAGGACCTGATGTAAGACCTGGTGGGTCACATTAAGAAGTTAGGGTTTGAGTCCAAGTACAGTGAGAAAGCACTAGAGAATTTAAAGCAGGAGGATGCCATAGTAAAATGTATCATCATTTCATTTGACTAGCCATTGTGAAGCCCAGTGGAACGATGTCTACCTGCAATATTTACTTCCATGTTTCCAGCCATCAGCTCTGTAATTTCTTTAATGAACTTGTCTTAAAACTCCTGCATCTCATCTCACTTTGCTTTAGAACATGTAAACATAAGGCATCTACTTTTCCCTTCACAGCATTTTAAAGAATCTCCTTAAATCTGGCACCTTAGGTTGCACCAGGTGACGTTTGAGGTGCCTACCTGCGAGGGGAAAGAGAGGCAGAAGCTGGCACTGATTGGTGACTCCTCCTCTTCAGCTGAGTTCTTTGTCACCGTCGCTGTCTTCGCCTTCCTCTACTCCTTGGCTGCCACTGTCGTTTACATTTTCTTCCAGAACAAGTATCGGGAAAACAACCGAGGTCCACTCATCGTAAGTGCTTTACTTTTTGAAATAACTTTTTTTTGTCTGCTCTAATTTCTTTTCCCAGGGCTTGAAGGGCTTTGGAGTTGCCCAAGCCCTTGGGGTTTGTTGTTTTTTTTAACCACATTCTTTTTCATCCAATTCTCTCGGATCTAAAACAAAAATACAATGGCTGTCATTCTTTTTTTCCTCTGCACTGAAAAAATATCAACTAACACTTGCTAGAAGCCCCTCAGAAATAAATGGTTGGAAATCTCATGAGATCAAGAAAAAGTCCTGAGGCTTGCTGCAGATTTATTTATAATTCCAGGATCATAGAGTGAGTTAACCATTTTCCTTACCAGTTATTTAGGCATTGTGACTTGTGCTCATTTGAAATGCATTATTCCCTTAATATATGATAGGCTGGGCATAGAAGTGTTTTCTTCAAAGATGGAGCTTTCCATTTCTGAATCTCTTATCTCTCTCAATCTCTGTTTCTACCACCAGCCTTCCTCCCGCTTTCTTTTTCATTACACAGTGGTTCAAGGACTCACATGGATGAAACCAGTACAGCCCAGCATACGCAAATAGGGACACATGTGCACCTAGGGAGCACAACAGTTCTCAGAGGTGTACATGGCATGGGTAATTTTAAGAAAATTAATCTTAAATTTCTCAACCTTCAGATGTACAACTGCCTAAAATTTACCTTACCGAGAATGCCCTAGATGTGAAAATATCTTGCTGTCTTCTTTCTTAATCACCTACTCCCATTTTGTAAAAGAATAGCATCCTTCTTTTTATCCCAAATATTACTACATAGTACATCACTAGGAGGCAAAACATTTGAGGTGCTAAGAAAAGGGACCATTTGCAATATTGATGTTGGTGATTCTAATGCCTGAGTAATATACTCTTGTATATAAGGAAGGTTCCAGTTTTTTTCTTTCAACAGAATTGAAAGTCCTAATTTACTCATCATCTGATAGATCATTAAGAAATAAGTTTTGATGACAGATCATTACGTGATCTGAGACATAACTCAAAAATAATGCAAAGAAATCAATGACATTCCTATAACAAAACTCTATCCATTCTCATCTACTTATGTGAGCAAGCTTTCTCAGCACATTTTAAAATGAAAAATGGGAAGAGAATTTATGTTGAATCATGTCCCATTCTAGAAATAAATATTTGTCCCCCAAAATACATAAACTAATTGAAGGGAAAAAAGCCCCATACATTTCTAATTAAAATTTTACCTCTTAAATTCAGTAGTTATTAAAATATACGATACATTTGTGTTGTTTTGGACAATTGTGCATTAGTAGTATTTGTAATGATCACCCAACCCAAAAGAATATTTTGATACTTAAAGCATTAAGGTCATGGATAATTGAAAAGTAATTAAAATTTATATACATTGTTTTATTGCAAAGAAATATAATAAGATGATAGATAAAATGCTTTCCAACATAAAGATATTATATTAGGTTATAATTCTGTGAGGAAAATATAATAGAGATACAAGCCCAAAGAGAACAAAAGGAACATATAAGATTTCCAACTGTTAAAGAGGAAATTTTTATTAATTTTTAATGGAAAATAGAGAGTACAAATAACTATTCATTAGATTCATTTAAAAATGAATATTTTACAATGTTTCAAAATATCAGTACTTATGCAAGAAATTATATTCTTTGCAACTATTCAGACTTAATAAAAAGGCAACTAGATGTCAGCTTTATACAAGTCAAAACACAGTTTTTCAGAATTCTTTTAGGGAGTATATGAGTAAAATAAATTTTACAGAATCTCTAAATCTGTATATTATAGAAATCTGAACCTTAAAATAAACACATTTTGAAAAGTAACTGGGAGTAATCTCTGTTGGTAGAGCTTTGTGATTAAGTTTGAAAAGACTGAAAAAATTCTAAATTGTATCACTTTTACTGTGCTATCTTGGAAAAACAAGAGGTAGGCAGAACTTGAACCTTTGGACAGGTGTCCTTTTTTTTTTTTTCTCCCAAATTGGAGATAATAGCCTTCATGGTTTTAAATATGTTTAACAGTCATTGAAGTTGGGCTCATCCCTCCAGTGATGTGCAGATAGATACACAAGAGGGATCACTATATATACCATAAAATTGCATGCAAGCATCCATTCCTGGATACATGCATACAGTTTCATGCAATTCTAAAGTCTGAGGAAATATCCTGACTTCCAGAGAGAAGTTGACTCAGCTAGTTTGCTCATAATGTGGGAAAAGGTCTGTTTGGTTATATAGAACCACATTCCCCTCAAATGAAGTAATCTCATGAAGGCATGCTACTTCATCTCTGTGTAAATAGTCTTTCCCATCAAGCAGGATATAATGAAATCCTGAATTATGTACTACATTGGGTAGGTTTTGTTCTATTAAATCATGAAGGAAAAGGGGGGCTGTGCAGAAGATCATTCTAAGTAATAAAAAAGGAAAGATTTCTAGATGAAACTTCTGTAATATAAAAACTGATGTGCTTATTACTTGGTAGATAAAAGTTAATTTTTAAATGAGCCTGAGTCCTAAGAGTCACAGAGGCAGAATGAATGGGGAGAATCAGCCTGCTGCTCTTGCAGCCGTGAATGGCACAGTTTACCTGTTCTAATCCCACATGACAAGGCCATCCATGATTGGAGGCTGGGGGGAAGGGTGGGCTATTATAACCCCCTTTAGCTGTGAGTTAGCAGATTAAAGAAAAGCCACAGTGTAAAATCTCAGGAAGGTGATTCATACCTAAGAAAACTTTGAGATATTATGTTAACAACAATAGTACTTGTTTTAAGCCAATCCCAATTATCCAGAAACATGACTGCTGATCATTAGCTGGGTCTCTTTGTTCTTGTTACCATCTATTCCTTTTTTGTTACTGTTGCTTTGTTTTTTTAACAAAATACACGTTTTTCGTTATTCTGTAATTCAAGATTCTCCAAGTCAAATAAACTTGTAGTCTGAAACAAGGTTACTGTATAGTATGCTGACATAAACTAATTCAAACAGTTTAAAGAAGTCAGGTATCCTTCTAAGCTAGTTCACATCTAAAAATTAACAATTTCTCATCTTGCTCTATAATCCTTTAGGATATGACCTCATACATCACACAGAAATAAGACCAGTGTGTAGGAAAGTGATGAGGATGCAGTGGTGTTGATGATAATGACAATAACAACAACTGGTACTGATTGAGTTTCTACAGTATGTCTAGCTGATTCACTACTCACAGCAACCCTAGCTGACATTATTATTCACATTTATAGATGAGGAAAGGGAGACTTGGGGAGATATCCCAACTCCCAGGCCACATTACTAATAGCTAGAAGGTAGAGTTTGAACCCAGGTCTCTCCAAATCCAGGGACCAAATTCAAAACTACCATTCAAGACAGTTCAAAATACTGATAGGCAATGTGCTATGAAGTTAATGAGGTACAAGTGGGTAAGACAAATTGCTTTATATACCTGGACAGCTCCTATATTGTCTTACTCTGGATATAGAGAACCCAAGCCCTGTAATCTCTAGACTTTTCTGCTCATTTGACTGTCAGAGACATCTTTTTATTTCCTTCAAAATCCCTTTGGAGTTATGGAATGACTGCTGTGAATTTATGAGGCTAGAATCACTGGAGGGTTCTGGTTCTGTCAGTCATCTCTGTTGCACATGGAAGATGTCAGAGATAGATAGGAAGGTTTCAGACTGCCAAGGATCAATGTATATTATAAATCAGAGATTACCAGGACTAATTCCTATACATCTTCAAGCAGTTGCAGGCAATTTCAGACAGACCGGGGCCAAGCGTTTTTTTTAATACCTTTTTCTATTGAACATGCTTGACGAGAATGCATGCATTTAAGTAAAAAGGAGAATGTGAATGTCTTTAGAAGTAATGTAATTGTTAATGATGCTGAATGATACAACAGGGAGAAAATAAGGCCAAAGGAATCAGCCAGCTACTGTATATCACTACAGAAAGTGCCTTCTCATACAGATGAATAAATACCAGTTCTCGGTAAGCAGAAGCGGCCACCTGAATGGTATATGATTGTGGAATTGAAATATCACCTCTTGTTACATCATTTTGTCATGTTCCTTAGAGTACAGTTTTAAAGCCAATCTCCTGCCTAGATTTCTGTGACAAGATGTTCTGAGCCGTTTTCAGACCTCATGTCAAATAGTGACACTGTGAACTTTAGGGTTTTTTTTCATATTAATGTAAAGTAGGTTTAAAAAATACCTTATCTTACAGAGCTGATAGAGTGCTCAAAGAATGAATATATTATAAGCACTATCCCTCATTTTGGTGAATCCTTGTTGCAGGAGGTTTGGTTTAAAGTAACTACTCTAGGAGTTAAGGAGAATCAGTATCCTCCTTACAATTTTGTGGAAAAGGCAACAGCTGTGTTGTTCAAAGTCTGCTTTTCCCATAAAGAGACCAGGTTGGCCAGAGACAGTTTATGAGACAAGTACTTACTCATTGCAGGCACTCAGTGGTGTCATGGCTCACATTTGTTTTATGCTCAGTGCATTCTAAATATTGTCATATTTCCCATCTATCCTCAAAATAACCCTGAGAGAGAAGTAGAGCAATTAGCATCAGCCCCATTCTACAGATCCAATTTAACTTGTCTTTACTGAGCACCAGGCATTGGAAAATGAGTCCCTGGGAGAGTCAAGACCTTGCCTCTTGTCAGAGAAGTTAATGACAGAACAAGGACTCAAACTCAATCTAGTGGTAAGAGTAATGGCTCAACTTGGAGTCCTGGGTTTTAATCCCCCTGTATGACCTATTATTTAACAGTTGGAAGCCTGTTACTTCATCTCTAGAATGAAGCTAATAATAATGCATACAGTACAGGCCTGCTCAAAGGAAAGGGAGAGTTAATGCCTATGAACCAGTTTAGGTGGGAACAGTCACACTGGATATGATAAATACACAGAATCTCATTGTGATGTTATTATTGACATTAATTTTAATTTTTCTCTTGTCCTTTACTGTATCTTAGCTCCATAAAGGGAAATTGTGAGCACCTTCCTTTCATTGCCTGCAGCCCCCCACCATTCTCCTTTCCTCCAGTCCCTCTGCCCCCACACTTCCTTCCCTGCCACAGCCCCCAAGGTCAGAGCTTGGCTCAGAACTACTTCAAAGATCACAAGTGCTAGGTTGAGCTGCCCAGTTAACCTTTGTGTTCCTGAAACCCCATTCCATGGGTGGCTGGAAGGTGGATTTTTAACCCCCAAACAAAACAAGTCTCCCCATTTTCAAGGCTGAAGGCCATCAGTAAGAGAGAAAAACAGGAGGCAGGCACAGAGTTGGAAGCTCAAAGAATCAACGCTGGCTCCTAACTCCCAACAAAGAGATGAACTCCAGTCCGACAGCCTTAATAAAGGCTGTGAACTGCTTGTAGAATCCATGTGATTCCTCAGGAGCCAAGAGTAAATCTTGTCTCATGTTGGAACCAGTACCCTCAGAAGACTAGTTTAGAATGCACGGCCAAACACTGTCCATTTTTGTCAGACTTCCTCTCATTCCATTCTGTCTGCATTCCATCACGCAGTTAGAAAAATCAGAACCTCGTGGAAACTTGGCAAAACCCCAAATGAGTCTTCCCATGTGTTTATTTTTTTCATTTAAAACAACATAAAATGGGAAATCCATTTACTCCATGGCCCAGCACACCCAGAAGACACCATGCTCCCTTTCTCAAACAGAACAGTGGTTCTCAACAGGTGTGGGAGACATTTTTGATTGTCACTTCCTGGGGAATACTTCTAGCATCTGGTAAGTAGAGGCCAAGGATGCTGCTAAACATTCCACAGTGCACAGGATAACCTGCACAACAGAAAGTTTTCCAGCTCAAGATAACGACATTGCTGAGGTTGAGAAACCCTGATTTATAGCAACAGTCAGCAGCTATTGAGCACCCACTTTGTGCCTAGAACTGAACAATCACTTCCCTTTAAATCTTTAAGTTAACCTTTGAGTTTGATATTTTAGTTCCCATTCCTGAGATGCAGAAACTGAGGCTGAGGAATTTTAAGAGACTTGTCCTAGAGGCAATTCAGGTCCATCCGACCTCAGCTCAGAAGTTGCTTCATTTGTATCTTAATTCTTCCACTTACAGAGAACTCTCTATTTCTCACTGTGCCCTTTTCTCTTGGTCTGTGAACCTCACCACTAGCCTATACCCCTCCATCTTCATGTGGCCTCTCTCTTAGCTACTGCCAACATACACATACACATACACACACATGCACACAGACACAATCCAAACATCTGAGCCTTGCAGCCTTTTCTCCCAAGCTCTGCCCTCTGATCTAGATGGCATACTACAGAGGAGAATGGTACCAATCCCAATTCTTTAACCAATTTTAGGTGTTACCCTGTAAAAGCTTGTATTTTCCCTGAAGACTTCAGAAGCTTTTATTCTACTCCAGACTTGATCCTAATTATGAAATGTGAGCCAATTTGAAGTTCCCAACCAACTTGGGGCACTAGTTAAAAGTCAGGGCTACAAGTCATTTCAGTGAGACTCCCAAAATGGTAAAGTTGGAAGGACACGTGCATAGATACTTCTCAATGCAATTAATAGCCACAATTTTAAAAAATAGTCTTATGTGGGCATCTCCTTATAGTACCCTCAGACACTGTTGAGTTTCTGATTTTCAATCAAGCAAAAGTTCACGTGGTGCTTCCTTTTTGATTATGTGACAAAGCTCCCTCTTGGGTTCAAGAGTAATGTTCATGGTGCTTAAGCCCTCCTGAGTCCCAGGTCCTGTGCTAGGCACCAAAGACGCATAGCAGAAGAAGACCTAGCTGCTGGCCTCAAAGTGTCTGCTTTGTTCCTGTTATCCTTGATGGCAAAACTGTCATGGGGAGTCATGGGGAGATAGTACAGGTCAGTGGTTAAAAACTGAGTCTTTGTATCTAGACTGCCTGGACCTGGATCTCAGTACTACCACCAATCATTTGTGTGACTCTGGATGGGTTATAGACCTCTGTGCTTCTGTTTCTTACCTGTGAGATCAAGATAGCAGTGGTTCCTAGCCTATAATGTTGTGGTCAGATTAAATGAGTTATTACACATAAAGCACTTAGAACAACAGCAGGTGCTCATTAACGCGAGCCATTGTTTTTATCAGCCTCATATGATGATCTGTCCTGGTGTCCATATTATGCTTTTTATGGAGCTATGCTTATTAAATCTCCATGGACTGATTAGCTGCAAAATAAGTGGATAAGTACAAGCTCTACTGAATTTTCTCATGTTGAAAAATGCTTTGGAAGGCTTCTTGTTGCACAGTTAACATCAAACACTCTTTCATGTTATTTTTTAATCTTTGTGCCTCCAAATTCAGCATAAGCTACTGTGGTTACAGACAAATGCAGTCATCCCTAAAATGGGGTTTCACACTGTCCCCCACCACTCAGTCCCCCTCCTTCCAGCTCCTCCACTGTCCATCCTGCACTGACATCTCATACTTTAGGGGAAGAGGAAAGAACACAACTCCATTACACTAACCAAACTCAAAAGAACAAGACCTTGAATCTCTTATCAGCTGGCAAGTCTGAAAATAGCAGGGAAGTGTGAAGAGCACAATAGTGTAGCAGGAAGAAACTTGATTGTTTGGGGGCATCCAGCTGAGAAACTAGGTTCAGCTTTCCCCATCCTCCTATCATTTCTTGAAAGCAGTGAAATCTTTCCCACCCTGATAATGGCAAAAATACCCTTACTGTTTGCTAGGTCTATTTTTTTTTATTCCAAAACAAGCAGACATTCACTCCTGTGGCTTCGGATTCATTGGGACCTCTCATCAGTATAAGAATGTCTTGCACTAACACCCACGGTTCATTAAACTTTCAGATAATTGGCACAAAGTCCAGAGCTTGGATTTTTTTTGCAACCCTCTCAGTCCTTTCTCCCAGCTGGACATCTTCATTTCCACTGCTGATTAGTGGGACCTTAACCAAAGCCGTGGGACCACACAAGGAAATGCCCCAAAATCTGCCCTGGAAACACAGAAGTGATTCCAGGTAAAACTGGCTTGGATCCCATGTGAGACACATGGGTATTGAAACTCCCTGAGGGCTTGGCCGAGAAGTGGAATCACCTTCACTTGACTACCTATCTGAGACCTGCAACTTTGAATCCACCTCCTTGTCGTTCTGAAGTGTCTAAAAAACATCAATGGATTCATATGAAATAGACAGCTTAATCTGAGTGGCAATGAGTTTTATTTGTGATCCGATGGATACACTAGCTGATTTGACTAACCATACCTATGGCCAGAGAAATATGTAGATATTGGCAACCTACAGATTACAAGACCAAAAAAAAAAAAAAAATTACACTGGATAAGGAACTTAGAAAAATTATAGTTGAAGCTAGAGAAAAGCAGACTAAAATGCCCAGCATTTTCCCATGGTGCCAAACTGCAATCCCAATTTTACTTAGAAGTAGGAAAATGAAAATCCAAAGCACCTGCTGTGTGCAAGACATGTGGGAGCTCTGGTGGCATGAAATTACCAAGTCCTCAGCATGCTGGAGCTAAGAGTCAAGTCTGTCATGCAAGACAAAGACACATCAGGATGAAAGCACATAGGAAATGTTTTTATTATTACCAGTGATAGGGATGCATGTAGGGATCAGTAGGGAAGAGTGTGTGCTATTGGCTTAGTGATGGAAGAAGTTTCTGCAGTCCATGAGACTTGACAAAGAATAGAAACTAGTTGGATGGCGGGGAGGGATTTTTGACTGTAGGAATGACTTGATCAATAATAGGGGGTGGGGGAATAATACAATATTAAACACTTTTTTTGACCTGCCAGCTTCCTTTTTGGAACCAGCCCTCTCCCATTCATGTAGTCCTGCTGGACTGTCAGTCATGGGGCCCTACCCATAAGATAGTCAGGTGACTCAAGCCAGGCAATCACATTCTCCTCTGGGATTTATTTATGAAGTGAAGTTCTTTTCCTTCCAAAATTTCTAAGTTAGGAAGATGTGAGTTTGGTTGATGGTAACCACATTTCCAAAACTGTGGAAGAAATCTGTCTAAAGAATAAAGCTGAACAGATAAGTGGATCCTAGGTATGGAGAGAAAGAAAGATAGGAGAGATTTGACTTGACCAAAAGTAAATAAATAAGCCATACATGAAGCTAGACACACTGTAGACTTTCCAGTGTTGAGTCGTGAATTTCCCTTTGTGCTTGAGAGTTTGTTTTGGATTTCTTATAGTTGTCAAATAAAATTATCTTGGCTTGTGTGTAATTTCTACTGCCTCTGTAAAAAAGTTATAAGAACCCATACATGAAAAGATAATTATGAAGTTTAAATAATGTGCAAGCACATAGCTGATGTTTAAGAATGGTTTATTTATTTATTCATAGGATCAAGAAAGGGTAGAATAACTCTGGTAGTACTTTTATACCCATTATTATTTAACTCCAGTTGTTTCCATTTGTAATTGCTGCATAGTAATCTATTATACTGAGGTAACATGAATTATTTAACCAATCTCATATTATTGGACTTGGAATTTTGGGTGGATGTGAATTTTTCTCTCTCATAAGCAATGCTGTGATGATCAGCTCTGCACTTCCATCTTGACATATATTTTAAATCATTTCTTTTGGATGAAAACCCAGAAATTGATTGTCTTCCTGATGTTTAAGGCAGAAGTTTCTATTTTAAGTCCATATCCTCTGATCTGAGTGAAATTGCTTCTGATCTGAGTGAGAAATTTGGATTCTATCTTTGGACTCTACCTAGACCCTACTATCTTATGCTATTAGAGAAAAGATTTCCCCAAAAGATCAACAAGGAGAATTTTCTTCCCAGAGAAGAAAAAAGCAACTCAATTTATTTTAAGGAGGCTGCCATTGAAACACTTGCCTTGAAAATGGAGATACTAAGAGGATATCAAAAATTCATTTTAGGCCATATTTAAGTATGCAGAAACTCAGGCTTTAATTTCCAGGGAGAAGTCCCCAAGATGGACATTGATCTGCACAGCAATGTCAGCTTAGCCCCAGCACTGGGCTCTGCACACCCCCAGCTTGAGCAGCATACTTTCTTACTGAGACCCAGAAGATGAAGTTCAAAACCATTAACAGCTCCTCTGGCCACAAACAGAACAAAAAAAAAAATACATAAATTCCATGTGATGATGACTTTTTAAGATAATGGAATGCTTTATAGATTTCATCGTGGGGTGTCTCCAGGGTCTGCATTTCTGTTTGTCCGAGAGAAGTAAGATTGGTGCGAGTCTGTGTCCAGCCTGCTTCCTGCTCCTGTTGCCTCCTGGGAGCATCTGCATAAATCTGGCGGCTCCTTTCAAATCTCCAGTTAAACTATTTCCCACAGCCTTCCTTGCATTTTTTTTTTAAATTACACTCGTTCTGCAGATTGTTGATTCCAGATTGAAAAAAGGGAAACCAAACTACCCCGGATCTTCCTGATTAGAAGATACAGCTGCTGGGAAGCCCCTTCTGGACCTTATGAAACCTTCATATCTTACGGATTAGCATTGGGGAATGGGCTGGGTGAGGGACTATGGAAATGACAGAATCTATTCATATTAGGTTATATTTATGGAGACTCTCCTGTCTTCCATTCTTCTGACCACCACTCCAAATGCAGCTGAGTTTACGCCAGTGGCCATCTCTGGTTTACAGAAAGGCCTTCCTAACCATGATGACTCTTCTCCTGTCCTCAGAGCCATCTCCTACCATTTCCTACACCCATTTTAGCCAAACTGTACTACACACCATTCCCTAAACACGCTGTATACGTTCCTATTTCTGCATAGTTACTGAGTCTCTGCCTGCCACGGAAGGTCCTCCTCACTGTCCCATCACAGCCTGTCAAAATGTGACTCATCCTCAAAGACCCATCTCAAATGCTATCTGTTCCATGAAGTAAGTATTCCTTCACCTTCCATACCTTCCATATTCCAGAAGATGTATGAATTCTCCCTCCTCAAACCTCCATAGGTCTGCGTGGAAATATACCTTTGTGTGAAAACCATTACTTCCTTTGCTTCAGTTAGATGAGGTTTTGTTTGATTCCCTCATTATTAAATATCCAAAGGTCAAGGACTATTTCTCCTGCAGCTCCAGTTCCCTGAAGTCAGTATTAAAAATGAAATTAATGACCCACCAAGCTGGTCATCATGGATAGGGTCTGTTATCATCATTCATTCAACACATATCTGTTGAGTTTCTACTGTGTGCCAGGAACTGTGATTAGCATGGGATGCACACAGCAAATGTGTATTCCATAAGAAACACAGGAAGAATTCTCAAAAATATAGAATATGCATCATCCAGTTCTGGGTCTATAGATACTGAATATAGTATCCATTAGGACTGCTACACTTTAAGCATCAGGATTTCGAAAATCCCAGCAAATTTCATTGGTTTTAAGACAATGCCTTAATTGTCTTAAGAAGAAACTGAGCTTGCTCTTTCACATGTTGGAGCCTAATTCTTTTCAAATACTACCTATAGTATGCATACTATAATGTACAGGGAGAGTCTACCCAACTAAAAGATCTTTTGGTGCTTTGTTATGCACTTTGTCCTGATTAATCAGGACTGAAAAAATCAGTCATTTTGTAAGAGGGAAAAGAAATCAAAATATAGTACACACATCATCCCCACAGTCTTTGTTCCTGAAAAATGTGAACTTTGGCCCTAATTCATTCCTTTTCTTGAAAGGAGGCATTTATCATTGTGCTTCCTCAAGATGAATTCAAATTTTTAAACTTCTGAAACATCATTTCAGCCTCTATTTATTGAAGCCGATGTGTTTTCTGGTTGTGGGAGGTCATTTGACAAATGTGCAGTCAGAAAACTGAAGAATTACTCTTGAATAAGAGCCATTCTCTTAAAGATTCGGACATGAATTCTGCCCGAAGAGAAGTTGAGAAATGGTAATAATTCTGTTTTCAAAATTCAGATAATTTCTAAATGCTTTTAAAAGAACAGAAACCTCTTTTCTACTGTGCCTAATAAAATAAAACAAATTCCACCAAGACTTTATCCTCTTGCTGATATGAAGTAATCTGATGATAGACTATATGAGAATGGATTCTTGCAGCCCCGAGAGGGAGCAGCCCAGGCCGCGCAGCCTGCACTCTCTCCCTACCCATCCTCAGCTGCCCTCCTCTGCCCTCCACCGGCCCCAGGGGTCTCTTTCCCCCTTCCTTCTCCTTCTCCACCCACCTTCCTCCACTGCCCACAACAAACCACAGGGGCCCCTCGCCCTCCTGCCAGCCCCTATTGTTCTGCATCCCCCTCTCCTGTCTTTCCCCCTCCCACCCACTCCCCATTTCCCCCTCAGTTGCCTCCTGCCTGGAGTTTTGGCTTTCACCCCCTCTAGTGACCAAAAACTTGACCACTCAAAGTCCAGCTCTCCAGACACGGATATCGGTGTGACCAAAGGTGGATTAAACGTCACTCTCACCATCTGGCTGCTTATGCATGGAAAGTAGTTTTCTCAATTACAGGGAGTTGGCAGTATCATCAGGAAGAGAGGCGAATCAGTTTAGAAGATGCTCGAGGAGAATGGGGCACATATCAGCATCTCAGAAGGGAACTGTCCCAAGAGAATTATCACTTTGGCTGGACAACTGATGCCATCTTCAAAGCCTTTGCTATGATCATTGACAAACGAAGAGGACATCAGCAGCTTCATGATCAATAGCACAGCTGCCAGTGGAGCTCTAGTCACCCTGAGGCTGGTGGTCCCTGGTCCACTAGTCCGTGTGGCTCTCTCATTGGGAAAGGTAGTTGCACAATCAAGGAAATAGAGTCCAGGGGCTCAGGTCCAGGTGGCAGGGGATATGCTCCCCAACTCAGCTGAGCAGGCTGTCACTAGCATCATTGAGAGTGTGAAACAGATCCGTGTGGTCATGTTGAAGTCCCACCCATGGGGCGTGACCATCCAGGACCCGCCCAAGCCGTCCAGTTCTCCGGTCATCTTTGCAGGTGGTCGGGACAGGTACTGCACAGGCAGCGACAGTGCGAGCTTTCCCCACACCACCCCGTCCATGTGCCTGGAGAGACACCTCTGGGGGCCTCTACCACTCAGGGACAGCATGCCCACCCACAGCCAGGTCTGAACAGACTGCACCAGTTGGCAAAGCAACCGTCTCATCTTCCTGTGACACAGGGCAATACTGAATTCAGTGCGGGCTTGGGCGCCTCTGCTCAGACCACTTCTCCTGAGCTCACCAGTCCAAATGATCAGATTGACTACATAATCGGGTGGCAAGGCGTCAAAATCAGTGAGATCCATCAGATGTCTCAGGAGGTGCAGATCAAAATTGCAAACCTAGTGGGAGGATCAACTGATAGGCAGATTACCATCATGGCATCTCCTGCCAGCATTAGCTTGGCTGAATAGCTAATCAATGTCAGGCTTTCCTCAGAACCAGGTGGCATGGGAAGCAGCTAAAACAATGCAGATTCATCCATGATCCCTTTCTGCTGTTCACCACCACCTACAATCTATCTGTAGCTTCTGAGCAGTTTGCGATTCCAGGTTTTAAATAGTTTGTGAATTTTCAGTTTCTACACACTTTATCATCCACTCATGATTTTTAAATTAAAGCATTTTAATTCCTTAAAAAAAAAAGAATGGATTCTTGGCGTGAGTGGAAGTTGTCAACTTATTTTCTAAAACAAATGGAATATTCCTGGAAGAAAAAATTCCCTGGCTGGACAAGTTGAATCCGCCCACATCTATGATCCTAGAACAATTCCCTTGCTTATATATTAGTTTCCTTCAGTGGAAAATGAGCTTCTTGAAGGAAGGACTGTTTTTGGCATCTGAAGAACCAGCACTAACTAGGACAGCACAACTCGCCCAACACAGACAGGCCAACACAGACAGGAGTTTAGTAAGTGCTTATTAAAGGACTGGACCCCAAGCTCCGATTTGCATGTACATATAGCTCTTTAACTAGAATTCTGACCCCCATGTCCACTTGACTTTCAGTTTATGCCAGTCATACATGTATCTGAGAGTTTTTCATGTTGCCGTATTTCCTGGGATAGCCAGACAAGTGGGTCTTTCTGTTGTGATTCAACTCAGAATCTTTCTAGCTGATTTCTTTTTCTACTTATTCAACCAAATTGCTCCAACAGGCCTTCGTTTTCATTAAAATGCCACTTCTAACTATGCTTTTTTAATATGTGCCTTTGACTACCTTTTTTGCTACAAGATTATTCAGTCTTCTCTCCTGTCTTAAGCATTGTTCTTGCAGCAAAGATTGATGCCTGCTGACTTTGAGTAAGGCATTATGCTAGGCACAGCCACATAAGCCTGCATCTCTCCATCCTGTTTTACCCTCTCATTGAACAGTTTATCTCTCCAAAACAGAAATACTTTCCTTCCCCAAAGCTCATGAATTAGCAGAAGAGGTCAGAAATTAAATGCTATCTCATCACTCCTGTGTAGAAATACAGGATCCTTACTGGTTTGTGAAAGTAAGAAATAGGAACCCATTTTTCCCATCTAAAATTGAACAACAGCTAAGTTGAAGTGAAGGGATAGACTTAAATTAGAAAGGCTATATTAAATCAGCCCAAATCAAAGCTGATTTCACTCTAGGAATTGAATGCATGAAAAGATGTAATTATAAAAACTTGGTATTCTGCTACCTTTATGCATATTCACTTTATGAACTTAGACCTCCAAAAGCCTCTTAGGACTGCTTCTCCATTTTTAATAAGTATTGAGAATGAGGCGTTTCCTAAAGGAATTAAAGGAAGGAGTTTTTTTTTAAGCTTAGCAGCAACCTAAAACAAAGAAGCAGCTCTTCAGCTGGTTTCTGTGTGTGTGCTTTAAGAGTGCTACAAACCTCTGGGGGGTCAGCAAAGAAATTTTGGCTTAGCAATTAGGGGGACAACTAATCTATCAGAAAAAAAATTAAGTATGTATTGCAACTCCTAAATAGTATCAGCGGGGTGTCTCTGCAGTTGCTGAAAATACTCATCTTGGGAAAAGGAGGGGCTTTCAGAGAAATCCCAGGAGATTTGGTAACGGAAAGCCTGGGGCTACCAGCTGGATCATGCATGTCACAACACCAGGCAACTGAAGGGAGAGCTGGGACTTAGCTCAGACTAAGCAAGCACTCACGACTATGCATTCTGCAGGCTCCCAATCTCAGAACTCTGCTCCGTGAGGTTTCATCACACTTCAGGAAGCTTATTAAGGAATGTCAGGCCTGTTGAGAGGCTGGTTTTGTATGCCATTTCCCCCACCCCCAAAATTAAAATTAATGCTGCAAACCCCTCAATTCCATGAATCTTCAAGGATGTAAAACTACTGATAAAGACATAATGAGTGCTGTGAGCAGCTTTGAAGTCATTCCTTTCTTCACCTTCTGTCTTACTAGTAGGGCCCAGAGAAGTTGTTAGTTGCCCCAAGTCAGACAGCTTTTTTCTGAAAGCTCTTTTATCACCCAGCTCGTCTGAGTCCAGGAAGGAAGTCTAACGTGTGGGTCAAGCTTATCTTGGCACCCTGCCGTCCCATTGTCCCACATCAGTCTGGTTCAGGGCAGAGACCATATGAAGAATGTATGTGCTGTGCTGGGAACTGTTTTGTTCTCAGTTACCTCAAAACAGTAGCTGACTTGGAGATGGGATGCCTCTTCCAAAGTTGGGTTAGATTTAACTTTATTTTGCCAAGAACATTTAAGATGTATGAGGTTTCAAGCTCCCAGGTGGGTGCATCAGTTGGTGAAGCCATTAGTTGAATGTCAGGGCTTTTTTTTCCCCTCTTAGAATCTGGGCTCTTTTCTTTCCCTGCTGTGCATGATGAAATCTAAAATATTTATGTGGGCTTTATAATGACTATTTAGCATTTAATGCACCTGATATTTGCCCAAGTGCTTGACAATCAGTGTTCATTAACAGGAAAATAACTGCTAGAAAATCTGTGCTGTGATATTTAGGGAGCAAGTACCTTTGGGGCTCCATAGGGTATCCCTGGGAACTGTGTTGGAGCCGATGATTCGGAGTGAAAATCATTGGCCAAATTCTGCCTGAGGCCTCATACTAAAACTGTCTCCCTAGTTTACTAGACTTCATTCCAATAATCCTGAAGGATACCATGATATTATGCATTTCATTCACTCATCAAGCACTTATTAAATATCAACTAGGTGATAAAGCTCCTCCCATGATGCCATGGGTCTGGCCTTAATGGAATTAGTGGTTCTCAGTGGCAGGGGCCAGGGGAAGGGAGGCGGGTAGGGGAATCTGGCCATGTCTAGAAACATTTTTGGTTGTCATTACTGGAGGGAGTGCTACTGGCATCTATGGTAGAGGCCTGGGCTGCTGCTGAACATCCTGGGATGCACAGGACAGGCTAGCAGAACAAAGAGTTACCTAGTCCAAAATGTCAGTTGTGCTGAGGAACCATGTTGTAAGCCTTATCTCTCTGGTTTATAATTGTTAGGTTACATATCAGCCTCTCCCACCATATTGTAAGATCTTTGAGTGCAGACTGTTTATTTTCATTGTATCTCAGCACCTAACACATGACAGAGAACTCAGTATGTAGTGTTGAATGAATTATTGAAGATGTATCCTATCCCTTAGAAACCCCATGATTTCAGGGGTGAAGATAGGTAAACAGGAGATTTAGGGATAAAATGTGTCTGGTCTCTTCTAAGGTACAGTCAGATAAGAGCTATTGTGTGTGACTTTGTAATTTATCATCCAAGCAGATACACTTTTGAGAATGCAAGTGAGCACTTTCAAATAATTATGGCACAGCAACAGGTGAAACCCTCCAACAGGCCTGCCCTACACAGATCAGGGAACATTGCTGGTAACCCCGGCTGTGGTCCACACGTCACTGAGCACCCACTGTGGAGCAGGTGCCAATCTTCCTGGAATCTGCCACCACACACAAGCTAGGCTAGACTTACACCAAATTTCATGGGTAGCTGGAGAAGTTTACTTTGCATGGTACAATGTAAAACGTTAGTAAAAGTAAATAAATAAATGAACGAATGAATGAATGATGAATAAGTAAGTAAGTAAATAAATAAATAAATAAACAAAACCTTGTTAGAGGCTTTCCAGGCTGCCATTTCATGCCCACCCTATGCCAGCTGACTGCTCTGAGGCCAGCAACTTTCTCTTCTGCTTCTTGAACCTCCCCCCACCAGCCTCTCTAAGCCTTTCAAGTTTTCCTCCTTCCAAGATTGCCCTGCCTCCGTTTTTAGCACAAACATGGAACACTCTCTCAGCTTGCATCCCTGCACCCGTTAGCCTTGCTCAATCACCAAGGGGTCATCCCTGTGTAGGAACCAGTTAGGGACTGGAAATAAAAATAACCTTTCCAAGATGTGGTTCTCATGGCTCCAAGCTACAGTTGGAGTTCCTGCAATGCTCTGGCTACAGATGGATGTCAAGATTAACCCTACCCGGGACTGTATGGAAAAGCTTTGCAGAAGAAACAATGTTCAACAGACTTTGTTGTCAGTTTTTCAAAGGAAATTTAATCATCAAGACTGTGGAAACATGGCAGAAGGCCTGGGCCTCATGTTCTCTGGGCAAGTAGAATTATCTTCAGCCACAAGCATACCTTGTGTGTTGGGGATGGGGTGGGGAAGGAGGGACTCAGAATGATCTTATATAAAAACTTATTAAAGAGATCTTATAGAGAAACTCACATACATAACTCATATGTGGTTTGTGACCTTCTCCAAGCCTAGGCTTTGGAAGAAAGACTGATGCTTCAAGTTAACTTTCTATTTTCCTTTTTCTGTTTCTAGAAAAACTAAATTCTATTTTGCTAAAAACCAGTTGTTTATAATGTTTAGTGCAGTTATTGTGAAAATAACTGCCTACTTCACTATGATCCAAAGCATCGTGGTTTTATTATAAGCAGATATTAGGGACAAAGTTACTATCATTAAATTTAATAACTTCCTTTATCCTGTAATACCACCTGACACATAACTGCAGTAGCGAAATCCCCAACTGAGACTGTCATATACCATCTCTTCCTAGACTAGATTAACATCGTCGCCACAAGATCAAAAGCATCCATTACCCTTGTATAGGTTTAGAGATTTCACTGCTTTGTATGTGTTTGATATCACGTGGGCCTTTCAGAATAAAATGTTACTGGTACTTGATATATTCTATTTCAGTTGGCTTTCTGCAAGGACATGAAACAAACACCAGATGGTGATTTGTATAAGGATAAGGGAACTGGTACTAATTTTAGAAAGTTCTTGGCCATTTTGCTCACCCAATAGGAAGGGAATTCTCATTTGGAATGACTTTCCAAGTTTGAAGAAACAGCTGTCTGATTTTCTTAAACTGTGCCATCATTCTGCTTAACAGTCAGGCTGGACCATAGTATTCCATGCATAGAAGACATGTTATCCAAATCTTTTTTCCAAATGATTGGTCAACATATTGACCAGGATAAAGGTAAGCCTCGAAAACGTGTGACACATGGACCCATGGACGGTCCATTTCTACATGCACTCTACCCCTAAATGCTATGATTTTCAGCTAGTCAAACTGGCTGCACCAGTTTTTAATCTCTGGTCTAAATTGTCAGGTGGGAGATCTCACTGAAAAGGCTTACTGGTGAGGAGAATTAAATGTAAGGTGTCATGATGCAAAGAATGGGCAACTCCAGGCCTGCTTGCAATTTGTAAGGCAGATGGCTATGCTAATACAGTTCTCACACTCAGCTGCAAGGTAAACTGTGAACCAGGGAGCAGCAGGTGTCTGGGTAAATGCAATGCTTAAATACTGTCTGCATGTTTACAGTTGGCTCTTAGAGACTTAAATCTTCCTAACTGAATTCAACAAACAGTTACTGAGAAATCATTATATGTAAAACACTTTGCTAGGCACTGAGACCCAGAGAACGTTAAATTATAGAGTCCTAGCTTTAGGTCAGTTTGGCTCACTGGATCCGGGGCTAGAATGAGGGAAAAGCAAATATGGTATAGGAAGAAATAAAGAACAGGAGATGGAATTCAACCAGAGAAACTTGGGATTTTTTTTTGAGGAGCTGAAGTCCAGTGTGAGAACAAGAGCTGGGTTTCTGTGGGCAAAGCTGGTGGGAAGCTTCTTCCATGAGTAGAGGAGTGGAGTGAACAGCCAGACACAGAAGAGGCAGAGGAGTGTGTGCATGCATGAGGGCGGGTGTGGCGTGAGGGAGGGTGCGTGAGTGTGCAGGTGTGAGGAGGGAAAGTGTGTTAGGAACAGGGCGTTAAAGGTGGAGGAATTAGTACGAGATGAGGCTATTAAAGGGTGCTTGAGCCTAATTGTGGAGCACAGACGTTCATTCTATAAAAGATCTCTGACTGCTCCTGTGCCTCTGCCTCAAAAAAATGTTCTCAAGGCCGATGAATTCTATGCTGAATTCTAAGGAAGTTTTCAACTGGAGAAGGGTATTAGCAAACCTGCACTTTAAAAAGCTATGTGAATAAATACTGTGCTGGTAATGGAGGGAGGATGGGGTGGGGGTGGTTGGCAGATGAATGTAATAGTCTGAAGAGGAAGCAGTAAGAGTCTAATCATAACATCACCTCTGTCTTGAGCACTGATTTCATGCCAAGCGTGAAACCAACGGCTTTGCATGCATTACTGATTTAGAGCTCACAGAAATCCTATGAGCTAAGTGTGTTTATTCCCATTCCAAGTGAGGCCCAAGGTAAGTAGCATGGATGGTGAATGGCTGAGCCAGAAGTGAAGCCAGAACTGTCCGATCCAGGGCCTGGGCTGGCAGCCACCACCGTACACTGTCCCCAAGGAAGGCTGGAGGGGAGGCATGGGAGGAGGAGCTTCGGGAGGCTCCCCGTGTAGCATCCAGCCAAGCTGCTCCCTGCAGGTGGAGGAAGAGGTTAGGGGGAGAGACACTGACTCTTTTTCAAACAAATTAAACTGGAGGACTGGAGGACATCCACAGGTGGAGAACAGCAAAGAGATGGGGTATGGATCAAAATTCAGAGGAGAGAAAGGAGTGAAAAGAGAAGTTATGACCTTACAAACTCCCATATTTCAGGGATTAAATGAAGAAAGGGCTCTCAAAGGAAACTCAAAGAACTTAGGGTAGTAGTACTGACCATCAGAAGATCTCCCAGCTAAAAGATTTTGCAATGAAAAAAATGAGAGGTTTTCCCTAACCATCCCTAGCTTAAAAGAAAATTTAGAAATACAGTGGTACTTTTTTTTCATGTACATAATTGTATCTGGGTAAACAGAGCCCCAACATGTATCCTGATGAAATAACCACCCAAGAGCCTGACCCATCTGTGCCCCAAAACTGCATGAGTTCAGAGGGGTGGGTCCACCAAGCCGACACACTGAGCTGGTTGAGTTTGCTATTGGTAGACGTCCTACTCTTCCCTCTGCCTGGAGGGCTCTCTCCAGATACCCACACTGGTTCCATGTATTCCTCAGGGCTTTACTCAAAGCCTATCTTCTTAGTAAGGTTTCTCTGGTCACCTACCTACATCCCACCCCCTATCCTTCTTCCTCTCATTGTTTTTTCTCCGTAACACTTAACCACTATCCAAACCATTACCCACTTTACTCTTTTACCCAGCTCCTGCACAGGAAGTTACATTTGCAGGGGCAGGAATTTTGCTTTTGTCCACCATTCTATCCCCAATACATAGAAGACCCATGGTGGAAAGTGAATGAATGATCAGTGATGTTTCCTGATTTTGTGTTTCTTTTGGTGTTTTGTATTGTGCTGGACTATACCTAACTTTCCTAGTTCTCACGCATAAGTAATTTTAAATTCTTTCTGACGTTGATGCCTCGTATCTAGCTATAAGAACAAACAGACAAACATAAAACGTGTTGTCTGTCATTTTAAGGAAGAACACTCTGGAATTTTCCTTAGTTTTGAATGTGAAGTGAGGCAGGGGTGGGATGAAATGGAGGATGCTCCATTTTTAAATTATTAAAAATGAATTATAAATTTTCATTTGAAAGGTCTTCACATTCATGCTTATAAATAGCAATTATATGACCCAGTTGAGGTAGGAGCTGTTTAATGGCTAAGGTGAAATTAGTCTTCACATCCGTTTTGTTTTTAGAAACAAAGAGGTTGGTGGATATTAGAAAAAGAAAGCTATTTGATTACTTTTTTTCATGAGCAAAGTTCATTAAAACCTCTTTAGAATAGAAATCACAATTTTGAGAAAGTCTCACTTGTTTTACAGAAAATACATGTGTACTGGTAACACGCAAGTGATTTAGCAAACACAACAGAACCTGAGAATAACACTGCATTTCATCCCCAAATTCATGGAATTAAGTGCCTTCGGCAAGTAAAAATGTAACTTAGAAAACTACTTTAATAACTGTTCATTGCTTGTAGCAATACAAATCCCAAACCAGGCACGGCCTGTGGGAAGTGAAATAGCAGTGAAAGTAGATCTCAGGATAATGTGGAAGGAAATACCCACAAAAGCCGGGCCCACAGTGCGGTATAAGGGCCGCAAAAGCAGTTCTGCTGGGAAGCTGCCGCTTAGCTTCCAAGAAGCTCAAGCATCAACCTAATGCAAATGTCGGCGTTTAAATTAACACAACGTGAAAACTTCAATTTTGTGACCACTTAGCCAGTGTCTGTCCTGAACAACCCATAGGTTGTTCCCATTTTAGTCAAGTGGGTTGGCGTCCAGCATTCAGTCTCACTTCCAGAAATGCTTCACCTCTGCCACCAGTGATCTGCTTTGGGAATTCATTCTTGACAAGCCAGTCTCCTTTGTTAAACAATTCTGGCCTATGTCTTAGACACCTGGATATAATAATGCTAACATATTTATTGAACACTTAGTGTACATCAGACATGTAATGAGAGTTTCGTGTATGTTACATCTCATTTAATCCTCCCAAAATTTTGTGAGATAGGTAATATCCCTATTTTATTTTACAGACAGGGAAACTACGGTTGAGAGGGTTTAAGGATCTTGACTAAAGTCATACATTGAGTCAGCAATGAAGAATCTAAAACTGACTTTAGAGCTATAGCAATTAACCCCTATGTTCTACTGCCCTTCTAAAGAATGAAAACCAAAGAGATGGTAAAATGGTCAAGGAGGGACTCCCAAGGGGTGTGTTTCTACCACTGTCCTGAGTATGATCAGAAAAGCTATGTACTAACCCAGAAAAAAAGACTCATCCAGTCTCTGCTCCAGCTTGACACTTCATCAGTTACTTCAAGGGAGCAATAGGTTGAGGACTATTCTTTTGAAACCTTTGGGTAAGGTGGGAGTTGGGGCATGGGGTTGTTGCCAAAACCAAACCAAACCAAACCAAAAAACCTCGTGGCCATTTTAAGCCAGCAACATAGCAGAGTACAGTGTATATACGTTTGACATAAGATAACTCAACAATATGTGCTTATCAAAAAAAAAAAAGGTAGAAGCTTACAAAATGTGCACATACACATTTTGAATGAAGATGTAGACAGAAAAAAATTCCAGTCCGCAGGCAATCATACTGCCACCCCATCAGAATGCATCAGCGGAGCAGTATACATCTCAGCTCCCTTGTGTCTCTCACAGTGAGAGCATCTCCCTGCATGGAAGCAATTCCAGTGTTCAGAGGTACACAGTTTTCATGCATGGCCTCTAAACATAAGACCATAGCCTTACACATGAACAAGGCAAGACCACGGCTCACTATGGGAGACTTGAAAGGCTTGTCAGAGATATTTCAACTTTTGGTGATTTTCTCATTACAAAAGGATTTTAGACTCCATCGCCACTTGTGTATGGTTCTCATATTTCCAACACATTTTTAAAGGTTATTGTTACTGCAAGTGTGGATTTCCTTTTAACCTAAGCTACACACAGTTACCTTGATGGTACCATAATTTGGCTTTCACGGGCTCTGAAAATCATCAAAACAAAGTACTTGCAAAATGTTTATTTCCCAGGCTCAAGACTGTTTGCCACAGTGCATACATGGAACAGGGTTGATCCCTGAGATATGCAACCAGGAGGTTGCATACTTACCTCTTGAATGAGATGCAGCTTTCTTTGTGCTCTTAAAAAAAGCACTTTCTATTTAGCTTCATTTTTGTAATAATGAAAGATTTTTTTTTTAAAGAAGTAATATGAGCAGCACTTAACAGGGGCAGCTTTGCAAACTGGTATAAGATTATTACATATTCAGCTAATTTCTGCAAATTTGTGTGCAATCAGGGTTTTCTTTGTGACTAAGAATGTCTTACATAGAGCCTTCACTTTTTTAATGGTCCATTTCTTTCTCTCATAAACAGGATACAATATGGCATATAATATGGCTATGTGCCCACATAGCATAACCACTCAAGACCAGATTCTAATAATATCCATTTTAGCTAAGTCCATATTATTGGATTTTGTCTAATGATACTAGTCTTAATCTCCTGATACTCAGGTCCACAGGTTTCATCAAGTGGCCAATTTAAAAAAAAAGAAAAAAAATGGCATATGCATATGTGTTTCTTCTTTATTAGTATAAGATTTTTACTCTGTGTGCTTTATAGCTATTAATGTGACACTGGAATAACTGCCACAGTTAAAAAGATATCTATGTGACACAGTTCCAGTAAGACATCACCTTAGCAAAGCCTTAACGATTGGGTCCCCAGGCTCTGGAGTCAAACCGGGTTTGTGTCCTGCTTCTACCACTTGCCACCTGGTGACCTTGGGCAGTTTACTTAACCTCCCTGTGCCTCCATATCCTCACCTGTTAACTGATGGTAGTAATAGGACCTACCTTATCATTGAGAAGTAAGTGAGGTTAACATTTAGCACAGTGCTGATATGTAAAAATTAATAAATGTTAGAAGACAAAAAGGAAGAAAGTTATCTGAAAATTGAACTGGGAAAATCAGACCTACATATATGAAAATTAGACTGAATGGTAATGTGTGCAAAATGGAGTGGGAAAGTCTTTGAGACCAGGACGAAGGAGAGCCCTGGACGGTGGAATAGACAGGGAAGACTTTCTGGAGCAAGACTCACGTAGGCTCAGACTGTGCTTCTCAAAGTCTGGACCAGCAGCCCTGGCATAACATGAGAGCCTGTTAGAAATGCAGACTCTCAGGCCTTACTCCAGACCTCCTAAGTCAGAAGGTGCATTTCAACAAGAGGCCCAGGATCTCCAGGGCACATAAAGTGGAGAAGCCCTGCTCTGCGATGCACCTTGCTTCTCAAAGCCTTCAGACCTGCCATTATCTCCTATCACACACATCAGCACTTAGGAAAGAGTAGTATCGGGGAGAGGGAGACTAACCTTCCAAAAACTCCCACTGCAAAAAACTGTGAGTGTTAGGTTCTGACAGTTATATGTTGGAAATATGATAGAACTGACAAAAATAAGTGTTATCAGCTAAATACAGCATGAAACATAAGTTATGATTCAATTAATATTTATGCCCAGACAGGGTAAAAATCACAAATATTTATTTCATCCAGACTAAAAATGAAAACCAAAAAAGCTTATGATCACTCTGTTTGAGAGAGTTTAGGCAGAAGTCCCTGGTACCCTCAGGCTTTCCAAACACATGTGCTCCCCTAGAATGCAACAACATTTCAATTCCGTGTGCTTCTCGGCCCATTCTCTTCACACACACACCAAACAACAACACAAGGTCTCGATGCATTAGGTACACAGCACACATTGCAGACAGACACAAACACACCCAGACTCACCCACATGTTGTTGCTTTTTCATGTCGGTCTTCCTTCTGTCCTTAGGCATCTGCTCAAATCTTGCTTGCAGCAGATACAGAATCTTTGATCTGGAAGAAAGTTATAGGGAATGGGATAAGGACATAGGAAACCAATGGTGAAAATAATTATCACTTATCAGGTGCCTACTTGTGCAAGCTGTTACCCCCACAAGTTACCCATTCTTTTTTCATTCTTGCAAAAATTCTCTAAGACAATCAATTCTCTCCCATTTCAATTGAGGAAATGAAGGCTGACAAGGTCACATAATGACCAAAGGCTATGTAGCCAAGAAGAGGCGTAACTGAGACTTGAACTCAGGTCTGTTTCTCTCCAACCAACAGAGTAAAGCCAACATCTAAAACTCCACTAGCCATCTTTCTGAGGAATGGCTTCTAATTTGTAATTCAAATGTAATATTTTTCCTTACTTTCACTTGGTATGATGAGGAGGGAAATGGCAAAGGAATTTCTGAAGTCAGAGTGGATTTAAGCTATGGCTGGTGAAGTGCACGGTAATTTCCTCCTTGGTATTTTAGAACTTCTTCATTTTAACCATCTGTTGCAGGCTGACAGATGGGTTGATGTATGACAGAATAATGGGTCTTCAATTCTAGAAAGACATAAGGAATGCTTGAAAAATAGCAGCTCTTTTCATGAACCTAACTGTGCTAACACCTCTTGCTCACTTGCAAAAAAAAAAGTCAGTGGGAGGGAAGTGTGAAATATAATCATAATCATTCCCCTAAACAGAAAGTTTCTCATAATTGCCAAAGGTCAAATTCAGTAAAATATGCTTATTCTAAAATTATGTTAACGTTTTCAAATTCAGTCATTTAAAGAATATATGGGGGAAAGGTATACGTAAAGAAAATAATAAAAATAAACCCTAAAAAACCCTTCTTCCATCCCTATGTTCTAGACATTTAATTTTCTTTTTTATAGGCAGCCAGTGTTATGAGTTTCTTGTATGTGAGATAACTCAGGAAACATGCAGATTTTTGAAATCCAGATGATTTTCCCTCCAAGTGACCCCATCAAATGTGAAGTCTTTGTCCTTTCTTCTTGCATATCTCATAGTGGATATATATATGTGAGAAGCACATATATGGTCAGTGTTTGGCTAGGCACTAGGACACAGGTGATTAAGACTGACCAATCCCCAGGAAACTTAAAATCCATTGAATGAGACCAAATGTGGATAGAATTTAAATAGCACCTACTATGTGCTTTCTGAGAACATAGCAATGATCAGAGCACTCATTGATCATAGCAGGGGCTCATTTTCCCCGGACAGAACTTCTTCAAATAGCCTTACATGTCTTAGCACAGTTTTTACCCAGTCTCGCATTTTACACAGATGAAATATTCACACACGTATGTATGTGCGTGCTCATGCACGTGCGCGCATGCACGCACACACACACACACACACACACACACACACACACACAAAACAGGTTGTTGCCAAATAGGCTTAAAGCTCTACACACAGAGAATCGTTGGCTCAAACTTTAGACTATGTTAACAAAATTGTGGTCGTATGAATTTAACCTCAGCAGACTGAATCTGTTTTCAAAAGAACAGAATGAAACACAAATCGAGTCATTACAGCTGAATTTATGGTCAGATGTCCTTGATCCTGACAAATCTGGGCCATGACACTTGAAGATTTCATCGCCTTTATCACCATCATCATCCCAACCATTAATGCAACAATTAAAATAGTCTGGTCTCCGTGCTTAACATTTTTCATTTTAATCTTTACAATAATCCCGCAAAGTAGGCATTCCTATTCCATGTTACAGATGTGACCACTATAAGGCCCACAGGGTTTTAAAATCCATGATCAGATTTGCACTATTGTATTATTTCTAGCTATGCTTATCAATTCTTCCATGCCCTATCTGGGAGATCTCAGTAGTATAGAATAGTAAATTAACAATAAGATTATGTTTTCAAAGGAGTATTTGACAGCCTGGATTTATCTCGGGAGTTTCTTCCCACTCTAATATTACGTAATTCTGGGGGAGGATGAAGTACATTCTTTCCAGTTCCTTGTGGGGCACAGGCCAGTCTAGGGGGACAGGGAAAGCTGCACAGGTCTTACTGTGTCCAAGACTGTTTTTTTAGGTTTGTCCCTTGGGTGCTTCTCAAAACAGATTCATGTTGAAAATTAAATATGCCACAAAATGGCTTATCTGGAAGGCCTATGAATTAGTGGCAAGAGGAAGCTTTGGGCTTTTCTCTGCTTCCTGCTTACTCCATGCCCAAAAAGGATGCATGTTGACATTGATCAGGACCAAGATTTATTGGGCCATGCTGCTAGCAGGAGGTCTAAGAGGAGGGCATGCCTGCTTGTTTATTGGGAATTTCGGTGGCCAACTTGTCTCCTGAGGCTGTTGGCTCTCTCTATTTGCACACCGGCCAACCTCTCTCTTAGAAAGCCAAGCAATAAACAAAGTGGGCCCCGAAGTAAAGGGTCTGAGTTGGACCTGTTTACAAATCTAAATGTTGGCAGAAGAGTCTTCCTGCCTTTCTGGACCTCAAACTCTAGAAGTTTGTAAGCCTAGGGAAACAACCAGGGTTAAATGTTTCTAAATGAGCTGGTAGCTTATGCAGAAAATGCTATTCCTTCCAAATGGTTGGTTATTGGTTTTGACACATCTTCCCATAAGTACAGGAAACAAGTAAGAGGCCCACGTCTTAGACCCAGGGGTGAAGCAACTGCTAAAACCAGTTTGGATGTCTTAAAAATAACTGGGAGAAAAAAATTACATTTATAAAATTATCCAAGGCCATATCCAGAAATTTGGAGATGCCTATTGAACACCATATCAATCTTTTTCATTTTGATGTATTTTTTAGCACTTCCAAATTATTTCTGGTACTACCATAGAACCAGCTAGATGAAAATACTAAGATTTAGGCAATTAATCACCAGCTTTATTGTACTTGACATGAAACATTTGGGCACTGTAAACATATCTGGAAGTCACCAGATGTCAGGCAGGGTATAGATGAAACATCTGGAGGGAATGTAGCATACAGGAGACATGGTGGGAGACTTGAAGTCAAAAGCAGCCAGATGTGAATGTCATTTCTCACATGTACTCTGTGCTTCAGTCTCCTCTCAACATACCAAGTCCTTTTCCTGCAAAGCCATTATCACCATTTGTAATTATACATTCTTAAGTGATTTTTTCAGTAGGGTCTTTCCTCCAACAGAATAAAGACTGGGGCCATGTCTGTTTTTAATAACTACTGTATTCCTAAGACCTGATACCTAAGTATCAGTAAGTCTGTTCTTACTATAGATTTGTCAAATAACTGAATGAACCCACATGATGTATTTGACCACCAAAACCCACTGAATAATACCGATATACCTTTCTATACTGTTGTATATTCAATTAGTATATATAGAATTTTCCTGTGTATGTGTGAAAATTCACTGAGGGCTTACTATTTGTCAGGCACTGAGGTAAGCATTTTATTGAATTAACTCATTTATCCTTGGCAAAACCCTGTGAAAATATGTGTCATCATTGCCCCCTCTACAGATAGAAAAACTGAGGCTTAATGGGGTCCAGAGCTAGTTAGTAAGAGTTCAGATTTGAACCCAGGGCTGCCTGACTTAAAAAACTTAGCCCTCATGTGATACTTTATTTTCTAAAAAACCTCCCTCACAAATTCTTAATGAAGATTACGTAGAATAATGTATATAAAGGTCTTAGCATAGTGCCTTGCTTATCATAAGCACTGAATCAATAGCTTCTGTTACTAGTAATACTACTACTTCCACTATTAATTCATTTTGAACAGTTATTAATTTTCCAAAATTACTATGAACTTGTTTTGAAAGGTTTATGGTATTTGTAATGAAAAGCTTAGGTAGGATCAATTGGAAATCAAATCAGATTTCAAGCAGTGTTTTCAACCTATGATGCAGAGTAGCATTGCAGCAAGAAAGTGAGGACTTTGCATCCATTCTGAGATTGTCAGACAGCCAAGAATACCTCCCTCTTGCACCAAGATTATGAAATCAATTGTCTATGATGAGCCAAAGAGGGAGATGCAGAGGATCTTTACAAGTCTTCTTTTCATAAGTCAAAAACAAGAAACAGGGGGCCTCAGTTCCACAGGTGAGCAACCACAAATCAGTGGATAAAGTTCTCTGGGAACAGACTGGAAAAAGAAAAAGTGCAGTATGTCCACAATCAAATTGAACTTAAAAGAGAATAAGAAATGAAATCCTACATTGATTCTCAAGCACAAGTCAGATTCTTCACACATGAAATAAGATAATTAATTATTAGCCAGCCCTTGTAACAGAAGAGCTTCAGCATCCACTATATATCTCTCCCTGCAAAGTCCATTCATTGACGGTGGGACAATAATGCATCTGACAGTAACACCATGGAACAACCAGAAAGCCCAGGGAAAGGAGAGGCATAAACCACAGGAGGGCTGAGAACAGAACCTCTCTGGCTGGTATCTCCCAGCCTCTACTCTGTTTTTAGAACAGCACTTAGCCTGTTGGGGGAAGATATAAATATTGGACAGATGATTGGGAAAGGAGACAGACAGAATGATGGGCAGATGAACGAATCAGTGGGATCTGGAGTCAAACAGACCTTAGTTTGGTACCCAATTCTTCTGTTCACTTAACTTCGCTAAGCCACCCTTCCCTTCATCTGTAAAATAGGGCAACAGCTGCTTTACAGGGTTATGGTAAGGCTGGACCAAAGTGAAATATGTAAAGCACTTTAACATCATACCTGACACATGGTGGGCCCCCAGTAAAGCTGGTTTAGAATATAAAGAGAATCACCTTCCATTGGGGGAAACAGACTTGGGAGCTCAGCAAACTTTGATTGCAAACAAGGCTTAGCAACTTAGTGACTCTGAAACCTCCAGGAACTCACTTAATCTTTTTGAATTTTGATTTTCTCATCTGTAAAGTGGGATCAGTGATAGCCCCTCAAAGTGTTACAATGAGACTTAAATAAATAACATATGGAATACGCAGTGTCTAGTACATAATAACTGCTCTGTAAATGACGAATCCAAGTATTAATGTTGTAGCTTAATTTTTATTATGAGCCAATAAATTAATGGGCCTCTAAAGGCAATAGAGTGCTGTTATAATAGATTAAGAACAGATCCTAGACCCAAACACCCTGGTTCCAAATACAAGTTCTGTGTCTTTTGAGCTGAAGTGTCCCATCTGTAAAATGGGACCTCGTATTTCATCTCATTTCACCAGCCACCATCCTGGCACGTGTCCTGAGAATACAGCGGTCAAGTCATACTTTAAACCCTACACCTTGCCTGAAATGCAGCTCCACTTGGCAGGGCTGTCCCTGTGGGCCCACTCCTCCCTTGGGCTGCCACTATGCAAGGACCAAGCCTCCCTTTGGTCACACTGATCTGCTTTCAGACTTCCACCGGAGCAGTGGGGCAAAGCATTATGCCACCATATCAACCCACATATTGGAGCCTACAAACCAGGAGGGATGTAAGAGGCATGTTGGACTTGTATAAGCTAAGTTGAGGGATGACTACAAGGGCCTTCTCAGACTCAAGTACCAAGAGAAATAGTGATATCAATGGCCCAAAACAGGAAAAGGGGCATCACTCTCAGTTGACCATGGATATAAATGCACTTGGATTTGTTAATTCTAGATTAGAGATGTGCTATCCAATAGGGTAGAAATAGCAAAATGTGGCTGATATGAATTAAGATGTGCTGTAGGTAAATAAACACCAGATTTCAAAGACTTAATACAAAAAAACACCAAAAAATCTTATTAATAATTTATATTAATATCTTATTAAGAATTTAAATTCTATAACATATTTTAATATTATAATATCTTATTACTAGTAAGTGATTTTTAAATTGATTATATGAAATTATAATCTTTTTGTATATTGGGTTTTATTATTTAAATACATATAATTTATAATCATAATTAATTGCACCAGTTTCTTTTAATGTGGCTTCTATAAAACTTAAAATTTCACAAGTGATTCACATCTCTGGTTCATATTCTGTTTCTATTAGACACACTGGGTGAGAGTCTCAGTAGTCCTACCTCAGGTGAGAAATTTCAGGCATTCTCTGCCCCTTGTCTGTCACCTGGGCCTTGAATTATTTATTATTGTTCTTAAATTTTTTTTCTTAAACTTAAATAAAATGTATTTTTGAACAAAACCCTTTACCACTACTGGATATAGAAATACAGCATTATGTGACATACTTAGAAGATAATCACAGAAATGAATCCGTGGGGGTGAAAAAAGAGTACTCTATTGATAAATAGGTGATAAATGTTTGTTAAATAGGTGCTAGAAACAGATTAGTACCCAGCTGAGACTTTCTCCTTTACTAATCACAGTGAAAGAGAATTATGAAGAACAATGCCTTTCTTCCTATGCAGCTTAGTGTTATTTATTGATAAGTGTGTGTTGCCACAATGGTAGGTAACCCAACTTCAGAAGGCCTGCACATAATGGAAAACTCTCACTAAATATGGAGTCCCGTGTCCTGAATTCAAGTCGCAGTTACTTGTGACAGCTTGGACATATCACTTATCTTCCCTGCTTCTGTAAAATGGGTATAATTATCTGCATGCAGTTATTATAAAGACTAAATGATCTTCTGTGATACCATGTTTAAGACTGTAGACATTCTCCAGAAGTCCATGTCATTGTTATTAGTCCTTCAAGTGAAATAATAAAACAAACTTGAGAGTGGACAAAGTTTTTCCATCCAGCCACTGCTTAGCTTTTCTGTCTTCCAAGACAAGCCCATAGCTCTCAGAACTGAGCTCCTGTCTTGCTGTTTGATTTCCGTATTTCTTGACTCATGGCCTCTGGGATTCCTGAAGGCTGACCAAGTGAAGTGAATCCAGATACACTGAGGAAGAGGGTGACTTGTTGGACTGCCCGGTTTCTGGTATAGGCTCTCTGTGTGGGCATCAGCGGTCAGCTACAGAAAAAACAGCAAAGCCATCAAGTATGCAGAACAGATATGGAGTCACTGGAGTTGAAATACTGGGAACATTTGCTAATAGATAGAAATGAAAGAATCGACAGTGTTTTCCAATACCCAATGGAGCTGCAGTGTACCACTCTCAGGGATAAACATCAACTAAAGTAATTATCCACAAAAAAATATACCACCAGGCTCATCTGGTTCTAAATTACTAGGTTTTCTGTCACCAAAAATGACTCCCTCTTGTATGCTCCAGAGTGATCCAGGACAAGCATATTTAGTATATTAAATTGAATTTTAGTAAAAATGAGTTTGCTAACAGCAAATTAGGAAAAGAGGGAACAAAATTACGTACCCAACAAAAGAAATGTAAACAAACCACCCCACCAGCATTCACACAGGCTGCCCCCTGGGCCGAGGAAGCTGTTCTCTTGGATCACTGAATGGATACTTAAAATGTATCGCAGAAACATCATCAGACAGTGTGTCAGTGTTCTTTCGGTACAGAGAGAGACCAATCATTCGGAGCATGTTTTATAAACCACTTAATGGACCATGGGCAAATCACTTAGCTCTCTCTTGACTGCCATTTCTTCACTTGTAACATGGGGCTAATAACACCTCTTGGACTACTTCTTGGAGCTTTAAGGGGCCACATAGATCCAGAGTATGGAAGGTTTCAGGAAGCATTAAAGCACCTTCTGAATGGCAGTGTCTCTACTTCATGGGAATAAATAACACAAGCAAGCTAGCAGAAGGTATCTTCAAGCACTGTGATAACCTAGGAGTAAATGTTACAACTGTGTAAGTTTTTTCTATGCATACTGTGTCTCTGTTAGATATGCAAGGGATAGTAGCATTTGTAAACAACTGGGCCCTTGTCTGCACCATCAATAGACAATCACTTCTCAAGTGGGAGGCATTTACCTCCTGACACAGAAGATGGTTTCAGGTGGACAGTTAACATGGCATTACATAACATGAATGAGAAGGTTACTCCATAGACAATTTAACTTCAAGCCTTCTAGTTAGGTCATGCTAGTATTTCTTATCCCTATCCTTATACTTATGCTAATATTCAATATTCCTCTAACACTTGTTAATCTCCCTTTTAACAAAGATCCTAGGCTCCAAAGCCTTGTGCAAACATCATCAGCTAGAACTTTTTTTTTCACTGTACAGCGTCTGTATTTGCAGTTTTCTTCTATCCACAGCAAGTTGTATTGGTTTACTATTTCTAGTATACATATAATTTCCTTCTGAGGTAACCTTATTTATGTAGAAAGGGTAATTTGCTTTAAATGTAATATTAAAGGTATGTGGATAAAATCAAAATAGTTTATGTAGTACCAAAATAACTAAGGCTTAGAAAACATCAACTAAGGTAATTATCCACAAAAAAATATACCACCGAGCATCTTGCCCCCCCAACATGTTGGAAAGGTTGATTACACCACAGTAATCAAGCCAGGCATTAATTATAAATAAAGTATTTGAACTGTCTACACTTCTGTTTTCTCACAAGAAAAGTAGCGCCACCCTAAGTACCTGTGTTGTAAGGTTAATGATGTCCAAGCGCTTAGCAGAGTGACTGGCATAGAGGAAGCACCCAGTAAATGTGGGTGACAACAGCTGTTGCAGCTTCTGTTTCACTTGTTGGGTGTGTAATGTTGTTCCCTCTTTTCCTAATTTGCTGTTAGTTCAGGGACACTAGTTCAGGGCAGCTTCTGATGGATGCTCTGCCCTCTCTGCCATGCCCTGTGCCCAGGAGGTGACTATGTGGGTTACATCAGAGACTCCCCACCCTCTGGGTGCCACATGGGTTTGGCCAATGGGAGCCTCAGCAGGAAATTGGATGGAAGGAAATGGGGGTCAGGAATTTGTCCCCACATGTCATTCCCTGCAAGTAACCTCAAACTCAGGCTTACACCCAAAGCCAAAACAAGTTCAGGCTAACAGAGTCTTCAACTAGATTTTTTGACGTAGTCTCCCCATCTTCACCCTTTGATTACTTACACAAAGCCTGGCTTGAAGCTACTTTCTGAAACCCTTTGATGCAAAACTCTCGATTCTACTGACATTTATTATTTGGTCTAATTATAAATCCTCAGGCTGCTGTAAGGAAAAATGGAGCCATCTGAGGTTCTGTCTGGGAGAGCCATTGATATAATCAATCAGTGTCTTGATCACGTTGCCACATTGTTTTGATTTGTTCCAATTATAAAATATGTCTTAAAATACACAGGCTTACATAAAACAAAAAAAAAAAATCATCCCTAAATCTACCATTACCACTTGGTAAACTCTTACACAATGTTATATACCTAAATATAAATTTTTTTTAACGAAATTGGGACCATTTTGTACATTCATTCATTCTTTCCTTCATTCTCTCACTCAACAAATGTCGGTGACATCTCTTCTGCCAAGACCCAGCAATGAGCAAGGTGGACACAGTCCCTGCCCTTGTGGAGCTGACATCTTTTTGGGAGAAGTAGGCAGACAAATGTATTTTCATTCTCACAACCATCCTATGAGACAGAAATTGTCATCATACCAACTTAGACCTAAACTGAGGCTTCAAATAGTCTAGCAAATAGCCTAAGGTCACACAGCTAGTAAGTAGCAGAATCAGAATTCAGTCCCATTCTGAGCTTCTGACTTGTATAAGAGACACCTTCATATAACATACTGATCCCTCTTTACAAAATGGTACTGGGGGTAAAAGATTAGTTTCCCAAAATAACATACTTACTCCAAGCACATAGATCGTTGACTTCAGTCATGAAGTTTGTTTATGAAAAATGATTCCTTATTATTTGTCACATTTAAATTAAGTAGGCCCTCAAATCTAACTTTATAACTTTTTTAGTGCATTTGTTTTAATTAAGATCAATATTCCTTAACACAGAAATGAGAGGCCATATTGACTAATCAAGCTCACAGGTAGTGGAAGCAGGAGGAAGTCCTACGATCCTAGGGAGAGAGGCTTCCCCTCTCCCTGCTTCATAACTCTGAGAGATTTTATTTAACCCCTTTGTGCCTCTGTTACCTAAACTATAAAATGGGGATAGGATTAGCATCCATTTCAGATCTATTTCTGGAGAGCATCTACCCAGAGGTGGATCTGGATTTGAATTCTGGCTCTGCCACTTTCTTTGTGTGTCCATGCAAACTGGGAATAAATACTTCACACACAGTAAGTGCTCAGTAAATTTAGGTATTCTCACTATTATTATTTTAACAAATAAGTCTAAAAACATTTATATTATTTTCTCCAATTTCCATTTGAGGTATCTTCATGTGACTCTGTTCTAATTTCCCCATCTTAACACCTTTTTGACAAGTTTATTTCTAATTGTGTTGAGCATAAAAATGACAACTACTATCTCATAGTTGGAATTATAGGGTATCTGTGGCCCCTAACACATATGAAACACCAAGACACTGAGTCCATATTTCTAATTTTTTAATCCCACATAAGACCTTGCTCAGTACCTGGCACGTTACACAAAAATTACTCTTTGAATGAATAAATGCATGAATGAGTGAATGAAGTAAGGGACCAAATTGAGCATGAATAGAAAGTTGTATTTGACACAGTTCCTGATTTATTTGTACTCCGTCTTCCTTGAATTGAATTTCTAATTAAAACTCAAACACTTGAGACTCTTAATTCCAAATTTCTTATTCATGTTGAAACAGCTATAGATGTTGTATTTGTTTGCCTGTTTGTTTATGCTACCATTTCATTCCAGAAATGACTTGTGGTGGCCTACAAGCACATATGAAACTCAAGATGGAATTAATTAAAAATGAGAAGGAAAGAAGAAGGGAATAGAAGGATGGGTATATAAACTAAGTTCGGAATAAGGTCCAAAAACTCATGCCATAAAAACCCTATGAGTGGGTAACATATTGGCCCTAAATTTTCTGGAACCAACATGAAAAAGTCAGCCAGTGAGTTACATGATTCACAGCAACCCTGGATGAAAAGAGACTCATTTCTCAGAGTTCTCAGCCACTCTCAGTATTGAACACTGTAGAGCAGTCTCCATAAAGCTCACACCTAAGACCTATCGACCACAACATCTTTAGATTGTAAGAGAACCTTTGGTGTAGCTTACAGGATCTTGATGAAAAGTCAGCCGGCCATACCATGAAGGAAGTCTAATCGGAATAAATAAGATGTACACTGCCCTTGGGTAAGAAAGAGACAAATGTCAAGTTTCCTCTTTAAGGGGCTTCTCATTTAGAATAAAAAAGAAGACTATTTCAGTTGGTACACCAAATTACTATTCTGTTTTGTTTTTATTCCAAGTAAGCACTATGCAACATTTTTATAGTACCAAACATAAATTCAGTAAACCTGAAAATCTGTCCTGTATTAGAACATGGTTTGCTTACGACTTGGACAGTGACTGCTACCCACCACCCCTCTGAGTCATGAGGGAGGATATGAGAGGTAGCCCCCATTATCAGAAGCTTGGAGTTTGTTTGTTTTTTAATATTCATCCCCTTACACCATAGAGATTTTGTTTGATAAAAATAAAGAAGCTTCTTTCCCCTGTACTCATAGCAGATGGTTTTGTAAATGAGATGGATCTGGATTTGAATTCTGGCTTTGCCACTTTTTTGTGTGTCCTTTTATCTCTGGGCCTCCATTTCCTCATCTTTAAAATGAGCATTAAAAAAGACAATCTAATGTGACATTTGTAAGGATAATGTTGTGTAAAACCTCTTGCCCCTAAAAGGCACTCAAAATATCATAATTCTTACTATCTCCTCCTTAACACATATTGAAAAATATAATTAATAACATGCAGGTTTGTTAAATGAAAAATAATGAATGAGTATTGCCATCCAGGAATCTCTACAAACAGCAGATCTCTCCATTTGAAATCATCATAACATGGGGATAAGATGTGCTCTAGAGTGAGGTGTGCCTGGGTTTGAATCCTAATTCCATGATCGATTATCTGGGGGATCTCAGACATGCTGGTCAACCATTTTCCATCTTGATTTTTGTCATGTGCAAATAGGGTAATGACAGAAAACTTCTCTACAGGGTTCTTATAGGAACAATTCGATGAGGACTCTAAGTTCTTACCATCATTTCTGGGGCATAGTAAGTATTCAGTAAATATTATTTTTATTTATTTTATAGAAAAATAATATAAAACTTTTTTTTCTTTAATTTTTTCTCAATTTTTCCCTGGTTCCACTGCTGTGGAATCTTGGAATTTTCCAAAAATCAAGCCAAATAGTTGTGTAAACCAATCGATTTGTTTCTAGAATTCACATTTCTTACACTGTCTTATCTTTCTGTCTGTTTCTGTAGGACTTTATCGTCACTGTAGTCTTTTCGTTCTTGTGGCTGGTGGGTTCATCAGGTTGGGCCAAAGGATTGTCTGATGTCAAGGTCGCAACGGATCCCAAGGAAGTATTGTTGCTGATGTCAGCTTGCAAACAGCCATCCAACAAATGCATGGCTGTCCACAGCCCTGTAATGTCCAGCTTAAACACATCTGTGGTATGTTTTCATCTATACTTTCCTCCTAAATCTTTGCTTGCCAGTCAAGGAAATAAGAAAACCATCTCATAAGTCATCTTGGAGATTTCTGCCTTCAGAACTAGGCCAATCTGAAAGGTGATGTTTCACTCCACGTGCAAGAGGATTCTTTGGCTTTCAAGTTTTCTATTGTCAGAACCCTTAGACTTCAATGCTGCCAATTACGGAGTCTTAATAAAAGCCCAGCAGGTTTGGCAGCCACTGCTTGGATGACAGTCCCATCAAAATTCTAAGCCATAAGAAGATATAAAACCTGAACTTTAAGGCTGAAGCCTTGCAGAAGTTAAAAGGAATATTTGATGACATAGAGGTTTCCTGGGAGGAAAACACTGTTCAGGCCACACATGGTTAGAATATATCCAGTAGACTGTTCTGGAGAAAAATATACAGCCCTAGTTGAATACAGAAAGAAGTGCATAATATAAAAAATACTTATAATAGTCGTGGTAATTTTTTTAATCTTCTCCATGCTCTCAGTTTAGCTGCTTGATAACTTTAGAAAAGCTGACCTATATTAGTTTTTAAGAAGTCAAATATTATCATAAAATGTAGAGCTCTTAGAGGAACATGGAAAATTTGACAAATAGCAAGACCCCTAAATTGGATTCTTAGTTTATGAGTGTAAGAACTTCTGTTATTCCAAAGAAAGAAACTGTCTCAGAAAGACAGAAACTATAATGGCAACAAAAAACAGAAGTTACTGAGGAATAGAAGGCCCAGTGGTGTTTGCTGAAGAAACAACATTCCTTAGCAACCCTTAAAAATTATTATCTTTGCTTCAAGGTTAACTTAGGTTCCTACAGCTTTCTGAAATTTAATCTGAGAAGGAATTTCAGAAGGGAAAGAGGTTTGCTCATCAGCTCCTGATGATTTAGCTGTGAATGTTGCCTTAGTAAGGTAGTAAGTATTAGCATCTATAGTCACTTTTCCTCACTGCTGGCCACACCTGTAGATGAGTATTTTTAGGTGTTTAAAATATATTTTACTGCTTCTGTACTACTTCTTTGTTTATAGTCATTGTTTAATGAAAATTATTGTAATCCTGGTCTCAAAATCTAAGAGAGCAAAGATAAAATCAAAGAACAAAATTGAATGTCTGTTAGTTTAATGATTAATTTTACAATAAATTATGTCATCATGCATAGTCCATTTAAATCCAGTTTTGATGTCTTTAGTAAGTTTTAGATTAGAAGATGGGAATTTTGAATGAGAAACAATGTGACATGTCTCTCAAAATCAAAAAGAGAAATGGATGTTAACAAATACTGTGGTGTATGAAAGGACAGGTCTGGCACTGTTACCATTACAGATCCATATCAGGTAAGGGCCTTCCAAGTCCTAGTGACAGAAAACGCAGTTCACACCAGCTAAAGCAAAACAAGCCTCATACCCCTAAAGTCTGTTCTTTGCATCCACTCTGGTACCAATGTCTGTATTTGTTAGAATGGTTGGGTTGCAAGTAATAGAACTATTTCTGACAAACTTTATCAGGGAAAAACATTTTCGGAAGGATATTGAGTAGCTCAGAAAATTGACAAAATGTAAAGAAACAGACTCTAAAACTAGGTAGCATCTAGAGCAGGAGCAAGGTTCTAGATGTTAGATACCAAAGAATGGTGTCACCAAGTTGCTGTCAATAGCAGGTTGTATCTAACGTTACATTATTCTCAAGATTCAAAGTTCCAGGAAGAAGTTCAAGTCACTTGACTACAACTTGGCTGTCCAAAGGAAATACAAATTTATATTACCAAAAGCAAAGGAAAAGGATATTAATCTGCTAAAATATAACAATTTTTTTTTCATTACAGAATTCTGTGGCTTTAAATCATATTGAGCCTGCTTTTCATAAAAAGCGAAAGACATTAGCAATGTGTCTTCCAAGGTCAGAACCCAGGGCCCAGAACTGGGAAATGCCAGAAAACCCGACATTTCTCATCCTTCGGCCCTCACCTCTCTCTCCTTATATTATTCTTACAATTTTAAGATGGAATTCTTTTTTTTCCTTTTTACACAAGAGAAGTGAGCCACCCTACAGTTTCTGAGTTTGCATTTCTTTTTAAGGAAACATGTTAGACTGAACTAAAATCACTCTGGTCCAAACCCAAGTTTCTCGTGGAGAGAATCTCATTAGCTCCTCTTGGGCCAGGTGTCTATCTTGGTATCATAAGTTATGGCTGGGTTTTGGGAGTCATGCAGCAGAAATATGGCTCACAGAACCCACCCTACTAGGCAAGCGTATGTTTTAGATAAGGAGCCAGATACATATCACAAGAGATGACCTCTACAAGCAAATGGTTCAGCAATAAAAGCACCATTTTCTACCTGGGTAGAAAATTTACTATCTTCAAAGCATTTTGCCATCTAATATGTCACACTAACCTAATAGGTAGATGAGCTCTCCAGATGTCATAAATAGAAGTAACTGATGCGAAGGGACTTGCGTAAGGCCTCCCAAGTAGTTGCAGCAATGCCAGATTACAGCCCAATTCTCCTGAAGCTGTCACCACTCAAAATAGTAAGGACACAGTTCTAGAGTTAGTCTGCCAGGGTTAGAATCTTGGCTCCACTACTCAGTAAGTAATTGCCCTTGGCCACGTTAATTAAGCTCTCTGCCTTAGTTTCATCATCTGTGAAATGGGGATGTGTTAGAACAGATTTCACAAGACTGTTGAAAGGATGTGATAATACACTGTAAGTACTTAGCACAGTGCCCAACATGTGGTAAATGTTCAGTAAGTGTCAGCTGAAAGCTGCTACTAAAATATATTCACTTTCTTTAGTGTCACATAGTGTTAGAGTCCAAAGAAGGGGGAAAGAACATTTTTTTTATTCTCTCAACTTTTCTTTCAAAGGTTCCCAAGATAGTGAGCATAACTAGTCTATCCATGCTTCCTACTTCTGCCTTTCCAGTTTCACCTGCATATCTTGATACCTCTTCTCAGATAATCTAGATTTCAGTTCCACATTCATTGTCAAGCTATAATCAGTCTCCTTTAATCTCTTTCTCTTGTCTCCACATCTGAGCTTGCATCAAAATCTTTACTCTAATATCAGTTGCAACAAAATGTCAAGAAAATATTCAGGGATTCTTGTGCCCCTAAAATGGGCCAGCCAGGAGACCCATGATGGCTCTGTGATGACAATGAAACAAGAGAGCACTGTTCCTTAAAAGTGCCCCGGGGAATGCCTTGTTTATGTGCTTACTTTCAAGCTGCATTTCCCTGATTGCTAGGTTCTTTTTGAGCATCACTTTTTTAGAAACCAAGTAACAGCAGGGAAAAGGGAGAGGCCAAGGAATAGGAAACATAGAATTACAGCCCTGGGCACAGCCACACCCCTTCATGTCTGAAAAGATTCCTGCTCACATATTGACACATACTTAACAAAGGTAGAATTTAATCTAAATCTCCCCTTTGATGGAAAAAATCATAGTTATTGTTCTCATGGTTAAAAGGTCCTGTATGTAAATTAGAGTTCTGTCATGATTAATCCATTTCATTATGTAATATTATACTAGAAGTTTTGTGTCTCACTCAGCAAGGAAGCTAGAACATGGCACAAAATAATGTTAAATAAATACCAGTTAGTGTTAAAGGAAGAAAAGATGATGGAATAGGAGAGAAGGAAGAGAGGAATGTCTGGATAAATCAGTCTTCAATTAAATCAGCTGGGAACATGGATACTGTTTTGGCCATTGAGGTCTCTCAAGAACATGGCTTCACTATCAACGACCCACTTCAGTTATGCTTGTGGCAAAAGAGTCAATTGAATGCAATTCATGGAAATATTTTTTAAAGTTTCAGATTTAAAAAGATTCAGAGGTTTGCTTACCAGTCTGTGGGCATTTCCCAACATGTGCCACACCATCTAGCTGCTTTACACACTTGCTCTTTAATCTTCACAGCTATCCCCCAAGGAAGAAAGAACTGTCCTCATTCCATATAAGGAAAAAAAATGATGAAGGCCAGAGGCTAGCCTTGTCCAAGGTCACAGAGCAGGAAAGTACAGAGCCACTCTGGTTCCAAAACCTACGGGACGACTCCAAGGCTGATACCCAGTCAGTGGGCCCCGACCCACCTGCTGCTGAAATACTGAAATGCCATGGTAAACAGCCCCTGCTCCAGGCCCCAGCACTCCTCATCTTGACTATACTAGCCCCCCAATCCGGGGCACTCTGGACCACCCTACCAAATAGCAACCAAGGGATGAGTCTTGGCCCGGCGAAGGGCTTTATCTCTGGTACTCCAGAACCATGTCCCATGTGCATTTTGACTGGCCAGTGTCATTTGAGTGGTTGCTGAATATACTTCAGTGTCACCACAGCGTGGTATCATGCTGTTGTTATGTCTCCTGTAAGGAGCTGTTAAAATGGCCTATCTGGGAAATTCCCAGGTCAGAACAACTGTTCTGTTTGGGGCCTCTTGAAACAGTGAACAGTCTGCTTCCATCAAACATGTAGGCCCTGGGGAGGTAACACTTGACCCTGACTCAAAACCACATTATTTCTAGAAAGTAAGAGGAATTTCCACAGGAAAGCTTCTCATTCTGTTCTTGAGGAAACATTTACATCTCCCCACATGAAACGTGTACTGCATCCACAGCCTGCTTTCAGCGTCCACTTCTGCATGTGAGTGGTGGCACAGAGAGTGCAACTGTTCAGAATCACAACCTCTGGGCACATGATTGTGTGATTGTGCATGTGCTTCTCTGCATACCACCTGAATCAAAGCTTACTCCATGCACTTGAACAAAACCTTGCACACTGTGAGGGATAATGTCATTTGGGGAGAGAAAGGGTGTAGGCAAGGGCTCAGACTGTGGAGTCGGACAGAACAGGACATAACAGGGCCTGACCGGTCTACAACTTACCAAGTCGTGTGACCTTGAATGACATCTTATCCTTGCTGAACCTCAGTTTTCACATTTTTAACATGGGTATAATAATAGCACCTTCTTAGACTAAATGCATCAGTACACATAAAGCCCTTTAATACAGAGTCTAGCATGTAGTAAGCATTCAATAAAAGTCAGATATTCTAAGTGAAATAGTGGTTCCAAATGAAAAATTGGAAGAGGCCACACATTGAAGTGAAAATGACCTTTGTGTTGTGAAGGATTTTTTCTGAAATTGAGATTTTTCTTGGGTTTCTGTCTTGTCTATCAACTCATTTGCTTTCATTTTCCTTCAGGTCTTTGGATTCTTGAACTTCATCCTCTGGGCTGGAAATATCTGGTTTGTTTTCAAGGAGACTGGCTGGCATTCCTCAGGACAGAGATACCTTTCAGACTCAATGGAGAAACACTCGAGCAGCTATAACCAAGGAGGGTACAACCAAGACAGCTATGGGTCAGGCGGTGGGTATAGCCAGCAGGTGGGTTTGGGGCCATGCTCAGATGAGTTTGGCCAGCAGCCCAGCAGCCCTGCTTCTTTTACCAATCAGATGTAAGAGGGTCACATTTGCATTCTTCTGGAGAGAGCCTCACCACCTTCCGTTTCAGTGCCAGAATAATTTTTTAAGAGTTTCAATCAATTATTAATGCAGAGTGCTGAAAGTAAATCAGACATCTGTGGGCCTCGTTAAGGCAGAAAGGCCTGGGTCATGATAAACAGTACTTAGAGATGAAGGGACATGAGGAGATACATTATTCATCATAGATGGCTAATTGGAGAGTACCTTGGTATATATACACAGATACTTTTATGATCATTTTGTATGTGTGTTGAGATAGTAGAAGCATTTTGTAGCTTAAAGTCTCTAGCATATAATATGCATAAATAAATTAAATAGCATTGAGTTTACCTATGCGTTTTGATGCAAAAGACATCTTAATGATTTCTGTAAGACAATTTGGTGTATCACAGTATGCATGCATTCTTTAGTTGCAAGCCTATAGGACTATGAGTCTCTAAGTATTTGTTTCAGACAATTACTCTGTATTCTTTTTATCTGATGAATCAATGCTCTTGTGATTTAGTGCATGAAAAAGCATTTTCTCACAAAATGAACATTTGAACAGTATTTATGAAAATTTTCCAGTTTGCACCATGAATTTGTTAAATGGATGTTTAAAAATATATACTCACTACTTTGTATACTTGCAAATTTGTTTCTCTGGCTTTACCCAATTCTGAATGCACTGTAACTAAGGTTTGGGATTTTTTTCCCTATTGGTAGATATTCAGTATTATATATTGTAATTTCCCAATATTTATTCTATTTACTTAGCTAAATATTTGCATTCTTGTAACTTTCTATGATGTTTTGTGGCTTTTATCCTATAGATCACGAACAATAGGCCCCATAACTGTCTGTGCTTATGGAGTGTTGTTTTCTTAGAATAATGGAGATGCAGATATCAAACACCATAGTCAAGAAGTTATTGTGCTCACAGATGATAAAGGATATTCCGTAGACCCTACACTTCTACACTCCCAGCTAAAATTTCAAATTCTGTTTATTTGTAAAGTTAGTATGTCCCTTGTTCCAATTATTAAAAATGCTCAAGTCACAGCTCAACTTACTAATTACTGGTTTTGATTTGAGTGTTACCCATAAATTAAAAATGACTTCCATGAGCTACCCTGTATCTCAGAGAGCGTTCTTATGAAATATTGCCCAGATGTATTCATCATCAAGAAAATGCCAATCTTCACCTCTTTGTTTTAACTCAGTTGAAGCACCAGGGCCCAATAGTGAGGGCGAGCTGAGCATCTGTATTTCCAGATAAAAGTTGTTATCAATATATAACTCATCTGTCCTCTGTGATGTTGGAAGCATTTTAGCACAAAACAGCCTGTGTCTTAAATATCTGTAACCAGTTTCTGGATCATGTTGGATAAATCTGTATTGTGATATACCTATTGGACCCTAATAAAGTGATTGCATACAATGCCAGCTGGAAATGGAGAATTTTACCAATAGGACCTGGTCAGCTCTCACAGTGAAAAAGCGAGGGACAGAAGCGCAGTGTTGCCACTCTCTCACTCTGTCCTTGTTTCATGAGCCCAGGGTTGCTTGTTTGCTGATTCCCCTCTTCTAGGACCTCCTATGTATTCACTGCTATGCAAGGCACTGGGGATAGAGTAGTGAGTCAAAGGCAGAAACACACCCCACTTTGAGAAGCTTACACTCTATTAGGGTAGACAGGCATTAAAATAATGATCCCCATTGCCCTATTTGTGACCAAAAGAACCACAGGATTCCACGAGAACATTTATCAGAGGGACTTGAGCTAGCCAGGGAGAGGCCAAGGAGCTTGACTTGAAGAGTGCACATGATTTCACAAGGACAGGGTGGGAGCATGCCAGGCAGACTGCAGCCTGCAAAGCTCTGGCAGGGAGGGAGGCAGAGGAGGCAGGATGGATATTATAGGGTTGCCAGGGTGTAATGAGTGAGGGGGCTTTGTGAGAGGTGTGGCTGCCTGCAGAGCATGGGAGAGAGCGCGCTTGGAGTCCGTGAACAGGAATTCTGTCTGCACCCTGAAGAAGCTAAAGGAAAGCAGTGAAGGATTTTCAGAGAGGAGGGGCATGATGAGATTAGAATTTTCAAAAGCTCTCAGTGGCTGCAGGGTGGAGAGCTGCCTGGCAGAGGACAGGAGTAAAGCCCTTCTGGGGACCAGCAGCGGGAGGAGGGGATTGGGGGGAGCTGCCCCACCCACCCCTCACTTCCTGGGAGAGTGGCCACCCCTGACTGCTTCCTTCAGCCCCGGTCAGGAGGGGGGACGGGGCCTCTGCTCATGATAGTGGCCTGAACTCTCCAAAGTAGAGAAACCCTCATAGCCAAACAGAGGTTTTTTGGTGGGGTTTTCTTTGTTTTTTGTGGGGATTTTGGTTTTTTGGTTTGTTTGTTTTTTTAGCCAGCATTAGTTGTTCCAGAGTACCTGGGAACTGATCATGGAAAGCAGTACCTGCCCTGGTCCAGAGCCATGCTTCCCCAGCCCACTGCAGATTCTCAAAAACCTGCTGCTGTGATCCAGCAGGGATTATGCTGAGCTGGTTTGACTCCTTCTGGTTTTGAGAAAAGAACGTTGATCTGGCTTTTTACAAAGGGGGACTAATCAGTGTAGCAGGAGAGCCTGTGCCCGCATGCCTTCTACAGCTCACTCGGAGGCGCAGCTTCGCAGCTTCTGGCTGTAGTTTAGGGTGACTTTACCTTCTGGAGCCCTTGCTTCTATGGGAGAAGTGAAGACTACAAGTAAAGTGGGGAGGCTCTGGGATCCTACAGCCTGGTTAGAACCCCTCTGCTGCCATGTGCCTGACTCCCCTTTTCCTTCCTCTGTCCCTTCTCCAAAGCTCTGGGACTTCCCTGAAGGCAAGTACAGCCTGGGCATGTACGGGCGTTCACGCCCCAGGGGCCACCCTCAGTCGCTGGGGGACCTGAGCAGATCAATAAATGCCTTTGGCAAAATGCTTAGCTTCTCATTCATTCTTTTGCCCATCTCTGCAATAAGGATAATGGTACTATTTGCTTCATAAGACTGATATCAACATGGAAACAGCCATGTAAAGGCATTAGAACAACTTCTGGCCCACAGCAGGCACTGAGTTTGGGATTCCCTGAAAGTAGAGAAAGGTGATTCAAGGAAGCAAGAGTGAGGGAGGGAAAGAAAAAAGAAACAGAAGCCGTGAAAGGCGCGCTTACAGCTGCTGGTGAGGGCAGAGGAGCAGATGCTCTGCATTCCAAGCTCCTGGCTGCAAACCACCTGGCTGGCACTACCCACTGTTCCACTACACTTTAAGCTAGAAGTGCTTGGCCTGTTTGACTGCGGTGCATTCAGTAAAGACCCAGACCAAGTGTTTACACAGAGATACTGAGTCCCTAATAGTTGGAAGGACAGCTTTTGTCAGAATCATTGGCCAATATGAATAAAATAAGACCCAATTCACTGAATAATTAAGTCATTAAGACAGCTAAAGGTCCAGTTGAGCTAAAAAATGACTTCTTAACATGCTTGACTTGGAGACTGGGGCTTTGCTGGGGTTTAGGCCTCAGCTAAATGCCCTTTAGCACCTGTTGGCAGCAAATCCTTCCAAGAAGGGCCTCGTTCCTATCATCTCCCCGAGACCTCCATGAATAATGTGCACTGGACACTAAAAGGCCAAGATGAGACCAGAAGAAGGCTTCCTGGAAGTCCTGTATGTCTGTGGAAAATATCTTGAGTCTAGTTGAGTATTTTCATTAAAGGGGCTAGTCCCCTGACTTACTGAACAAAATTTGAAAGAGATTATAAGTCTAATAGGTTTCTTGGTAGTCGAAAAAGAATTTACCTTCGAGCCTTTGCTCTTTTTTTCATATTCTGATTGACACCTTGTAACTTAAGAGGGTCCAGTTGGCCTGGGCTCTGACCTAGACTCACTGATTGATATTATCTTTATGTCTTCTCCCTTCTTACCAGAAACAGTCTCAAGAGGTGTTCTCCTTGCTTCCATGCCACTCTGCTGAACACAAGAAAAGCAAAATATAAGTGCAACAGTTTTTCTTCTTTCAAATATATTCCCTTTCTTCTGTGTACTGACATTTCTCCTGAATATTGTCCCCTGTGATCTCTTCAGACACTCCCGTCTATTCTGACTGATCTCCACTGTCATATTACTTCTAGAATTTGATACATTCTGTAGCTTACACATTGCCCTGGGTATTACTGCCCTTTTTACAAATCTCGCGTTAATCTTGTCTCTCTACAAGAAGCTCTCGAAGCTCCTAGACCTCCTGTTAAAAAGTTCACATTTAGTGATGATATATGACTCCACAGAGCTTAGCAGCATGGAACTACATGCACTCATGAGGGATGCATTTCTCAGCAGATAATTGCCTCAGGTAAGACCTGAGGTCCAGATCTATCTCTTGGTTGCTGAGAGCTAAACTGCATCTTAAGGCATTGGGATAGATTCTGTCATTACCTTAATCAATGTTAATTGATCACGTAATTTCCTAGCAGCCGAATGTAAGCATTAGCTTGTAGTCAGACCTGGATTCAAATGTGTGTCCCATCATTGGAATCAGGCGGTGTGATCCTGGGACAGCACCTCAACCTCTCTGAGCCTCGAACTCCTCATCCACATAATGGGAGTTAATAGTTAGCTCCAACTGCAGAAACTACCACAAACTCGGTGGCTTAAGCAACACAAATGTATTATCTTAGAGTTTTGTGGGATAGAAATCCAACATAAGTCTCAACAGGCTGAAATCAAGGGGCTGGCAGAGCTATGCTCCCTTCCGAAGGCTCCAGGGGAGAATCCAGCTCCTTGTCGCCTCCATCCTTCAGGAGACACACGCACTCCCTAGTTCGTGGCCCTCCTTCCCCACCTTCAAAGCCAGCCAAGGTCTCACACTGCATCCCTCTGACCTCCTCTTTGCCTCTCACTTCCACTTTTAATAACTCCTGGGATGACATTGCACCAGCCTCGATAATCTAGAATAATGTCCTGACTTTGAGATCAATTGAACAGTAGTTTTATTCCCATCAGCCTTGGCTGCCCTCTGCCGTGTAACCTGACACATGCAGAGGTCCCAGGGATTCAGGTGTGGGCTTCTTGCGGGCAGGGGTAGGGTGGCACTCTTCTGCCTCCCACACTGTCCCGCCAGTGAAGGATAAAATGATAGAATGCCAGCAAATTTCTTAGTAGATTTGCCTAGTCAGAGTGCCTAGTAGCTGATAATGATGATTAAAACTGACAGCTGTTCCAATCACTAGCGTTAACTTTTCTGTGAGAAAATGACCCACCCTATAGCACTAATGGGTGTCAACTGGTGGCTTTTCAGCAATCATATATTGAGATACCAGCTTGGACAGTATTCCCAGTTGGTAGGCAGTGCTTATCACCTTCCCTGATGAGGTGCTCTGTAAATTAAAATGCAATGTTTGCTGAGGGGATCCTTGAGGAACCAAATATTCACTCGGTCCAGCACGTGGCTAAAGAAACACAGTGCTTGCCTCAATGTATTTACAGTCCAGTGAAAAAGAATACATACATACATACATACATATATATATATATATATGCCTGAAATCACTATGCATCATTGTTTACTTGTCCTTTCTATCTCTCTCACCTGAATATGAATTCCATGAAGTGCTGGGACTTGTCTAGATTGGATACACCTGTATCCTCAGCCCCTGGGACATTGCCTGGAATATACTAGGTACTCAATAAATATTTGTTCCATAATGGACCTCTGCACCAGTGTGGGGAAGTTGGGGTTCCTATGGCCAGGACCCTCACTGAACTTAAACCACCTGATGATGTAACTGGCCTGTTGCTAGGCTACCGCTTCCACACCTGTGGGCAATAAGCTATGATTGCGCTCATAGAGAGCTCGGCCCAGTGCTCTGGGCGGAGGCAGAGATGCTAGTGCGGAGAACAAGCCGGGTAATAAACCCTTTCGCCCCAAAGAATGTTTTGCTGTCAATTTCTTTGGTCACATTGAATCCATAGCGAACTTGCCCGGGGCTGAAGCCCATTGGCAAGACAACCAGGATGCCCAGATGCACATTAAACTCAGTATATACCAAACTAACCACCATCTTTTCCCAAAAGTCTGCTTCTCCCATGTTCCCAATCTCCTTTAATGTAATCATCACAAAATATTCCAAGAATTCAAGCAAGGCAACTACAGGGTGCCATCATGTAGAAAGAAGCTGACATGTAGCAGATCAGAGATGGAGGAAAAATACTGTTATTTAATTTATTTGAATTCTAAACTTCAAATAACCACACTGAAATAGTGACCGTGAGATACCCGAAACAAAACTGAGAACCTAGAAGTTTCTTATCCTGGTTCCAGCCCATTCTCTCTGCCATCACTTCTTTTTTTCCCCAAAATGCACTGTTGCATCCAGCGGAGTCTTCATTTGTTGGGAAACAAAAGATAAGTGGGAAACATATTTCACTGTAATGATCTCAGAGGGGATTTCCGGGTTCCAGGAGAGACGGAGGCAGGACTTCATACATTCTAACAAGGGGTTAAAGACCCCACTAAGCATCTACTTCTTTCTCCCAATTTGGAGTCGTTTGTGGGGAACAAAGAATCTTGAAATTCTCTTGTGTGGAAAAGGGAAGGAGAGGCTGTCAGCGGGACCACCAAAGCCCGGCAAACAAATCTCCCCCCAGAGGTAAGAAATTGTAGCCCTGCCCCAATCAAGGGCTCCCGAGGACTCAGAAGTCTCGTTAGTTCCCGGGAGCTCAGCCGGCGATCCAGGGTGGGCCTCTGCCTCCTTCACCGCGTGTTTATTTGTTTTGGCAACTCAGGGGGCTTTATTTTCTACTCGCACTTTCTGTAGAAAGTAATATAATCAGAGGTCTCCCACTCCTGACCCTCTCTCCCCAGAAGCAACCGATATTCGCAATTCCTTACAGACCCTTTCAGAGATGGACTGTGAAGATAAGATGTAAGTACACGTAACATTCATTCATTCTCAGCGGGGACAGGGTTGCCCCCAAAGGGCTGAAAATTGGTTCAAGGGAGGGGGAGGGCAGGAAAATCCTACTCCTTATGATAAAGTGCAGATAATATAGTACATGAACAGATTTACTGTATATCTGTGATATTAAAATTTCATTGAGGAGCTACTAGGAAAAAAAGTCTAAAATGTTTCCCTAGAGGAAATGTGAATGAAAAATAGGTTGAGAAACACTGATACAATCCCACTGTTTTGTATTGTAAAAGGTAGCGTGCTGTCCTGGTATACACCCTGTTCTAGGAGGCAGCATGTGGAAGGGTGGGAGTTTGGTCTTGGGATTCACATGGTTTGAATCCTGACTCCACCACTTATTAATTTGGAGAAATTGACAAAGTTCCTTAATAAGCCCCTGCTTTCATTTTCTCATCTCTAAAATCGGGATTAATAATAGTTGCCTTATAAGGTAACTGTGCTTATTAATGAGTCAATACATATAATGCACTTAGAATAGTGCCTGACACATGGTAAATATTCTAGATGCTTGCTACATTCTGATTTTTCTACCTAACTGTGTATCTTAGAGATTGTTCTATGTTCTTCTTAATGGTTGCATGGTATTCCCTTGTATGGACATAGCATTCTTTACTTAGACCAGGAGTGAGCAAATTACAATCCACGGGCCAAATCCAGTCGGCCACCTATTTTTGTATATCAAGTTTCACTGGAACAGACCCATAGCCATTCATTTGCATATGGTCTGCAGCTGCTTTCTCACCGTGATGACAGAGTTCAAGTGGTCCATAAAGCTTAAAATATTTGCTTTCTGGCCCTTTATAGAAAAATCTTAATCAGTATTTTAGTCAATCCTCTACTGAAGGACAGCTAGACTGTCAGATCGGTGTTCTGCTGCAGCAAATACTAGCAGTGAATATTCACTCTTAAACACACATCCTTGGACATGTTAACAGAATATCTAAAAGATACATTCCTGGAAGTGGTCAAATATAGGTGTATTCTTAATTTTCATACATAATGCCAATTCCTTCCTTAGAGGTTATGCAGGAGTATCTCTTTACCAACCCCTGCCCTTCTTGCCAGATTAGGATATTATGTAATTTTCAGTTTTTGCCAGTTTGATAGGTAAAATAGCCTTATTGTTTACACATATTTATTTTATGGTGAGACTGAGGTAATTTTTTTACGTTTTCTCAATGGTTTTATTTGAAAGTAAACAAATCCACCTACAGTGCTCACCCCAATAAAAGCAATTCCAACCTTCAAAAAGAAAAAAGTAAACAAATCCAACAGTGGCTGGCAGATACTGTGTCAAAAGCTATATCTTTGTAATAATTCATGTGAGCTAGGTAGCATTATCCCTATTTTATAGGTGAGGAAACTGAGACTCAAAGAAGTGACTTGGCAAAGGTCAGAGGCCTGGGGGCTCTGTGGTTAAGAAAACAGCCCTTGGAGTAAGACTAGCTGGGTTTGAACACACCTCCACCACAATTACTAGCTGGGTGATCTTGGGAAAATAACCTAACCCGGGAATGCTTTTTTTAAAAATGAGAATAATGGTAGACCTCCGGTCATTAATTTGATACTGGGGAATACACGAGGGTTCTAATGCTATCAGTTTAAAGTGGTGAAGCCACAGTGAATCCAGATTTTTGTGATCTGAAATAGAAGCTCTTAAACACTGAAGTGATTTCCCTTAGTGACAATGTGTGATTACTAAGCATTTTCTCTGGGTGAATAGCTATGCCTTTCCTCATTCTTAGAAGCTTGCAGGAAGAACACCAACTCTATCCACTGATTCAAACCTCCACGTACAGAATCATGGTCCCCAAGCCTAAGCATGTCTCGACTTGCTTAGTCACAGTTGTTTGGAAATTCTGGAATATGAAACCCTTCAGGATAAGGACTGCCAAGGAAACATGAAAACCGTTTAATCCTTCAAGTGTGTTAGCTCATTCCCAGTTGAAATAACACAGTACAGAATTGGCTTTTAGAAAGACACATATAAAATAGATTGTTAAAAATGTTTGTGTTCATACCTAAATATATTGCCTCCATTCATTTTTTTTTAATAGAACTGCCTTTCCTCACAGAACAGCATCTCAGACAGTGAAACAATCACCTAAAAGCCAGTGCAACCCTGTCCAAGAGAAGTAAAGATATTGAATATCTATACTGACTAATGTGGTAGCCACTAGCCACATGTGCCTATTAAGCACTTGAAATGTGACCAGTATGACTAAGGAACTGTATTTTTACTTTGAGTTAATTTTAGTTTATTTAAATTGAAATTCAAATAGCCACACGTTGTTAGCAGCCACCATATCATGTAGCACAGTTCTATTGGGTTACTCTAGATTTGTGCACATTTTCAAGAGTTGAGAAAGAACACCACTGAGTACACAGTAGGTATTCACTTAAGACCAGGGGAAATTAACTGTTGGACTTGATCCCCCCTGAAAGTGTAACTGGTAACCGAGTAGCTTAGTTCACTGAATTAAACCAGACTATAACTAGTTCTACACTGCCCATCTGAGGGAGCATAGAGTAAAATCAAAGCAACCCCTTTATCAATAGTGCATAGGTACCCAATCATCAGCCCACTGTCTCACCCAGCTCACAGAAGTGTTTCATTTAGCCCACAGTGTTTTAGAATTACCTTGAATTAATGGTATTCAGGAGGATTTTACATTTCAGACTTCTTTAGAACATTCAGAAGTCCTGACAGTGTTTTCCCCTGGCCATAACTGGCTGGGGCTGTGAAGTTTCTAAAGTGGGGACTCGTACTCTCCAGGTTGATGAAGTCCCCACCATTCCCAGCTGTCTTCCCTCTAGCTCCCTTTACTCATTCACCCAATGCCTCCCTGGCCCCAGGAACCACATGGGCTTATGACAGGTGCTCTAGGGCTTTGGTGCATCTCCAGCCATTTCCTTGAGACTTCCCCAGATGTGTGTGTATGGGCACATGCACACACACACAACCCACCTATGGTTTCTCCGCCACTGTGCTCTAGCTCCAATGCTCCTTTCCACACCTGAAAACTTTGCACATGCCATTTTGTCTGCCTGGAAGGCCCTTCCCCCAGCACTTCACAGTGCTGACTTTTTCACTGTTTAGGATGCAGCTCAAAGGCCGTCAAAGAAGCCATCCCTGATCCTCCATCAGAAAGTTGCCCCCACCTAATCTCGTCAGCCCATGCTACTCCACAATGATGTGTCAGAGTCCCTTATCAAAATTATAATTTTCATGCTTGTTTACAGTCTCTCTCCCCCACTAAAATGAAAGCATCACTAGGGTGGGGACCCTAACTGTAGTCCCAAGCCTGCTACACAGTTGGTATCCAATCTGTGTTGGTCACTGAATATCAAATGACGAATGATGCTGTGACTAGATGGATGGATGGACCGACATATATAAAACAAAGACTCTATTCTAATTCATGCAGCTACAAAGACATGGTTCCAAAATGTGTTCCAGTGTGTTCTCCTCAAAAGTAACATCTGTTCTAAATTAGATATTTGAAAAGAAGAAATTTCAGAGTATAGAAGGAGATAGGAATTCTCGCTGATCAGTGGTGTCAGTAATAGGTGGAGGTAACTCAGGTAGCAGCTCATTTTGATTTGGCTCTTAGTTTTAAGTTGGGTCCCCTGTGCTCTCTGAACCTACAAGGAGCTTAGTGACTTCATATTGGAAGTGGGATTGGCTCAAGCAGAGGTGCCATGTAATGATTTATCATCATGACAGCTGCCGAGAGGTTCAAGGCAACGTGCTGCTGACGCCCTGCTTTCCTAAGTCAGAGCCCAGAGGAAATCCATTGTTAGGGAAATAAGGATCCTCCAAATAGATTGTTCAGTGTATTAATACCTCTGCAGGGCTCAAGATGGAGTATTTCTGTTTACAACTTGGTTATCTTTATTTATATCTGTTCAATTTCAGACATGTCACTAAGAAGACATATTGCCAGCTGTTTTAGCTTTTAAAAGGATAATTTTATCAACACAATTACTTTAAACCCCATTTGTATCCTATGAGAATGTGATCTAAAATAGAGTAAAACAAAAGTGCTAAAAAAAAAAAAAACAGATCTGGCTAGTATTTTGGGAATCCAAGCATTTCCAGGTTCAGTCACATTCCCCTCAGCACAGAAGGACAGGTGGAGATTTAGATCACATTGTATTTTACTTCTTCAGTGTGCATTAGTCTCAAACTCTGACACCAACATATTAAAAGCTTCCTCTGGGTTTGGAAAGCCCTGTGCTGGAGTCAGACACTGAGAAAAATCAAGGGCTGAGTGAGGGCTGAGCACTCGGTTCCCTGGGGGATGGCGGGAGTAGTTAAGGATGAAGCAATAGGAAAGGAGTGATCATTGGGTCAGAAGGGACAATCAGGAACTCTACCAGGACGATAGTGAAGGCTCAGATCCTCCCTCTTATTGAGCTAAACAGTGCTAGGCCTTCTCCACTCCCAGATGCACAGAAGTGGCTCAATTGGAAATCGAAGCAGACACAGTCTCTGAAAGATCTACAGGAGAGACAGAGACCTCCACCCTATCCTGCCTCCCCTGGACACCTGGCTTTATAGTTGAAGATTTATGTCCCCATTTATTCTGTGCCTAGTCCCCTAAAGGACATAAGACAATTATGATCCTGTATGAAAACATGCATGATATTTTCTTGGGAAAAAAATATTGAGCCTTCATAACTAATTCGGACTAACATGGTATAACTGGGGACAGGAAGGACCTGGGCAAGGAGGGCACAGGAACAGAAAGGAATTTTTCCCCATATACCTTTTCTATGTTTGGTTTAAAGCATTAATGTATTATTTATTCAAAAATAATTTGAAAGTTTGAATGTATATAATTAAACACTTTCAGATAATTTTGAAACTAAGGCTTTTCCCCACATAAGCTACTGTTTGGGGAAATTGCTAGCAAGCATCTCCCTGTCAGGGTGAGCAATTACTTCAGTCTTCCAGCAATCTCTTTGCACGTATCTGAGGAACTGAGCATTCTCACCTGATTTCTTCACCCTGTGGGCGTTACAATCCTAAATTAAGAAGCCGTGGATCAACCAAAGAAATTCCAGACCCTCTTAGTGAGTGGTGGATTACTAATAACAAAGCCTAAAATCTTGTTAAATTTTCTGTGTTAATTGATGGGATAATAAGCATCAATTCTACATATATGTGTGTATTGGCTGCATTCACTGCAATTACATGGCATGTTTTATTCATGAGAGAGGCCCTAGACTGCCCCACTGCTCAGCAGAACCAGTTTCTGCCTTTCAAATGGGCATCAGAGAGGTCTGCATACTGACAGTTGCCAACAGAAAATTAAAGGTTCTCGCTTTTTCCCCCATTACATTGTAAGATAATTAAAGCCCAGATCAATAAACCGTGGAGCATTCTTATTCAGAAATTAAATTTCCACTATATCAGCCAGGTGGTTAAATGCTTGAGGCCATCTGCTGGCAACTTCACTGGGTGAGCCCATGACAAAGCCACCATCTTTCCAAGTGATTTTGCCAATGTCCACCCAGAGAGGAAAATGGCCTGACAAGGGGACAGCCCCTCACACCGTTGATGGGTTTGGGCTCCAGTGTCTGCTGGCTTCTGGGTAACAAATTAAAAAAAACTGTTTCATTAGAACTAGAAAACAAGTAAAAATGTTGCATAAAACACGTAACATGAAAAGGTCAAATTCTGCCATGTACTAACTGTATTTCCATGAAGCCCAAATCTCTACCCATCTGTGTGGGTGTGCTGGCTGTCAGCCTAGGAATTCAAAAGCAAGGTCCTATTATAAAGACAAAGCCATCCCAACGCAGATCATTATGAGATCCAGTAGTGTGGGCATACGGAAAGGGGGCGGCACCTGTAGATGTAAAACCGATTAGAGAAAGAGAAATAAACAAACAAGGACCTGACTGCACAGCAGGGGAAGGCGCCTAGGATGGTGACAGGATGCGCTGGAGCTCCATAAACGTGGGCACTGCTATAGGCAAAGGAGCAGGTGAGGTCATATAAACTGTCTGGTACCAGATCAGAGAACAGGTTTTTGAGCAAGTTACTTAGGCTCTCTGAGCCTATTCCTGAATATATAGCAAGTATTTAAATAAGCTAATGCTTCAAAATTACAGAGGGACTTCCATTTCTGGGAAGATGGAGTAGACATATTTTCCATAGTCCTTCTGCTAAATACAGCTAAAACTCCTGGACCTATTACATAAAGCAAACGTAAGTCTAAAAGGTGGGGAAAAGAAGATACAATGCCAGGAACCTCAGGGTTCCCCAAACAACCCAGCTCAGAGTTCCCTGCAGTGTCTTTTTGCATTACATATACCAGGCTGGGGAACAGGGAAGCCACCTGCCTGAAAACCCAAAGGGTACAGGAAGAAAAAGCCCCAACATAGCCTGCCCTCTCGAGCCAGAGGAACGGGAAAGGGGCAGCTGAGCAGGGCAGCAGCTTTTAGAAAAAAATTGCAACTTCATTTCTCCATGTGTATTGCAGGGTCCTCAGCCATAAAGCTGAACTAATGACACTTCTACTCCATATTATTATGAGGATTAAATGAGACAATATTCAAAAACACAACTTTCCTAGCATATATAAACAACTACAATTCAACAACCAAAAAGCCAGCAAAGAACCTGGTTAAAAACAAGCAATAAACATTTCTCCCAAGAAGATATACAGATGATCAATAAGCCCATGAAAAGATACTCAACATCACTGATTATTAGGGAAATGCAAATCAAAACTACAATGAGATCCCACCTCATCAGAATGGCTACTACCAAAGAAAAGAAAAAAATAGAGCAGAACATAAGTGTTAGCAAGGATTTCAAGAAATAGAGACCCTTATGCACAGTTGATAGGAATACAAAATAGTGCAGCTGCCACGGGAACCAGCATGGTAGTTCCCCATAAAATGAAAAAGTAGAATCACCATCCACTTGAGAAAACTCCATTTCTGGGTGTATATCCAAAAGAACTGAAAGCAAGGACTTGAGCAGGCATTTGCACACCGTGTCCACAGCAGCAGTATCCACAGGAGCCAAGGGTGGGAGTAGCCCGAGAGTCCACTGATGGATGAGAGGCTAAATAGAACATGGCACACACAGACAACGCAGAGAGGGGGAATTGGGAGGTTATTGTTTTAATGGGTACAGTGTGTCAGCTTGTGAGATGAAATGACTTCCGGAGACAGATGGTGGGATTGTTGTACAACAATGTGAATGTACTTAATGCCACTAACATGTACACTTAAAAATGATTAACATTGTAATTTTTTAGTCTTTTGCCATAGTATTTTTTTAAATTAAAGGAAAACACAACGAGCACATCAACAAGACATTAGAGACTCATTCAATGGTAGATTGAGAAGTAGAGTATAAAATTTATGTCAGAACAGCCCATGTTCTTGCCTATAATTAGGACTAAGAGAAGAGGATGGAGACATATATGTAGGTCCCCGCATCTTGAGATCAACCAGGAAAAAGAGAAATGTCAGGGAAGGGCCGGTGCCAGGGGCTGCATCTGGAAGTTAGATGGCCATAGCCTGGCTCCATAAGATACTGGCTCAGCAGGAAAGAAAGTAACCTTCTGGTCTCCTGTCCCTGCAGAAAAAAAACAGAGCTGACTATAGAATGACAGAATTAGACTAGGTCTTGAAAACAAAATCAATACAAGTTATCCCCATGCTCAGAGCCCAACTTTGTAGTTTAGTCAACAGAGTTTGTGGCAACAAAACTGAAGTGCTCAGTCAACTAAATTATTCCTATCAAGTTCCCTTTGCAAAGGAAAGGAGCATCCTTATAAATAGAATTAAAGACATGCTTAGTTGGAGAAGTAAGTTCCTAAGGGGTATTCTTGCCTAGTGGAAGAAAGGAAAGTGCTCGAATCAAGCTCAGGGCACTAGTGAGTCTGAGCTGAGCGGTCTTCCTCCCTTAGCTGTCGGACCACAGCGGTGGCTAGGAGGGGAATATCGTCAATGCCCTCCTTCGTGGTGCCTCAAACAGAGGTGCTCCGAGCTTCCTTAACTCATTCTTCAAGTGAATTCACTTGGCAAAAGTTTTCATGAACTTTATATAGTAATTTTTTTAATGTATGGGTACACCCACGTGACCACCTACCAGGTCAAGATATAGAACATTTTCATTATCCACAATCACTGTCACTTCCAGAAGGTAATGGCTATTTTAACTGCTGTCACTACACATTAGTTTTGTTGTTGCTGTTCTTGAACTTCATATACATGGAACCATACAGCATATATATATCTGTGTGTGTGTTTGGCTTCTTTATTCAAGATGTGGGTTTTGCAGCTTATTCATGTTTTTGTGTGTATTCGTAGTTTGTTCCTTTTTATTGATGATAGCTTTCCAAAGAGGATAACCACACAGCCATAAGCACAGGAGAAGTCTTCCCCTTCATCTCTTCCTTTAGTGGGCATGACACCCTCTTCTGGTGCATTCCACTTTATTCTCAGGTTCCTTTGGAAGCAGGAAGGGAGCACTGGACACAATGTATCTCCCAGTACCGGATATATGCCCAACTCTCCCCAGTGGATATCACATTCTTGATTCTGGGTTACACAATAGTCAACAAATGTCCGATTTCATAAACAGTTCCCAAACATGATGCTAAACCCCAAGAGGAAGATACAAAGATAATTAAAATGTAGTTCCTGCCAAGGAGAGAGTGGTTGAGAGCTTGATTCTTGGAGTCAGAAAGAACTTGCTTGAATACCAAGTCTTATTAGTTGGGTGCTCTTAGGCAAACCCTGATCTTCTAATCTGTGTAAAGCATCGCACAATGCAAACAACAATAATATTGCCTCTAGAACAGTAAGAACTGCATGTAAGATGCATAGCACAATGTCTAGAACTTAGGTTTTAAATCAATGCTACTTATTATGGTTACTGTTATTATAATGTTCACAATCTAGGAAGGAGAAAGACAGACCAACCACAAATACAAAGCAGACAATCAGAGGTATTAAAGTAGAGGTAAAATGTGCTTTGGGGATATGGAGAGAAAGAGGATAATTTGAGCTAGAAAATTCAGGTAAAATTTCTCATGGGATTTAGAGAGTTGGGTGCAGCTCTAACATTAATGATCAAATAATGAGTAAGAGGGCAACTTGATGTAATAAAAAGAGCATCGAGTTTGAAACCCTATATATATATATATAGCCTTACCTTTGAAACTAGGCTCATCTGTTTATTAACCATAAGATTTGGGACAAGTAACTTAACCCCTCCAAGCTCCTATTTCATCATTTGTAACTTATGACAATTCCTGTTTCTAGTGGCTGTTAAAGATATAAGAAGTATATCTCAAACACCTAGCACAATACCAGCTACTCAGTGTCCAAATTGTAACAATCACAAGGGAGAAACTAAGGGTCCACACACACTGTTCCTCTTAGGGTGAGGCTGGGGGTTCTTCTCAAAAAGGCACTATCATGACCCACCTGGTGGCATTTGCCTACAGCAGTGATGCCTACAGTGGTTATAAGACACGTGGAGAATCTAGCAGTCCTTTCAGCCAGGAAAATGCACACGTATATGAACATTTTTGCATTATTCAAGAGATTCTAAGACTCTGAAAGTGTATTTCACAGAGCTGCCAAGCTTCCCCCAGTGAAGAACTTAGCACCAGAAAAGAAGTATAAGCCATCTAAGTATAAAAGTAAAAAACCATCTAAGGCAAATCTCTGCGAGCCTCACTGCTATTAGCCTCTATTTAATTTTGGCTGAATAAAAAGCAGGGCAGTGGACCCAAATGTGAGAGCAAAACTGGCAAAAACACTCCTCCGTAATTACATTTTGTTTTCTCACTGAAGCAGTTCATCAGACCTCAGCGCCATTAGCCGTGTGCTGACCCCGCGCTGCCTCGGCCCGCTGAGCCAACACCCAGGGGCCCCACTCCTGCAGCCTCCGGGCAGGTGATCTGAGGCACTTGTCAGTAACTCTGCATGGAGTCATTTGTCAAACCCCTGCTTGCCTTCCACATCTTTCCTTTTTCTCCCAGCCTGATACCTAACTTGGTGCACTCAAATGCCACTGTTGTATTGCCCCAGGGCCTGCCTGACTGAGGGATTTCTTTTTTTTTTATGCTTTTTTCCAGTGTTTGACACTGTGTGCAAACAACCTAAATGTTCCATGGCATTATGAGATTCTGGGATAGGAAAAAATGATGTATTAGCACCTGAACTGTCTCTAGATGCTGTGTCTTTTCTGATGCCACCCTTGATGGAAAATCCTGAGGAGGTTATCAATAAACCTGATTCCGGGCCCTTTGCATCCATCTTTATCACCACCACCATTGTCATCACCACGATCATCACTGTGCGGTTTCTTGCCCGTTTGTTCGCCCCTCTCTCCTCTTCCACTCTCTGCCCCTTCTCTGCCCCCAGGAGGCTGACTCCTGCAGGCTCCGTCTCCCAGAAGGCCTGGCTGCACAGGCTGGAGACCTGAGCCGAGGGAAGTCCTTCCCCATTTCCTCCCTGCTTTGCCTCATTTCTAGCCCTGGCGCCACCCTTCAATCACAGCTCTCCGAAGCAGCCTCTGCTCCGAGATCCCTGCCCTCTCTGGGCTCCCTGCACCATGTCTCCCCCTTGCCTCGTCAGGACTAAGGGTGCTAACGGGCTTCTGTTGATGTTAGTCTGTGGGACCCCCAGCTTCCACGGTTCGTCTCCTAACCCCACTCACTGAGTGACCCTTTCCTGGATGTCTCTGGGGCCATCTGAGGTGGGCGACGCGTCCTGCTGGGCCAATGACAGAGGCATCTCCAGCGTCATCTCCTCTATGCCTGTTATCTATCGATTGCCCCTCGTGTATCACACACTGCTGACCTCTTCACCAGCATTAAGTCATCTCGCTTTCACAATGACTCCATGAGCAAAGTATTATTCCACAGATGAAAAGGAGACTTCGCAGTTTTAAAGACCTTATCCCAGGTAACACAACTTCTAAGTGGCAGAGTCAGAAGTCCAGTTCACATCTTTCTACTCCAGTCCTTTTTTAACCGCTAGCAACAATTCTCCAGTGCAGTCCATGTCAGAATCACGTGGAGTGTTTATTCAAATCCAGATTGTGGGATAGCTACCCAGGGCCTTCTGCTGAGGAAACAAGCTCTAGGTTTTAACCCGAGCAGTGAAGTTGGCTCAGGGTCATCACCTGATCCAAGGGGAATCATTGCATGAGCTCACTGACACCCTATGGGGTGGGCCAGCATTGAAACAGATCGTATGTGCATCAGCAATTAGTGAGGCCAATCAAACTCTCTCACCCTCCCAAGTTTAAATGAAAAATGCTAAGGACATTAGGAGGTAAAGGGAGGAGAAAGAGAGAGAAAAACAAAAAAAAACAAAGAAGACAAGGAGTGAGAGAGTGGCGTGGCCATTTGGGTGAACAGTGACGGGTGACGCAGCAATGAGACAGCAGTGCCCCTGCAGCCAGCCGGAAGCTGGAGAGCGACTGTTATCAGCTTCTCTCGAGCTGTCTCTCCACTCACTCTTCAACCTAACAGAGGTCTGAGTGATCACTGCTCATGTCTTTCCTGACTAGACTCATTTGGCTAAGGTGATACATCTCCTGGGATTTATGGGAAGAGCTCTAAACTAACACACGGGCAACAGCCTCCCTACTGGTCTTCCTGCTTTTACTCCGGCCACCCCTCCAAACCATTAGTCACATTGAAGCTGGAGTGATTTTTTCCAAAATAAAAATCCAACTTAATTGACCTCCTTGCTTAAACCCACAAAAGCTTTCCTATTCTTTTGACATAGAGGGGAAGTCCCTACTGTGTGCGGCCTACGAGCTCCTACATGGTCCAGCCCCAGGCCTCCCCTTGATCCTCAGCGGCAGCCTCACTCCCCTCAGCCTGTGGTCCAGCCACACTGTTCTTCCAGTCCCTCCTGATCACCTCCTGCCACTGGGCCTCATACAGGCTTTTCCTTCTGCCCCTAGTGTGGACCCCCAGCCCTTTCACCTTCTTAATGCCTGCTTGTCATCAACATCGCTTCCCCGAGGATGCCTTCCTGACCTCCCTGACTGACACCAATCTCAGGGCATCTCCTTGCATGGCATTGCTCCCAAGTGTGACTTCCTCTGTCATTACTTGACAAATATCTGTCTTTTCTACCAAGCTGAGATCAGGGCCCGTATCTGAGCTTGCTCACTGTGGCATCCCCAGCATCTTGCCGAGTGCTTGGCCTACAGCAGGCAGTCAAATATTAGTTGAATGCATGAATGGTTTAATGTCCACACACAATAACGCTACAGAAAAGCACCTCTGAAAGTGTCGTTGCATAGTTGCTGTGGAGAGAATGACAATAGTAACGGTGGACAAGTGACTGTTGCTTAGGAAGGGCCAACATACAACAAGAGAGCAGAGTATGTGTGGCTGCGTGCACAGTACCCAGGACCAAGCACTGCACTTGGAAGGGGAGCACAATCCTTCTGCAGCCCCGACGTCCACTTTAGCACCTAAGAAAATGCCCAAAAGGTCAGTGGCACTTGGCTCTCCTTTCCTGGGTTTCATTTCAGTTTGCAGGTGTGTTTCCAACGAGTTTATACCCACGACTTGATAGCCAAGATATTGCAGGTTTGGTGCCTCTTACCCACCCCAATCCACCTTTAAATCAAATTGGAAAAACAAAGAGAACAAATTTGCAGCTTTGATTGCGAACTGAAAAGATGATACAATTAACACAGATTTCTTTAATTGTGCCTTGAGAAACATTTGTAAATCAAAATTGGCACTGATTTTATCTGTATAGCATATTATTTTAAATTACCCATGACAGAGGGAAATTGTTTCATATCATTCAAATGTGTGAAATTATGGCTAAATAATGAAAAATATTCTTTTTTTCATGTAATTCCATTTAGTGGACATATTTTCTTGAATAATTAACAGGGGCTAGGTAGCACTTTGCTAGGCTAAGGCTGGGAGAAGTGGAGAGAAATCATAAAGCTCTTGCTCTCAATAGTCTCACAGACTAATGGAGATTGTGGTAATGGGAAATACAATCCTTTTCAAGCACTGTACCAAGTGAAGATAGCACGTCCTTTATCCTATGAAGGAGATAATAATGGTATGGAGTTTTTAGGAAAATGGGAACAGCTCACCAATACCATAAAAAAAGACAAGATTTCAGAGTCTAGCTTCTCAATTTTACAGGAAAAATGAGGGGCCCAAAGGTTATGATCTCGAGGAGTTAGTGCCAAAACCAGATCTTGAACCCCAAAGATATGACCAAGTTCTGCTGTGCTTATTGGCTTTCTCCAAAACCACTCTGGCTATTGGGAGTTGAAATATTAAGCAAATTTCGATTTGCTGTTTGTAGGGGAGCAAGGTTCATCTTCCTGCCTCCTATCTGGCCCCTTTCCAATCTGACACATCAGGAGGAATAACTTCCCCAAATACAAATCTGAGTATGTCATCCCCTTCTTTCCCGTTGCCCTTAAGATAACAACCTGCGTCCTCCATGAGGCGTGGCATGCTGTGGCCGTGGCCCCATAGCTGCAGTCTCACCTCCCACCACCAGCTCCTTCTTGTCCCCGTTCCAGCCACCCCATGTCTGCTGCACGCCATGCGCTCTCCCACCTCCGGGCCTAAGCGTGGTTCGCTCTGCTTGGGACGCTCTTGCTCCTTTTTCACCTGTGACTCAATAGGCCCAGTTAAAATGCCGTTTTCCTGTAGACTAGGTTAATTCTTCCCTGCCCTCTCTGTGTGCTCTTCCATTGCTCTCTGGCTTGTTTAAAACCCTTCTTCTGCACTAGACTCTAAGTCCCAAGAGTGCAGGCACTATGTCTGCCATTCACTAATGCATCCCCAGCCCCACACAGGACCTAGATTCCTAGGTAGGCAAGGCTGCTAGACAAATAAACTCCAAATCCTCAGCATCTTACAGAACAAGGTGTTCCTTTTTTCTTTTCAAGTGACAGTCCAGAATGGGGGCTCCAGGTCTGTGGCCGTTTTATTCCACGCAGCCATGTAGGGATCCAGGCTGATGTGGCTTGTGGCTTGCATGTGTGGCTTCCAAAGTGTCCCTGATAATCTCTGCTAGTCAGCTGGAAAGGGGAATGAGTACAGAAGAGTGTACATAAAAGGTGATCACTCTTCTACTCCTCCACTAGACAGAATTTAGCAATGCAGTTACATAACTGCAAGAAAGACGAGGTTCTGTGGGCTAGCTGGCCATCTGCCATCCATGGTCAAGCACATCTTTGCTAAACGGCAAGGAGAGAAGGGAGTTTGGGAGATAGGTGACTGTCCACCAGAATGCTCAGTGAAAATGTTTATTGAAAACATATCCATTTTAAAACCATTGTATTGCTTTGCTTTAGATGCAGATATCAATATCCAAAGTCCAGAATCACTATGTTTGTATCATTTTGTTGGCAGCATTTCAATATCCAAACAACTGGCTTCAATTAAAGGTAAGGCATGGGGTGGCTGAGATGTATATGCCTCTCCTCTATCATGATAGCACGCCAGCAGTTAAAATCATAGGACATCAAAGAATGCCAGATTTGCAAGAGAACTTGGGAATAAATCATCAAACATTCATGATGTTTTCTTAAAGATTTGGGAACTGAGGTCCCGTGGTAGGAATCAGCGCACCCAAACTTTGGTTGTTAAAGGCCGAGCTAAAATGAGAGCACAGATCCCCGGACTCCCAATTCAGTGTTTTTCCCACTGTGCCCAGTCGCCTGTTCATAGGCAGCATCTTCAGTGCGTCCAGAGCAAGACTGTCATTGTCCAACTCACGAAAGTTCCATGGAACTCAGGAGGCAATCAAACCCCAGCTGCTCTGTTTGAATGAAAACACAGTGTGGCCAAGTCCCAAAGTGTAGATATTTGCCCTCAGAATTATATTTTCTAGGTAAAATATCTTTAAAGCTAACAATATTGCCATGAACAATGTAAGAATGATAAAAATACCTATATACTCAGATGTGTGGCTTAAAGTGTTTGCAGAGTAACAAGCACAAATGGATATTACTGCATTATGGTTGTTTTCTTCCTAGATGACTGGCCAGTGTCTGAAAAGGAGACTTAATATTTTTATTTAAATAAATCTCCATCTTGATGAAAATATTATTTTTATACTATCACAAGAGATCTGTGGTTTGTTTTACAATTTACACAATCTTAGGTACTTTTGAAAATTGTTCTATTACATTTCCAATACAACCTGTCCTTTCTAGGAGATTGAAGGGGCTTGAAGCAGCCTCACTTCTCCCTAGCACACGCTCACTGTTCCTAACACCAGGCACCTTACGGTGCACCGTTGGGCCACATTTATTTCCATGCCTTAAGAAAACACAGGATGAACATGACTCTTTTTCCCAGAATGTGTTTCATTCAGTGGTGAATACTTTTTGAAGTTATTTATTGGAATCAGACATGAACAGAGGTCTTTTTTTTAACAGCATTTTTTAAAGCACTTAGTCCTTTACAATATGCTTTCACATATTTGCTCACAGCTCTGTGAGGCAGACAGGGCAGGAATTAGGAGGCAACATGCTGGGTTTTTTAAGGGAAGAACCTAACTGTAAAAACAGGAAACCAAAACATCTCACCAAGTATCATCAGTGTTGGTGGGATAACCAGGCCACCTCGTATCTTTTATTGTTACTATTTGTCTACTTCTGCTTTTATCATGAGCATATGCTATTTCATAATCGGGGTAAAATGCATGCTGTGTTTAAAAGAATGGAGGAGAAAGAAAAGAAGTTGGCTGATCCAGATGGCATCCCCTTCTAGAATGCAGTCAGATATGAACTTCCTTGGAGGACTGGAGAATGTCAGGATTCCACAGCCTCCACAGGGATGCCCTTACAAGGAGATATTCCAAAGTCCATGGTCTTTGAAGTCAGAGAGACTTTAAAATCTTTCCTCTGCCACTTCTGAGCAACATGACCTTAAAATTCTTGCCTCTCCATGTTTCAGTTTCCCATATGTAAAACTGAGACACAATGGTACTTAACTCTATGCATTTAATAAAAATCAAATAAGACAATGTTTCAAAGGCCCCTGGCACATAGTAAACAAGGAAGATTGTCATTATTTGCAAGGTCACTGACAGCTTGGAAATCCCCCTTTCCTTGCCAGAAGGGTACAGCCAGGAGGGTGAGAGGCTACTGTCCCCCAAGACTCAGACCCAGTAGAGCAGCTCATCCTAAAGTCTCCCTAATTATTCTTGGTTATGAAGTAATAAATCAACTGGTCAAAATTACAGAAGGAAATGTTTGCCTACTGAGAATTAAGGTGTTTCCTCTAAGCCTTTTGCTTCCTAGGGACAGGACTATTTATAAACAGAGTTTATTCCTTAGTCACTTAAATTGAAGGTTACCACCATACAGAGCCCTTCCACCTCAAACACACTCCAGAAAAGGCAGATACAAACTAAAAGAAATAGGTCATTTCCCTGTATTTTGATGAGCAGGAAAATGTTGGGTAATTGAGGAGAATCCCAATTCTAATGTAGGTTTTCTGAATGTGGCAGAGCTGAAGGGAGGAGGTGGCTAACGATGGTGGGGGAAAGAGCTAAAAACAGAATTCAAAGAGGCAGGGAACATTTTGAGTCTGGGGTCCTGAGCTAGGTGGATGGTCAGCCACTGAACAAGCAGACAGAAGTAGGAGATGTAAGGGACAGGCCATGGTCCAGGTGAGGCAGCGGGTCAGAAACCAGGGAGGAAATTAAGGACCAGGATGTTGAGGACACTGCTTTTGCAGACATAGATTCAACAGATATTTGTGAAGCATCTACTACATTGTTCTAAACACTGAGGATTCCACAAAACATGACAGACCAGGAAAAAAAAAAAATCCCTGCCATCTAGAGGCTTATGATTTTGACATGGATTCAAATTCAAGCTCAGCCACTTACTAGTAGTGAGTCTTCAGCAAGATCATATCCTTTCTTCATCTATAAATCAGTATAATGATGGACAGAGATCCTGTGTTCATGGATTACAAAAGTCAACATAAAAACATCAGTTCTCCCCAAATTTCTCTCTCAGTTAATGCAATTCCTATCACAATTCAAGGTTTCCAAAAACAGGCACACTCATTCTAAGCTCTATACAGGAACAGAAAGGCACCAGGATAGCCAAAATAAGTTTGGAAAGGAAGAAAATAGGGGGCAATGTTAAGACTTACTGTAAAGCCACAGGAACCAAAACAGTGTGGTTTGGACAAAAGAACAGATATATCAGTGGAACAGAATAGGACACCCAGAGGTTGACTCGCACAAATTTGCCCAAATGGTTTTTAGCAAAGAGATGCAAAAACACCTCAGTAAAGGAAGGTGTTTAAGTGTTTAACTGGTGCTGGAGCAACTGGTCACCCCCACGTAAAAAAAAAAAAATGGATCTCAACCTAAGTCTCACACCTTACACAAAAATCAACTCAAAACAGGTCATGAGTTTACATGTAGAACATAAAACCATAAAACTTTAAATTTTACATAGGACAAATCTTTCATAAAAGGAAAAACTGATAAATTGGATTTCATAAAAATCAAACACTTTTATTCCACAAAAGACCTCCTTGAGAGGATTAAGACAACTTACAGACTGGGAGAAAATATTTTCAAATTGTGTATCTTATGAAGGACTTTATCTTGAATAGATATAGAACTCTCAAACCTCAAAAAAATAAGTAAATTCAGTTAGAAATGGGCAAAATCCATGCACAGACCTGAAAACACATTTCACCAAGGAAGATATGCAGATGGCAAATAAGCACATGAAAAGATGTGCAGCGTTATTAGTCACTACACACCTGTCCGAATGGCTAAATAAGAACCAGTGACAACACACAAGCAGACAAGGGTAGAGAAAAATTGGATCTCTTTCATTCATCCAGCAGCGTGTGCTAGCAGCTGCCGTAGCAGGCACTCATGCTAGCCACGGGCAATGCAGTGATCAAAAGGAAAATGTGACCCCTGGCCTATTGGATCTCGCATTCCAGCTGGGGAGAGAGCAGCTGAAACTTGGAATAACTGTAAAGTCTGAGGAGTTCTATAACGCAGGTGCATTAAAGACTAAGAAGTCAGAGAACTTAAGAATTTCCTTCTCTGTACCTTGTGCCATTCCTGATGCTCACTAGGTGCCGCCCTCTGGAAATGAATGAGTTCGTGCCACCTTGCAAGCAGTTTAAACCAGAGAAACCAGCTGGGAGATCACTGTGCTTTAGGTCATGGGGCAGGGCTTCCTTATCCACCACAGATCAAAGAGCTGTTCCGCACTGTTCTCCTTTATCCACTGCCTCTGACACAGAATATAAACTCCAAAGAGCAGGACTTTGTCTTATTCAGTGAGGTATCATTGTCAGGGATGGAGTCTAGCACATAGTAGGTGCTCCTTAAATATTTTACAGATCAGAAAACCGGGGCTTAGAGTAGTGAGGTGTTTTCCCAAGGTCACATGGCAAGTAGGTGCAAATCTCATCCTTATTCTACTAATTCTAATTGTTTCTGAAGGAACTTTTGTTCTCCAGTGTTTAAAGATCCAGAATCAGACACCCCCATGTCCCACTCCCAGATTAGGGGGCAAGGAGTCCAAGACAGGGCCACACTGACCTGCACCTTCCAACCCTGTTCCCCACTGTCTCCTTGGAAGATAGAATCCATGTGCGGGGAAGGGTTATTTCTAACCTACACTACATCGTTGTACATTTCTTCCCTTACAGCTCTGGAGAAGGGCTCCGATCTGGAAAAAGCCATCGCTACTGCGGCTCTGATTTTCAGAAACTCCTCTGACCCTGATGGTAAACTTGGAAAAGCTACAGCCAAAAATCTGCTGCAAACCCAATATAAGAATTTCACAGAGGTAAGAGAATTAACAAGCCCAAGGACACAGGGGCCAACCCATAATATCTGGCCCAAAGTGTCAAGAACTCCAGCTCAAGGGTCGCATCATGCTTCAAGGGTTGATTGAGCACCTCCCATATGCCAGGAGGTGAGCTGAGCCCTGGGGTTAATGCAGTGAGCAAGCTAGCAAGCCAGCAAAGCAGTGAGAGACATGCTGAAAAAGTAAAAACACCTAGAGCACCATGAAACCATAGGGCACGCAGCAGAAGAGTAACACAGAGACCCTCTTGGGGCAGGTGGTCAAAGAAGCACTCCTGGAAAATTAGGGTGTAGCTGATAACTGAAGAAGGAGCAAGAGTTGGCAAGGCAAGGGAGAAGGGTAGGGAAGAACAGTATTCCAAGCGCTGGGAATGGTGTATGCCCGGCTCCTGAGGCAGGCCGAGACCTGGGCTGGGAGGCCAGGAGGTAGCCGGGGAGAAGAGGGGCCAGCGGGAAGCGGTGCGAGGTGAGGCTGGGGAGGTGGGCGGGAGCCCGCGCCCTCAGAGGCGCATACCCTGGGTGGGGGGCGAGGGGAGAGGAAGGAGGCTGTGACTGGGGAAGCAGCCCCGGCAGAGGGAGACGCTGGTTCGCCCGCAAGTGGAGAATATGAGGCATTTGGGGGGAGGAATGAGCAGGGTCTGCGACCTCGTGTGACGGTTGAACCCCAGACCCCAGTTCTGGCTGTGGGAGGAAAAGGATGGTGGTCCCATCCCCAGAGAAGAGAAAACCTGGAGACTAAGCAGATTCGAGGTGAGGTGGGGTGGGGAAGATGTGATGAGGGCCGTTAGGATGCGTTGATTTAAGGAGTCCCTGAAACATTCAAGACGAGAAACAGGCAGCAACAAGATACGTAAGCTGGGAGCTTAGAATACAGATGTGTGTTCAGAACACAGCAGCCAGAGTATGTAGGTGCTCACTGGCCTGAAGGGAGTGAGCTACATCGCCTAGATGTTTCTTATATTTCTCAGACTTCAGTCATTTGAACAATCCTCAATGCTTTCCCCATATTTGTCTATATTGCAATTTGCTCAGAGTCATTTTCTTCACGTTAACTCTCCATTAAACAAAATTTTTGTATAAAGATACTCTATCACTATTCTAAAAGTTAATTCAGTGGATAAAAGTGGAAGGTAGTAAAAAAAAACAATAGACGACTATTAATTCTTATTTAATATTTATTCCTGCATCCCCTATATAGCATTACATTCTACCAGCAATATGTGTTCATACTCTGGGAAATACTGTCCTGGGGAAATGTTTAAAAAGAGGGGCTCCCCCAAAATGTGGGATTCACATATAAATCAAGTATATTTGACCTGATTGTTTATAGTTCATAATGCGTGATCAGAACCAAAAGTTTCTGTGATGACTGCCCTTGCACTGTTCACCATGTAAGAACTTACTCACTATGTAAGAATTTGTTCACCACGTAAGAACTTATTCGTTATGCTTCAGAAGATTGGAGACTGTTGAGAATTAGGCTTGGAGTTGATTAATGATTGTGCATTGAGTCCCCTATACAGAATTTTATTGTTAACAACCATTTGATCAATAAATATGAGAGATGCCCTCTCAAAAAAAAAAGAGGGGTTCCCCCACCAAGAATAGTAGTACTCAGTAGAAGCTAAACCATCAATATTTATTGGTCAGTAGAGTGAGCAAAAGAAAGGAAGGAGCCTCAGAGTTTCTATGTGTGTTCTGAGATAGTAAAAAGTTAAATATTATAATTCCATTAAATATATATATATAGTTTTAGCATACTACAGCTGTGTACGGTAACATCCACTGGAGGAGCTGGGTCAAGGGTACAGCTTCCTGTGAATCTACAATTATTTCAAAATAGTGTGTCTATGAAATTGACTTTTTTATTCCACAAATAAGAGATCTTTTCTTAAGCCAGTTTCATAGAAACAGAATAGAATGGTGGTTGCTAGGGGCTGGGGAGAGGGGCAGTGGAGAGAGCTGGGCCCAAGGGTACACATTTTCAACGATCAGGAGAACAAGCTCTAAAGTTCTAACATACAGCATGGTGACTACAGTTAATAATAAAGCACTGTATACCTGACATTTGCTGAGAATGAACCTTAAGCAGTCTCACCACAGGAGGGAAAACTTAACTATGAGAGATTATCTTGTGTTAATTATCTTGATCTTGGTAATCATGATCAGGCATGTTGTATACTTTAAACACATAGTTACACTTGTCAATTATTCCTCAATAAATTTTTTAAAAAGTGTTTGTATGTATGGGAGACATAGGGAAATTGGGGCAAAGGGGGGAGACCACAGTGTGATACACGGAAAAGTGACTGGAGAAAAATGTTAATAGTTAACTATCTTGGGTTATGAGATAAAGGGTTATTTTTACATTCACCTTATAAAGAATATCTTTTCCTCCATGTGCAATATTAAACATTTATTATTTTTCAAAAAAACTTTTTCAAGAGCTCCTATATTTTTAGCCAGAAATATCTGGCCTAATTTGTTAAGTAAAGAGTTCTGGGGAGTCTTTAAGGAAAGGGTGGGTGAATAAATCCTATAACATTTGCCTGCAGCAGAGGCCTGAAAGAAAAAGCACCTGTGTGCCTGGTGGCCTGGCAATTGTCAGGGAGATTTTAACAAGTAGGAAAATGATCTCCAAGAGCCCCGGTGGATCCCTGCAACCACAGACAGTACCAAACCTTATGTATACTATGTTTTTCCTAAACATGCATACCTATGATGACGTTTAATTTATAAATTAGGCACAGTAAGTGATTAACAATAAGTAATAATAAAATAGACCAATTATAAGAATATACACAATAAAGTTAGGTGAATGTGGTCTCCCTTTTTCTCAAAATATCTCATTGTGCTGTACTCACCCTTCTTGGGATGATGTGAGATGGCAAATGCCTGCGAGACAAGACGAAGTGAGGTGAGCGGTGCAGGCATTGTGATGTGGCTGCTACGGTACTGACCTGAAGATTGGGCAGAGGGAAGGTCATGTGGTTTGGGACTGATGTTGGCAGCCGGTAACTGAACCTGCAGATAAGGGGCACCGCTGTAACCCATCATCCCCTCTGAGAACACCAGAGGAAAAAGATCCACACCAGAATCATTAGGAATGGCACCCTCACCCTCACGTCCCCCGGTGTAGGGTAAACTCCAGAAAGGCAGCCTGGTTCTGGATCTCTAGCGGCAGACATGCCCAGGCCTCGGTGCCATCCTGCTTCCTGCTCAAGAGGAAAGGTTACGGGAACCAGAGGCGGAATTTCAGGGGGCTCCTGGGTCAGGCCATCCCGGGGCCATTCTCAGTATTAATGGCGATAGCTAACTTCACCAGGCAAACATGTCAAGTAACGTCAGAACGCTGCCTTGGACCAACCACCCATCTCTGTGAGATCCCCCTCTGGCAGGTGTGGGCGCACAAGTCTGTGGCAAAAGGCAGCAGCCTCTTCATTACTAATGGCCTCCCCCTCAGTTCCCAAGGGGAGTTCTCCACTAACTGAGCAGGACCTTTTGACTGAGGCCTGGGTTCTGAAGGGACCCCTTTGTTACCAGCCTAAACATCACCTGGAGGACCTTCACACTCTGTAGTCGGTCACCTGTAGTAAAACTGACCACGTGAGGCTCTGTTAAGAAGATACAAAAGCAGGGTGGTAGGTCAGTGCGCCAGAGGCTGGAGCTTGGTCATCAGAAAGAAGAGAGAAGACCTGCAGCCACCTCTGACCTGTGAGCAGTGACTGCGCCACTGCCCTACAACAGCGTTCCTGTTTCTGTCTTGGGTCCGACCCTTCCAGCTAGTGCTCAGCTCCCTTGGAGGGCGAGGGAGACAGCACCTCTTGAGGAGAATGGGCCTAGAGGAACAGGAATGATCTGAGCCTCAAGAGGAATGTATCATCATTCCTAAGGTGCCTTAGCCGTTGCTGTGGTGGTTTTTACAGCACATGGGTGAGCATTTGGGGTTGAGCTAAATGCAAACACAGCTAGAATAGCAGTGAATCAAATGACCTTAACATTTTTAATGCCACTTGGGAAGATATTTCACAAGCTGTGGTTGGAAACTAAAAAGCCTCTCCACTGTTCATGTTTTCCTTCAGTCTGCTTATGAGGACTTATGGGAGTTGATTTATGATCCAACTAAATGCTGAACAATCTTCCAAAGCATGTACTTTTCTAGTAGCTTATTTTATTCCATATTTCTGGATAATTGTATTGTTCAGTGAAACACAAAATGGAGACCTCTCATAACAAGATTATGTTTTGAGATTATATCTTGAAAATCTGAAAATAGAACAATATCTGAGTTTATAGAGAGGTGGGATAATTTAGCAGTTAGGAGTACAGTACAGGCTCTGGAATCATGTAGTCAATGCTACGAATCCTGGCTCTGCACCAATGGCTGTCACGCTTGGGGAAAGTTTCTTAATTATTACCGAGTCTGATACTGCATCTGTAAAGTGGAGATAATAATAGTACCTATTCAATAAGGTCACTGTGAGCTTTCAGTGAGATAACCCATGAGAAGATTTAACACACTGCTTGACCGGTAGCCCTGGAAGCAACTCGACATATTGTGATTGTTAATAACATGTTTACTGTCGCATGTTCTCTCTAAAACCAAGGTGGCACAATGAATTTGGTTTTTACTTATTCTTCATTCTCACAGGGACAAGAAACCAAGCCAAAATACAAAGACCTTCTTTCTGAACTCGATGAACACGTGGAAAATAAGCTCGATTTTGAGGATTTCATGATCTTGGTCTTAAGCATCACTGTAACATCAGATCTGCTACAAAATATATGGAGTGTAAAAATTATGAAATGAACAGATTTAAGTACATAGTTAGACAAAATACTAGCAATAGACAGTGTTGCATGACTAAAGATATCTCCATTTTATTTTTAGTTAAACATACTGATGGCCAGACATAGTTTCGATTGCTAATATTCAGACCCCATATAACTCAGAAAGTATATGCATACTCTTCTGGAATGTTTCAATAATAGAGTTTCTGGGTATTTACAATATGATAGATGATATCACTGAATATCAAACTGCTTGTGCTGAGTCATTAGTGACTTAGAGACTTTCCTTAAAGTCATGGGGTCACCCATTCATCTACTGAACAATATTTGTTGAGCCTCTACTTGACGGTACTGTTGAGGATACAGTAGTGAAGTAGTCAATCTCTGCCCTTAGATACACCTGTGGAAAGTCTAGCAGAAGAGATGGACACTGAATAATTTATCAACCAATTGCATATACAGTATAACTGTGACTGTGATAAAGGCATCGGGAAGCTGAAAGAGCTGTCATCTGTCCTTGGCCCAAAGGTCAGAGAAGCTTTACCGACATTCTGCAGAAGGCAGAACTGCAGGGGAAAAGGAGACACAAAAAGTGGTCGTTAGTCTGCATTCTCTCTCTCAGTGGTTGCCAGGGCTGTCTATGGGTGGGAAGTGGAGTTGTGCACAAATAGGCATGAGGAAATTTGGGGCGGGGGATTGGTGGGCGGCGACAGTATTCCATATCTTGATTGTGGTGGTGGTTACATGACTGTATGCATTTGTCAAACTCTAAAAGCTGTGCACTAAAATGGGTGAGTTTTACTTTATGCCCTAAATAAAATGACTGAAAACCCCAAATCCCAGTATCCTTTTAATCTCTGACTATGGTTTAAGCAATGATTCCTTGAGAATATTAAACTGGAAACGTTCCACAGACCCAAATCTCCTAGAAACTTTGAGACAGATTTTCACAAAGACTTTTATTCATTGTAAAATTTTTGTCACTCCTAAGTCCCCTCTCTTGGCTCCTCTTTTCTTCCCAGCCTCACATACATGTGGTAAGCAACCCTTTGAAGAGGCAGGCCTTCACTCCCAGTCGGGTGGAGTGTTATCCCTTCCTGTAGGGCTCCAGATTCCTCAGGCCCAACTCCTTGGCCCTCCCCACTCTCAAACCCTCAGACATTCTAAGTCCAAGAGTTGACCTACCGTGTAAGGGGAAGCCCCAGACTTTACCCTCTATCACCATTTTAACAGGAGGTACATGTGTTCAACGGGGCTCATACTATGTACGAGGCGCTGATTTATGGGCTTGAAAATATTAACCCACGTAACCCCATAACAACCCTCTGAGGTAAGTGTTAGTCTTATCATCTTGTAGATGAGGAAACTGAAGCACGGGTTTTTAAAAAATTTTCCCAAAGCCACATAATTGGCAGGTTTGCGTTCTCTGCCCTTCCTGTGGGCATTGTTAATTTTGTTTAATATTAGACTTTGTCATGAGCAATAATATCATAATTCAACAAAAATAACTGCACATTTCAGGCACTGTGTGAGAGAGCAGTACCAGCTGGGTCTGGAGAACCATTTGGCATTCCTCAAATAGAACTCTGTAGGCTGTGTTCCTCAAAGTCCTTTGTATCTCAGTCACAAGTAGCTGAATGTGGCAATCTTGGTGACCAACGAGAAGGTCAAATTCACACCTTTCAGAGAAGGAAAAAAAGGGACCCTGGCCAATGGTGTCAGGAGGAATACTAGAGCCATTCCAACCCTCTGGGCTCCCAGTAAGAATTTTTGAAAATCCACCCAGATGGGAAGTCACACTCCTCTGAGGAGGATATCGATTATAGAATCCATTTTAGCCTGATGCAAAGAATCAAAACAGCAAAAGTACGTGAAACATCAGGGATGGGTCCCTCAATGCGAGCGGTGCTGGTAACTAGGGCACAGGAGCCTCCCTCACTTCGTGGTTCTGGTCCCAGGACTGTGAGCTCTATTTTTTTTAATTAAAGTATAGTTGATATACAATATTATATTGGTTTCATGTATTCAACATAGTGATTCAACAGTTATATACATTATTAAATCCTCACCCCAACTAGTGTAGATACTGTCCATCAACACAGATGTTACATGAGCTCTGTTCTTAAAACAAAGGTGCCATCTTGCAAGTGTTACTGAGATTATGGATACAAAGTTGTCTTGGGATCCTTTGGTTCCAAGGAAAACCCACTCAAACCATACACATACACACACACAAGGGGAAAAGGACAGAGTTGTATTTATCACTAAGGTGCAGGGCACATAATGAAATAAAAGGGCAGAGAGTGCCATTTATGTCCACAAATACCAGAAACCATAACTGAAAGATAAACCAAGATTTTGTTCTTAGGATCTCTTAAAATAATTTTTTTTTTGTCTCTGCTTCTCTCTGCAAGTGGTCATTCATCTGCATTCTCTCTCTCATTTCTATTTCTGTCTCTCTATTTCTATCTCTCGGTGAGGTCTTTCTGCTTCTTGGCACAAAAGGAAACACAATGTTGCCATTGCTGGCTTTACTTCTTTCTTTAAATGCTCAGCAAACTCTCAACAGCATCTCAGAAGCCCAATTGCAATACCCAAGAGAGAAAATCTGATAGTCTGAGTCTGAGTAGGGGCTCCTGATCTAGTTGTCTGCGGTTGGGAGGCAAGTCACGTACCCACTCAGCAGGGACCACGGAAACAGACTCTTTCAAAGTATATGCCCAGGTTCTAAAGAAAGGAGGGGGAAACTGGGGGAGAAATGATAGGCAGAGGAAATCATAAGAATCTCCACCACCAAATCCGTAACTTGGACTAGAGGGGCAAGGTCATTTGCTTCTCAGGTATGGGCTCCGCAAAAAGTGTCTTGATGGAATAATCTCATGTGTTATTCCAAGTGAATTTCTTTCTTGCATTGTTACTGTATAAAAGGAGCTAACCTGATCCTGCCTGGTAAGTTTTCCTGTGATTAAATAGAGTTCAGATATTCCTGTATGAGGGCTGTGAGCACCCTTGCAATTTGGTGAGCATGATAGAAACATACCCAGTCCTAGAACCCCTAATTTTCTTTATATTTGCATCTAGACATGTATCCAAGTATGAGATTGGGAACTGTGCTTTAAATAGTCCTTTGCAAGAAAGGGGGGAATGGCTGGAAGAACACCAACAGGAGTCCTGCTCATCAGCCGACCTTCGGCATTGGTAGAGCAACCCAGCAAAGGCTGGTGTGGCACACAGACAAAGGGTGACAGGGGCGCAGGCAATTTGCGCCTGCAAGATTTATTGTGCCAGTCTCTGTCAATCTAGGACACAAGGGTTCAGATTTCTCTTTGATCCTTTGTTGGGTATGACTGTAAAATGATGAAATTCTGAAAGTGGCTTGAAATAAAGAGGGTCTCAGCATGTTTTCTACTCCAGCACACTCGAGGAACACCATGCATTCCTGGTACAGGCTTTCAAAACTTAATCAGCAATTCTGAATGTAAAGAACAGTGAACGCTGAAATTTTTTTCATACTTACTCTATAATAAAGCATGAACTATAAGAAGTGGTCTTGATTTTTCCCACTTCGTGTGAGTGTTCATACTGTGTGTTCTCCATGTCCCTAGAGAAATCACTGGCCTAGAGAAGTGTGCCAGACAGCCAGAGAACCTGGGCTGAAACCACCAGCTGTGTGGCCCTGAGAAAGTCTTTGCCTTTTTTAACACAACCACACATTTTTTAATACAAATTTCAGGTCAGAACGAGACTTGTTTTCTTAAGTCACTGTGAGTCTAAAGGAGGCATATAAATACTTCAGGAATACAAAGTGGGCCTATACCTCATATCCTTTCTACTTTGTCTAATTCTAGGCAAATTCTTCTTACTATTTTTATTATTAACTGTAACTGATAGAGCATCTACATTCAAGTATTGCCATATGGTCATTACCTAGTTCTCTAAACAACTTTTTTTTTAATTGAAGTATAGTTGATACACAATCTTATGTTGGTTTCAAGTATAAAACACAGTGGTTCAACACTTCCCATATTGTTAAATCCTTACCTCAACTAGTGCAATTACTATATGTCAACACAGAAGATGTTACAGAATCACTGGCTATTCTCCATGCTGTACTACCATTCCCATGACCAACTTATATTATGACTGAGAATTTTTGTGCTGCTTTATCACCCTCAATCTTCCCACCCACCTACCCAAAACCCTCCCCCATTGGTAACCATTAATCACTTCTCATTATCTATGAGTCTACTGTTATTTCTTTGTTTTGTCTTTAGATTCCACAAATAAGTGAAATTATACTGTATTTGACTTTCTCCACCTGGCTTATTTAACTTAGCCTGATACCCTCTAGGTCCCTCCAAGTTGTTGCAAATGGCAGGATTTATTTCTTCTTTATGGCTGAATAATATTTCATTGTATATATGTACCACACCTTCTTTAGCCATTCGTCTATTGATTGACACCTTGGTTGTTTCCATATTTTGGCTATTATAAATAATACAGCAATAATATGGGGTGCATGTATCTTTTCATATCACAGATTTTGTTTTCTTTGGGTAAATTCTTAGAAGTAAAATTACTGGTTCATATGTGTTTCTATTTTTAGTTTTTTGAGGAACTTTAATACTACTTTCCACAATGGCTGCACTGATTGACATTCCCACCAGCAGTGTAAGAGGGTTCTCTTTTCTCCACATCCTTGGTAACACTTGTTATTTCTTGTCTTTTGAATGGTGGCCATTCTAACTGTTGTGAGGTGATATCTCATTATGGTTTTGATTTGCATTTTCCTGATGATTAGAAATATGGGGCATCTTTTCATGTGCCTGTTGGCCATCTATATTTCTTCTTTGGAAAAATGTCTGTTTGTGTCCTCTGCCCATTTTTCAATCAGGTTATTTATTTATTTATTTAGTGTTGAGTCATATGAGTTCTTTATATATTTTGGATATTAACCTTTTATTGTATAAATCATTTACAAACATAATCTCCCATACTGTAGGTTGCCTTTTTGTTCTTTGTTCTGTCCTTTGCTGTACAGAAGCTTCTCAGTTTGATATAATCCCACTTTGTTCATTTTTTAATTTTGTTTCCCTTGCCCAGGAGATGTGTTCAGAAAAAAAAATTGCTCATGCTTATGACTCAAGAGATTTTGCTGTTTTCTTCTAAGACTTTCATGGATCGTGTCATACGTTTAGGTCACTAATGCATTTTGGATTTACTTTTGTGTATAGCATTAGACAGTTATCCAGTTTCATTCTCTTGCATGTAGCTGTCCAGTCTTCCCAACACCAGTTATTGAAAAGGCTTTTTCCCATTGTATATTCATAACTCCTTTATTGTATATTAATTGAGCATATATGCTTGGGTTTACTTTTGGGCTGTCTATTCTGTCCCATTGATCTATGGGTCTGTTCTTGTGCCAGTACCATACTGTTTTGATTACTATAACTTTGTAGTATATCCAAGCAACTTTAAGAGATTGGTATTGTCTCTTTTACAAAAGAGAATGGAATTCAGAGAAATCGAGGGATGTACTCAGTGTCACATGGCAATAACTAGAAGAGAAAACCCAGGAGTCTTACCTGCACCTATTTTGTACACAGTCTGGCTCCTTCTGTGATGACATGAGTGGATATAAAACTACCAATAGAGAGCTACTCCACTATTTAAGGATTATACCTGATTACACCAAACTATTCTCCAAAGTGGGAAGGAAGAGGAGGAAGAGGAAAAAGAGGAAGAGAAGCAGCAGCAGCATTTTGTCTGTCCAGAACCCAAAGGGAGTCAGGAAGAGTTAAAGCGGATAGGCAGTAACCATATAACATGTTCCCCCTTGCCTCTCTGTGTTATTTAGGTTTAATTTTCCAGAGAATTCTTCCTTTGGAGGAAGGCAATGGAGTTTTTAAATCTGTGTGGCCTGAACCCCATGGTTTCCCTTGAGGAAAATGCAAACGACAGGAAGGAGGCCAGGGAAGAAAGGAAGGAAGGGTCGCCTAGCTCCTGGGAAGAGGAGGGTCTCTCTACCCGTGGCATATGCCAGGCGGGGTGGTAGAAATGCTGATGTGGACATCAAACCCGTCAGTTTTATTCTGGTCTCGGATTCTTCCTTACTTAGTAAAGGGAGTATTGTGACCAGATGTTGCCTACAATCCCTTCCCATTCTGACACTTTTTGGCATGTGCAAACAAGTTTTTTCAAAAGAAAATTATAATAAGATGCCAGTGACCATATGGACAAATTTTAATCACTTAAAAACCTGTCTCTTTTCCTCTTTGCTACCTTTTGACCTTGGCCATCTGTGGCACAGGCCCAATACATAAAGGGCTAAAATCAGTAAGCAGAAGATATCCTAAAGAAAAAGAGAGAGAGAGAAAAGAAAAAAGAAAAGCTGATGAATTCTCAATGTTTTTTAGGTTAAAGCATATAGATAATACTTTACGTGGGGACTGAAAGTGCAATATATGTTCACATTTCATGCGGCCACGTACTGGTCTGCAAGTAAGACCTTTAAAAGCAAGAGCGATGCCTGACTTCTATAGTACCTGAACACCTGCAGCAGCATCTAGAATATAGTAGGTGCTGGAGGAATACTGAGTGAACAAACAAATGAGTGAGTGTGAGTCCTTCTTAATTGAAGAGGTGGAAAGGAGAAATTTGAGTATTTACTTGGCTGCAGGTCAATGTCATGCCAGAAAAAGAAAGCACAGTATGCCGTCACGGTAGATGAGTGAGCTAGGTCTGACTAAAAAGACTGTGCCAGTTTTAAAAATTGGTGAAAATGACGATTTAGGTTTAGTACAAGATTGCTGTCACTCCAGTTTAGCTCAGAACCAGCAAATAAGCAGTGCAGAGAATATTCTCGAGATTAAAGACACAGGAAGTGAAGCATCCTATTGTTTAGGGGGCAGTGAAGCCCACATAGAGCAAACGATCCAGAGGTGCCCGGAACCCGGCCCACCTGCCAGCTGTGATTATCTGGGGGCAGGGCCACGTGAGCACTCCTTCTGTGTCATTGATTTTTGGACCTCAGCCAGCCCAGTCATTTTTTTCAAGGAAGATTTTTATTGATAAGAGAAAACCATTTCAAAATTCAATGACTTATCTTTATGCTCAAAGTAACTTTACTGGATTCATCTGATTCTCATTCCAGTTTCTTGTCCTTTTTTTTTTTACCTTAAGGGTATACTTTGACCTCAAACAGATTTGCAGCCCACAGTGGAACAGGTTAATCCTGGGAAACTTCTGGACCTTTCACTCGTGAGAGAGACAAGGCCGCAGGATCAGGGCTTATTTGGTCATAAAGCTGCCGCATCTCTAATGGCCTGTAAATGCTTGGAACTGGCTGCTTTCTCAAAATCTCTCTCTTTGAAGGAAAGCAAGCTGTAGGTACTGGGGGCCTCTAAAGGACTTAATGAAAATCAGTAAATGAAATAAGAAGTGGAAAATGGAAGGACAGGAGGAAGTTTCTAAAGGAACTACCATTTCTCTGACATTTTGGTCTTTCAGTTTTGACTCCCCCTGAAAAGCATGTGTGAAATAGTGAAGATATTAAATTGCATAGTAAGGTGGCTCTTCACTCAGGAGGGGTCCACGCTAGGTTTCTCTCCACCCAGCCCCTTTCCTGAAATCCAGGTGGGCGGAGAGCTGAAGAATGTAAATCACTTCTAATCTCTGGACTGGCCATGTTTGAGTGAACTGGGGTTTCTTAATTCCTGGACTCCTTTTGAAATTAAGACAGAGGCAGATGTTCACAACAAGTAGCTCTTCTGATTGATTGGTCCATGTTCATGCCATACAAGTTCTATACTGTGCATGTCATCCTGTAGCAGATGATGCCGATGCCCAGCCCAGATCTTCTCAGTACACCTGAGTTCACCTGTAACCTCAACAGACTATTTCTAGCACACTGACAACTTCCTACCTCAGATACATGTGCTTCTCTTCACTCAGGAGCCCTGGGAGGTTGCTCTCTGGCAGGCAGGGTTAACCAAGGCATGCAGGAGAGTCAAAACCCCCAGGGGCAACCCTCAACTAATGGGAGAGGGAAGTCAATGGTTAAATCCTCCAGGCCCCCTCCCTATTACTGAGGAAAGTTCATTACAGTTTCTTAGAAGGTCTCCAGGAAGACTGAGCCCCAGGTGCCCAGAGTGGTAATCTATCCATTAACATAACTTTAGTGCCTTGTTTCCTTTCTTTAAGTCATTTTCCTCACATTCCTTTTGCCCATAAAGGCCAGATGATAAGTATTTTTGGCTTTGTGGGCCACATGGTCTCTGTCCAACAGCTCTAATCTGTTGTTACATGGAAATAGCCAAAGACAGTATGCAAAGGAATGGCGGTGGCTGCGTTCCAATAAAGCTATTTACAAAAGCAATCAGTGTGCCAGATTTGGCCTTTAAATTATAGTTTGCTGACCCTGGTCTAGATCATTCTTCCAGCTCCATCCAGCTCTGTGATTCTAAGATGTGTTTGTGGTTGCCCTGCCCAGCAGGAGGTCTGATTGGCTGCTCTTAGAAAAGGCTTTGTTCCCTCCTGCCCACGTGGGTCCACAGCAAATGTATTCCAGACCAAGGCGCCCAGTCTCACTGGAACCCAACCCAGCCAACCCTCTGCAGCAGTCTCTTCATCCAATTGTGCCCACAGCCTCTCTGCTGGGGAAAAGCAACTGAGCCTAAATTTAATTATTCTGCTGAGGAAATTAAAATAGTGATACCCTGAGGCTGCATGATGCCAAGAATTTCCCATGTAACAGGAAGAGAAAAATAAATAGCAGCTCTAAATAAACAAGTCCTACCCACATCTCTTCAGGGGCCGAAAGAGGTGTGAAGACTGGGGGAAGCAGGCCAGGGGTTCAGATGTCAAGATCCACTCCAGCTTCTTTATTTTTCCACTTGAAAACGTGAGGACAGCAACTCCTGATATGTCCATTTAGCCTGCATTTATTGACTACCTAATGAATGCTAGGTATTCATTCTTCATTCAACAAACATATATTGAGTATTTACTTCGCGCCAGACATTGTACTAGACAGGACTGGCTATATAACTTGTAGGACCCCATGCAAAATGAAAATTCAGGACTCCTTGCTCAGCAAGTTTAAGAATTTCAAAATGGTGACAGCACAGCATGACACCAAGCATTGGGTCCTTTCTAAGTGCTGTGCAGCTGCATAGGTCACACACCCACAGAGCTGGCCTTGGTGCTTAACACTGATGTTACAATGATATGTGGTGTTACAAAGAGGACTTCAGTCCTCACCCTAGAGTTTACCATCCAAGAAGGGAGAGGAGATGTGTGTAATGATAAACCTATCACCCCATCTTTTTCAGTTCCTTTACCACTTTCCCTGTGACCATCCACATTCAGCAGCCAACACACACATCCCTTTGTTAGCATCTGCCACTCTGCCTACAGGCTTACAGAATTGGAGGTCCTGCACCAATGACTGACATGCGGAGTCCATCTAGTTAGCTATTCGCCCTTGATGAGGCCCACTCTGAGGCCGGGTGTGCACTGATCACAGACCTCTCCTGCAGCACCGAGTCATGCCTAGCCTGACTCCCTTCCCTTCCGACTTCCCACCTCCTTACCAGTTCTTCCTGAAAACATTTCCTAATGGAACACCTTGACACAAATTGTCATTTCAGGGTCGGCTTTTGGGGAACCCAACCAAACAAGACACACACATACATGTTAGGGAGGACTAAGGCGCAAAATGTGAAGTACCATGGTAGAGATTCTGAGAAAGAAAGAACTAGGCACATTCATGTGGAAAAGTGCTTCTAGATGGAGGGCAGTTCACAGGCAGTGGGGACCTTGGATGAGTTGCTGTTCATACTAGGTCCTAGTAATGGATCTAATTTCAAAAGGTTGAAATGAATGGTGGAAGTAGGGGTAGGTGGTGTGCTTATCCTGTCTATCCCTCCAGGTCTTCCCTGCACTTTTCTATCCTGCTGTGTCCAAGGCTGACCTGTATGGATTGCATCAACAGGAGACCTTTCCTCTGGCTTCTAGTTTGGATTAGGACAATGACCTTAAGGGTGGTAAGAAGGTGAAGCATGAGCTGTATGACCTCCTCCGTAGAACGACTTTTTCTATATCTGGTCACCACTGCACTTGCCTCTTCAGATGTAGAAGTGGTAACGGATAGCTGTGGGTACTGTACCATCTCATGCTGGGTCCCCGAATCCTGCCACAGCTATGTAAGTAGTCTCTTTTTTAATGCTTATAAGCTACCTAGTTTGAGTGCATCATCTGGACTGTGCTGGGCGCTGACGACCACAGATATGAAGAGGAGGAGGACAGTGCAGATGAAGGGAAGAGCCCACCCAAAGGCACAGAAGCAAGACTCTAAGATGTTCAGGGAATAGCGAGCAGACAGTGCATGGAGCACGAAGTTTATAAACAGAATGTGAACAGCCACAGTGTGTCTGAACAGAGAGTGATGGGATTGGAGATGTATTTGAGGGGAGCTGACCTGACAAAAGTGCAAAGGAAATGGACTGAAGATAAGGTGGAGACAGGCTGAAGGATATGGGGGCTATTGCTGGGATCCAGTCAAAGCAGGATTGAGGTGCAGGCCAGCTGGGCAAGGTACTACTGGAAATACAGTGAAATATAGAAAGCCATCTGTATCAGATCCCCACCTTGAAGCCTTTGTTCATAATGTTTGCATTGCCAAGTGCACCCTTCCACTCTCACCTGGCTAATTCCTTCTCAGCTCCGGGTTTAGCTTACACATTATTTCTCCCGGGAAGTCTTTGCTGGACCCTCTTTTGGATTACCTGAGCTCCCCTTGTTAATGTGCTTATATAATGCCTTGTACCTATTTAGAACTTGTCATACTGCACTGTGATCATTTATTTAACATTCTCACTGCCTCACCATTGCATCTCTCCCTCGTATCTCTCTCCAGAACCCAGCCTTATTCCTCGGCACCCAGTGCATATAAAATGGTGATGGACAAAAGAAAAGATGGATGGATAGAACGAGTAGCCTCTGAATGTTAGAAAAGTAGATTGACCTTGAATTGCCAGTATCTATTTGGGTAGAATAATTCATTTATCCCCCTGTGATATTTCTCAGGTTTTTTAGTTCTACAGTTGAGTTTGAAAAGTCTGTTCAGGAATAATTATTTCTTATTTATTATGAGTCATATTTCTTGAGAGGAAGTTGGGATCTCTGAGCTGTTTGTGTCCTTGGCACAAAAGAAGATACTGACAGGAGGGTGTAATCACACACACAAAAATTATGAGAAGCATCTTGCAAAGTAAACATCGTTAGGAGGAGGGAATGATGAAGCAAAAATAAATGTTTCCTGTTGAAGCCTGCTTCTCATTACAAATCATGAAGAGGCTTGATTAGATCGCCTGTGGATGACAAATAGCCTGCAATTTGTTTCTTTCTCCTGACTTTTGGCCAACATGCTGTAAGATTCATGTAACCGTTATTGGACAACCCCTTTCTACATGCTGGGAGATAATGAGTCCGGGCTCTGCCCAGACAAACACCTGGTTTTGTCACCGATGAAGTCGGTCCTCAAAAGACAGGCTTTGTCCCTGTTTGGTATCATGAAGTCAGTATACGAAACTGCAAGTGAGTAACAATCAGGGCCAGCATTTTCAATGGCCCACAAATGGAGAGGCAGGAGTGTGGCTCACAAATCAGCTTCTCAGCCTGTGAGAGGTGTGACATCACAGACAGGGCTAATTTTCATGAAGAGGTTGGGCATTAAAAGTAAGAGGAGGAATCCCATTTTTATTGAGATGGACAGAGAACTTCTTGAAATGGGAACACTGCCTTTCTTTTGTACTTTTAAGGGCTCTTTCAGGTGTTGCCATGGTGACTGTCAACTGTCATGGTGCTGGTGGGAGTGCCATTTAGTATGGAAATTAGATTATAATGAGGTTAAAGGTTCATTAGGGATCAAGTGAGCCACCATCTTCCATCCCAGTGGTTTCAGCTGGTCTGGTCAGGTCAGCATTTAAGCAGAATTGAAGTGGGGTGAAAGGACCCGTAGGTATTACAATGGTTACCAGGACCCCCCCTTTTCTTTAGTCATTCCTCATTTTTGAGGGGTGCTGAGGGGAAAAGGTTGTCTCGTGTAGCTTCTTCAAGCTGAATCTCGGGTGGTGGCATGGGGCCCTCCCTAGCTAGCCTCAGGTAGGTTGGTTATCTCCTGGGTGTAAACCTAGCTGTTTCTACTCCAGAGACACTATCACCTATATTGTTATGGTCTCCAGGTTTTAGATACAGAGGCAATCAGACAGTTTAGGATACAGGGCCTGAACACAGGAGAAGCAGGATGGCACCTAAGGGACCCAGAAAGGGTAAGAACCAGGTGAGATTAGGGATTGCCTGTCTCATGATTTCTCATAGTCCCTGGGGGTCCATGCCCTTTTAATTGAATTGGTGTAACCATTTGGCCTGGTCATGGATTGCTCTAATGTCCATTTCTATTACTCCGGAATTACTTACCCAAACCCAATAGGACGGGTTGGTGCCTGCACACACCCTTCCTTGTTCTTCTAAAAGGTAACCAAGAGCCAGACGGTTTTAAGACAGCATTGGCCAGTGAGTCTAGAGAGACCCTGAGACGGCATCTCCAGTCTTATAGGCTAGGTGTTCAATGGTCGCTGTAAGATTTCCGAAGATAACTTTGTGGTAGGCAGTGGAGGCTTCTTATCTGTTCTGAACAGGAATTTTAGATTTGAAAGTGGTTCAGCCCAGTGAATGGACTTTCTTCCTCAGGTTCTGTGGTTTTCTATACCTGGTGTAGTGCACAAATCTAAAATTCCTGTTCACAAGAATAGACAAGAAGCCTCCACTGGATAAGTAACCTTAGGACCACATGGATTGATGAAGCCTATGGCTAGCAGGATGCAGAAAAGGAATCTTTTAAAATCTGAGCCTAAACACCATGCACAATGTGGCGGGAGGGTAGACAGCATGGTGCAAGGGTTAGGTACCACTGGGTGTATGTCCTCTGTGACCTCATGAATTGCCCTTAAGTCCTGCACTAGTCGGTATTTCCCATTTGGTTTCCTAACAGGGACGATGGGGGTATTGCAAGGAGACTGACAGGCTTGAATAAGCCTTGTTTTAATAAATTGCCTAGGACAGGTTGAACTCCTAAAAGTCCCTCCTGGCTCAAGGCGTATTTCTCTGATTTGGGTAGGGATATCCTGCTTCAGCGGGACAGTGACGGGGGAACTAGTCTTGGCCCTTCCACTTCCTGGGCTGCCCATACTCAGGGGTTTATTCCCTGGTCTGGTTCCCCACTGGGCTGTCTTCCCCAGAGGTGTGAAGGCCAGGGCCAATAGGTGACCTTTGTCTTCAGTGGCAATTGGGCATATAGAGGAACGAATGTGACAGGACTAACCTATCTAAATCGTATTCCCATGGTTCCACAAAAAGACCTGTCCTGTGATTCCCTTTTATTCCCATTATAATGCACTTATTTTGGTCTAAACCTTGCTGCTGTATGTTCAAGACCGAGCTGGTGGCTCCAAAAGTCCAACCAAAAGACGGCCTTTCCCCCTCCCAATGTTAGGGCGCCTCCAGAGACTTGCAGGGCTGCATGAGGAGCCCCCTGGCCCCTTCAGTAGCCTTTCTCAGCTACTGCACCATCTGCCTGGGCAGGTCCTGGTTTTGCCACTCCTGTGGCTTCTGCTGACTGCTTTGGGGGCATTGCCCCTTCCAGTGGCCCTCTTCCTTGCATAAGGCACACTGGTTAGGACTTAGCCTCTGGGGCCTCTGACATCCCCCTGGCTGGGACTTTGGGTGACTTATAGGAACTGTAGGACCCTTCCTTGATGTGTCATCATCCCTGGGGTTCATATTGACCCTGGAGGGCTGACCTCTCAGCCCTTCTGTCCTCTTCGGCTTTGACCTCTCGACCTTGGTTGTTGAACACCAGAAGGTAAGTTCCATCAGCGTGGAGGAAGGAAGTGTTGGTGCTACTCTAGTTTCTGTAACTTTCCACTAATACTATAAGCATTCTGAGATGGTAAATGGGATTTTAAGACAGCCCCCCTTTAATTGAACCAGATCAGTACTGGTGTAGATGCAAAGGCATTCCCTTAGCCTTTTCATGAAAGCTGATAGGTTCTCCTTTGGTCCCTGAGTAATTTCCAGGATTTTGCTCCAGTTGATGGACCTTTTCCCAGCTCTCTGTATTCCTTTTAGACTCATAATTACCTTATTATGATTTCTTAAATGCACTTTTTTCTAATGATTAAAAGCAGATGTGTAACACATGTTCAGTAGGCCACAAAAATAGGTTGTTTCAGTGAAGCTAAATTATGTATAAGCTAGGGTGACTTCCCCATACCTCAAGAAATGCTTAGAGATATGTTAATGGGAAGCATTTTATAGGCTACATATCTTATCCATAATACCAAATTGTTACACAAGCATTGTACATGTGCTTTTAGCATCAAGCAGTGATACATGTCATGAGTAGGTATATACTGTAACAATTTTACTAGAGAATTTTCTTTCTATCCTGAATTTTGGGGTCAAAGATAACCACTATAAAAGGGAAAGTTTCTTATATCTGGAAAACATATTAAGAGCCAGTAATGTTTTAGATAAAAACCATAAAATTGTAACCATATTCATCAGTTCATTCAGTCCTTTGTAATTAATCTCTGATCTTATTCTTCTATCAACAGTCTTTATGATGCAGGTTCAAGTTACCAGAAACCTGTACTTGTTAAAAAATTCCTTTCTATGAATCTTCTCTAAGATGAAGTATTTTTGTAAAAGCGTCATAGTGAAACAATAACTGTTTATGAATGACAAAAGACTTAAAAGTCCCTGGTAAAGATCTGATTACAATGGGATTGACAAACTTAACAAAGTTGCTGTGACATACATTTTAAGATAACTAGACTTATGACCAATACATTATACTAGGACATACCAAATTTTTAGCAACTTCGGATAATTTATAGGACATTTATATCAATAACATTTCTACACAAATATAATCTAAGAAGATTTAGCATCACTTATTTAACAGTGTTTCCCAGGTAATTAATGTATCAAACAAATAAGCCTACTAATTAAGTATCTCTCCTTTATGAAGAGAAAATCCTCTGACGTGTTCTAGGGGACCTCTGGAAAAGCTCTAAGTTAACTAGACGTAAAAAGGACTTTATTTAGAATTTGATTTGGGGGTGTTTGTCAAAAATACCAAAAGGTTTGAACCCTTCACAATCTTTTAATATCAACGGCAGACACATAGTTTAGGAAAACTCGTCCTTTTAGAAGATAAAAGAAAAATAAGTTCCAGGTGTCTGTGGCATTAATGATATTAAAGGTTACCTTTTAAAACCAACTCATTTTAACTTTAGCCAACTTGAAAACACATTAAAATTCCTTTTCCACAAACTTTCTATACCTTTTCTTCTCACATTCATATTTTGTCCTAAGTTTTCCTTCTTTAAATAACCAGCTTTACTTTAGAACAAAATTACTTTCTTTTCCCTCAATAAAATGTATTTCCATTTCTCACATATTCTTTTATCAAAAACAAAAGGTCTTTTCTTTTTTTCTTTTTTCTTTTTATTTATTTTATTTTATTTTTCAAAGGTCTTTTCTTGCATGCAGAGATGTTTCCCTTATTGTTTCTAGTGGCCTTAATTAAACTTATTAGAATTCTTATTTTTTGAAACTTAAATTTCTATTGAAAACTAGTAATAAGCAATTGTAAATTGTTATGCCATCATTCTTTAGATTGACAAATTTATGAATACATTTGATAATTCCTAGGAACATGTGCTTCTTCATAGTACAATTTTTGAATAAACACAAAGCATGTTTATTAACTGACCCAAATTTTACTTTAGTTTCTCGTAATAAGGAAGCCAAAAGTAGATAAATCTACAGTCAGTAATTAGTATTTCATTATTTTACTTTCTTTGGAAATGATCTAGATAGAGAAGAACTAATCACTTAGTTTAGCAAAACTTTGAGAACTTAGGTTACCGAAGAGATCTTCAATCTATTTGCTGCAAAAGATTTTCAAGCTATAGGGCACACCTACCATAACGTAACTGTTGCTACAAATTTCACCTATTATACTTATAAGTTAGTTTGTTTCAACAACCATGTCTAGAGTACCCACAAAAGCTTCTTCAGACGTCAAAGTCAGCCACTCTCCCAAGACTTTCTTTTTTTTTTTCTTAATCTACAACCTCTTTCCAGCCTCCCATGGGGTTCCTCCAGTGGTTCGTGGGGACGCAGGTTCCACACAAACAGGCTCAGGAATGTCGGTGTTTGCGGAGCCCGAACCGTCCACGTAGGCACATCAGGGATGGCGTCAGGGAGGACCTGCCCCGCGGTCCTCAGAGCTGTGCGCCCTGTGCTCCCACGGGACGTGGGCGAACCTCGCGGCGGCCCTCCTCCTCCGGGACACAGGCCTTTGGCGGGGGGGGGAGGATTGCAGGGGAGGACGCCCCGCCTCCCCGCGGCGGGAACGAGGGCGCCGAGCGGGCTGCTCTCCGCCGGCTGACACGAGGGCCCGGCCCCGGGGGCAGCCTCCTCTCCGGAGGGCGACTGAGGCCGCCTGCCCGCGGGGCTGCCGCCACGCCGCGTGGAAGGTGCAGGAGGCGCGGCCCGAGGCGCCTCGACGGGCCCGAGGGAGACGGACTCGGGGGAGGCCGCGCGCCGCAGGCTCCCCGCGGGTGTCCCGGCCCCGCGGCCCGGACCGTCGCCCTGCCGCTGCCCCCTCGCCTCCCCAAGGACCCCGCAGGGAGCCTCCACCCGGGACGGAGCCGCAACCTGGCGCCCGGGTCCCCGCGCGGCCCGGGTCCCCCCCCCACCCCCCGAGCGCCCCTCACGGGCGCCGCTTCTGCTCCTGAGGAAACCGGTCCCCGAGAGACGAGGTCCCTCCCGGTTTGGCGTCACGAGGCCAAGACGCGAACCCAGGAGTTCGGAGCGGTGGGGGCGACAGGCGGTGGCCCGCGAATGGAGGAGGGGAGCGGGGCCCGCAGACCGCCTCCTCGGCCTGTGAGGGCTGCGGCGTCGGGGGGACGGCGGAGGTCGGGCCCTGAAAGTCAGCGGAGGGGATGTACATGTTTTTATTGGGATGGGCCAGAACTTCTAGAAAAGGGAACACTGCCTTTCTTTCGTCCTCCTTCGGTTTTCTTCTGGTTGTTGGCATTGAGGTGATTGTCAGCCAACCTGGCTGCTCCCTAGTATGGAAATTAGATGGTAATGAGGTAGGCGTTCGTCAGGTCGCGGCTCTCGCGGCCGCCATCTTGGATCCCGCCCGGTCCAGTCACCGGGAGAGCCGAGTGCCGGTGCCCAGTGACCGCGGGAGGAAGGTCAAGGGCACGTCAGCATTTAAGCATCGAAGCCGAGGTGAAGCGGGGAGAAAGGACACGTGGGCATTGCACTAGGTAGACGAATTCTGCTGCACGTTGCCCGCGCTTGCACACGCTGTTGTGCCAGTCAAGGCCCCCGCCTGACGCAGCTAACGCACCCAAACAAGACTGGAGGTGACAGTAGCAAAGGGGCCGTTTACAAAAGTGTGGACAGAGTCAGAAACCAACCAGGGCTGACAAAGCATCCGGACCTGGCGGCAGTGCTGGTGCCACTTCCAAATACCTACAATTTACAGGTGAGAAAACTGGAGTTAACTCACCTTCCCAGGTGGTCCCAGGGAGGCTCAAAGAAGAAAGCCAAGTGACAGCACTTGGAAAAGTGAAATTTTGTGGAAATGGCATTGGCACCTTCCCATTTCCACCCCCTTGTCTCTGCCTTCAATTTGATTTTCTTCAAATAAAACACACTTTGATGCATCTGTGGTTTGGAAAAGGGGCCCCCTTGATGCTGGGGTTCTTGTTCGCGGAGTCGAAGAATGAACTTCGTGAACAGACAAGGCAGGAGATTTACAGAGAGCTTTATTCAAGATAAGAGAAAGTATGGAACAACCCGCAGGTGCAGGCAGGGGCAAGGTTGCCGTTTGGGTCTCGGTGTCTAGGGTTTTATGCCCGCTGCAGTGGGCGTTTCCTCTGGATTCAGCCAGAATGCTAGATATATTTTAACCTATGTCTATGAAGGTTTCCCGGATACTCCATTGTGAGCTAATGGACCTACCCGACTATGGGCAATGAGCTGTTCTATACCACTGGGTCCCGATGGGGAGTACATAGTTACATTGTGTCAATTTCAAGCACCCTGTTTTGTAAGACTTTGTCCTTTTCCAGGGCCCACACCCTCTCTAACTGGGCAGGAGTTATGCCCTGCTGCCTCCCTGTCTCACCCTCATTCTAGAAGCTTTCATGGGCCTCCTTTCCACCATTCCAGGATGGAATATGCAATCTTTATTCCAGGAAGCCATGAGCCCAATAAAATCCAGAGTTAATCTATTACTAAAGTGCAGGGGATGCATGGATGCTGGGTGACAACTTATACTGTCAGCCACAGATGGACAAACTAGGTATTCGGAGAATTTTGTAATGTTTTTCTCTCTTTACTCATCTAGCTTTTTCTAATATTCTTCTACTGCACTTATGTGTGTAACTGTTAAAGCAATAAGTATCATGTTACAAAACTGCAAATTGTATAATAACTAAGGGACAGACCTCTTCAAGGACAGATGACAGGCAGGACTAGCCTTGTTCCCAAGTAGGAAACCTTAAAACTCAATTAGAGCATGAAGCTTGTGCAGATATCTGAGCACAGGAAAATTAAGAATACAAAAGTCCTAAAAGACCCACACAACTTCCCAGGTTACATAGTTAAGTAAGGAAGTCAATTTAAAACTAAAAACTAAAACATGGGGTGGGAGCAGCACACATAACTACATTTATTTACATACTCATGTATTTCATGTATATATTCCCACATATGTTTTCTCTCCCGGTATAAATATTCTCAGCCAAACATTTAATAGCAGCTTTTAACAAAATTTTTTCCAATTTGTTAAGCGTGTTTTTTTTTCATATCTCATCACACTAATATTCAATAAATTTTAGATTGTTCCCATATTACTCAGTGCTTATGACTTTCCTATTTATTTAAATACTGTGTTAGGCTATCAACAGATTGATGAAGAGTCTGTTGTTCAAACTATGCACTTCTTGAAGGTCATTTTTAACCCGAGGATGCTGTGCTTCACAGTTGAAATTGTCACTATAGAATTTCTTGGATGTGCCAACTGCCTAACTAATCCCATATATCATCCCACCCTTCCTGATTAAATGCTGCTGTCTACTTTTATCAGGCAGACCTAAATGCACTGAGCATATAGCTGGGTTTAAGTGCAGATTTACCATCTGGGATGTCAAGCAAATTGAAATGTTTAAGTGTCAGTGACCTCATACCAAATTGCAAACAACTCTGGCTTCATTGGAATGGATGGGTTGAGCTAAATGTAACCTGGGGCTCTCGAATAGAATTTACCCTCCCTTTCTGTTTAGCAATTATGCCAGCTCTGTTTCCCTTGGATGTTGGAGACTGGTTATGGAAATCAAATTTGTACCTCTTCTAAATATGCAGACTCATACTCCAAACCTCTCATTTGTGATTTCATAATAAAGAAAAAAAAATAAAACCAATAAACTGAGAGGAAGATGTTTTTATTTCTGAACTTTATTTGAAGCTGGTTAATACACCTGACCCACATAATAAAAGTATTATTGCTTCCTTAGATGCCAATTAGTATAAATCTCTCTTATCAAGATAGGGCAGACTTTGGGGGGATCTAGTTATTTAGATAGAATGTGTTATTAAGAGTCACTGTTTGAGGTGAAAAATAAGGGCTGCTACTCTGAAATTTTGGACAAATTTTTTCTAGCCCTATATAAACAATATACAACATTTACTGAAAGTGTATTATAAGACAGGCATGGTGCTAAGCCCTTCATTTACTCCCTTAACAGTCCTCTGATTTAGAGACTGTCTCATTTCCATTTTACAGATTAAGAAACAGAAAATCAGAGAAGTTTAGTAACTTGCCCATGTCACACAGCTGGTAAATGGCTGGACCTTTGAGTCAAGCTCTGGTGAGTCTGATACATATATATTTTCTTAATTATTTGTAGAATTTAAAAAAATATTTAATCCATCTGGAATTTATTTTGGACTATGACATGAAATGAGACATCAATATTTTGTTTTCTGCAAATGTAACCTATTGGACTGTCACAACTTAAAATGTTATTTTAATAAAATGATTCAATAATGAGGGGAAGTGTTGATGTTGGTTAAGTAGCAAAAAGGGAGGAACTGTAAGCTATATAGACAGTGTAAATAACTACATTAACATAATATATGTATACCCATTGATATGACAGCTATTGAATGGCTACATAGAAATGTAACCCTGAATGGTGTTGAAGAATCTGAGGTCTGGCATCAGACTGCTTGGGTGGGTGGAAGTCCAACATCTACCTCTTACTCCCTCTGGGTAGTGTTCTGCAAATTACTTAAAGCATCTGTGACCAGTCCCCCCCCCCCCCCCCCCCCCCCCCCCCCCCCCCCCCCCCCCCCCCCCCCCCCCTCTCCCTGTCTCTTATTATTACCCTCATTATGAAGTGGGGATAATAATATCACTTATCTCTTAAGGTGGCTGAAAGGATTAAATAAGATGATCCATGCAAATAATTAGCATAGTGCTTGGCACTTTAAAAACATTGCATGTAACCCAAGCATATATGGTCAATTAATATATGATGAAGGAGCCATGGATATACAATAGGTAAATGACAGCCCCTTCAACAGCCGGTGTTGGCAAAACTGGACAGCTACATGTAAGAGAACGAAACTGGATTATTGTCTAACCCCATACACAAAAGTAAACTCAAAATGGATCAAAGACCTGAATGTAAGTCATGAAACCATAAAACTCTTAGGAAAAAACATAAGCAAAAATCTCTTGGACATAAACATGAGCAACTTCCTCATGAACATAATCTCCCTGGGCAAGGGAAACAAAAGCAAAAATGAACAAGTGGGACTATGTCAAACTAAAAAGCTTCTGTACAGCAGAGGATACCATCAGTAGAACAAAAAGGCATCCTACAGTATGGGAGAATATATTCATAAATGACAGATCTGATAAAGGGTTGACATCCAAAATATATAAAGAGCTCACACACCTCAATAAACAAAAAGCAAATAATCCAATAAAAATATGGGCACAGTATCTGAAAGACACTTCTCCAAAGAATAAATTCAGATAGCCAACAGACACATGAAAAGATGCTCCACATCGCTAATCATCAGGGAAATGCAAATTAAAACCACAGTGAGGTATCACCTCACACCAATTAGGATGGCCAACATCCAAAAGACAGACAACAACAAATGTTGGCAAGGATGTGGAGAAAGGGGAACCCCCCTACACTGCTGGTGGGAATGTAAATTAGTTCAACCATTGTGGAAAGCAGTATGGAGGTTCCTCAAAAAGCTCAAAATAGAAATACCATTTGACCCAGGAACTCCACTCCTGGGAATTTACCCTAAGAATGCAGCAGCCCAGTTTGAAAAAGACATATGTACTCCTATGTTTATCACATGACTATTTACAATAGCCAAGAAATGGAAGCAACCTAAGTGCCCATCAGTAGATGAATGGATAAAGAAGATGTGGTACATATACACAATGGAATATTATTCAGCCATAAGAAGAAAACAAATCCTACCATTTGCAACAACATGGATGGAGCTAGAGGATATTATGCTCAGTGAAATAAGCCAGGTGGAGAAAGACAAGTACCAAATTATTTCACTCATCTGTGGAGTATAACAACAAAGCAAAAACTGAAGGAACAAAACAGCAGCAGACTCACAGAACCCAAGAATGGACTAACAGTTACCAAAGGGAAAGGGACTGGGGAGGGTGTGTGGGAAGGGAGGGAGAAGGGGAATAAAGGGCATTAGGATTAGCACACATAATGTAGGAGGATGCACAGGGAAGGCAGTACAGCACAGAGAAGACAAATAGTGACTCTATAGCATCTTACTACGCTGATGGACTGTGACTGTAATGGGGTATATGGAGGGGGGACTTGATAATGGGGGGAGTCTAGAAACCACAATGTTGTTCAAGTAATTTTACATTAACGATATCAAGATAGAAATAAAAAGGGAAAAAAAAGAAAACATTGCATGTACAAATATGCCAAATATATTTACAATTGATGTTACTGGATGGTGTGATTACATGCACTTTAATTTTTTTCACATTGTCTAGAATTACTTGTTCTGTTTTGCTTTTTATACTCAGGAAAATTTTTAATTTTTTAAAAGTCTGGGTCTTAAGTGTTCCACTAATACCAAAATATCTGAAACCAAAAAAAAGCCCCTTAAATCTCCATTTTGAGATGGCTTTCACCAGAGGAACTCTTTGTCTCCTTTACAGAAAACAAGCTTCTCATTTCCATAAGCTGACAACACAGGGAGCAGTAGAGCAAGGATCCAGTAAAGAATAGAATCCTTAGATAACAAATTGGAGGTATTTGGCATTATGAAAATAGAAGCAATAAATATAAATAACTCCCATGTAAATCATCTCTTCAAGTCTCTGAGGCATTGTGAGAGTTGGGACTATGTTATATTGCATTATAACTTGTAATTGGATCTTGAAGTTTGTTCAATAATAAGTCTGGTAATGGGGGTGAGAATCCTCAGTTCATACCTTGGTAAAGTACTGCGAATATCTCTGAACTGGTGTTCACATGAGACATGATTTCATGTATATAAATAAGGGAGCCAGCCAAACTGGAGGACTCTGGGTACTTTCATATACACAGAGAAATGCTGAGGTACAAAGCTGATTATCCAAAACAATGCAGATCTCTTGCTAAACTTCCCCAGAAGAAGCTAATGAAACAGATTTATCTGGATTTCTTGAGATGACTGATGAAAAAATCAGCTTCAAATAACTGGGAAAACAGTTGACAGACAAGCTTACTGTGTTTCCTACCACTGTAAGTCTGTCACAATGATATAATTATTAGTGTTCTGAAATTGAGCACGTGGAAGAAAAGGCTAGGAGACTAGTCCTGGCACCTTACTACTTTTCTGGGAAATAGTGTTTAAATATTTCCTTCCATTTATACCCAGCCCACTGGGGACTTAGGAGGCTCAGAAAGATAAATGGTAGCTGTGTGACTCTGAAATCCTTTCTTGACCTCTCTGAACTTATTATCACCATCTGTCCAGTAAGAATACCTACCTTGCAGCAGTTCTGTAAGGACTCCAGACAATTCATTTAAAGTGCTTATCTTAGAACCTGACACTTAATGGGTGCGCTGTAGCTATTAGCATAATTACTGGGGTTTTGATTACAAGAGCTCTGGAAGCATGTTTGGGTCACCTGCTACCCAACTAATTTGCTGATGTTTGAATCCCTTTAAGTAGAGAATAGCCTTTTATTCCATTATTGTAGATAAGGCTTAACTACAAATACCTAGGATGGATAGTAATTTACTTGAATTTACACTAGCTAGAAAGAATCCATATCAGATTATTGCAGGCTCTGAAGGAGTAGAAGGGAGAAAGAAAACATTTGCCTGCTCACTCGTTAAGCATTAGCACCAACTATGTGCCAAGTTTGCACTGGTCCCTGGGGGATGGAAGGAAGACAAGTGTGTCTACACTGAAAATGCTTCTCTCCGGCATGGCTCCTGCTTCTCATCCTTCAGGCTCCCTTGGCTTAGATGCACTTAGGTTATGCAGGTGCTCAGATTGTCCAGTACTAGAGCCCAACTCCTTCAACAGCATCCTCCATAGACTGTGTAGCGAGTGGTCCGTCTTACCCCCACGCTCAGATGTGTAAGAAATTGCTATTTCTTGGTTTTCCTTAAACTCAGTCCACTTTCTAAGCCTGACCCCCTCCAGGCTGGATAGAAATTCTCTCTTATTCACCACTGAGTGTTCACCTCTCTAGGAGTCATTTTAGAATCCTGGAGACTTCTATGGTGCCCAGAAGATAGGGAAAGGGTGCTGTAACTCCAGGGGGAAAATAAGTTCCCAGTCCAGGGCAAATTACCTATGAAGCCAAAATCAGTCAAAGGACCCGGCTGTAAAAGGACCCCACCAGACTTCTCTGGTCCAGATATACCCTCTGTCCCTGCATCCTTGTAATCACCTATTGATATGGAGATGGCTACTTCTCTCCACCCCTTGGAAACACCTGTTGATGTGGAGATGCACTAAGGCCAGGCGAGAGATCCTGGAAATACTGCAATTTTACCCACAGGTGCCTACCTTCCCTCCCTCATGGCCATCACCAGCCCTCCTCACTGTCCAAGATGGCAGTGGTCCCTCCTCACTCTGAGAAGCTCCCAGCTCCTGTGGAAGTACAAATCTTGCTAAACACAGTGCTGGTGTCTTCAGCCCAGTCTGAGGTATTGCTACCCTGGGAGATACGGTCATCCTGCAATATGAGGCTCCCACTGTTACCAGACCCCCATAGACCAGGTTCTTGAGTTTCAGTGTTATAACAATGAATACTGAGCTGGAAAGAAAGAAAGTAGGCAGAGTTTATTAGAGAGAGCTTATATACAAGGGAGCCGACAAGAAAGAGAAATATCATGCTTCTCCAAGGGTTGTGCCTGGGGCTTATAAAGGCAGTTTTCAGAGCGTGAGAAGCTGGAAGTAGGAGATCCTTATCTTGTAGGTGGTTCAGAACTGCCTGGAGAATGGAATGCCCTTATCTGCAGTTTCAGGGGAGCTCTAGGTGAAATTTCTGAAACTCGGAAAGGTCTGGTTAGAGGGAACATGGAGGAAGAGGTTTAACTTCTTAGCTTGTTTCAGAATGGAACGAGTTAGACTTGGTTAGAGCCTCTAACACCTCCACCTCTCCCCTCCGTCTCTGACCTCTTTGAGTACAGATAGCTCCTTCTATCAGCAAACTTTTCAGTAAAGAGCCTAACAGTAAATATGTAGGCTTTGCAGGCTGTGCCATCTCTGTCACTAGTACTGAGCTCAGTTGTAGAACTAAAGCAGCCAGACAATACATAAATGAATGAGGGTTCCCTTATGCCAGTGACCCTTTACTTTTGGACTCTAAAATTTCATTTTCATGAAATTTTCACATGTCACAAAATTTTATTCTTCATTTGATTTTTTAAAAACCATTCATAGTGTTCAGGCAATCAAAAAAGCACATGGCAGGCCAGACTTGGTCCATGGCCAATATTTGGCCAACCCCTGCTCTAGCCTCATGTTATCCTCAAGGAAATTAAGCATAATCTCTTCAGTGAGAGCAGACTTTTGGACAGCAAGAGCCATTTATTCATTCATTTGTTTAACAAAGCCTCATAAGGAGACCAAAAGTCCCAGACTGCCTGGAAATGAGGGTTTTCCCAGGATGTGGGATTTTCAAAGCTGCAAATTTGAAAATCTCAGGCAAATTGGGACAGTTGATCATCTAACCTAACACGTGTCAGGCAGCAAAGGTTCAGAAGCAAACAAGACCAAGTCTTTGTCCTTATGAGGCTGGCACACTCTTCAAGGAGGTAAAGGTTTTGCCCACAACTTCTGTTCCTGGCTTGGGATCCATGCCTCCCCTCACCAGCCTTCACCCCCACCAAGGGCAGAGATGCAAAAAGACCTCCCTGTGGAGCATCAGGGTAAAATAACTTGGGAAAAGCCCAGGCTACCATCTCAACAGATTATTGTACTACACAGTGAAACAGTTTTTTTTTTGTTTTGTTTTGTTTTGTTTTTTGTAGATAATTATTTTTTATTGAAGGGTAGTTGACGCACAGTATTACATTACATTAGTTTCAGGTGTACAACACAGTGATAAAACATTTATATACATAATTCTAGGTTCCAGCTATCACCCTACCAAGCTGTTACAGTATCTTGACTATATTCCTTATGCTATACATTACATCCCGGTTACTTATTTATTTTACCATTGGAAGTCTGTCCTTTTCTTTTTTTGTGAGGGCATCTCTCATATTTATTGATCAAATGGTTGTTAACAACAATAAAATTCTGTATAGGGGAGTCAATGCTCAATGCACAATCATTAATCCACCCCAAGCCTAATTTTCGTCAGTCTCCAATCTTCTGAGGCATAACAAACAAGTTCTTACATGGAGAACAAATTCTTACATAATGAATAAGTTACATAGTGAACAGTACAAGGGCAGTCATCACAGAAACTTTCGGTTTTGCTCATGCATTATGAACTATAAACAGTCAGTTCAAATATGAATACTCATTTGATTTTTATACTTGATTTATATGTGGATACCACATTTCTCTCTTTATTATTATTATTTTTAATAAAACGCTGAAGTGGTAGGTAGATACAAGATAAAGGTAGAAAACATAGTTTAGTGTTGTAAGAGAGCAAATGTAGATGATCAGGTGTGTGCCTGTCGACTATGTGTTAATCCAAGCTAGACCAGGGCAATAAAACATCCACGTATGCAGAAGATTTCTCTCAGAACGGGGGGGTGAGGTTCTAAGCCTCACCTCTGTTGATCCCCAATTTCTCACCTGATGACCCCCCTATGACTGTGCCTGTCTTAGGTTGTTCCTCCCTTGAGGAATCTTACCCGTCTCTGGCTAACCAGTCATCTTCCGGGGCCATACAGGGAAATGTAGAGTTGGTAAGTGAGAGAGAAGCCTTATTGTTTGAAATGGTTAGCTTTTTATTTCTTTGCATATTTATGCCCTGTAGCTTCTATGCCCAGCATTTGTCTTGAGGTAGCTTTACCACTTGGAAGAATTATGATACTCGGTAAATTTGATATGAGGCATGAATTCTATTTAAGGGTTGTAATTAGGAAGGAAGAAGAAAAGCTATAGAAGTAGCAGGTGGAAGAAAACATGGGAAGATTGATTACTTCTTTGACATATCTTCTTGTAGAGTAACTTCAGCATGTATAGGTTTTAAGCTACTACTTAAATTGCATACACACATTAACATAATAGGAGTATAGTTACATAACCAAAGCATACCTGTAATTACCAGCCATCTCCAGTGAAACCAAGAAAACCAGTTAGGCACCTTAGGCATTTGTGAAAACTTATCTGTGATATGGTGGATATTGTCCAACTGAACTTGGAACAGTCTGGGAGAAATCAGACAAATTAAAACAACCCATTCCTGGGGAATGTTCACATCCCTTATGTTCTTTTAACAGTAAATAGTCTGTAGTTGTAAGATTTTGGAGCGCTACAATTTGCACTTCTCCTAATTCTTGGTTGAGTTCTAACAGTATAGATCCAGTCAAATTTGTTGTTTTACTGTATGCACAGGCCAGCTTAGGGATCTCCTTCATTCCCATGGCAAGTCCAGGAGCTGGTGGGATGAGTGCATCTACAGCTGTAGCAGTGCGTGGATCTTTGTTGGGATTTTTTGATGATCACCTTCTGGCATGAGTCTTCCAGAGAGTGCTGATGTTGGAAGTTCTTTTTCATATGGTATCTTAGTTCATTTTCGGGGTAGCCCAATTAGGCTTTGATCCTCCGTATAAACACAAACAGACCCTTTGCCTACACTTTTATATGCCCTTTATACCCTTGTGTAGGACTCATTGGAGGTCTCCACACAGAAACTGCCTTTTTTAAAAATTGGTATCATTAATCTACACTTACATGATGAATATTATGTTTACTAGGCTCTCCCCTATACCAGGTCCCCCCTATAAACCCCTTTACAGTCACTGTCCATCAGCATAGCAAATGTTGTAGAATCACTACTTGCCTTCTCTGTGTTGTACAGCCCTCCCCTTTCTACCACCCCCCCATGCATGCTAATCTTAATACCCCCCTACTTCTCCCCCCCCTTACCCCTCCCTACCCACCCATCCTCCCCAGTCCCTTTCCCTTTGGTACCTGTTAGTCCATTCTTGAGTTCTGTGATTCTGGTGCTGTTTTGTTCCTTCAGTTTTTCCTTTGTTCTTATATTCCACAGATAAGTGAAATCATTTGGTATTTCTCTTTCTCCGCTTGGCTTGTTTCACTGAGCATAATACCATCCAGCTCCATCCATGTTGCTGCAAATGGTAGGATTTGCCCTTTTCTTATGGCTGAGTAGTATTCCATTGTGTATATGTACCACTCTTCTTTATCCATTCATCTATCGATGGACATTTAGGTTGCTTCCAATTCTTGGCTATTGTAAATAGTGCTGTGATAAACATAGGGGTGCATCTGTCTTTCTCAAACTTGATTGCTGCGTTCTCAGGGTAAATTCCTAGGAGTGCAATTCCTGGGTCAAATGGTAAGTCTGTTTTGAGCATTTTGATGTACCTCCATACTGCTTTCCACAATGGTTGAACTAACTTACATTCCCACCAGCAGTGTAGGAGGGTTCCCCTTTCTCCACAGCCTCGCCAACATTTGTTGTTGTTTGTCTTTTGGATGGCAGCCATCCTTACTGGTGTGAGGTGATACCTCATTGTAGTTTTAATTTGCATTTCTCTGATAATTAGCGATGTGGAGCATCTTTTCATGTGTCTGTTGGCCATCTGTATTTCTTTTTTGGAGAACTGTCTGTTCAGTTCCTCTGCCCATTTTTTAATTGGGTTATTTGTTTTTTGTTTGTTGAGGCCTGTGAGCTCTTTATATATTCTGGACGCCAAGCCTTTATCGGATGTGTCATTTTCAAATATATTCTCCCATACTGTAGGGATCCTTTTTGTTCTATTGATGGTGTCTTTTGCTGTACAGAAGCTTTTCAGCTTAATATAGTCCCACTTACTCATTTTTGCTGTTGTTTTCCTTGCCCGGGGAGATATGTTCAAGAAGAGATCACTCATGTTTATGTCTAAGAGGTTTTTGCCTATGTTTACTTCCAAGAGTTTAATGGTTTCATGACTTACATTCAGGTCTTTGATCCATTTGGAGTTTACTTTTGTATATGGGGTTAGACAGTGGTCCAGTTTCATTCTCCTACATGTAGCTGTCCAGTTTTGCCAGCACCATCTGTTGAAGAGACTGTCATTTCGCCATTGTATGTCCATGGCTCCTTTATCAAATATTAATTGACCATATATGTCTGGGTTAATGTCTGGATTCTCTAGTCTGTTTCATTGGTTTGTGGCTCTGCTCTTGTGCCAGTACCAAATTGTCTTGATTACTATGGCTTTATAGTAGAGCTTGAAGTTGGGGAGTGAGATCCCCCCTACTTTCTTCTTCTTTCTCAGGATTGCTTTGGCTATTCGGGGTCTTTGGTGTTTCCATATGAATTTTTGAATTATTTGTTCCAGTTCATTGAAGAATGTTGCTGGTAGTTTCATAGGGATTGCATCAAATCTGTATATTGCTTTGGGCAGGATGGCCATTTTAACGATATTAATTCTTCCTAGCCACGAGCATGGGATGAGTTTCCATCTGTTAGTGTCCCCTTTAATTTCTCTTAAGAGTGACTTGTAGTTTTCAGAGTATAAGTCTTTCACTTCCTTGGTTAGGTTTATTCCTAGGTATTTTATTTTTTTTGATGCAATTGTGAATGGAGTTGTTTTCCTGATTTCTCTTTCTGTTGGTTCATTGTTAGTATATAGGAAAGCCACAGATTTCTGTGTGTTGATTTTGTATCCTGCAACTTTGCTGTATTCCGATATCAGTTCTAGTAGTTTTGGGGTGGAGTCTTTAGGGTTTTTTATGTACAGTATCATGTCATCTGCAAATAGTGACAGTTTAACTTCTTCTTTACCAATCTGGATTCCTTGTATTTCTTTGTTTTGTCTGATTGCCATGGCTAGGACCTCCAGTACTATGTTAAATAACAGTGGAGAGAGTGGGCATCCCTGTCTAGTTCCCGATCTCAGAGGAAATGCTTTCAGCTTCTCGCTGTTCAATATAATGTTGGCTGTGGGTTTATCATAGATAGCCTTTATTATGTTGAGGTACTTGCCCTCTATTCCCATTTTGCTGAGAGTTTTTATCATGAATGGATGTTGAACTTTGTCAAATGCTTTTTCAGCATCTATGGAGATGATCATGTGGATTTTGTCTTTCTTTTTGTTGATGTGGTGGATGATGTTGATGGACTTTCTAATGTTGTACCATCCTTGCATCCCTGGGATGAATCCTACTTGGTCATGGTGTATGATCCTTTTGATGTATTTTTGAATTAGGTTTGCTAATATTTGAGTATTTTTGCATCTATGTTCATCAGGGATATTGGTCTGTAGTTTTCTTTTTTGGTGGGGTCTTTGCCTGGTTTTGGTATTAGGGTGATGTTAGCTTCATAGAATGAGTTTGGGAGTATCCCCTCCTCCTCTATTTTTTGGAAAACTTTAAGGAGAATGGGTATTATGTCTTCCCTGTGTGTCTGATAAAATTCCGAGGTAAATCCATCTGGCCCGGGGGTTTTGTTCTTTGGTAGTTTTTTGATTACCGCTTCAATTTCGTTGCTGGTAATTGGTCTGTTTAGATTTTCTGTTTCTTTCTGGGTCAATCTTGGAAGGTTGTATTTTTCTAGGAAGTTGTCCATTTCTCCTAGGTTTCCCAGCTTGTTAGCCTATAGGTTTTCATAGTATTCTCTAATAATTCTTTGTATTTCTGTGGGGTCCGTCGTGATTTTTCCTTTCTCGTTTCTGATACTGTTGATTTGTGTTGACTCTCTTTTCTTCTTAATAAGTCTGGCTAGAGGTTTATCTATTTTGTTTATTTTCTCGAAGAACCAGCTCTTGGTTTCATTGATTTTTGCTATTGTTTTATTCTTCTCAATTTTATTTATTTCTTCTCTGATCTTTATTATGTCCCTCCTTCTGCTGACCTTAGGCCTCATCTGTTCTTCTTTTTCCAATTTCGATAATTGTGACATTAGACCATTCATTTGGGATTGCTCTTCCTTTTTAAAATATGCTTGGATTGCTATATACTTTCCTTTTAAGACTGCTTTTGCTGTGTCCCACAGAAGTTGGGGCTTAGTGTTGTTGTTGCCATTTGTTTCCATATATTGCTGGATCTCCATTTTGATTTGGTCATTGATCCATTGATTATTTAGGAGCGTGTTGTTAAGCCTCCATGTGTTTGTGAGCCTCTTTGCTTTCTTTGTACAGTTTATTTCTAGTTTTATGCCTTTGTGGCCTGAAAAGTTAGTTGGTCGGATTTCAATCTTTTGGAATTTAGTGAGGCTCTTTTTGTGGCCTAGTATGTGGTCTATTCTGGAGAATGTTCCATGTGCACTTGAGAAGAATGTATATCCTGTTGCTTTTGGATGTAGAGTTCTATAGATGTCTATTAGGTCCATCTGTGCTCTACTGTGTTGTTCAGTGCTTCCGTGTCCTTACTTATTTTCTGCCCGGTGGTTCTATCCTTTGGGGTGAGTGGTGTGTTGAAGTCTCCTAGAATGAATGCATTGCAGTCTATTTCCCCCTTTAGTTCTGTTAGTATATGTTTCACATATGCTGGTGCTCCTGTGTTGGGAGCATATATATTTAGAATGGTTATATCTTCTTGTTGGACTGAGCCCTTTATCATTATGTAGTGTCCTTCTTTATCTCTTGTTACTTTCTTTGTTTTGAAGTCTATTTTGTCTGATATTAGTACTGCAACCCCTGCTTTCTTCTCACTGTTGTTCGCTTGAAATATGTTTTTTCATCCCTTGACTTTTAGTCTGTGCATGTCTTTGGGTTTGAGGTGAGTTTCTTGTAAGCAGCATATAGATGGGTCTTGTTTTTTTATCCATTCTATTACTCTGTGTCTTTTGATTGGTGCATTCAGTCCATTAACATTTAGGGTGACTATTGAAAGATATGTACTTATTGCCATTGCAGGCTTTAAATTCGTGGTTACCAAAGGTTCAAGGTTAGCCTCTTTAGTATCTTACTGCCTAACTTAGCTCGCTTATTGAGCTGTTATATACACTGTCTGGAGATTCTTTTCTTCTCTCCCTTCTTGTTCCTCCTCCTCGATTCTTCATATGTTGGGTGTTTTGTGCTGTGCTCTTTCTAGGAGTGCTCCCATCTAGAGCAGTCCCTGTAAGATGTTCTGTAGAGGTGGTTTGTGGAAAGCAAATTCCCTCAGCTTTTGTTTGTCTGGGAATTGTTTAATCCCACCATCATATTTGAATGATAGTCGTGCTGGATACAGTATCCTTGGTTCAAGGCCCTTCTGTTTCATTGTATTAAATATATCATGCCATTCTCTTGTGGCCTGTAGGGTTTCTGTTGAGAAATCTGATGTTATCCTGATGGGTTTCCCTTTATAGGTGACCTTTTTCTCTCTACCTGCCTTTAAAACTCTTTCCTTGTCCTTGATCGTTGCCATTTTAATTATTATGTGTCTTGGTGTTGTCCTCCTTAGATCCTTTCTGTTGGGGGTTCTGTGTATTTCCGTGGTCTGTTCGATTATTTCCTTCCCCAGTTTCGGGAAGTTTTCAGCAATTATTTCTTCCAAGATACTTTCCATCCCTTTTCCTCTCTCTTCTTCTTCTGGTACCCCTATAATACCGATATTGTTCCTTTTGGATTGGTCACACAGTTCTCTTAATAATGTTTCATTCCTGTAGATCCTTTTATCTCTCTCTATGTCAGCTTCTATGCTTTCCTGTTCTCTGGTTTCAATTCCATCAATGGCCTCTTGCATCCTATCCATTCTGCTTATAAACCCTTCCAGAGTTTGTTTCATTTCTGTGATCTCCTTTCTGGCATCTGTGATCTCCCTCCGGACTTCATCCCATTTCTCTTGCGTATTTCTCTGCATCTCTGTCAGCATGCTTATGATTCTTATTTTGAATTCTTTTTCAGGAAGACTGGTTAGGTCTGCCTCCTTCTCTGGTGTTGTCTCTGTGATCTTTGTCTGCCTGTAGCTTTGCCTTTTCATGGTGATAGGAATAGTCTGCAGAACTGGGACGAGTGATGGCTGGAAGGACTTCCTTTCTTGTTGGTTTGTGGCCCTCCTCTCCTGGGAGAACAGCGACCTCTAGTGGCTTGTGCTGTGCAGCTGCGCGCAGACAGGGTTTCTGCTTCCTGCCCGGCTGCTATGGAGTTAATCTCCGCTGTTGCTGTGGGCGTGGCCTGGCTCGGGCAGCTACTCCAAAATGGTGGAGTCGCGTTGGAGCAGGAGCTGCTGGGAGGCTATTTATCTCCGTAAGGGGCCTCCCTGCTCCCTGCAGCCCAGGGGTTAGGGTGCCCAGAGATCCCCGGATTTCCTACCTCTGGATTAAGTGACCCGCCCTGCCCCTTTAAGACTTCCAAAAAGCACCCACCAAAACAAAACAACGACCACCAAAAAAAAAAAAAAAAGAAAAAGAAAAAGAAAAAAAATTTTTTTTTTTAATTAAAATAAAAGGTTGCCGCTCGTTTTTCTTTATTCTCCGGTGCCAGCCTCAGGCCTCTGCTCACTGGTCTTGCTGCCCTGTTTCCCTAGTATTGGGGTCCCTATCCCTTTAAGACTTCCAAAAAGCGCTCGCCAAAACAAAACAGCAAAAAAAAGAAAAAAAAAAAATTGGTCGCGCTTATCTTATGTCCTCTGTCGCCCAGCCTCCAGTGCCTGCTCACTGTTCTTGCTGCCCTGTTTTCCTAGTATCCAGGGCCCTGCACTCTGGCCCGGATGGTGGGGGCTGGGTGTTCGGCAGCCCTGGGCTCCGTCTCCCTCCCGCTCTGCCTGCTCTTCTCCCGCCGGGAGCTGGGGGGAGGGGCGCTCGGCTCCCGCGGGGCCGGGGCTTGTATCTTACCCCCTTCACGAGGCGCTGGGTTCTCTCAGGTGCGGATGTGGTCTGGATGTTGTCCTGTGTCCTCTGGTCTTTATTCTAGGAAGGGTTGTCTTTGTTATATTTTCATAGATATATGTGGTTTGGGAGGAGATTTCTGCTGCTTTACTCACGCCGCCATCTTCCACCCCTCCCCTGAAACAGTTTTAAGAACAAAATTCAACAGTAAATTTTAAAGATCTTATTGGCTTTAATCAGTGACTCATGAATAAGGCAGCTTCCATTTTAGCATGTAAAAAGGAGCTTCGAAGAGCTATACAAGGCAAAGGATTTTATAAGCAGAAGGGAACAGGACTAAAGAAGTTGTAATGGGCAAAAGAGCCAATTGGTTATTGTAAATTTGGGTTCCTTTTGGGGATGGCAGTGGTCTGTCAGTCAGATAACGTAACTATAGCTGATGAGGCAGTTCCTCATTGATTGGTTTAAGATTCAATTCCTGGGAGATCCCAAACTGTAATTTAAGTGGCACTTAGCATAAGCTACTCTATTATGGGCCTGCTGTCTTGTCTTTAACAATAGTATTGGTTCTGAGGGAGAAAGGGAGAGCAGAAAGAGTAAACAGGAAAAAGTTCCCTCCAGGGCAAGATGGGTGAACTGACCCCTAACCACACCCTCAGCCCCAGACAATAGACTGGGGCTGGCACAGCTAGGCCTACAGAGCAGAGCACGGGCTTTCAGAGCAGGCCAAACATCTTTCACATCTAGAATCTGTACTGAAAAATGAAAACATTCCCAAATCACATTATAAAGATTGTGAGCTATTTGATCTATGCTGTTGGCCCTATTTTCCTGTGTTTTATTTAGAAGCTTAATTGTGTTTGGGTGTCTCTCAGTTCAGAGTCACAGGGAAGTCAGATTCAGATACAGTGAAATGTGAAACCAAAGTCAAGAAAGGAAAGCTAGTTTTATTATGCTCTGAAACAGAATGGGCCCCTGACCTAGTGTCAGAAGGCCCCAACTACCTCTGGTGAGGCTTTTTAAATGGAGTTCTTGGCAGGGCAAAGAAGTCCTTGATGGACATTCTTTGGCTCTGGGGGCATGATCTGATTGGAGGATGGAAGACATGGACTGTGCACTTGACATTTTTCACCTGGGGAATTTTTGTCATCTGAGGAGTACCTGTGCTCTGAGGTTTCTTATCTGGGGAGTGTCTCTGCCCTTCAAGTCACTCTTTGTCCCTATGGCTTCATTTAATTAACTCTCCAGGTTATCTCTGGCTTTCTGGCTTTCTCTGACTAACTCCCAGAGTTCTTCTTCCCTACTCTTTTTCCATCCTGCTCATGTCTGTCTTCCTGCCTAACAATTAGACTTCATGAAAAAAACCTCAAAATCTGAGGCCCTTTGGAAATGCAAGGACCAGGGAGAAAGCTCTCCTCTTCTCCCTCCATCCCCTCTCCCCTCTTTATTTTCCCTCATGGTAGTTTGGTAAAGTAATGTAATCCCCAGGGTCCATGTGAGCTGTTGGGGAGGAAGAAATTTCCTCTATCCATTAAGGTTCTTCCAGGTGGTATAAGAATCAAATTGCAATGAGGCAGATTAACAGGAAGAAAAAAGTTAAATTATGTACACAAAGGGCATGTATAGACATAGGTTCCAAAGACAGGGAGAATGAGGTATATATGCATCTTGAGCCCAGGAGAAGGGGGTATGGGTCTGAGACTTCAAAGGAATAGAGAAATAATTCACAGGAATATGAAAAGAGACGATGTTTGCTGGGCCACACAGAAACAATGAGAGGATACAGAGAACTTTAACAGACTTAGCCCTATCCCTTCCTGTCTACACACGTAGCTAACGTTATAGTATAGCTGTTTATGGTTGCAGCTCTCTTCCCTGAGCAGGTCCTCTACCTAAATTCTTCTTATGTAGTTGAGGGGTGGTAGGTCAAGTTTCTTTTTGAGTCTTTTGGGCCTTGATTTTTCTCAACTCTAAAATAATCTGTGTGTCACAATGACACATCTTGAGGTGGCCTGCCCTTGGTCCCTACAGAGCCTAGTCAGAGCATTTATTTAATTAGGAAAGTTTCTCATTCTGGAAGCATATGCCAAAGTGGTGGGTGATAACACTCACGGACTAGATCTCAGCCTGTATTGGGCCCCTCTGTCAGGCAGCTTTGTGCAGTGTACAGCCTGTGCCATGATACAGAGCCATCCTGAGACAGCTGTCTGGCTGTTCAGGAAAGAAATCTGACCCTATATCTGAAATTGAAGGAATAAACGAGAGGGTGAATCTAATTGCATCAGACGGCTTAGGCCCCATTGTGTCATTTGTTCAGGGTAACTGGTATCCAAACCACTTGTCCCTAACCCCAGAGCAGTAACTTGTTCCTTAAGGAAGTGATTTCTGTCTCCCAATCACTTGGGTTTTGACAACAGGCTGTTTCCTGCCCATTGTGCCTTCCTGTAGTTCTTCTTACAGAATGTGTGCCTGCAAAGGATGGGCTGAAGCATAGTCTGGGAACGCTTTTGAAAGCCAGCCAGGCGGAAACTTGGAGACAAAAGGTCTTCTAGAAGATATTGTTTGCAACCCTGGGTTCAGCAGCTGCTGGGAGAGGGGAGGATAATAAATAGCATACCCTCACTCAAGCTGCAAAGAAGGACTTGTTTGATTTGGCTGAGGGCGTGGGTGAAGGAGCCCCTAGAACAAGCTCTTGTATACATCCCCCGACCCCCAACTGAGAGTTGTTTATCAGTAATGTCCCCTAAGTGCAGGGCCTGACAGTACTGCCTGACAGCTGGTAGTCAGGTTGCCATGTCGACAGGAAGAGACCCTATTGGGGTTTTGTTTAGTCGTCACCAAGTTCTCCCTCTGAGTAGCTCTTAGCTGTGGGAAAAGTTAGGAAACCTGATCTGTGACTCCCGGATTGCTTCCCTGGACAGTGGGAGTATTTTGACCCCAGTAGAGAATACTGGGGGCCTGCAGAGGTGCCCGGAGTATGGAAAGCAGGGCTGGGTGAGTGAGAAGTGAGGCGGGATGGAGCCTTTACACGAAGCATCCTTTTTCACCAACAGGGAAATTAACATTTGTGATGTGTCTGTGTTGTGTGAAATTCTGCCAAAAGCTACACAGATTTTATTTTATTCTCACAATTGTCTTATAGGATTGATATTAGTATACCCATTTTACAGGTGAGCAAAGAGCAGCTGAGGAGCCAAACAACTGAGCAATGATTAACTAAATCAGGATATGTTCATAAGAGGGATTATTATGCAGCCGTTCAAAAATCTTATTTTTGAGAGATATTTAATGACATATTTGCAAAACTACATAATGCAGTATATCTAAGTGATTAAATATATATGATAAAAATATACCCATAGAAAACAAGTATGGAGAATAATGTGGAAATAATGAGACCACCTCCCAGCAAAGGCCTGGCTCCAACCTCTTTGTCATCATAGTTTGTTCTATGACTCTGACCTTCTTGCCTCCCTCCTTCACTTATAAGGATGCCGGTGGTTAATTGGGCCCACTCAGATAATCCAGGAAAATCTCCCCATCTCAAGATCCTTAACTTAATCACATCTGCAAAGACCCTTTTGCCCTGTAAGGTGACATATTCACAGGTTCCTGGGATTAGGACAGGGACATCTTTGGGAGATCCTGGAAAACATAACTGTTTTGGGAACAGGAAACCCTTGGAACAAGATAGATAAAGAACTAAAGGCAAGGATGATTCCCAGGCAGTTACGTGATATCTTTACTTCCAAGAGTATCTTAGGTCTACTTAAAGTTGCCGTGTTGAAAAGTGAGGTTTGGCTTTTTTCCCTCCCTGCCTGTGATCTACTTCACTAACTTACCAATGAGAAGCTATTTTGGGTAGAATCAAAGCCCTTTAGGCACCATAAGCACAAGAGGCACTGCAAGGCCCAGGAATGATATCTTCATTACCATTTGGAAGTTACCCATCAATGGAGGGAAACAGGCCTCTTCTGAGGGACTCCTCTCCCTGCCTGAGAGGGTGGAGGCCTCAGGAGGTTGCTCCTTTTCATTAGATAAATCTGGGTTCTGGAGTCATCAAAGCCCTTGCAGCTCCTAGCTCAGTCCCTCTCTGCCACTGAGAAGTCACCCGTCCATCTCTGATGACTTCATGGCTTATGGCAAAGCCGAGGAAGGGGGGTTGTCACACTGTAACCTCCTGACTCACTGTCAAAATAAGCAGGCTTTCCCCGACAGTGTGCATGGCAGATGGCTGGCTTCAGAAGTTGCAATGGACCAGGTCTTTTATTGAGATGATGCTAAGGTCCACCCTGAATTTTCTCCTTCCCCATCTTTAAGCAGGGAGTCTGGCCATTGAATTTCCTTGCCTCAAGAATTTTGTCACTTTTTTTTTGTGACAGCAAAAACTCAACAATGAGGTGATGCCAGAAGTCACAGACTGTATCTTAAGACAAACTCCCCAGAAGCAAATATTGACACAAGGATTCATTTGCAAGGGATTATTAAGGAAGTGTTCCCAGAGGAAGCTGGTAAGGGAACAGAGAAAGCAAGAAAGAGAGGGAAAGGAAAACATGAAATAAGGTACATTACCAAGCAAAGGTATAGGCTCAGCCTGATCCCATAGGGATCCTTGAGGAAAATGGGAGAACTGGGCTTCCCTAACCCTGCACAGAACCCAGTCACTAGCTATGGGCTATAACAGGGGAGATTATACTCCCAGCCACTTCCGGCTCTCTGCACATCAACTGCCGGGCACAGAGGAGGTGCTCAATAAATATTTGTTGAATACATTGATTAATATGATTACTGTCACTAGCTTTCATTATTGTTGCAACAGTAAATAAGATATGTAGTATGTAGAACACCCAGTGCAGTCCCTGGCACATCCCAGCCACCTGAAAAAGTGTGCACCCCCATCCCTCCAGTGTGTGACTGTGAACATGTGTGTTGCATGTGTGCCCAAGGCATAATCTCAAGTGCATGGTTTATTTTTATGCAAATGCATGAAGCAGGTGCCATTCTAAAACCATTGCTGATATTTGTATTGTCATTTCTTAGTAGCTAAATTCACGTGTAGCGATGAAATGAAGGATACAAAACTGGACATCTTACATGGGAGTTTGCCTGAAAAAGAGAAAGATGACAAAAGGGGGGGTGAAGACAAGGAGACCCTGAAAATAAATCAGCCTATTTACACTGGAGACTTATCCATTGCTTGTCAACTGCCTTGGAAATGGAGCTCAGCCCTAAAATCAGACAAACCTGGTACAAAAGATAGCTCCAGCATTTATTATCTCAGTGGCTTTGGGTGGGTGGCTTAGTTCCTGTAGGCCTCAGTTTCCTCACTTGTAAAATGGGGATGGCAATAACAGTCTCCTCCTCCCAAGGCTATTTAGAGGAAAGAATGAGTTAGTGAATGAAGAAATGCTTTTACCAAGCTTCACAAAGGTACTCAGATATTACTATTATGTTGTTGGTGGTGATGTTACTTGGATTTTAGTCCCTTGAGGACCTTCCCTTTGTTCACATTGCTTACTCACTCACTCAGTGAATATTCATTGAATATCAAGGCCGTATACTAGAGTAGGTCCAGGAAACACAGTAGAGAATAAAGCAACCATTTAACCATCTAACAGTTAACACAGGTAACAGTAAAGCATTTAATATTTGCTATAGATCAGCTTCTATTCCACACTCTTTAGATACATTACCTCATTTCATATTCTCACAGCATCTATATAAGGTTGGTACTATTATCATCCCTATCTGACAAACCAGGATTAAAAGAGCTCAAACTACTCACACAAACTCACACAACCGTGTGGCAGAACTGGGGTTCAAAACTTTTCAGTTTGTGTCTAGATCTTCTCTGATACCCCATCCTTGGGGCTTTACAAGGGTGCCAGGTTGAGCTCCACTATATGACTCAGAGTTGCCAACCAGCATCTCAGCCTGAAGTTCAGAAACACTCAGCACTTAACAAAACCCTTAAATTTTGAGGGCTTTCAGGGGATAACAAATTCTTCTACTAGACTGAAGTTGTGACAAATCTAATTGAATGCTAGAAGCTGTATGATTGCTTGTGATTTGCCCAGGATAAATGGCTTTGCTTGTCTTCATTTCAAAATTATTGCTTCCTGCCTGTGACACATGGCCCTGGAGAATACATATTCTTTCCCCAGAAAATCAGTAAAAAACTGATTGCCAAAGCATTTTCAGCAATCCTCCAAATCACAAGCCAAATGAAATTGAATTCCACCTTTTTTGATGGTAACTTTTTTTAAGTGTGAGCAATAGATTCACGTTTCCTTTCAAATCCCCAAACACTGAGGCTATTGATCTTGGTAAGTATAAAGATTAATATTTCTGAAGAAGATACATGGAAGGAAATAATCTATCCAGGCAATTACAAGTAACCTCCAATAAAGGAACATAATAAATATTTAATAAGTTGAAGGAACTACTAATATAGAAGAAAATAAGGAGTTGGAAGATCAGAGTATGATACATCCATGTATACATCTGTGTGTGTGTAGAGAGAGAGGGAAATTAGCACTTAGAAAAGCCTACCCTCTTGATTTTTATTTTTATTAGGCCAGAAAAGCAATCCAGTGTCATCCCCAGAATTTGCACCTCTTCCCAGCCCCTACCTTTAAAACCTAAACTTTCAGGCATATGATAAGAAATGAACATGCAACACCTGAATTTGCAGTGAGAAGCGCCGGCACTATGAGCTGACAATGTGTTATCAAGAAGAAAGAACTTCATTCTAGATTATCTACAAAACAAGAAATAATAAGACAAAATCAGGTTAGATTGATGTTTATACCCTCTGAAATGCACAACATGAAACTTAACTACTGTCAAGCCTTCAAAAAGGTTATAATTCTTTTTATATTGATTTTTTTATATAATCATTTATATAAAATACATTTATATAATTTATATAATTCTTTTTATATTTCCCTCTAGAGATTCTGCCTTAATCCAGGCATAAACTATATATACACACATACATATATTAAATGGCCTCTGTACCATAGTGAGGTTGTAAGAATCAAAAAAGTTAATATTTATGAGATCTTTAAAGGAATCCTTGGCACCTACTAAATTAGGAATTATTGGGGGATTTTAAGGAGAGCAGCAGAAAAGGATTTACATTTTAATAAGATTATTTGGGCAATAAGTGGATAGAGGATAGAAGGAAGATCCACTGGGAAGTGGATTCAAGAAACCAGGAGGAAGAGGACAGTGACCTGGATTCACTGGCTGTGTTGAGGATAGAGAGGAAGAGAGATATTCTGATGGATTCAGGCGGAAGGATGGACAAGTCATGGCAATAGTTGGCTATGAGTGTACAAGTAAATGGAGAAGTCATGGGTGACACCTGGGTTGTTTGGACAAATAAAAGGATGGCTGTGCCATTGTGGGAAACATGGAAAAGGAGTGGATTGGTTGCAAAATTCAGGCTTTATGCCCCAAGTCCTTCAGTGATCTCATGCTACACGATTTTCAAGCAGTTTCAAAACAAAGAGGTTCAGAGTGTAGGCTTTGAAATCTTGAGTCTGGTTTCAAATCATGACTCTGCTATTTATTGGCTCTGTGTCCTTGCATACATGATTAAGCATCTCAGTGCTTCAGGTACCCTCTCAGTGAATCATTTGCACAAGAATCCCCACTTAGGCTCTGCCTTTAAAGAAACCAACCTAAGATATTGGCCCCTGACATATCAAACTAGCTACTAGTCCAGTTAATGGGGCCACTGTAACAGGGGCCTTAATCACTACGCATGAGAATAATAGACCAAAATATAGAAAAGGGGGACATTTTAAATAATCAGTGTCATCATTATCCTTTAATTTCCTGTCACCGTATATTTTGCAAAAATTTTTCACATATATCTCAGGTGAGTATTGTCCTTCCCTTTTTAGATGGACAAACTAAAGCTCAGAGATTAGACTCAACATATTCAGATACATAGTAAATATTTGGTAGCTGTTGTTGAATGAATTGTTTAAACAACATGCCAGATAGTGTAGGTTGACTCACCCAGTACCCAACCCAACCACCTTCTCTTCCTCTACTCTAGAGGCTAGAAAGTGTAATGCATACTTTCCCCACATCCTTAGCACCTAGTGGTATCTATGTGTCATGTCTCTCTCTGATCAGTGAAATAAAAACTCCTGGGGAGTGATTTTCTCCCAAAATGAAAAGGCAAAGTCTCTAAATGGAATGCATGTCTTCTTCCTGCCTGCGTGGAGCAGAGATATGAGGCCCAGAGGCGCAGCAGGTATTCAGAGATGAAAGGAGATTGAGGTGTGGCAGATGATGGAGCAGAACAGGGCAAAGACCCCAGAAGACTGCAATAGCACAGAGCTGGTGCACCAGGCAGGGATGGCCTGTCTTCTGTTACAGGCAGCCACACAGAAGCATTAACTCAGACAGATCTTGATGCCAGCTTAGAGAAATTTGGAAATGTTGCACATGGTTAGAAGAGAAGTTCAAGTGTTATTTAAAAGGTTAGAAAAGGAGGTGTATTAAAAATGTCAATATAGTAGAAAATTCATTCAGCCTGCCAAAGAGGAAAGCCGTGGAAGATCATGACAAACTTTTGTTTTCCAGTGATGTGGGATCTAACTCCAACCCTCCAAACAACGAAACATCCTCCTGCACCTGGATGAGAATGCTTTCATTCCTATGGAACATAGCCCAACATTATTTTATGTTATCTAACATATATTTATTAATGAATAGCAGCCCTATAAGATAGATTCTATTATTACCTCCTCTTTGTATGAGAGATATCAAGACTCTTAGACTGTGTTGTCCAGTGTAGTAGCTACTAGCCACATGAGGCTATTTGAATTTAAATCTAAATTAATTAAAATTTAAAAATCTGTTCCTCAGTCATACTAACCATGATTTAAATGCCCAACAGGCAGGTGCATCTAGTGACTACCATATTGGACAGCACAGATTAGAATATTTTCATCATTGCAGAAAGTTCCAATCACTGAAGTTGCTCTAATTGGTGAAGTACTTTACTCAAGTTTTACACAGAGGTACAACTCTCCTTGAGACAATACATTAGCTTTCTAAGACTGTTGTATTGAATTACCATGAACTTAGTGACTTATACCGCTGCAGATTATTATCTGAAATTTCTGGAGGTCAGACATCTGAGATGGGTCTCACGAAAGTAAAATCGAGATGTCAGCAGAGCTGCGTTTCTCCCAGAAGCTCTAGAGGAGAATGCCTCTTGCTGCCTTTCCAGCTTCTGGAAGCCACCCCATCCCGGTGGGTAGCTCCTTTCTCCATCACCAAAGCAACAGCAGCGGCTGAGTCTTCTGAGGAAGAAGCACACACTGCTGCCCCCCTGGTTCTTCCTCTTCGGCCCGCCTCTTCCAGTCATAAGAGCATGTGATTACGGTGGGCCCACCCAGAGAATTCAGCACATCTCCCACTTAAGGCCAGTACATTAGCAATCCTGATTCCATCTGCATCATTAATTCCCTTTGCCATGTCACCTAGCATATTCACAGGTACCAGGAGTTGTACGTGCATGTCTTTGAGGGCCATTATTCTGCTTCCCACAGACAGCATTCAGGGCCCTCCATAATCTGACCCCCTCTATTTTTCAACTTCTTTACCTTGAATCACCTTTATATTCCTTGTGCTCTAGCCAGTTTGTTTCCTAGAAATGCCATTCATTCCAATAAACATGATTGAAGATCTGTGTTTCCCAGTCCCAGGGAAATAAAGCTGATTTAGAGCAGGTCCCTAACTAGAGGACTTCTTCTCCATGCCTTTGTTTTACAATGTTCCCTCTTCCAGAAATGGCATTCTGAAGCCCCACCTGGAGTCCAATTTAAGTACACCTAAATTCTATTTATTCTAAAAATTCTATTCAAATACTGCTTCACTCACAAGACAATGCCCAAATCACTCCAGACATCAGATGGTGGCAAAGGGTCAGTGAGGGAGCATTTGGCTGCAGCTCCAGAGATGTTCCCAGCCACATCCAGGTGCACCCTTTGGTGCCTCCAAGAGGTAGGATGCGTGTGCATGCTGTAGAATGGGGATCAGAGTATGGGCTCTGGAATAACTGGGGTTGAATCCCACAAGAAAGGGATGTACCTTCTAAGAATAGAATATCTTTCTCTTCTCCTCAACTCTGTGTATATGTGGCAGTTAAGGTCAATGAAAATATTAAGATATTTCTTTCTTCACCTTGTTTATTTCTTTCTTTTTACTCTTCCAGCTGAAATGGGCATTAGCAATATTCCTTATCCTTACATTTAACCCATGTCCTTTTCAGGATCTTTGTTGGGTAGCGGGTTGAGCATCCAGCCAGGGTTTGTGAATGCACTATGTCACAATAATTCCAGGGACAGTATGATAGTGATAAATGAACATAAGCTCAAAAGAAATCAGGGACCCTTCAAGGAGGACAAAAAAATAAATAAAACCACATTTTCCAGTGTGATTTATCTAAAGTCATTTATGAGAAGACATTTCTTATGAGGGGGCAAAAAGGCCCCATCAGAGGTACATATCTGTTAGGGAAATTCAACCACCCAGGAGGCCAAAATGATTTCTGTACAGCGAGACCCAAAATGCAAGCCAACTACCTCATCTGGTCCTAACCCAAGAAATAGGAACTCATACAACACTAGAGGTGGGAAAAATGACTCCGTAGCTGTTAGGCTTCTTGAGAGACTGCAGTGTTCACAGAGTTATGTGTGTTTTGGTACTTTATTGATGATTTAAAGGGTTTTCAAGGGTAATTTGACTCCACGATTTTTGCCTTAAGTGCTGACTTTAAACACTAACTCCTGCATAAGATACAACTCTACTCTTAAGTCCTTAACACCTGAGGCCTGAGAATCATTCATATTATATGAGGCTCTTGAAGACTCTCTGATTCTAATCGAAACTGGTCCCATCAAATCCTAGTATTCCTGTTTGCTTTCAAGCAACAACTCGCACCTTGTTTTAATGTGTAGGCGCTTTCCCCAGTCTCATTCAGTCTTCTTTTAGCCTTGTGGGTCCTGGCCCCAGAGAGCTTAAGATCAGATGGGCTTTGAAGTTTAATTATTAAAGCAGTAATTACACAACTGAGAAGAGGGAAATTGGAAATGAATCCAGCAGCTGATAGTAGGGTGAGTTCGAGAGGAGTCACAGGAGCTGTAAGGACGAGGGCCTCAGACACGACCAAGCAATTCAGCCTGGGTTCACATAACCAAGAGAGGTTGCACAATGTGCTTCAGGAGGTAGCAACATGGAGCTTTCCTTTTGTTATCTCCACCTTTTTTTTTTTTAATCGAAAGAGAGACTGTAATTCTAAAACTTTGCTGGCCTTTGTGTCAGTGATGAGAACCTAGAAGGAAGGAGACCTCAGCTTCGGACTCATCTTTCTGCCCAGCATCAGGCAGACCTTGGCAAATGACTTCATTTTCCTATTTAAAAAGAGAAGGTTTTCTCACAGTGTATGCTGTGGAACATCGCTTGTGAAAAGTGTTTTATATGTAAAAGGGCTCTACACATAAGTCCAAATAAGTCAAATTTAAGTCCAATCTTGAAAGTTTTCCCTTGCCATATTCCCCTCTTGGAAATTCACAACGTACTTTAGCTTATTAAAGGCTCTGTTAAGTCCTGTAGTAAAGAAAATGCTCATCCTTTCTAACCATTCCACAGGATAACATCCCAAATCCTCAACATGTCCCCAGTAAACCGCCCATCCCACTTCTGTCCACCATCTCCCCTTTCTTCTCTGAGGTCCAGCTGTGTCAGCCTCCTCCCTTCCTCAAACTTGCCGATTCATATTTGCTCTTCTTTGGGCCAAGAAGGTCCTTTCCCTCCGGCACCCACTCTCTCCCCCTGGCTTATTCTTCATTGTCCCTCAGGGAGCCCATCAAACAAGGTCACATGTGTGTCCTGGCCACCATCATAGCACCTGTACACCTTCATAAGTGCTGGCACCACTGTGCCATACCCAGATGTCTCCCCCATAGAGCAGCACTGCCCAACAGAACTAGAATACAAGTCACAGATGTCATTTTAAGTGTTCTTGCGCCACATTTAAAAAAATGAAAAGCAGATAATTTAATTTGAGTAATATATTTTATTTAACCCCATGTCCAAAATGTTACCATTTTAACATGTTATCTATGTAAAAGTTATTAAAGGTGTATTCTACATTTTTTTTTCATACTAAGTCTTCAAAATTCAAGGTGTATTTTATACCTACAACACAACGCAGTTTAGATCCACCACATCAAGTGCTCTGTTAGCCACATGTGGCTCGTGGCCATCACAGCGGACAGCTGGGCTCTAGTCAGCAAACTCCCTGAAGGCAGAGAATACAGTAGTCGTATTGCTGAGCCCACAGCATCAGACTGCTCGGCTCAGAGTTAAGGGCCAAATAAGTATTTGTTCAACAGTGACAACGAAAAAGGAATATTTGTACAGAGGAAGAAATGGAGGCTGAGAGAGAGGAAGTGATTGGGCCAAGGTCACAGGACTAGTTAATAGTGAACTTCTGTTGTTCCCCAACTGGAACCATAGAGCTCCAGTGCCTCCTGGAAACTTGTCAGTCTCTCAAGTCAGTCATTCCCTCTTGATGCAAATGTGCTCCCAAAGGCCAGCCTAAAACATCTTTATTAAAACTTTGCCTTGAAAGACAGGAAAGAGTTTGATTTGTGAGAAAAGTTTTCTCTCCATTACCTTGTAAATCCTATAGATTGATAGGTATTATGTAAGCAGCTTTAACGTGCTCTGCACTGACTGCGGCGGATGTTATTTTGAGGCTCTCTGTACAGCTATTGTATTATCACGGAGATTTCCTTCAGGATTCAGCCTTCAATTTCTCTAGGCGAAGCTGCGAAGTGAGTCAGAGTTAGCACTCCATCCCTGGTGGTGGGTGTGGGAGGCAGGGGTGGGATCCGTGGGTGTGAGTGAGATAGCAGGGAACAAGGTCAGCTATCTCACAGGCCCCAGCCTGTATTTATCGCCTCCGAAAACAGAGTTAGGATGCTCCTAAGAAGTCTCCCTCCTTCAGAAGTTTTCATTGTAAATTGAGAGAGAAACCACACACACACGCACACACACACACACACACAAAAGAGATGCAAAAAATAGAGACTTAGCCTCTATTTGTAAGTAGAATGAAGACAGTTACACAACGATATCACAAAATGATCCTATTTTCATATTCGTATTTCATTTATATAACATATATATAAATGAAAGAGATCCAGAATTTTATTTTTCAAAATGTTAGTTATAGTTGTCATTAGGTAGTAATGTATGTAAAAGTATGAATGGTTTTTATTTACTCTTGATCAGTTTTGAAAATTTTCTTTAATGGATATGTATTTGTGTGGAAGTTGGGGTTCCTATGGCCAGGACCCTCACTGAACTTAAACCACCTGATGATGTAACTGGTCTGTTGCTAGGCTACCGCTTCCACACCTGTGGGCAATAAGCTATGATTGCGCTCATAGAGAGCTCGGCCCAGTGCTTTGGGCGGAGGCAGAGACGCTAGTGCGGAGAACAAGCCGGGTAATAAGCCCTTTCACCCCAAGAACGTTTTGCTGTCAATTTCTTTGGTCACATTGAATCCATAGTGAACTTGCCTGGGGCTGAAACCCATTGGCAAGACAGTATTATTCGTGTAAAATTGGAAAAGGTGAAAGTTTAAACCAAATAAGTCTATGCACACATAAATCACTCCATAGGATCCCAAGTGTTCCAACAGTATTCAAGTGTTAATTATTTCTGGAAGTTCCCATGAAACCATTATTTCTTTAGCTTTTAAGTAAGTCACTGTGTCCCTTTCTTGCTCAGGTTAGTCTCAGAGACAGAAAACCAGCCATCAGTGCTATCAAGCAACATAAGGAATGCAGCCTCCCCCCCGTGTGTAAAGAGAAATGGGCACCCACAGGCTGCCTGTGGGTGAGAGGCCCTCCAAGGGCCAGGGGGTGTGAGTCAGAGGCTGGGCCTGAGACTCGGCCCAGCTGCCAGCAGCCTTGTCAGCATCCTCACTAACTAGCCTATAGGGAGCTCGCACACCTTTCTTCTGTTGTGGGATGATTAATGCAGAGAGCCTCTTTCCTTACAGGAGAGCTCAGATTGGCGATCAAGGCCCAGAGGAGAGTGTTTCAAAACAAGCTAGGGCTTTCATTTGCCTTATGTAGAGGCTGCCTCTGTAGGCAAAACTCCAGAGGCCAGTGGTTCTCAACCAGGTAGATTTTGCCCCCAGGAGATATTTGGCAGTAAGAAGTCTCACCTTTCTTTTTTATTCAACATTCACTTCTTAAGTGCCCACTGTGTGCCAAGTGTGTAGCTTAATGTTAGAGAGGAGCCGGGCCATAGTGAGGATCTCAGCCCTGAAGTCGTCAGGCGTGTGCTCCTTGCCTGATGGGTTTGGCTTTTACCCAGTTAATTATGTTTGTGCCATCAGCCACTTTGTGATAAAAGTTTTCTTTACCAGGGGCTTCTTCAGTCTCTACAGTCTGAGCTAGGAGAGCCCAGTACTACAGTAACAACATCTTGGGATTCCACCCAACCCTCCACTAAGTCTCTACTAGCTTGGACCTTGGAAGCCAGGTAAGAAAATAGTTTACTGGCATAGTTACGTGATTTCTTGGACTAGACTTAAGCAACCCAGTTCCGTGTGGAAAGGAGAAAATGAATGTGCTGGTAAGAAAGAGATTGATGACAGCATATTATGAGAGGAGCTAGAAAGCTTACACAGCTCATAACAGTAATAGTACTAGGGGCTAGTAATAACACTGCTAACTATATAATCATTACCATTATAATAAATATAATTGATGACTTTTCTCAAATACTATGCATTAAATATTTTGCTAATCATTTTATATAATGAATAGAGACTTCCATATTGACCTTTTAAAATTAAAAGGATGAGAGAGACGAAGAACTCTGCTATAGTCTTTGCCCTCAAGCCTTACCTAAGATCAGAGGTGGGCGTCTGTTAAGATACTGCATAATGTTAAATAGGAACTTTTTACATATTTAAAATCTCATATTATTGCTAACTACAAGAAATGCAAATTAAATTTGTTTTAGATCCAATGGTGTATGGACTGGCCCTGTAGCCTCTCTGCTAGCAAACAATGTTTGCAATACATCAAGAACAATAAAACTGCCAGTTTTTCTTATTTAAAACCACTTACAGAGAATTTAGATGATGAGCTAACAAAATGAGATGCCGTTAATTATATTTGTAGGTAATTTTGACCCAAAGGGATCATTTTGCTTCTTCTAACTGAGAGTCAGTTATTTATTACAGATGAAGGAGTGTGATTTTAGAGCTGGATGAAATATAAAGTAACAATACTGAATGGAAACTATTATGCAGATGTTCTGGTCCACAGTGAAAATATGCCTGTTTCATTCATCAAGGGGATTCTCAATAAGGAAAAAAACTCGTGTTTTTGAATGATTTAGCTTTAGTTTCACATTGGCAACTAGACTTCCTCTTTGCTTCAATAAAATAATTATATTAATCATTGTCCTACAAAAAAAGAGTTGCCTGGTAGGTAGTGAGTTCCCCATTAAGACTGTATTTCAGCAGACCCACGATCAACACTGCAAATGTTGTAGGGGAAATTCTCCTCAATTAGTCTATCAGATAAAGATTTGACTAAAATTATTTCAAAGGTAATTTATTTAATGTTTTCTGGGCCCTTCTCTTGGGCCAGGTGCTACGGAATGGAACTTTGGGTAGGGCACAGCTCCTGTCTTCAAGCAAAATATGTCCAGTAATCACCTTTAACGTTGTGGTTCTACAACTTAATCTGAATGAGATTTGTATCAGGTCTCTCTTTCTCATCTTTTAAATATTTTTTTGGTCTCAGTTTTTTTAATGACCCTTACTTGTGTATGCTTTTATATAGAGAGTGAAATATGTAAGAAAGCATCCCACCTTCTTTCTGGTATAAGGTAGCTGTTGCCATATAATAAACCAGTGGCTTTGGACAGCAATTATTTATTGTAGTTCACTTATCTGAGGTTGGCTAAAGGTTGGCTTATCTAGGCCAGCGTCAGCTATGCAGTTCTGCTCATCTAGGCTAGGCTCATGCATCTGTAGGTTGACTGGGGGTCTTGCTCCAGGCTGGGTCTAGCTGGGGCAGCTCCAGATGGTGTGTAGATAGGGCATGGAGGGAGTGATTGAAAATCTGTCAAGATGTTTTCACCTCTGAACCCAAAGAGCCATTGGACCAGCACAGGAGAGCCTTATTGCATGAATCTGAAAGAGAGGATCTTTAGAACTTGGAGCAAGTTCATGGATTCCTCTCCACTGCCAGAGAGCAGGACATTAGTCAACAAAGGGATGGCATGTCTTGCTGACCTCCCAAGACCTGTGGGAGCACTGAAAGAGTATGGGGTAAGCCTCCTCTGTCCTTGGGACAGAGGCCAAAGGAAGCCCTGGTGACATGAGATATGATGGCTTATCCCTGCTGCACGTAAACCCCCAGGGGGCGACAGCTGCGTCTCCATCAGCTCTGCAGAAAGACCCACAGCAGCTCAACCTCAGTCCCAAATCAGGCAGAGAAACAACAAAAAGGGGCCCAAGAACCTAAGGGAGCTGGAAACATGAGGAAGAACAGATGAGCTATGCAGAACAGACTACTGCTGAAATGTTAGAAGAGGCAGACAATAACTTCAACAGGAACAGGTAATTAAATGACCTGGGTACATGTGTGATGTGCCCATGTGCACACCTTTCCTATGTACACACACCTTCCTGGAACACAAAATATGATTTTAAAACTTAAAACCAGCACATGAGCTAAAACTGAGAGTGAGACCCAGACTCACTGGTGAGGCCAAATTAGTGACCCTGAAGATCAAGTGAAAGAAATCTCTCAAAAAGCAGAACAATAATTCAGTGGGCTAGAAAGCATGAGAGAAAAGATAAGAGATTTACTTGCTAAATCCTGGAGACCTAACATGAAAATAATGAATCTCACAAGGAGAAAAGGACTGATGGAAGAGCAACAATAATAAGACAAATCAAGGAAGAAAATATCCCAACAGTAGAAAGAGCTGAACATCATTTCAAAAAGCCTCAGACCTCATACAATTCCAGGATAAAGTATTAAAAAAAGAAATGAATGTCTTAAATTCTTGCCACCAGATAATCCCTACTTATGTTACTAAAAAATAAAAGTAACATGCACAAGATTAGAAAACGTAATGGTTCATAAAAGTGTTAGAGGAAAAGTAAAAATCTCCTTGGTCCTCTGCGTTTCTTTCCCCCAGGCTTTCTCTAAAGAGGTAATTCACTCTTACACAGTTCCCTGTCCCCGAAATTCATGCATATATCAACATACACATCTATGTGGATGCTCATTTGTATTTATTTATGTTATTCAAAGTTATGTTTACCAAACTTCATCACAGTATATCTTTCATACCAATATATGCTTAATTCTTTTAATAACCACTTGTACATCCCATAATGTGAACGTGATGTGATTACTCATCCAGTCCCTCATTAATGGATACTTGAATTTTATTCCAGTTGTTTTTCTCTTACAAACAATGCTGCCTTCAGCAACCATACAAAATGATCTTATAATTCTTTTATAAGCATGTCTACAGGAAAATCCAAGCAGTAGACTTACCAGGTCACAGACATTTGCATTTTTATTGATTAAAGTGTCTACTGTGTCCTGGCACACAGTAGGCACTCAATCAATACTTTAAAAATAAAACTTAAATGGTCATATTGTTCATCAGAAAGATTGTGTTGCTTTATATCCCATATTAAAGACTTTTAAAATCATTGTAGTTAGTAGCATGGTGACTGCAGAAAAGGTACGTATATGTCCTACTGCTTAGAACCTGTGAAGATAGTCTTACTTTAAGAAAGTCTTTCCAAATACTATTAAGTTAAGGATCTTGAGGTGAGGAGATCATGCTCAGTGATCTGGGTGGGCCTATATACAATAACAAACAGCCCTCTAAGACTGAGGCAGAGGAAAATGTATGCAAGCCCTGGAGGAGAGAGCTGTGTGAAGGCAGAGGCAGCCGCTGGGAAGGTGCAGCTGCCCGCCGGGGATGCCAGGGCAGGAGATAAGGAATGTGCTCTCCACTGCCTCCAGAGGTAGTGTGGCCCTGCCAAGGTTTTGATTTTAGAATTCTACTTTTTAGAACTGTGAGATAATTTCTGCTGTTTGAAGCCACTAAGTATACGGTCATTTGTTATGGCAAGCTCAGGAAACTAATACGATCATTATTAAATTGGAGCTTATTGGTAAAGTAGAAAAGGGCACCTAGAGTTTGGAGGCAAATTGATCAGGATCCAGTAAGAGGGGTCAAATGCCTGCCCCTGCGAGCAGCCCTCTTTAGCTGCCTCACGAATAATCCCTCTGTTGTCTTCACCTCATACATTCCTTATAGGCCATGTCTGAGACTGAGACCCAAAACAACTATACAGAAGAAGGCAAACACCAACTTACCAAATTTTTTTGGTTTTGATGCAGGCAGATTCAATACTAATCAACCCAATACAGGCTTTGAAAAGGAATTTTATAGTTTTTTTTTAACCTTAAAAGCTCAGGGGTGGTGAATGGAGACTCACATATCTACATCCATCTAATCATAATCAATCCCCCGAGAGCCTTGATGGAGAGGGGAGAGCATTTTCCTTGACAATCTTCGGTCTCTTCCCTGGCAAAGGATTATCATGCCATCCAGATAGAGGCAGTATATTCCTTTCACAGAAGTTGTGAGGCTAATTACCAACGAATCCCAACATAGATTGGCTTAGAACCATGAGAGACCCTCTCCATATTCCAAGCCACTGCTCTCTCATTGGCTAATTTTGACTAATGAAACTAATCCTATTTTACACATAAATTGTGCTTACAGTTTAAAAAGGCTGCCGCCTGTAGAATCTCAATTGTTTTATGTTGTTTCTCACAACAAAACTATGAGAGAAATGGGGCAGGAATGATTGTATTCATTTTCTAGAAGCAAACTATACTTCAGAGAGGCTGTATGACTTGTCCAGGCTGCAAACTTCAAATCCACCAATATTCATGCCATAATGCCTCCTGAAGGTCCACCCATCTGAGCTAGACATAAATAAAAAATGAGCTGGTTTATTTGCAGATATTCTCTTGAGGGGAGGGGAGGTGTACCTAGACTGAAAGGGAATCGTCTGTGTGTACGTGGGCAAAAGGGATAAATATCAAGACATTTCTGATCGTCCAAGCCCCGATCTCCTCTAATTCAAATATTAGTTCATTGCTCTTGTTATGTTTTACTTTGAATAAGTTTCACTAAAAAATATCCCAAGTTGAGCTCTATTTTGGGTTAAATGTGTATTTAGCCCCTACCATCAACAACCCTCTGGTCTCCTGCCATGGAGTGCCTTCGATATCCAAGGGAGCTCATCAGAAAGCTTATATGTATTTTAAAACTTGTTTGTCAAAACATAGCTCTCAAAAGACTGGATGCCAACATTTCCTTGGTAAGTCATTAATAAGTGAGGTTTTCAGGTAGTCATTCGCCATAGTGCTATAGAAAGAAAATTAAAAGCAAGATCAATTGTGCTTTTTAAAAATGATGAAAAAAATCCTGCATTTTTTTATGACTACCAGAAACCAGAAAAGTTCTTTGCTAAGGATAATTCTCATTTCTTCCATGGGTCATAGGAGTAATAAGCAATTTGAATTAAAGGCAAGAGATCTAAATTCGTATCTTCAAATTCCTTTATTCACCGAATATATGTGGAGCCTTCACTTATGTGCCAAGCATGTGCTGGGGCTATAGCAAAAAAAGGTCTCCTGTCATAACAAACATACTTTCTACTGGGCAAAGTCAGATAGTGAACATACATAAATTTAGTCTCTAGTTTTTAGCAAAACATATTCAAATATTGAAGGCTGATCACTCTTGCTGCCCTCACCCAGACATCCTGAACTGGAAGATTACAGAAAGTGATAAACACAAGCAAAGCGGCTGGTCTCACATCTATAATTTAATTTAGGTAGCCAAGTAATAATTACCTGTGACAGACACAAAAAAGCAATCATTTCGAGACATACAAAAATGCTATCCTTGCATAGGAATCTTTAAGAATGTAGACTCCTCAGAAGGATGGGCCTCTGAGACAGAGCATATGTCTGCCAAGGACCCGTACTGATGCCAGGGGGCCTTCTTCCACTTCCTTGCTCCTGTTCTGCTGTTATATTTATACACATTCCCAGAGACTGTGGGGCAGGAGAACACAGAACACAGAGAAAGTGAATTATAATGAACTCGCAAAGCATTTGTTCATTCCACAAAGTGTATGCTGAGCATTTGCAGTAGAGCCAGCACACTGAACAGTTGCTTGTCTTCTCAGGTCTTGATGTTTGTTACCAAAGGAAAAACTAGAAGCAAAATGTGAAGCGGCACATGTCACATGCATTAAAATATCTCTTTGGGGGAAACTAGGTGATGAGTAGACATTATCTCTCAGTATAATATAATTTTTCCTATATTGTGAGTCTGTAATCATTTTTAAATCAAAAGTTTTTTTAAAAAGTCAGAATTAAAAATAAAATTGTCCCTAAAGTGATATACTTACACAGTACTGAGGTTTAATCAGCCATCCCTTCATAGAAACAATCATGAAATAAAAGTAATAAATAAGAGAAAGAAACAGGGTACATACAGCCCAATATAGTAGGAAGTCAACCAATTGTTATTTCTTAAGTGATGAGGATGTAATTAATAAATAAAAATAGTCATAAGAATAACAGATGACTGCTGTAATGTTTACTACTTATCAGACTCCATTTTCATAAATTAATTGGTTTAATCCACTCACCATCCTTGTGAGATACAAACATACTATGGGCCATGTATTTAAGATGACGAAGTTGGGGCACACCAATTTAAGTTAACTTAACAATTCCACACCATTTGTAAGAGGCAGACCTAGATTTGAACTCAGGGAATCTAGCTGCAGAGCTCTAAACACTAACAACCTAGGGTAGGGGGCCAAACCTTCTTTTACCTTTTTAGTCTCAATGAATAAAATAATGCCTTATCTATCACATTCTGGATTCCACAGAACATTTGATAAGTGATGGTATGTACCAACACATAGAGCCAAACATTTTTATTTTAAAATATTTCTCTTCTCTAACAATCATGTGACACTTCGATGTGCCGACTCAGCTGTCAAATTTCCATGAACCGAAAGGTGATTTTCTGCCAGGGCAACAGTGGTAGTGGACAATGCACTGCCCTGACAAGCGCCTCCCTCTGCCAAAACAGTCTATACCATCTCTCAATAGTGCTTGATGGAACTTGAAAACTAATTGCTGAGTCATACATCAAACATCCCGGTTCAAAGTAAGCCAAATGCATGGGTCTAAACACACAATAATCATGTCCTCGGTACTGAGAAGACCAAAGGCGATGAGTATGAGTCACACGCTGAATGGGCAAAAAGTGATCACCAGAGCTTGTTGTCTTTAGTAGACTATGTAAACTTGTTTTATTTTGTAGGATGGAGCAGTCTAGGGCCCAGTGTTTGCTAATACACTGGTTTTTACAAGGCCATTGGCAGGAGAGGTCATGACCAGCGTTAGCGTGAAGGTTCCTGTGTTAGACTGCCAGGCTTTTTATCCTAACTTTCCTCTCACCACACTGTGATTCCGGGGAAGTTACCTTGTCTCTCTGTGCCTTGGTGGTCTCATTTGTAAAATGGAGAATAATAACAGTTATTGGCTCATAAATAGTTATGAGAATGAACGATTCTTGTGGAAGCATTTTGACCGTAGTAACAATTCACTGTTTTCTATGATTTGATATTAGAAATGCCCCACTAACACCTTGTAATATGTCCACAACTACATAGTTAAATATGAAGTCTTTCATTTTGCCAGGAATAATGTTAAAATTAAATAGGTTACATTGCAGCACCAATAACCAAAATGTGGATGCAATCTACATGACCATCAATGGATAAATGGATGAACAAAATGTGGTATAAACACACAACGATGTTTTATTTAGTTTTAAAAAGGAAGGAAATTCCAACACATGGTACAACATGGATGAAAGTTGGCAATGCTATGCTTAATAATAAAGCATCCACAAAAGGACAGATGCTGTATGATTCCACTTACAGGAAGTACCCAGAGTAGTCAAATTCATAAAGACAGAAAGTAGAATGGTGGTTGCCAGGGGCAGGGAGGAGAAGGAAATGGGAAGTCAGTGTTTAATGAGTATGGAGTTTCAGTTGGAAAAGATTAAACAGTTCTGAAGGTAGATGGTGGTGACATTTGCATGACAGTGTGAGTATACTTCATGCCACAGAACTGTACACTTAAAAATAGTTAAAATGGTTCTCTCTTTGAATCTGGGTAGATTCTGACTTCTTTAACCAGTAAAATGTGGTAGAGTGACACTGTACCTGTTTCTGGGCCCAGGCCTGAGGAAACTGGCAACTTCATCTTACCATCCTCTCTGGGTGATCTAAACTGAGAAGCGGGACACCCAATTAACCACGCTGGGGAGACCCCATGAAGAGGTAGTGGGCCCCGCCTGAGCCCAGCCATGTAACTGTTCCCACCAAGTAGTCAGGCATGCGAGTGAAGTCGCTTTGGGCCCACCGAAGCAGACCGGCGGCCAGCTGGACACCGCTGAAGTGACTTTCAGTATTATAAAGCGAAGGAATTGCCCAAGTGACACCAAACACAAACTCTTCACACGCAAAATCGTGACATATAGTAAAACAGTTGTTCTAAGCCAGTGAGTTTTGGGGTAGTTTGTTACACAACAGTATATAACCAGGGAGGAAAATTGTGTTTTATTTGATGTGCACAATGGAGTTTGCTTTAATTGAATGAATTACCTACTAATGCCTATTACTGTCATTTAGAAATGGGCAGATTTCATGTAACCATTTGGATTTCCAACATCTTTTTAAGCATCAGAATTCTGGTAACTCCAAGCCTAGTCCCAATGAGCTGAGTAACAGCATGTCCCCCAAGCGTCATTTGATATTGATGATTGAATGTACTGACTTATATGGCCTAGTTCAGCCATTTATTTTACCTGCCTGGCCCTTGAAAGGTTTGCTTTAGGACAGAGTCTTATTAGACAAAGCAAAATGAACAAGTAATTCATTCACATGTTTTAGCATCTAAATTGGAAAAATGAGCTTATTCAAAAGATGTTTAAGTACCATACCTGGATCAATGGCTTCTCCATCAAACATGGTCTCATACACAATGGTTTCCTTTCAAAAAGTACAAAGTGTTAGCAATAAAATCAGCTTGAAAAAATCAGTTTTGACGTGTGTTGAGTACTTTGATCAGATGACATCTTATAAATTACCTCATCTTTCTAGTGTATTTAGAACTGGCAGCCTAGGGTACAAACACTTCCTGCTGCTATTTCTCCTCTCTGCCCCAGCCCCCACATCAGTCTGCCTACCATGCCCTCTGTCACCTCAGATCTTTTTATTGATGAGAAGTCTCTTATCCTGGATAGGAGGTGTTACAAGCTGAGCTGTGTTCCCGCCGAATTCCTACGTTGAAGCTCTAACCCCCATTACCACAGAATGTGACTGTATTTAGAGGTAGGGTCTTCAAAGAGGTGATTAAGGTAAAATGAGGTCTTATGGATGGCCTTAATCTAGCATGACTGGTGTCTTTATAAGAATGAAAGATTAGGGTACAGACACACAGATGAGGGATGGCCATGTGGGGACACGGGGAAGGCAGCCATTAGCAAGCCAAGGAGAGCGAGCTCAGAAGACACCAACCCTGCCAACACCTTCATCTTGGACTTCTAACCACCACAACTGGGAGAAAAGAAATTTCTGTTGTCAAATTCACAGTCTGTGCTATTTTGTTACGGCAGCCCAAGCTAACTACTACAGGAGGTTAGCTGGCATCGTTTTCTTAAAGGAAGAGGCAGGGGTAGGGAGCCCTGAAAGAGAGCCAGCTCATGAAACAATGTCATCGTCAGTCAGGACTCAGAGAGGAATGTCCTAGTCAAACGGGGCAGCAGGTAGAGAGAAGAAAGGAGAGATGAAGGCTAAAAATGCCCTTTCTGGTCCCAGTCCACATTTATGCTTCATGGAACCAGCCTGACCCTCAGTTGTTCTTGTGAATCACTTAATGAATGGGTCTCAACCAATTTCAAGATGGTTTCCATGATTCACGGTGTAGATTTTACCAACTACTAAGAAACTCCAGGGCTGAAGAACTTCTTTAGCTCTAGCACAAACATAATCCATTTTCAAATCCAGCTCTTATTTTTAAGTAATGGTGAATAATGCTGTACTTCCATGTCTCTAGAGTTGTTTTTGCTGAATACACATAATGTTTGAGGCAAATTTTGACCCAAGCCCAATTCTAAGACTGGATCTGAAATCCCAGTTTTGTAATACACAGAAATTCACCAGAAGCTGATAACTTGAAATTAAAATTTTTTTCTTTCTATGATGGCTGAGTAGATTCACTGTATGTTTATGTGAACTTTTCATTCAGCAATAATTACAGAGAAAATGGAGTCCTCTTCTACTGTAGAAGGATCACAAAAATGTACTTACTGTTAGTACTTCTAGTTTTTTATTTATGTTTTCAGTGACAATCTTCTCCTTTTGATTTCTAGCTCCTACCCAAAAAAAATAAACAAAAGGCAAGTATTAATGAGTGGCTTTTTAAAATTACACAATTCATAATAATCATGTGATGATTAGTAATCTGTATCTTACCTGCACTGTACTTTATTCCTCTGTATAAAAAGAAAATTTGAGAAAATATCAGCTTCTTTATGCTAATACAAGGCAAAAAAAGAATTCGAATTTTTTGTAGCACATGACTGTGATCACATCTCTCCCACTTCCAATTTAAAAACAAAATGCTGTCTGGGGATAATAAACTGGTCTCATTAACTATCACCACCCCCCTCACTGAATCATAACTTCTCTCTGCTTAGTTAATAAAAATTCACATCCAACTCTGTTTTTGAAGCCATGATATTCTGAACTCTGAAGAATTATTTTTGGGTAACAGTGAAAGGAGCTGTATTTTCTATCTGCACTTCTGCATTTCTTTGACCTTTCTGCATTGCTTCACATAGATTTAAAACAAGTCTGGGAAGGGAACCTGGATTTGTTACCTGTCTCTAGGGTGGTTCCTGGTAGTTGTCATATACCTGCCCATGAACTGCTTGCATCAAAATAAAATGGGGAGTTGTTTGGCTTATCTGCTCACAAATTGATTTGTTTAAAATATTTCCTCACAGAAAATCTATTTCAGGTGTTCTAAGGTAGAACCCAAGAATATGTTGTTGCTATTTTTTAAAGAAATCTCTCCAGCTGTTTCTGAGATAGAGTAGGTTTGGAGCCATGGTGAACGGGACCCTTGAGTTTTGTATTCCAAGTACTTTCCTCTGTGCCTCTCATAAGGAAGAAGGTCTCAGAGTATGAACACCGAACCCCAGCTATTTCAACTCTTTTTATATTAGAAACTTAGAAAGAAAAATGACATACGAGGGCTTGAGCTTGGAGGCTTCCATGACCGTTTTATGACCGCATTCCACAGCATTTCCATATTTCCAAAATAGGAAACATACCCAGGAAACCAGCCCGGCAAAAAAAACAGCCATCAGTGTGAAGATGAAAGGGATGTACCAGTCACTGGATTTGTATGTGTTGATAGCTGTGTATACAATGGTCAGACCTTTTCTTTGCTGGGAAATATTAGTTCAGAGCAAACAGAACATTAGTTTATGTTGTCAGAGAGCATCTGTCTACACATAGTAGCATCTGTATAGAGCTGGAGTCCTGTACAGACAGTGGGGTATTGACTCATGATACGTGGATGTTTTAAAACCCCACGGGTGACACTGAAGAACACCTGAGCATAGAGAAGCCACCAATTTAAGGATCTGAAGACTTGAGCTGTATGCAGTCACTGCTCTGCAGACTCAGACAAAACCATTTTTCCTCTTTGACCTCAGTTTTCTCATCTGTAAAATCGAGGGGTTTTACTAGATGGTGTCTGAGGTTCTTTTAGGCTTGGATGCCTCTATTATCTACTCTACACAGGATAAGCCCTTTTCTGCAGCTTGAGAGAATAGTGTGTTCTTGAAAATCAAATATTCTGGTGGAGAGATTTATCATCCATGTTGTAAAAAATATACTTCTATTTCAAAGGATAGAAGACAATAAAATACACTAACCATAAAGTCTACTGAACAGATTACATCTTTGTTACTCAGAAGCTATTCTGGAGTTCTAGAGAGGCTTTGCATATCTGTTTTTGAAATTATGAAATACTAAAAGGTCTGCTAAACTTCATAGGATTCTACCAAAGATGATGAAATGATGAGTAAAAGCCATGTAGTACAGTGCCTGGCACATGGTTGGTGCCCATTACTGTGATCAACTTGATCACTAGACAAATAATGTTTGAAAGTGCCCACTTGTACAGATTTTTAGTTGTTAGAATCCATTGATTCATGGACCTTTCTGGTGGGCAGGACTTGAGGACATTCAGACATCACTTGTTCCTAGGGGTCCTCTATCCCCCACCTGCAATTATCACGCATTCTCTCACCCATGGAGTCTGTACTCACAGATGCACACTATAAAACGTAGCCTGGTGGTTGGAAGGGGTAGTGCCCACAGGGAAAGGAAAATAGGTGAAGGTGCCACCCTGAGTAGCATTTCAGACTTTCTAGGTGAAACTTGAATTGACAAGAGAATATTTCCCCCACACACAACCAAATTAAATTCCATAGCTCTTTACTTCAGAACTGGTAGTTGCAGGAAGTGGCGTATTGGCCCTTGTCACATAAATATCTATAATGGCAGTGCCCGTCCTGGGCTTCGTGGCTTTGCCGTATTTCAGATTGTCATCGATGATGTGCACCAAAAGATGGTAGTGCCGCTTCAGTTCAGCTCCAGATTCAAAGTTAAAAGGGTTCTTCACAATTAATTTTGGAGTATTTGAACCTCTAGTTGGGTCAAATCCAAAATGATGGTTCTCATTTCCTTTAAAAGGAGTAATTCAAAAATTATAATTATTTTAAGATATGTTAAAAGGTTTTATCAAGCTACGTTACATTTCTTTTGAAACACAGTAGGAATGAACAAATAATATTTCTATTGTTCTCTAGATTCCTATATCTATAATAAAATTGAAATCATGTAAGCAATACATTTAGTTGGTTAAGGCAAAAGTGTTTTAAAGGTTAATATCATGGGTCTGATCCCCGTATGTGGTCAGCAAGCTTCACACTATTATCAAGTTATTCTGCCAAATTACTTCCCCTTCCTTCATCTCAGCAATTTTATTTGTACCTTCAGCTTGGTCTAGATCAATATCAAATGGGCCAGTAAGACCACAAATATCAATTGAGCTTCTACTAAGCTTAATGTCAAGTTTCAATGGCCCTGGAGACACCATTGTAAACAAGTTGCTCATAGAACACATCTTCATGAAGCTTATCATCTAGCAAGAGAAGCAGATATTGAACCAGTCTTTATAATTAATTAGTTATGTGTTTGGTAATGCTTACACTTCCATCCTTTCAGATACATGACAGCAGGTCTGACCTCCAAACTTTAAGGTACTTCTCCTTGTTATAAAACTCATGATATCCAGTAGTTTTCCTTTATAGAACTTGTTACACATTATAACTTTACAGTTATTGATGTTACTGCTAGTTTAATGAATGGGGGCTTCTGTCACTATAAGACCCATATCTGCCTTGTGCATTACTGTGTACCCATCTCCTAGGAGGTATTTGGTCTCCAATAAGTTTCTTACATATACTGTAAGATGATGACCAAAGTTGATACGAGTCTGTGTGAATCCAACAATATTGCAGTTGAAATATCTACGCCAGTGAATTTGTATTAGCATCATACAGAAAGGTGGCTAGTTCCACAAACAGCAGACTTAGTTAGTTCCTTGTAACTTAACCTTCAATATTTACATACGGGTCCAAAGATTCTTCATTGTCTGGTATCATTGAAATCACCAATAGGTCCACTATAGGAGGAATTAGATTGGACATAATGGAAGTGAAGAGGGTTCTATGAGAAATCTAATGCCATAGATATGAAATTAACCTTTATAAATGTCATTATTTCTAAGGTTATATCATGTCAAAGAGGGTATAACTAATGCCAATTTGACACATGAGGACAATCAAATGAAGTAATAAAATTGCCCACCAGAAACCATCTCAAAGCGCATTTCATAATCTTTTGAATCTCTGTCGTGACAGCTTAGTTTGAAGCCATTGATGTTTGTCCCAGCAACAACATCGTCAAGAATGACTGTCTTATACAGAGAGGGTGTACAGATAGGAGCTTCATCATTCTCGTCTTTGATGTCAACAGTGACCTGTCAACAATGAGAGAGGAAGAAACATTACATCCATGTCATGTGACTCTTCATACGCAAAATCAGAAATAAGCAACTAGATGGAGACAGATCATTTAGAATTACTAAATAAAAAGTCTGGAATTTTGAGTTTGAAGAAATGTTCCTGCAGATTTTGCTTCTGGCTGTCAATCAACTAATCAGCTGGCTTATTATTCGTGGGTCAACTATGACTTTCGGTGTGGCCATTAAATGGGGAGACCTTTGGACTCATTAGATGAACCATGCGATGCTAAGAAATTACATGAATGATAAGAAAAGGAAAGCTGAAGAATGATGCCTCTAAAAGTTGCTATCCCTTGAACCTGTTAAGTATCCGCGCTTAATAGCAAACATCCCAAGTTTGCTTTCTCTTTCATATCTTATGGGCCTTCTCTGCATCATTCTCTCAAGCACAATATATTCTTTAGTAGCAATATGATTACTTCAAAGTATGCTCTGATCTTAGTTAAAGGATGTGATCAACCTTTTCTTAGTGAAAATATCATAAACCAGGAAACTGTTGTTTACATGGAAAAAGATAAAAATATCAAGGAGTTTTAAATGTCAGTGACTGAATGACAGGCAGCCTAGAAAGGTTATGTGCCCACCTCTTAGATGAGTAACAACTTTCTCAATAACATTTGCAGAAGAACCCTGGTGTGATCCTGTTTGCAAGTATTACCTTTTAAAAGTGTTTTCTGTGATGTTTTAACAACAGAGCTAAATTCTTGGGGAATAATTCATTCTTTAACTCAACTTCTATAGATTGAATAGTACTACATGTTCTGTTTAATATGTGAGGCATTTTCATATGATTTTAGGGAGACTGTGTGACATATGGAAACAACACAGGAATTGGAATCAAAAATCTTTACTAAAACCTGGGCCTTCCAGTTACCAGATCCTTTATTTGGTACAAGTGATTTAATCTTGCTTCACTCATATCTTAAAAAGGAAATCTCAATCCCTCCCTTCCTCGGATTGTTAGGGAGAAAAATTCATCCATTCAGGGAATATTTATTTAACATTGACTATATGTTAAGCCCTAGCCTAGACACAGAAGATAAAGTGACAAAACGAAGTCCCTGCCTTATTGCAATTTATATTTTAAAGAGAGGAGGCAAAGCAATAAACAAATCAACAAATAAATATGTTAGGCAATGTCATGTGGAAATTGGTGCTCTGCAGGTTAAGGAGATGAAGATAGCTGATGAATTATCTTAATAGAGTATTCAGAGAAGGCCTTTCTTTTTTGACTCATTCTCCTACCTCCTTCACTGTCCCCACTTCTCCCATATTTGATACATGTCCTTAAGTTTGTATTCTCATTCAATATGTAGTGTTTGGTCAAAATAATAGATTTTTGAATTGCATAAATGATAATGTGCTACAGATCTTTCCTGTTTCCTGCTTTTCTCACACCATACCATGTTTTCTTGCTTTTTCCATGTTTCTATTTGTAGAGCTAGTTTTTCATTTCTTGATTCTTAGTATTCCATCATAGGCATCCACTGTATTATACTTATTCATTCTCTTAGTGATGAGCACATTGCTTCAAAATCCCACCACAACACACAGCAGAAAAGATTTTTGTGAGCAGGTTTCCTTTCGGCAGACGCCTGATTAAAGTGAGAGTATAAGTAACGTGACTACCCGGAGGACAAACATGACAGCCTTGGTCTAAGGCTCTGAGGTGCAAACATGCTTGGTGTGTTTGCAAGTTTGTGTGATTGGATTGAAGTAAGAGGGAGAGAGCTAGGAGCTGAATTCACACAAAGAGGTAGGCAGGGACCAGATCATACAGGGCACTGCTGACCTTAGAAATGACACTGGAACTTCTGCTAAGCATGATGGGAAGCCGTTGGAGAGCTTTGAGGAAGAAGGTGACTTGTCTCTTTAAAGGATCGCTATGGCTACTATGTGAAGAGTAGATTCTAAAGGGCAGAGGTGGAAGTGGAGATTCTAGGTAGGAGGCTGCTGCACTAGACCAGAAAAAGGAGGATGGTGTTAGCTCTGGATGGGTGAGAAGCACAAACAGTCAGGATATATTTGAAATTGTGTAGAGACAACAGGATTTGCTAATGGATTAGAGAAATAATTTAGGACACGTGATGGTGATTAATTAAGTGCCCAGAATTAATCCTTCTACCACTTCTAACTGGGTAAACTTGGATAAACTGCTTAACTCTAAGCCTTGAAAATGAAATGTAAAAAGGGTTATTAATAACTACCTCATGGGATGGGATTGAAGACTAAATGAGATGCCATCGTACTTGACCTTTGTTAGGATCTCAGTAAAGGGCTGATGATGATCATGTGGTGATGACAATGATGATGTATTCCTAAACTTTGGAGTCTAAAGAATTATCTCCTTTTCCCTTTTCCACACTTGAAAGTCACATTTATCAATATCACCAATCACCAATTTACTTGCTATATACTGTTCTCATATGTTAAACATTTTGAGCTCCCTGTAGGCATATATGGTGTCTTATATTTTTTTGTAAGCCAGGATGCTCTGCACAGAGTAAACACTCAGTGAATATTTGTTAAAAGAAAGAGGGAATGAATAAGTTCCTGCTTTCTTTTTCTTTTTCTTTATCTTTAGGTAAATCACAAATTCTTTTTGTAAAAACAGAGTCACCTGAAGTTGTTTTTTACTTCTCTGCTTTTCCTGCTTCTCATTTGTAATAAGTGAATGAAACGCTACCATAGGTACCTGGGTATAAAGATCGCTGTCACAGATCTTCCTGAGACAGCTAAACCACATCATCCTGTCCACATGACTGGAGTTCAGTCCCTGTGACAGTCATTCTAACTGTTGATGTGAATAGGCCTGATATTTTCCTCAAAATGACTCAGGAAACCTTATCAACACATAATGAGCAAGCCAGGGGACTCTGTTGAGTAAAAGGAAATGTACAGTGATTCAACAGGTGGGATAAGGACCTTAAGAATCACAAATCCTACTTCTGTCTCTTCTACAGTGACAAAACCTTACGGTCATTAGTAGTACATACCACATCATCAATACAGCAGCATTCACTCTTGCTGTCTTTCAAGTCCTTGGTTTTGCTAACACATAATTTAGGGTCTCACACTTTCCCTCATTATGATGCCAAAAGAATGTACCTTGATTAACAACCTTCATTGTAAACATCACCTCTTGATAAGAGGTAGCCGGAGGTTGAGTCCAGTTCTACAAACCCTGAGTACTTCAAGCAAGTATCCTAAACTCTGTGCCTGAGTTTCTTCATCTGTAGAGTAGAAATGATGATAATATCGCCCACCTTGAAGATGTAAGGTGAAAATTAACTACATCAAAATATAAAAGGTACACAGAACAGGAAATGACGCAGTGACAAATAGTGGACCACTTCTCATTGAGCATTTCAGTTGTAGTAAATTAGAACTTAATAGATTATCCCTATTCTATCAAAACCTGGGGGCTCTCTCCTTACCGTGGTCACTGCTGTACGAGGATGAAATTTGTCACAATCCACACCTTCCACAATGAGGTTATATTGCTTCACAGTTTCATAGTCTGGCTGTGTGGTGAGTTCAATCATTCCAGAGAGAGGGTGAATCCAGAACCTTTGTACAGTTTGGATGTCTCCACTGGCTATTCTGTATGTCACACAGTTTAATGGCTGGTCCTCATCAATGGCAGTCACTCTTCCAACTTTGTAGAAAGCTGCCAATAACATTTATTGAATTTCATTCTTGTCATGTAGAAACACTACTTTCAAAAGCTTAGCATGTCTTTGCCTTCCAAATAGTTTCATGGTTTCTCAAAGGGTCAGTCTGAAACCTTTTGGGCAATGAAATGTTAGTTTGAAAAGCCAAACTCTGCATGATGTAGGGCAGATTTGTAGATTGTCCTCTTCTACTGTAAACCACATGGCATGAGTCAAATGATACAGTTAACAATGACTTTGTAATAATGATAATTAGTTTACATGTGTTGCATGCTTATCTTCTACCAGGTATTTTGCTAAGATTAGCATCAGATAATGGCTCACAGCACAGATTCTAGAACCAGACTGCCTCGGTTCTGAATCCTGGCTCTGCCACTTATTAGCTGTAATTCATTGGAAAATTCTATAACCTATGTGGGCCTCAGGTTCTTTACCTACACACTAGGAATGATAACTTTATCATACAGAGTTGTAAGGATTATATGAGTTAAAATATATAAATCACATAGAAAAATGCTTGATATATAGTAAATGCAATATAAGAATTAGCTATTTTTTTATACACATCATCCCAGTGAACCTTCTCAGCAGCCTTATGGTATATGTGTTATTAATATACTCATTTTACAGACAAGCAAACTGCAGTTCAGTGGTGTTAAGTAACGTACCCAAGGTCACAAAGCTAGGAATGGTAGAGCCAAAATTCATATCTGTGTCTGCTGAATCTACAGCCCACATTTAAAAAGTCACTTTGCTATAATTCCAGTGTGTAGTTCCCCAAAATAATATTTTAGAAGAAAGATGAATGTGGTCGATTGATAACAAATCCAGAATATGAAAGCCCAACCTTTTGCTTGTGTAAAAGCATCATTATTAAGAGAAAGTTATCACAACTGATAGAAGACCTCAGAAAACAGATGGTAAACTCACCACGTTCATAAATTCCTGGACAAAGATGGTACATTTTCACACTTAATACCTGGTGAAGTATAATGGGAAGCTTATTTTTCTGTAGGTATAACATTAAACTTTTTATAAAACTAAAAGCTATTTTGATCATGTTTAGCCAAGTTTAAAATAGAGTACTTATGATACTCTGTAACTCTGCCATATTTTTTCATCAAAAACTATTGGAAATGAAACATGTTTTCCCTTGTAATTTGTAATCCAGGATGATTTAATTTTCTTAAGTGTTATCGTAAATTATTTCTGATAAAAGAATTTTTTTTTGCCTATGCCTACCTCCCTCCAGAACCTTTTTGTCAATGAAAAATTCAGCTACTCATTATATACCATCTGAAGTTTTTGTTTTGTTTTGTTTTACTTTAAAGCTTATAGATTACCATAATTTTGTTAGAATAAAAAATTCATATAGTCCTCAAGGCACACACATATCCTCTGTGCTAATCAGCACAATGTGAAAAAGATTTCCACTTCAGTGAATTTTTTAATGTCCTCAAGGTCTGTAAGCTAAATGTTTGGTATTCTGAGGAAAGTTTGTTTTCAGAGTAGTTTTAACTTTCCAATTTCCTCCTCTAAAGCAAATTGGCAGTGAACTGTGAAGATTTTGTCTCCTCTGATTTGTATTTCTCAAAACACCAACCATCCCCTAATTTAATTTAGTTTATGTACTGTGGTAGGGAAGATCAAGGGATGACTTAAAAGAAAAATGACAAGGTAAAAGTTCCGGCACATTGTAGACATTCAATAAGTGTTAGTGGTGCTTATTACTATTATTATTGGTATTGCTGTTGTTGCTACTGTAAGTTTGCATACAGACAATTATCAGGTTATCCCTATTTCATATACCATAAATATGGTCATCTCCGTTCTACAGATAAGAACTCATAGACACCTGGAAGTTATGTGACCTACTTAAGGTTATTTGACTGATTAACACTGGCAGAGACAGAATTTGAGTAATGGCTCCAATACTCATATTTTTTCTGTTTTATCATGCTGTTCCCTTATGAAGACCTAAAAGTCTTCTCCCTGGTACAGCAGGTCAGTAGCCACTTATTTGGAGAACAGTACATATAGGAACGACCCATGTATCTCTTTGTATGAATTCTCAGAACTTGTTTTCAGGATTTTGGCGACCTCAGTCCTCAAAACCCATCCAAAAAATGCAGCCTGGAATACTCAGCAGAGAACTGGACCGGGAATTTGGAGCCTGCATTTAGCCATCATCTTGCCACTCACTAGCTGTGTGTCCTAATTCTCTTGCCAGCCCCAATTTCCTCAAAGTAAAATGAAGAGGTTGAATGTTTTTAACTCAGATCAACAGTACTGTAATAAAAAATTCTAAATCCTTCTCCTTAGCCATCAAGAAGGTATTAAATTATGCTTAACAAAACATAGATGTATTCAATACATTTAGAGAGTTTCACCTTCAGAACATAAAATTACATTTCAGGACAACTTTGGACAGTTGGAAAAGAAACCAACATAAAACACTTGATTCCCATAAAACACTGTTTTTAAAAATGCCAGACTCAAGAGGTAAAGCTAAAGAGATGGTGAAAAGTTCAGGGATTTCCAGAGGCTGGGGGTAGGAGGAAAGGGATGAATAGGTGGAGTACAGAAGTCTTTTAGGGCATTGAAACTGTTCTGTATAATATCATAATGGTGGATACATATCATTATACATTTGTCCAAACTCATAGAATGTATACTACCAAGAGTGAGCCCAGTGTAAGCTATGGGCTTCGGGTGATAATGATATGTCAGTGTAGTTTTATCAGTTGCAATAAATGTATCACTCTGGTGAGAGTGGCTGATAGTGGAGGAAGCAGGACATGTGTGAGGTCAGAGGGTGTATGGGAGATCTCTGTACCTTCTCTTCAGTTTTGATGTAAGCCTAAAACTGCTCCAAAAAAAAGATCCTTATTTTAAAATGCCAGTTTCTTATTTTTAAATCTAGACTGGTTGTTAACTTTGGAGTGTCATTGAATCCCTTTGATAATCTAATAAAAGCTATGGGTCTTTTCCCTGCAAGGACCCTTGAAGCCAATGGTCAGACACTTTGCTCCAGATTTACAATTTATAAGAAAGGAGATAACGAGAAAGTTGTGAACTATTTAACTTCTGCCTAAAGACTCATTATAGTGCCCCTTTAACTCTAGAACCCCCTGGAGCTGGACGGCCACCTCAGAACTAAGAGAACACCAAGGGAGGAAAGAAGTTACTGTAATGAGGTTCTATGAACAAAAGCTTACTCAGAAATCAATATTAGTCCTTCTGAAATGATAACAAAAAGTTCAAAGGGGAAAAACTAGGATCCTGTGTACAGTAATTCGGTTTATATGTGACTTTTCTGGAAAGTTGGTCATATATTATAAGATTCAATTGTGTTATGTTCCAGAAGTAGGATATAAATAGGTGTGCATTTAGTTTACTGAAAGGTTAAGAACTTGTCCAAAACTGCATGATGAGGCAAATGAAGAACTGAAGTTCAAATGCATGGGTTTATTATTTCCTAATCTCTCCTTAGAACTATTGTCTAATGAGTATAGTTGTCTGCCAAGGAAATAAGCTGGTTCAAAGTAGTGTGGGATGCACCAAGTGATGTACTGGCAAATGTTTGACAGCTCTCTGGGGAATAAAAAAAAGTGTGTATTTGTGTGTGTGTATTATTAAGTGTGTGTGAATATATAGCCACATAAATACCTAAGCTTACTATAAATTTTACTGATATAAAAGATGTATAGCATAACATTTACAAATAATAATGAAATATACAATACTCTTTATTGTGAATTCCCAGAGAAATGATTCATTCTCGCAAATTGCTTCCATTGATTTTTGTCAAACTCTCCTATCCTAAACCTAGTATGATGGCAATTGACAAATGAGGGTAGTTCCAATATGAATGTTGGTTGATGTTTTCCTTTATGCTAAAGAGTAAGATGAAAGTGAAACAGCATCAGAGCTTTATTAGTTCATCAAGGAGAGGAATGACTTCTTTGCTGAACTGGATGGTATGTTTTGATTGCTAGAAGACTATTTCCACAATTTTTGTGATATAATAATAGGTTTAAACAGACTTTAAAGTTAATCTTTATTATTACCATTTTCTCTTATCACTTTCTTAAGTCTAGAAAATCCAAAGAAAAATGAATCAAGTCCCAATACATAGTTTTTACGTATTCCCATAGTGTAAATATCCATGATTGCCAACATTAAGCTATCCACATAATAAAACTAAGTGGGAAGATAGATGCACACCATTATACATACAGAATGTCGCCATGCAGATCCAATACCTCAAGGACATGGATAATAGTAAAATGCAGTAACATAATTAAGAAGTGCTGAGTTTTGAGGTGTTTACAAATTTTGTATTTAACATAGTTTATATAATTTTATTTTTAATGACTGTTGCTAATAATCAGATCATAAAATTCCTGAAAATTTAATAATGGCTCTTGTAAGCCAGTGTGATCTCACTCTAGCACACAACTAGTTCCATCCGTCCCTTGAAGCATTCAAGCCAAGCCTGGAGGACCACCCTCCAGAGATGCTGAGGAAGGCATGTCTTTCTCTCTCGGATGATAGAAGATAGAAATATTACCTCTGCTCTCCTTTCCTAATCTAATGTTCCTTGGTATATGCTAGCAAATATGTCCTAATTAATATCTAACTCATAGCTGAGATAGGGTGCTGACCAAGTTCTTGACTTTGGACCTGAAATCTGACCTCAGATGGTCACAGGATTTAAACTTCATGGATGATGCTCACATTGCCTACCTTCTTTATACTTGGAGCTAATTCAGAGGCAAGAGGGAAGAGAAATGGAATGAAGTTAATATGTGTATTTGTCCATTACAAGAAATCCTAGATCTGACATCAGATTTCAAGAGAGCCTTTGGGGAACCATAAGGATGATACAGTGAGAGAATTACTGGTGAAAATGAACTTCTCAGAAGGTCTGGAGCCCCACAATGCTCCCCCATCTGCTTATGTTTTGTCAACTTACATACTTTATTCCATTAGTCGCTCATTTGAGATCTGGTAGGAGTCTTTAACACATATTCTTTAACACCATATACTTTAACACCATAGAAATGAGGGGATCTCTTACCTCCTGATGTTTCCGGAACAGAGAATGAATAGTGTGTAGCTTTAAATACAGGGCTGAAATCATTGGCAGGAGCAATCTCTACGATGATTGTCACAGTTACTATAAAAATGAACAGTGAATAAAAACAATTTGTTGTAGTGATAGTTATATTCTACAAACAAGCTGTCCCCAAAAACAGGCTTATTGGAGCATTTTGAAACTATGATAGGGTACGCTGCATTCTCAAGGAACATGAATAAATTCTGGTGCTAGCCAGACCACTTAATTAGTTTAAGATATTTTATGCAATAGTTATATATGTTTATCCATATCATATATGGATATATGTCATATGTAAGTATTATATATTTTACACAAGAGAGTTTATTTTCTTGAGTACAGTCTCTTCCATTAGAGAGTTGGGGTGTCACTCTCTACCCAGCAGAGGACATTCTGCATTCTACTTTTAAATATATCCTAGGAAGTATAATGGAAGAAGACTCAAAAAAATCATGTTCAAGGATTAGCTTTGACATGTGCTCCATGGCCTTGAACTAGCTTAACTTCTCAGAGGCCCAGTTTCTTCACCAGTAAAGAGGAATGCATCAATTTCAAGCTCCTACTTCACAATGTCTATATGAGGACAAAATGACCGTGCCCAAGGAAGTTTTTTCACACTATCAAAGGTTAAGTAAAAAGTAGTCATTGCATTTTGTTCCTCTCAGCCAGAAGTTTGTATAATGTGTGTTATAGAAAAGGAATTCTATATTCAGATCAGCAAGCTCAAACAAGCATATCAGAAAGTTGTCAAAAGGAAGGAATTTAATGGTCAAACATGAAAGCAAGCAAATTGTGAACAGGGGAACTTCTTATAATATAAATTAAATAATAATTAACATTTATTGTGCAGAGCACTGATTCAGTATTACTGTCCTCACTTTACAAATGAGAAGACTGAGATCCACAAAGTTTTTTGCCAAGGGCACCAAACTGGAAAGTCCCTGAGTGGGTAGGTGTTGGACTACGTTGTGTCTGCTAACATCTCCCAAAATATCCTCTCTAAGACACTAATATGTCAAATGCAAAAGACTAAGTTAAACAAACATAAAAAGGTTACTTTATGGCAAGACTTCTTAGGGTTTATGATATGTCATTATATATTTTTTAACTTCCAGATATGTGTTGTTCCCCAAATTTATTTGACCATGGAATTCTTTCATGAATTATCTTGTAGAGCTTATGTTCTGAAGAATGCCTTTGTTTATTCACTCTCCTGAAAATCTAAGCCACATGTGTCAAACAAGAAATTTATATCTGGGATCCATAGAACCTTTATTTCAAGGAATCTATGGAATTTAAAAAAAAATTAAGGTATCATTGGTATGCAATCTTATGAAGGTTTCACATGAACCAGCATTGTGGTTACAACATTCACGCATATTATCAAGTCCTCCTCACACACCCCTCTATAGTCACTCTCTAACAGTGTAGTAAGATGCTATAGCGTCACTACTTGTTCTTTCCATGATGTACTGCCTTCCCTGAGACCTACCTATATTGTGAATGCTAATTTTAATGCCCCTTAATCCCCTTCTCCCTCCCTCCCCACCCCTTTCCCTTTGGTAACTGCTAGTCCCTTCTTGGGGCTTATGAGTCTGCTGCTGTTTTGTTTCTTCAGTTTTGCTTCATTGTTATATTCCACAAATGAGAGAAATCATTTGGTACTTGTCTTTCTCCACCTGGCTTATTTCACTTAGCATAATACCCTCTAGCTCCATTCATGTTGTTGTAAAAGGTAGAATTTCTCTTTTTATGGCTGAATAATATTCCATTGTATATATGTACCACATCTTCTTTATCCATTCATCCAGTGATGGACACTTAAGTTGCTTCCATATCTTGGCCATTGTAAATAGGGTTGTGATAAACATAGGGGTGCATATGTCTTTTTGAATCAGAGATTTTGTTTTCTTTGGGTGAAGTCCTAGGAGTGGAATTCCTGGGTCGAATGGTGTTTCTATTTTTATTTTTTTGAGGAACCTCCATATTGCTTTCCACAATGGTTGAACTAATTTGGATTCCCACCAACAGTGGAGGAGGGTTCCCCTTTCTCCACATCCCTGCCAGCATTTGTTGTCTCTTGTCTTCTGGATGTTGACCATCCTAACTGGTGAGAGGTGATATCTCACTGTGGTTTTAATTTGCATTTTCCTGATAATTAGCATTGTGGAGCATCTTTTCATGTGCCTGTTGGCCATCTGAATTTCTTCTGTGGAGAATTGCCTGTTCAGAACCTCCACCCATTTTTTAGTAAGATTTTTTGTTTTTTTGGGTGTTGAGGCATGTGAGCTCTTTATATATTTTGGATGTTAACCTCTTATCAATTAGTCTTTTACAAATTTATTCTCCCATACTATAGGATGCCTTTTTGTTCTGCTGATGGTGTCCTTTGCTGTACAGAAGCTTTTTAGTTTGATGTAGTCTCATTTATTTTTGCTTTCGCTTCCCTTGCCTAAGGAGATGTGTACAGGAAAAAGTTGCTCATGTTTATATGCAAGAGATTTTTGTCTATGTTTTATTCTATGAGTTTTATGGTTTCCTGACTTACATGCAGGTCTTTGATCCATTTTGAGTTTACTTTTGTGTATGGAGTTAGACAGTAATCCAGTTTCATTCTCTTACATGTAGCTGTCCTGTTTTGCCAGCACCATTTGTTGAAGTCTCTCTTTTCCCCATTATATATCCATGGCTTCTTAATTGTATATTAATTGGCCATATATGTGTAGGTTTATATCTGGGCTCTCTATTCTGTTCCATTGATCTTTGGGTCTGTTTTTGTGTCAGTACCAAACTGTCTTGATTACTGTGGCTTTGTAGTAGAGCTTGAAGTTAGGGAGCATAATACCCCCCCAGCTTTGTTCTTCCTTCTCAGGATTGCTTTGGCTATTCAGGGTCTTTTGTGGTTTCATATGAATCTTAGAACTATTTGTTCTAGTTCATTGAAGAATTCTGTTGGTATTTTGATAGGGATTAGATTGCTTTAGGCAGGATGGCCATTTTGACAATATTAATTTTTCCTAACCATGCGCATGGATGTGTTTCCATTTATTGGTATCTTCTTTAATTTCTGTCATGAGTGTCTTGTAGTTTTCAGGGTATAGGTCTTTCACTTCTTTGGTTAGGTTTATTCCTAGGTATTTTTTTTTTCTTTTTGATGCAGTTATGAATGGAATTGTTTTTCTGATTTCTCTTTCTGCTAGTTCATTGTTAATGTATAGGAATGTAACAGATTTCTGTGTATTAATTTTGTATCCTGCAACTTTGCTGAATTCAGATATTAGATCTAGTAGTTTTGGAGTGGATTCTTTAGGGTTTTGGTGTATAATATCATGTCATCTGCAAACAGTGACAGTTTAACTTCTTCTTTACCAATCTGGATGCCTTTTATTTCTTTGTATTGTCTGATTGCCATGGCTAGGACCTCCAGAACTATGAAAGTGGAGAGAGTGGGCATCCTTGTTTTGTTCCCAATCTTAAAGGAAAGGCTTTTGGCTTCTCACTGTTAAGTATGATGTTGGCTGTGGGTTTATCATATATGGCCTTTATTATGTTGAGGTGCTTGCCCTCTATACCCATTTTGTTGAGAGTTTTTATCATGAATGGATGTTGAATTTTGTCAAATGCTTTTTCAGCATCTATTGAGATGATCATGTGACTTTTGTCCTTCTTTTTATTGATATCGTGGATGATGTTGATTGATTTTTGAATATTGTACCATCCTTATATCCCTGGAATAAATTCCACTTGATCATGATGGATGATCTCTTTGATGTGTTTTTTTAAATGGTTTGCTAATATTGTTGAGGATTGTTGTATTTATGTTCATCAGGGATATTGGTCTATAATTTTCTCTTTTTGTAGCGTCTTTGGCTGGTTTTGGTATTGGAGTGATGCTGGCCTCAGAATGAGTTTGGAAGTATTCCCTCGTCTTCTACTTTTTGGAAAACTTAAGGAGGATGGGTATTAGGTCTTCACTAAATGTTAGATAAAATTTAGTGATAAAGCCATCTGGTCCAGGAGTTTTGTTCTTAGGTAGTTTTTTTTTTTCAATTTCATTGCTGGTAATTGGATTTTCTATTTCTTCTGGGTCAGTTTTGGAAGGTTGTATTTTTGTAGAAAGTTGTCCATTTCTTCTAGGTTCTCCAATTTGTTGCCATATAATTTTTCATAGTATTCTCTAATAATTATTTGTATTTCTGTGGTTTCTGTAGGCATTCTTTATATTTTGATGTATATTATGATGTGTACTTTTCTAGGAAAAGAGTCTATAGCTTCCATCTGCATCTCAGAGTTACCCTTGACCCCTAAGAAAGGTGAAGAAGCAGCGTTCTATGGAGACAGGTGATTTATGGTAAAACCTATGTATTTCCTTGAATAGATTTAATTTATGTGTACAGGAGCTGGTGCTGTTTACAACTTTGCCATACTGTGATTTTTATTGCATCCATAAAGACTCAAAATTGTGCTAATTAGTTGGCCTATAAAAATAGACTGAACCATATGTAAGGTGTTACAAGCATCCTTTATGAGCAGTTGCTGTGAATATTTTGGGGTGTGCGTACTAGAGAGGATATGGATTTATTGCTGTGAGAGAATTTTTTTTTCCATGTTTAAGGAAGACTCAAATCTGCTGCCAGGAGTAGATTCTTTTTGATTAGTTAGGCCACTGATTCAACACAGCACATGATTTAAATCTGTGCCTCAGGGTGTTTTGCAGTTAGCAAAACCATGACTGTTCAATCAACAGATGCCAAGTGACGTAAGCCATGCAATCTGCGTGAATTCAATTCAGTATAGAAAAGGCTCATTGCAACATAGCTGGCCCAAAATGTGGAGATAGTTATGACAAGACCAAATGGCAGAAGGGTGACTACTGTGAAACTTGGCAAGTGTCTCATGATTTGCATTAGTAATGGCTCTACCTATATCATAAAATAATTCAAATAAAATACAAAAAACCCACACATCCAACTACCTTTATGTTTGGACTACATGTTACCCAGTATCTGGTTATTTTCAAATATCAGATGTTTGGCATGATTAAATGTTATGGACTGAATATTTGTGTCCCTCCAAAATTCATATATTGAAATCTATTTCTGCAGTGTCCTAGCATTAAGGGTGGTGAGACCTTTCAGAGATAATTAGGTTATATGGGTAGAGCCCTCATCAATGGGATTAGAGCCCTTATAAAAAAGATGTCAGAGTCCCCCTTACCCCTCTGCCATGTAAGGTCCAGTTAGAAGATGAACATCTAAGAACCAGGAAGCAGGCCTTTAATGGACACCAAATCTGCCAGGGCCTTGATCTTGGAATTTCTAGTCCCCAGACTGTAAGAAATACATTTCTGTTGTTTGCAAGCCACCCAGCCTTTGGTATGTTATTATAGTAGCCCAAGTGGACTAAGACACTAGATATAGAGTCATTTAAGTCTCAAGCATACAGTTGGTTTCCGCATATCCCCTGGCACTTCTAGCTCCAAAGTCCTCTAGCCAAAGCTGTGTTTAACAATTGTGTATTGCTTAAGGTGCTGCAAGGACGTGAAAAAGACTTCCCTGATCTAATGATAACTTCCAACGTGAATCTATCTTAGTTTTCCCCTTCCTTCTTTCCTAATTTAACAAAACAATTCCAAATATAATGAACCTTTACATTTTAAAATCCAAAGTGAAGAGCCTAGGGGAAAGGCACTTGCTGCTCCTTGAGAAGTCTGTTAAGCTTACCTGTATGGGAGGGATGTAGGTCATCAAATACTGAAATTGTCATTTCATAGATATGTCCAGCTGCAACTGTCTCTGGGTTTTCATAATCCAATTCTTGGGCAACCTTGTAGAACATTATTTCAAGAAAAATGGCCGACTTTTAAAAAATGTACATTCTAGAAAAGGCAAGTGTAAGACTATTTTCATTTAACAAAGATGGCATTCATATATGCCTGAGACTGGCTAAAGACTAATGCATGAAAGTCAGCATTTTGGTGGAACAAAGGGACATCTTTGATCTTATTTCAGAGCAGTTTATTTTGGGACAAAGTATCCTGGCATAGTGGAAGAAAAGCGTGCTGGGTCATATGCTGTCTTCATTGCATGCTAATTTCCTGATCTTAGGTGAAATATTTAAAAAGAGAAAACTTCATACAAGTACTTTGTAAATGAAAAACCATTATAACAAATATAGTTCTTGCTATTATGACAAGTCACTCACCATTTTTAAAATATTTATTAAGTACTACTTAAGTACCAGGTACAGTTGTAGGGATGAGGGATATTGTAATAAGCAAGATGATCCCATAGCAAAGACTTGAAGACATTCCTCATTTAATAGTATTGGTGTAAATTGCAGTGTGCATTAACTGGAATGGATCAGTATGACATCAAGTACTCAGGTGCTTGAGAAAAACATTTTTAAAATTTAGCATCTCATTCACTCATTAAGATATATTGAGTACCCACTATGCATGAAGGACTGTAGGAGGTGTTGGTACACAAAAATGAATGACTCAGAACTTTATGTAAAGCTGTAGTCTAATGAAAAAAGACCAAGAATCAAATAGGTAGTAACGGAATGTAATGAGTGTTTGGATGGGGGAGGTAGAACTTATAAGGGGAGCTCATAGCATGGAGAACTAAGCCAGTTATGCTCGTAAAAGAAAGCTGGTCAGAAGAAGTGGCATTTAAGACCTAAAGGAAAATCATGAAATGTAGAAATTAGAGGTGGGTGATGGGTGGAGGGAGTTAATTCAGAAATAGAGCAAGCATATGTGAAAGCCCAAATGTTAATTAGCATCATGTTTATAAAACTTCCATCTTTATCCAAACTCCATTTAAAAAAATGACAGTTTGGCATTGACTTTCAAAATGAACATCAACCCAGGAAACCTCTTAGCTCAGTGCCTGTGCTTCCAAAATTCACAACATATGCAAAACCTCAGTTTGTAGCTTATGGAATTTATCAATAAAATGTAGGGTTTGGACCAAAGAAAGAGAGAGGTCATCAGTGGCTTTCTCAATCATATCTTCTGGCAAATGGGGGGTGTTTGGTGATGTCTGAGTTAAGGAACAATCTTACCAGGGACTGATGATTTGAAATAAACACCTACAGAAATTAGGAGTTGGAAGGCTTTCTTTCAAGACCAAATCCCCTGTTGGAAGGCAAAACAAAAACTTACTGTGTCCATCTCCTGTCAGTGTAAAGTTTGTAATTCCAAGAGGGTGAAGAGAGGGGTTGCTGATCTACAACTCCCAATGCCAGGAGAATAAGCCATCTCAACACATGTAATCAAACAGACTTATCTGTGAGGAAATCAGCATGATTTCTAGCCTCTGATTCATTTCCACAGCTAAACAGGGAGCCAGGTACTTTGTGCTCATTATAAGAAGGAGAAAATGAAGGGTGGCAGCAAGATAATGAAGGACTTGTCCAAATGCTTCCATTAAGACAGCAGAGGAGATGAGCCTCCTTCTTCCTAGCTGTGTCAGAGTTCCTCATGCTGAATCCACCAATACTATCTCAACCACGGCCATGAAGTGACTCCATCTCCTTGGGAAAACTTCCTGGAGATAGAGCAACTGGTGCTCACCTGGATGGAATTTTCAGCATTTGGCACTTGCTCAAAGAGTTGTCCAGAACCAATTGGCCCGGAGCTTGGAGCATACTGGATTGTATCAGGAGGCTCATCAAGGTCATGACACAAGAGTTTTGCAACTATTGTATCTTTTGTAATAATTTCTTTTCCTGTGTATCTGTTTTATATTTAAAGAAGAAAAAACACTTTAAAGGGGTAATCTTTTAAGTTGTAATGCTTTCTTATAAATATCCACTAGTTTGGATAATGCAGGTGTGGCTGCCCTATTGATCCTGGGGCAGTCAGCCCAGCTTTGGAGCATCATCTGGTAAACCATTTCCCAAAAGGTGCCATGATTTTGGTACGAAGTTCCTCATTTTCTGGGACTATTGTTTGGAAGTCTATCATGGGCATCAATCCAATGGAGAAAGTCTAAGGGGAATGAGATAATTATCTGAGATTGTTCCAATCTAGAGCATCTGGATAGGGTGGTGAAGAAGGATAAACCTTACCATTCTATAGTCATAGTGGACTTACTTCCAGCTTACTTTTAGCAGGTCACTTCTGAGGACCAGAACATGAGACTAATCAAAGTCAATGCAATGATCAACCACATATCCAGATGAACCAATAAATCTGCTCTCCACTTACTCTGAATTCTTAACCCTGCCCACCCATCTCGGCTCACCTAATCAGATACTGATCACAGAAAGGTGAGTTGTCGTTAATGCCATGGATATAAACCATCACTGCAATTACTGCACACCGCTGGTCATTGTCACAAGCCTTAATGGAGAAGGACTGAGCACGTGCAAACCCAGCTCTCTCTACATCAAGGCGGGCAGCAGTAACCATGGTCCCACGCTCTGCAACAAAACAGCACATCTTGCTGCAAACTGGTCCATGGTGTTATTTCAAAATCATCATATTACATTGTGATGGAAAAGATAAAATGAGTTTTGCCACATTCATTAGAATTAAGAAATGGATTAAAAATGTAAGCACCGTATTTAATTATTTGTTCACCATAATACCTTCATTAATCATATTAGCTAGTAGCAAAAACAAAGTTGTTCTTGGCTTAGGGGAACCGAGAACACTTTCTAGAAGAGGAGGCATTAATTTTAGGGTTTGAAGGATATGTACAATAAGGAAATGGTAGTGAGTGGTGAGTGGGAGTGGATGATTCTCAGCAGAGAGTACATCATACATGAACACACAGTAAGGAGGTCATGACTCACTATACTTTCCTTCTAATCCATCCACCCATTCATTGAACACACATTTATTGAGTGCCAACTATGTGCCAAGAACTGTGCTGAGTATGCTGTATTCCACAATTAAGTCCCTGCCTTTATGGAATTCACAATCTGGGCTGGGAGACAAACACTAAACAAATGAAAAAAAGAGAAAAATTCAAGTAGACATATTAGTAAGGAAATGAAAATTGACATGATAGAAATAATGTCTAATGGGCAGGTTCTGAAAAATGCAAGGACAGAGGCCTGAGCCCAGCAGCCTAGTCATATGCCTGCAGTGTCATAAACAAGGGGAGACAAGGAACAGAATGAGGTTGGAGAGACAAAAAGGACCAGAGAAAACAGGGTCTTGGGAACGAGGTAAGAAGTCTGGATTGTATTCCAAGTGCAAAGGAAAATCACAGGAGGATTTTACAGGGGGAGGGGATGGCATCCAATTTGACCTTTTTAAAAATTCATTCTAGCTGCTCTAAAGAGACTATTGGAAGGGATAAAAGTTCAGTAAGAGATCAAGCAGTAATTCAGATACAAGGGAACAGTGGCTGTCTTGATTTGTGCTCCCCTAGAAGCAGAAGCTGAGATGAGGATTTGAGTGCAAGTGGTTTATTTGGGACAGCATGACATGGGGGAAGTGAGACACGAAAGAGAAGTCTGCCGCTGAAGAGTACATTAGCAGCCATGGGTTACCACTGTGGGCAACTAGAGCTTAATACCACTGGGGAACTCTGGAAGCCAGTGCGAAACATACACTCAAAATTGTCCTACACCGGGGCAAGGAGCTGGAGTATTTATACACCAGCTCTCCAGCCATTGGTTAAGAGTTTGTAGGTGTGGGTAATATTTTTCCAACACTTCAGTCTGCCCGGTGTGTGGGAGGGGCGAGGCCGATGTCAGACCCCAAATAATCCCTCAAGCAATGTACTAGCAGTTTAAAGTCGTGCTGCTGAAATGTTAAGGGCTGAGGACATGTGAGTGGAACATTGATAGCCTCTGCTACAATGCTATACTGAAGATGACCACCTTTCTTCTCAGCCAAGGAAGAAGCCTTACATACCACATAGTCTAATCCACTCCCAGCTTCAGACACAGCTGATTGGATGAGAAATGAATAACTGACTCTAGAAAGTCATTGAATTCTCTCTCACACAGATTTGGACCTGAAGCAGAGAGAAGAGTGATTTAAATCTAAGATGAGCCAGAAGGTCATGAAGAGCACAGAACCAAGGTAGTCATTTTGTAGCAGCTGTGAAGAGTCACATGTTAGCTCATGCGTGAACAAAGAAGTGAGTCTTGTGGAGACTTAGTCAACAGATATTTATCAAGCATCTGCTTTGTGGTTCTTGTGAGGGCTCTGAGAGTGAAGACAATCCAACACCTGCCCTCAGGAAACTCAGTCTTGCACAGGAGACAATATAAACAGATGGTCACAGTAGCACAGACTAAGATTTAATTTGCTGAGAACAATTCTCAACCTACCTTTGTCAACTGCGAAGTAAACATTCCATGGATCTAGTTCAAAGATTAAATCTCCCAAGTTATCTTCATCAGTTGCCTGGCATACGCCAATCGTTTCCCCAACTGGAATTTCTTCATCTAGTGTGATGTCAACTTTATCGTGCAGAGTTGAGTTTATAGAAGTAACACTTGTGGCAGCATTTTCAATATTAAGTAAACTTGTTTTAAAAGAAAAGACTATTAAAGTGGCATTTGCTCGGTGTGTATTCTTTTCTACCCCTTATGGTGGTGAAGGGGTAGGGGGCTAGAAGTAGAAATGATGAACATGGACTATGGCAACAATGCTAATAGCTAACCCATTTATTGAGCACTTGTTTATAGTTGAGACACATTGCTAAGCAGTTTTCACACTTTTTGTCATTATTCCTCACAGCAGTTATAAAAAGTAGGTACCTTTTCTGTTTCCATTTTACAGATGGAGCCTCTATACTTAACCACTGTGCTCTTATCTCCCTGTTTTAAGAACCGGTTTCTTAAAATTGCCACCCACCAATAACTATAAACTACCTGGTAATAATTTTAACCAGAATTTTCCTTGAGAGTAGTGATAGATAATCCAGCCCAATCAGACACTAAGAATATATTGCACTAATAACATCTTATTCTATTGCAATTTTAATACATTTTGTACTTTAAAACTATATTTTGCATTCAGTTTTTAAGAAAGCCTTTCCTTTGAAATTTTGCATCTTTAAGTGATTGTTTAGATCTTGTTTATCTTTTCTTCAAAAAAGAAGGAAAAAAAAAGAAAACCACTCCATTCTAATGGAAATTTTGCTAATGAATTTCAGAGACTATATTTTCATAATCAATTTTCAATGTCAAATAAAAGAATAGGTTTTACTCCCTTACCTGCAGGTAAGAATAGGGTCCTTGTTGTTGACATTGACGAGGAAAATCTTTAGATTTCCAGCAGTAAACAGACCTCCAGGATCAACCACTTTAATAACTAGTGAGAAACTGGGCATACAGCCACAGGACAGACAGCTAAGATTTTACAGTAACAAGACAGACAGGAACTTAGAAAAGTCTGTTAATCCCCAACAGTAATAAAAAAACAAAGGGAATTCCTTAGCATGGTAGAGCAGACAAAGCCATGGCTATAGGTTCCTGCACTTAAACATTGACTTTCAATATTGAACACGGATTAAAAAATGCAAAAGAGAAGATACAAGAACACCTCAAAACAACTTAATGATTATGGGGACATAGCATGGTGGTTAGTGATTAAAGCGTTTTTATTTTAGCAGAGGTTTTTATGGTTTGAAGAATGAGAGTGCTTGAAATGGGGAAGATGAATGTATCCTAATAGAAAGATGAATGTGTGTGTCTGTCAACAGTGATCCAGAGTCATTAACCATCCTGATTTGCCCAGTACTGTTTGGTTTAGCACTGAAATTCCCTTGTACAACCTGGGAAACTTCTCAGTCCCTGACAAGCCAGGGCAGTCGATCACACTTTCAGAAAAAAAAAAAAAATTGTATTTTACCTTGAAATGTATTCACAATTGAGAAGAAAATTTATCCTAAAAAAAATAAACCTGTTCTCAATTTTCTCCTTATTTCCTAATTTTTCCTACAAGAAGATGGTTATTTATGAGGGAACTCTTGACAAAAATCATAAAGCCAATCCACTTTTAAGAATAAGATGTCTGTTTAATAAATCTGGGAAGTTATTAGCTACAGGAATTGAAGGAATAAGGTGTGCACAGGATCCCACAGCCAGAAACACACCAATGAACATTTGGTCTAGCTGTGCTGCTAGAGCTGACGCAGAAAAGTTGGGAAGAAGTAAAGCTTTCTAACTTTCATCAGGATTTGAACAAGCAATTTCAAACAGCCCCTCTATCTCATTTGAAGGGAGGGAATTGATAAGAATCAATGAAGCATCCCCACATATGCATTTTTTCTCACTGAAAGGTCTGCTCAGTGACCCTAGGTACTCTGAAGTTAAGAAGAAAATGAAGGAATGGTGTGCTCTCCATAGAATGTTACTGAGAAGCCATTGCTCAACTTTAGCCAACTAATTATTTATTCAAGTTCTACAAAGAACTTCAGTTTTTCACTATCCGAGCCCCTGATTGCAAAGATACTGATAAAAGGGAAAGCTTTAGTTTTTAGTTATCAAGAAAAAAGTTAATTTTAAAAAACTCCATTAATAACTTTTACCCCCATTTGTTAAAAAATCTTGTGATTTATAAATATCTTGGAATGTGCACATTTTTCTATGAGGTATACTAGGCCAAAATAAAAGGAAATTATGATGGGCATTCTCAATTATTCCTAGAGCTATTTATGAGATCGGGTATACACAGGGCACAGCAATTTGGGAGTAAGAGAAAATGGATAAAGATTTTGGCAATTTTTCTACCCCAAAATATATAAAGGTAATACAAATTTCAGAATCCTCTTCTATAGGAAATAAGCAGGCGAAAGCACATCCTATTTTTGAATCCTGAATCTTTTTTACTGAAGATGCTAGCATTTAGGATATATCCCATTCTCAATTTTAATAATTGGGAAGAGTCTCATGAGGCTCAGGAGCAAGCTGATTGGAATGGCTTAAAGCTCCATTTCCTTTTCCTGTAAAGCACTTTGATGCAGAACATATGACTGAGAAGGGTCGTCATAAAAGCTGTTATAAAAATAGAAATAATAACTATGAACCAATGGCTACCGATATGGCAGATGTGGAGGAAATAAGAGAAAATGTTAGTCCATTAACTTTTCAAAGGTGCTGAATTACACTGTGAATGATTCTGTGCCCCAGCCATGCAGAGAGCAGTCCCCACCCATTTCCACCACAGGTTGCAGGCACCACCACTAAAATCATCTGGATGCTTGGCTCTGAAGAAATTGACAGGATGCAGAGAGGCCAAAATAGCCACATCTAAACTAGCAATGGTGCAAAATAGTTGAGGTGATAATTTAATATTTAAGGCAATGCCAAAAGCATCTCCATTACAAATTAAGGCCGGATGGGGGGACTACTCTTGAATAGGGAAAAATGAACCAAAGGACAAGCATTCCAAATGAATGAAATGCCAGGAGCAGTATTTACCTAGCTTTGCTCTCAAAATCAAAAACTGCTGCTGTAGAAATTGTTCCAGTGCTGTCGATTGTGAAGCCAGAGTCCTCCGGGGATAGGATGTACTGTTCATTGGATAGTAAAGAGAAAGCAAAATATTGCAAATTGATTCACTAGTGAGATTGTGTGTGCCTCCAGGAATCAGACTGAAACCTCTCTGTACTCCGGGCCACCCCCTTCTGTCCCACCCCTCATTTAGTAGGTGCTCATTAACTGTTTTCCAATAATGGTGATGATGATGAAATTACATTTCATTCAGCTTACTTTAGGCCAAAAAATCTCAGAAATATGAAAAATGGATTTTCTTAATATCTTAACATTCAATATGTTATCTGAACATCTTTCACTAACGACACTCCAGCCAAAGCTAAAATTAAATAAAAAGGAATTACATTGAGAGAAAAATGCTGCTCTTTAATGAGAACTCAGATTATTCTATTTGTTTGTTGATGCTGAAGATACGCTTTCTTGGGTGAGTGGGGGACAAGGAGCTGTAGAAGGGAAAACTGAAATACTGGGACATCTGTTCATCTCATGTGCACAGGTACAGGCAATACTTTATCTGGTTGTTTTTCTTAGCATCTTACTGACTTTAATTCATACTGTCTTCCAGTTATTCTGTTCAATGTTTAAAACACATTGTCTTTTAATTTCCACAACAGCTTTGTTTGTAGGTAACTGATATGATTCCTGTTTCACAGATAGGAACACTAAGGCTTAAAAAATTCAAGGGGCTTGCTCCCAGTCTGAGAGCTGAGTGTTTAGTCACATAACGCCTCTCTGCACACCATGTCCCTGAGACAGTTTTTTTTTTTTTGCCAAAGAGGACAAGTGAAGTCAAGGTTTCTAGACTAGGTGAGAATCAAATGATTAGAAAAAAGCTAGGATGAAATCCATGAAAGGATTAATATCAGGAGTTAATTACACTGAATGCTACTGACTTGATAATTATGTAGACCCAGAGATAATTTAATAGAGAAGATTAAACCCAGAAGGATTGCAAAGCAGCTTAAAAATCATTGGGAGAAATTAGTGACCTTTTAATCTATCAATTTTCTGATGAATCATCATGTTCTGATTAGTTTAAATTCATACCATCCATTTCTATACTTATAACTAAGATGGAATTGATTTCTGCTTTTCCTGTAGAACAGTGCTGTAGAATATTAGCATCCAGGAACTGCAGGAAAATCCATCACATAGTTACTTTTAGAATGAACAGAAATAATGATGCCTGTTTCATGGTGGAAGGGCAGAGGGTGGTTGGTAGTTACATTCCCTGCAAATGTTCATAGACACTAGGTCTGGTTATATATAAATATATATGATTTTTTTAGAAAGACACCCACATTTATGTTTGTGGCCATTTGAGAATTTGCAGTTCCCAGTTCAATTTCAGTATTACATACTTGTCAGTAATTGTTTGGATAACAACATATATTGTGAGGCTGTATTTTTATGAAGCTTAATTTTTCATGAAATGAGATAGAGTTTTAAAAAAATTGATGGCACTGATATGAACAACTCCTGCCCTTGTTCAGGAAAGGTTGGAGCTGGTGGTTGCTAGGCAGCCAGGGCCATCACAGGAAAGCCACCTAAATAATGATCCCCTGAACAGGAAGGCAGTCCAAGGGATGAGAAATTAATTCTCTGTGGGGCCAGGCATCTTAGATTCATTTCCTCCCACCCCCCACCGTTTTATCTGTAATAACACTATTAACTAACAGAGAAATATCTTGGCCATAAGAATAACAATGATAGCCCTGCTTCCAGGGGCAGAGAGAGGGATGACAACAGCCTACAGGGGAGAATGTATGGTGAACGGATCCTCCGGTCCTTCTGAATGGAATTATCTTCAAAATTCAGTTTATTCCCCTCTCTGGAAGCCTTGCTCATAACTTACTTGCTCTCAGAGAAGCATGAGAATTGGAAATGTCAGAGCCCAAACTGTAGGCTAAACCCACGGGGAGAAGTAGGGCCTCCGTGCTTCACAAGCAGCAACACAAGAACCACAGCTGGATTCTTCAGTGTTCTTAGCATCAGTGATAAAAAAAAACGCAAAAGCTGACATGTGATGGCTACCAGTTATCCTAACCCATTCAGTGCTCAGAATTTTTCTTGAACTGTCTCTTTGCATCCTTAAGATGTTGCTATGGGACTGATACTCTTCTCAGCCCCATCTTATATACAGGAGAAGAAGCTGAGGCTTACAGATGTGAAGGAAATGGTCCAAGAACACATAGCTGATGAGTGGTTAAGCCCCAAATCATATCCAAGTCTTTCTACTCCAGAGCCATTGTGTTATACTGCCTGTCTTGTGGGAGGCTGTCTTCCTGGAAAAAGGCAGTCTATATTTCTATTTTTAAAACATTATGTTTAAACTTGTTTTTAATTGTTTTGGGTGGAAATTAAAGAGTCAGTTGATGAAGACATAGTGAGTGAGCAAGTCAGTGTTACTGTTTACAGAGGAAAAGAAAGGAGGGCAAGGAAGGGCAGAGAAGGCTCAATGGAGCTGAGAAACCTTCACCATATGAAGGTCGCAGCAGAGGAGGGTGACTCAGAAAAGAAAATAAGAGTAATTGGAAAGGTAGGAAAAAAACCAAGAGTGCTTATATTCACATATTTATTCATATAATATACACATTATTATTACTCAGTATTATAAACAGTAGTACTATGTAATATTTTTGGGTACTGTCTGCCAAGCACTATTCTAACCCCTTCGCATGTATTGCATCATTTATTCTTCATAATAGTCTTGGGGTAGACACTATTATTAACCCCCACATACAATTAAACTGAGGCACAAAGAGGTTAAGACACATGCCCAAGGTCACAAAGCCAGAAGGTAAATTTTAACCTAAATCTCTGGCATTGGAATCTGAGTGCTTGTGTTGGTATGCTGTATTCCTAATTTCATAGTTTGACCCAAGATAAAATTTTGTATAGAAGTATGATCTGGGCTAATTTTTTTTTCTGCATAACAAGGTATTCTGTGATTCTTTTAAGCACAAATATTGGCTAATCACTGATCATCTACAAAAACTTACATAGGAGAGATACTTTTCAAGAAAATTATTTTCAGACTATAAACACAGATGTGATTCTAGGCTCAGTATTATGTTAGTCCTAAGGCTATGCAGAAAATAATAGTACCTCAACCTCAATATTTTCTTCAGCAGAAGCATGAGGAGACTCATGTTTGCATCATCCATTCTTTCATACATGCCCACCACATGGGTTCTCTGCATGATTTAAAGCACGTTTTGTCTAGATGCTCCTGCAGCCCGGGGCCTTCAGTTTTGGTATTTGTCTTAGGGATTCTCTAGAAACAGATCATGAAAGGGAAATCTGTGTTCAAGTGATTTATTAAGTGCTCAAGGAAAACTGGGATGAAAGTGGGGAATCAGGACAGAAAAGGGGAGGAAGCCAAGCAAAACTGCCTCCTCAAAGTCCAACAGAGGCCATTCAGCCTGATGAATCTTCTGCCTTGCAGCTGTTCCCACCCAAGGAAAAGAAGATGGGGCTTACCTACTCCTCACCCCTTATACAGTGGTTAAGGGCTACCACAGGGACATGTAAATTTCCAGGTGCTTCCTGCCTTTGAAGCACAAGAAAAGTCCAAGGACAGCCCTCCTCTTGCTGAAGGAAGTAAAAGCACATTCAAGTTGTCAGGAATACCACCTAGAAATGGTACAAAGGTATCCTAGGAGATCTGGGAAAAGTGTGGCTGTTACCTACTGCAGTCTCTAAAACTTCCTTCCTGATAGCAAATGAAACTAGTATTTGCATCATGCTAGAAAGCATGTTAGTTACCACATTAAGAAACCAATCCCCTTATATGTGAGTAACATTTAATTCTGTCCCGAATTCTTTGGTAACTCTGATAGCAAGTAGGCTTCACGTCAACTCTGAATTGATTAGTACGGTCTGCCTGACACAGTTTTGAGAGAGGCTGTGAGCTCTTGATGGAAAGGTGCCATGTTCGATTAGTGATGCCTGTCACTAGCAACAGAGAAAGCGAGCATAGTTCTGACAGAGAACTTTGAAGGATAAGGTATGAAAAGTATAAAACTCTAGAGATAGAGATATCTCAGAAATAAAAGGGTTATGGAGCCTTTACAGATGCAGCCAGAAAAAAGACCAAGTCCTGGGACAGGCAGTTTCTGCTTCACCAACAGCAAGGCCAGTTAACGGAAACAAGTCTGTCCACCAGACTCAAGAAACAGGGCACATTTATGAAAGGTCTGAAGGAAAGAAAGTTATTTAAATTTAATTGTCTATAGATAAGGGAGGTGGGCTAAGGAAAAACAGGGGAAGTCCAGGGTGGGTGGTTAGTCCATAGAGAAGGTTCCTGGGTGGTTGTTGTGTGAGGGTCAGGGACTGTTCACACACAAGAGGGGTTTGCTAGTTCTGGGGACCTTCTAGATAATTGCTGGAATGCTTTCATACCAGAACATGGAGTCTCCAGTTAGCTAGAGCCTGCAGCTGTTGACTAATTACCTTCCCTTTCTTTCTGCCCCATTCTCTGGCCCTTATGTCACTCAATTTTAGTACTCAGAATTTTTCCTTATCAGGTACTGCTAGAATGCCTGGGGTATTCTTAAAAATTATTAATGTTTGGGCCCCACCTTCAGAGATTCCAACTTAAGAAATCAGGGCCCTGAGGAAGGGCTCTGGCATCTGTGTTTTGTTAAAAGCATCTTATGTGATTCCATTATTGCAGCAAAGGTAAAGAACCACATTAATACCCAGTATCAATCATCATGCTATTTCCTAGTTGCCCCAATAAATGTTTTCAGGAATACCTTAAAATAATGAAATTAATCCTCCAAAAAACCAATACTTTATTTATAATTCCTTTCTTAGTCTCATAAAAATGCCTTTTTGTCTTTCTGGACCTTCATCTAGAGTTGCCAAATCTTCATTTGCCTTCTATGATAGATTGAAATCCTTGATTTCTATGCACATGTCCTTCAAACAATTACACTTGAATATGCATATCTTTGTAAAATGATAACTTTACCTATATGAAATATTGTTGGGATCTATGCATTTGTAATTTTTAAGGCAAAAAAATAATGCATTCTGTGATTATTCAGTGCTATTGCTTGCTAGGAAATGATTTAGAAACAGCATGATTACTGGCAATGTTACAAACTTGAATGCCCTCTTGTGGAGGACCGTGCAAATATTATTAAGTAAATATTCCCCAAAAATATGTATTAAAAATATGACTGGTTTTCTCCAAATATCTGCCTTTCATGTGAAGAATTAAAGATTTTTTCTAGGCAGTTAGAGCTTTTCTTAAAATCACTTTTTCCTCAATTATATACTATTTCAAGCAAAATTGTTCTTAGCTTGAATAACCCAGATAATTGCCTCAATTCTTGAATTTGTTTCACTAGCATATACCTAAACTAAATATTTCATCACATACTAGAACTTTCCAAGAATGTCAAACTGTATGATTAAAATGTTTCTCTCCTTTCTCTTGGTGTCCCAGAGAGATGAAATATTAAGATGTGATTAGGGTAGAAGGTCAGGCCATTGTCAACAACTCAGAAATGAATCTTTCCAAAAAATACCCATAAGTGAAATTGCTGGGTCATATGATAGTTCCATTTTTAATTTTTTGAAGAACCTCCATACTGTTTTTCATAGTGGCTGCACCATTGTGCATTCCCATCAGCAGTGCACAAGGTTTCCAGTTTCTCCACATCCTGGTTAGCACTTGCTGTCTTTTTTTTTTTTTAATAATTGCCATTCTGACAAGTGTGAGGTGGTATTCTGCTGTTTTTTTTTGATTTGCATTTTCTTGATGATTAGTGACCTTGAGCATTTTTTTCACATACCTTTTGGCTATTTGTATGTCTTTGGAGAAATGTCTACTCAAGTTCTTAGCCCATTTTTAAATTGGGTTATTTGTTGTTTTGCTATTCAGTTGTAGGAGTTCCTTATATATTTTGGAGATAAACTTCTTATCAGATATATGGTTTGTAAATATCTTCTCCCATTCCATAGGTTTCCTTTACACACTGTTGATTGTTTCCTTTTTTGTACAGAAAATTTTTAGGTAAATGTTTAGTTAAATAAAATGTTGGGAAAAAAAATTTGTAAAATCCAATTTCTCACCACCCCAACTGCCACGACCTAGACCAAGTCACCGTCCTCTCTCATGTACTGTAGTCATCTCTAGCTGGTCTCCCTGCTTGGACAGCTGCCTCTTTACAGTCAGTTTTTTTCACACAGAAGCCAGCATGATATTTTTTTTATTAAGGTATCATTGATATACAATTTTAGGCTCACGTTTCACATGAGCAACATTGTAGTTATTACAGTCACCCATATTATCAAGTCCCCCACAGACACCCCATTGCAGTCACTGTCCATCAGTGTAGTAAGGTTCTATAGAGTCACTTCTTGTCTTCTCTGTGCTATACTGCCTTCCCTATGCACCCCCCACATTATGTATGCTAATCATAATACCCCTTAATCCCCTTCTCCCTCCCTCCCCACTCACCCTCCCCACCCATTTCCCTTTGGTAACTGCTAGTCCCGTCTTGGAGTCTCTGAGTCTGCTGCTGTTTTGTTTCTTTAGTTTTGCTTCATTGTTATTCTCCACAAATGAGTGAAATCATTTGGTACTTGTCTTTCTCTGCCTGGCTTATTTCACTGAGCATAATACCCTCTAGCTCCATCCATGTTGTTGCAAATGATAGGACTTATTTTCTTCTTATGGCTGAATAGTATTCCATTGTGTATATGTACCACATCTTCTTTATCCATTCGTCTACTGATGGACACTTAGGTTGCTTCCATATCTTGGCTATTGTAAATAGTGCTATGATAAACATAGGAGTGCATATGCCTTTTTGAATCAGGGATTTTGTTTTCTTTGGATAAATTCCTAGGAGTGGAATTCCTACTTCAAATGGTATTTCTATTTTTAGTTTTTTGAGAAACCTCCATATTGCTTTCCACAATGGTTGAACTAATTTGCATTCCCACCAGCAGTGTAGGAGGGTTCCCCTTTCTCCATATCCCTGCCAACATTTGTTGTTTCTTGTCTTTTGGATGTTGGCCATCCTAATTGGTGTGAAGTAATATCTCATTGTGGTTTTAATTTGCCTTTCCCTGATGATTAGCGATGTGGATCATCTTTTCATGTGCCTGTTGGCCATCTGAATTTCTTCTTTAGGAAAGTATCTGTTCAGATCCTCTGCCCATTTTTTAAATCAGGTTATGTGCTTTTTAGGTGTTGAGGTATGTGAGATCTTCATATATTTTGGATGTTAACCCCTTATCAGATATGTCATTTATGAATATATTCTCCCAAACTGTAGGATGTCTTTTTGTTCTGCTTTGCTAGCATGATATTTTTTAAATGCAAATAGCATCATTTATTTCCCTACCCAAAAACCTCCACGGACATCCTACATTAATTAAAATAATGTCCTCATTATTGTTTAAAAGGTCGCAAGCAGCTGTTTGCTGGTTATGTTTTCAGCATCACCTTTGTAACTCTCCACACTCTTCTTTTCAGTCACATTGGTTTCTTTATAGTTCCTTACATGTGCTTAGCCTGTTTGTGCTTCCGGGCCCTTGCAGTTACTGTTGTCTTTGTCTGCAGTATTCTAACCAAAGACAAGTGCATGGGTCCCTCACTCACTCCATTCAGGTCTCTGATCAAATGTCACCTCCTCAGAGAGGCCTTACCTAACCACCCTATACAAAATAAAGGACACCATTGTCTCTGATCGTCATTCTCTTTCCCTTTCCTGTACCTTTTTTTTCCCCACACACAACTTACTATTTGATATTGCATCACTTCCTTGTACATTTGGCTGTTGTTAGTTTTCCTCACTACACTGTAAACTCCATAAGTATTAAGGCCTGTAAACTCATGAAGTTTATTGAGTGTTCACTCAGTGCTGTATTGTCATCACCTAGAACAGTATATGCAGAATAGGCACTCAAGAACTAGTCAAGCAATGGATAAATCGAGGTTTCAAAGTAACAGCAGTTCTAATCGCTTTGCAGCAAGTATATTTTTAAAATATTTGAAAGTCCTATTCAATACAAAACATTTTAAGCCATTTTCTTGGAAAATATTTTGTTTTATGGCCTTTTCCATTAATTTTAAGTTTTATTTGTTAAGTATTTCATAGGCACTGAATTACTGTTATAAACAACACAGGCCCTGTCCCTGCCTTTATGGAATTAAAAGTTTCATGAGAGGCAGTTTTTAAATGACGACAAAGTGTGACTAGTGTTATAAAAAGACAAAAAGAAATAATTTCTTTGCTAAACAATAACCCACATGCAATGTTAATTGTTTTGAACCATTTCTGTTTCTATAAATGTTTTCAGAGGAATACAGCTTTAATACTGACTAACATGAACAAAATGAAAAGGGGTTTTGAAAATTTCAGAATCATAAACAGGTGTTGCCTGTGTAGAATAAAGTTAAAAAAGATTTGGCAAGTTTTGACAGGCCGATTCAATATAGACAATCTTATTATAGTGAACAGCATTTGGTTTTGGACTGTGGAATATCCATTCAGGTACTTATAACAACTCTTTGTTGAAGCAACCCCCGCATTCTCAGTCCCTGTGGTTTTTCCATCCAGTCCCCTCCAAGCTACAATTTCTGGCTAGGCATGTGACTTAGGCCCAAACCAATCAGTGCATTATATTCTACCTTGCCACAGTCATTGGTTAAGGTTGAGCACATGAACCAGTCAGAGCTATGCAGATGCCTTAAAACCTTGTGAGGGAACTGCAGATGTGTCTGAAATGGTTAGGCTATAGAAACTTGAATTCCTGCCATTAACTTGCTACCTAATTGAGACACAGAAGACCAAAAGTATTGGGTCCTATAGTACACCTGCTTACGTCATGTGAACCCAGAATTCTGCTGTGCTGGAAGCCCAGTCCTTTAGTTAATGCAGCCACACATCTCATTTTGGTCAATTTTTCTCTGAGTTGAAACCACAAGAATCCTAATATACTTTCTGAAGTGTTGAAGTCCCACATAAGGAAGAAACAGATTCCTGTTTGTTAAGTCTGTCTGAAAAATTTATACAGAAATGACAGACTTAATACTTCCAACAGTTGGATACATTTTACCCATTCAATGTGTTTTCTCTCCCACACAAAATTTACAAAAATTGAAAATGTAGATGCCATTCAAAGGAAAACATGGGCCTTTTCACTCAAGTGATTATACTTAAAAATAATCCATTAAAATCAGAATTGCCACGCCAATTTATAAAGCAAAATTTACATATTCTCGTTTCTAACTCAATAGACTCATCTCTTTCTCCCCTTTAGTGTTTGTTTTACAGCTGGGTTATAAAATAGGAGTATGTAATTAAAATCCTCAGATCCATAATTATAAGCTCTATTCCAGTATAATTGTTGAGTCTTTTGATGAGTCCATCACTAACTTCCAAATATCGCTTCAACATTAAAAATGTTATCATTGTCAGCTTTTGATCAATATACTTGATTGAATAGAAAATTGTTTCTTTCCGTATATAATCTGTAGCCTACCTTGATTCACTATACTTATTTTATCAAAGAGGGAAAAATAATGAAAGCATAGAAATAGACTTCTACTTGTCATTAAGTGGTGTATGTTTTTCTTTCAAGGACTACCATGAAGCTATCAGAAATTATTCTTTATTGTAATTTTTAGATATCTTTCCAATAGTTATTAGAATATTGATTTAGCTCATTACCTCCTTAGCCTATTATAAAATGCCCCAAAGAAAATAAAAGTTTATTAATGGAATGATAATATATAGCTAAGATCTATATTGTAAAGTTAATGTCAAACACTAACTTTGGGGTACCTTGAAAGAAATGTTATATCTTGAAATGGAGATATTAAACCTTATTCCGTGAAAATATTCCCATCTCATCCCAGTTTCATTCTTTCTGCCCTCCACCCCATTTTCAGTCCTTAGCACTGTCCTGCCATGCTGTTTGTCCTCAAAGTCTGGGCTTATTTTCACAAGTGACTAATTAACTGTGTCCATAGACACACTAAGGCAGAACACACACTGTGAAAGACAGCTTTTAGGAAGTAAGTTAATTTTACCATTAGAAAGGAAAAGATAGTGCATGTTGAAGAAGTTAAGTCCCTCCTACCACTTCTTGCTCTTGACAGAGGCATCTACATTGCCTCACGAAGTAGGATTTTTAAAGGACAATTGAATTAGGGTACTGTAATTAGACTTCCAAACTGACTTTCAATATAACAAAACATAGAGAAAGCCACATGTTACCCCCTCACCACCACTACCACCACCATCATTGAATAAGGAGGGTGAAGTAGGTACCATGGGTGGCAGTGGGCAGGGTTTGTAATACGGATGGAGTGAGACATGAGAGTTGGGATTGAGACCCAGGGAAGTGCTTGGAAGACCTCTGGGAGGAGGAGTAGGGGCAGCCTCAGCTAACCCAGGGATCTCATCACTGCAGTGTGGGAAAGGAGATGGGTCTCCTATCTGTAGGCATTTTTTAATCATGCCAGGGTGGACTGCAGACATTGCTGACTTGCCCTTTCCGGACATTCCCTAGCTGCCCACTCTCTACATTTAGAAACAAACACAGCTACTCCAGCTTTCCTTGGATTGGTGCTAATGTGGTATATCTTTCTCCATCCCTCTATTTTTAACCTACTTGAGTTTTTCTATTTAAAGTACACTTCTTGCAGACAACATATAGTTGGGCCTTATTTGTTATTTGAATCCACTGATGGTCTCTTAGAATTAATCCATTTGCCTTATTTGAATTAATACCCACCCTGTTTGTAACTGTTTTCTGTTCATTGCATTTGTCTCTTATTTTTCCCCCCTCTTGTTTGTTTTAATTGACCAATAATAGTACATGTTAAGTATTTATCATGTGACAGGCACATACTTTATATTACTGAATGTTACTCCCTGACGTAGCTCTTTTATCCCCTTCTTAGGATGTCAATTTTTCTTCTCTTTCAGTTTTTTTTTTGTACTTGCCTCAGTGTTTCCATATAAATTTTTAATTATTGTAAGTGTAGCTTCAAATGCCACTGTATCTACTTTATAGATAGCATAGGTATCTTGGAGTATTCCCAAGTTTTCCTTCCTGTCACTTGTGATATTGTCATTCTTTTTACCTATCAAGATGCTATAATTTTCTGATACATTGTTACTGTATCAGAAATAGAAAAATAGAAAAACTGTTTTACCTTCAAAATGTGTTTCTTCTTTCATACTCTTCCTTTCTTTATGTAATCCAGGTCTCTGACCTATATCATTTTCCTTCTTGCTGACGAACTTCCATTAACATTAACATTTCTTGCATGTCACGTATACTGGTTATGAATTTACCCAGCTTTTGTTTGTCTGAGAAAGTCTTTACTTCTCCTTTAATTTGCATCAACGGATATAGTCTTTTGATTTATTTTTTCCTTCAACATTTTAAATATTTCATTCTACTCTTTTCTTGCTTGCATGGTTTCTAAAGAAAAGTTGGTTATATTTCTTACCTTTGTTCCTAGATAGGGAGGTTTTGTTTTGTTTGTTTTCCCCTGTGGCTTCTCTCAGGATTTTCTCTTTTCCTTTGGCTTTCTGAGTCTTGAATATGATTTGCTTAGGGGTGTGTAGATGTGTGTGTGTGCATCTGCATGTGTCTGTATGAATATATAGATAAATATTTATATACTGTATCCCAGGTGAGAGGACATTCTGGAAGTCTTTTCCCTGAGAGACTAGGCCTTTGCTAGGGAAAAGGCTCTGGATTTATTTCACAGTGATCCTTTTTCCTTTTCTGTCCCAAGGTAATCTTTTTAAGATTTTCACTGCAAGAAGCTAATGGAGTTCCTGGTGGACAGCCTATGAACATGTGGGCCCCCAAAAGATTGTGGCACCCAGAAGTTCCCACTCTGATGCTGGTCCACACCCATCCTCTAGCAAACCATCAAAATTACCATGTGAGTCTTCATACCAGTTTGTAGCTTTAGCAGCTTCTGTTCCAGGTAAGCAGGATTTGGCTGTGATTTTCTGGATTCATCTGTCTCTCTAGATTTTGGAGTGCTGATTTGCCCTGATGGGTCCAAGAAATGTCACTGATTTTCAGTTTGTTTAGGATGAGAGGCCCCACTTTTTCTGTATTCCCAAACACAGTTTCAGTGATCTGTAAATATATACAGTAGCAGTAGTGGTGCTTAGCTGGGTCCAGATATGGATTAAATTCACTTCCATTACATTAATTACTATGGGCCAGGTCTTCACCTGGGATTTCATTTTTTGTCATTATGATAAACCCAGAGATCTGCCACATTGTATCATTCTTACAGTGGGATCTGGTATCATCTTTCTACTGTGTGCAGTGTTACTTAGGCATAACACAAAATGTTCACAAATTCTTTAAAAATTGAGGTGGACAGATAATTATGACAAATCTGATAAAAGAAGCATCTGCTATTAGAGAAGTCTTCAGAGCATTTGATATGTTGTTTTATGGTAAATTCAGAGGAGAGAGGTAGACATTATTTCCCAAAATCTTTTCCTCAAAGGATCTTTAGTTTCCCTCCTAGAGCATCTGGTGGAGCTCATGCTGTGTGGAATACTCTTTGATACATGCTTTTGTTGGTACAATAGGAAACACACAGGCTCTAGAGCAAAACGGATATGAATTTGAATCTCAACCTCACTACTTACTCTTTAGCCAAATTGCTTAATCCTATTAACCTCATGTTCCTCATCTATAAATTAAAGACATAATACTAAATGTATTGATCCATTAATTGATATCATAGGAGACAATAGCATCTACTCAGGAGTAACATGGGGATTCAATAATATTAAGTATAAACACTTAACAGTTATTAATACTCTGTTACCATCATCAAACATCAGGCTCCAAAACATTGATGAGTTCTTCCCCAGATTAAAACCAGTTTTCTCAGAATCAGTATGAAGGCTGAAATAAAGTTGCTGCCCAGTCATAAGTACTGGAATAACACATCTTGTCTGATCTACTGTGTCAGAAGGATGTGTGTAGGAGGGCATCTAAATGTAAGTTTCCACAGCCTGTGTAAACACTGAAATGTCATTCCATGTTTGGTAAAATTCACAAGGAGCATTGCATGAGTCTTCCAAATATGGCCCAGGAATCAATTTTCTTCTGGGAAAAGTATAGGGCCAGGGCTAGAAGCATTTAATCTGTATGAGCAAGCATCTGGGAGTCCTTCATTTGAAGTGAATTACTTGTGTTAATTGGCTACTAAGTCATTGTGATTGCATGTTAGAGTCACAGCTAAACCCTCTTGGACTCTGATGTGTTTTCCACCCTAAAATGTCAACATGGTGGGTGAGCTGCCATGGAGAACACCAAGGACACAACTGCTCTATGATATCTGAGTCCCGTGTGGTTAGCGTTGCTCAGTGCTGGATTCAATACTATAATCTTGAACATGTTGACTTGGAGCAATATGCGTGATTAGGTGGCTTAATTGCATGTTGTAAAGGAAGCTCTGACCTTTCCAGTCCCATTCTGGATGTGGTATTGTGCTGTTGGGAGGAGGGTGAGCCAAATGTGTGGGGGAACTTGACAGAAGCAGTGTTCCCTTGTGCAGTTACTCAAGTGTACTCAATACTTTTAGAACCATGGGGACAATGCCTTAACTACAGTGGCCATTTACTGTTCAAGGGAAGTTTAGCAGAAGTCAGGTTGCCTTGAACAAGGATTCAGGAGCATTACCGCTAAATTGTGAATGTTGAAAGTCCAACATCAGTATGTTCAGTTCTCTAATTTTTAGCCAATTTGGGAAAGTAATACAACATTAAAGATCAAAGACATGATATTCTTGTCCATCAATCCACTAGCTAAAAATATTACAGACTAGCAGTGCTGTAATCATTCCACATGACATCAAAAAGATGCAAATGTAAATCCTGTCATTTGTAAAATATTTTACAGTTTAAAAACTAACTTCACGTTCATTATAGTGTGAGGGAAAGCAATGTGAGAGAAGACAAAGCAGACATCTTTTTCCTGATTTGATGGTTGAAAGAGAAAAGCAGAAATGTTAAATGGCTTGTAGCAGTGAAGATGGAAGATAAATCCAAGTCTTTTAACATCAAGTCCATAGTTTCCTCCCCTCCTGTGGTATCTATCATGGGAAGACACCTATTCTGAAAGTAAGTATATTCCTGGGGCATCTTAAAGCCTGAGGATGAGACCCAGAATTTTGAAATACAAATTAATTTTGCTAGAAAGCTGTATTGTTTCTTGACAGTGAGTGTAACTCCCAAGAATGAAATGGCTTGGCATCTCTTGTCAAATTTACCTAAAAATTAGGCAGGGCCTGCCTGCACAGGGTGGAATGTACTAGAAGGGAAGCTATTACCCAGACAACCCAGCCCTCAGTCATTGAAATGTCCTGATAATTGCAAAAGGTATGTTTGGAACCTGAATTGTTGATATAATTGACCCGATTTTCTCCGTGGCTTTATATGTGAATGCAGTTGTACATAAAACCACCAGGCACTGATAGTCTCTGCCCCCAGCCATAAATTACCTCCAAAACAGCATCCTCTGGATCCTTGGCTGCTGCTCTGTAAATGACTGTGCCCGAGGCAGTGTCTTCTAGGATATAAATCTCAGTAACTGCCAGAAAATGTGAAATACATATGCTTGAATGAGTGTCACCATGATAAACCCAAAACCCCTCATCCAATCCTGGATTTTATGTAAAACTTACGGCTTTGTGCTTGCTCAGTATAGATGTTTTTATAGGGTGATTCCCTTTAATCTTAAAAATCATAACTATAATAATAATAACAGTAATAAAGGTAATTTATCAAGTGTCTATCTTGTGTCAGGTAATAAGAGGATTTTTAAATGTAAGCAATAATGATGATGAACATTTTCTGAGCACTTGTTAATTGCTAAGCACTTAACATGGGCAACTTGACTGTTATTTCCATTTTACTGAAGTGTAGAAAGATTAAGTAACTAACTCAGGGTCACACAGCTAATATACTAATATTGTCTGATTTTTTTAAATTCATGTCTGTCTTTTCCTGATGTTTTCCTGTTTTCTATCCATTTTTAAAACAGTAGGGACCACAAACATGCATGTTTACTGGGCAAACTACTCTCGTGGGATTAGGGACAGTGGGACAGTGGGAGACTCCTCAGGGTCTGAGGGAGGGACCCCCCCGAGGGACCCCCCCCCCGCCACCCTCCCCTGAGAAGCTGCTGCTCCACCATTTGGCCAAGAGGGCAGGATCTTTTAAGGAAAGGAGTCCCCGGGCCTGCGTGAACACCACCTAGGACACTGGCTTGGCCATCTCATAAGAAAACATTTAGGGACTGTCCACATGTAATCTAGTACCAGGCTCACTGTTTTAGAAGTCAGAGAGCCTGATATGACCTTGGATCTGCGTTTGAGGAGTTAATCATCTGCCTGGGGGAAGGGAATAGAAGGAGACTAACATTTATTCAGCACCTACACTATGCCTGGCACAATGATTGGCACGTCAACACACTGTTGCAGGCTGAGCTACATTGAGAAGGGATTACTACCTGTTTAACCAATGAGGAAACAGGCTCAGGCAGGATTAGAAACTCTCCCCACTTAGTGGCCACCCCAACATCTCATGAGGAAACAGGCTCAGGCAGGATTAGAAACTCTCCCCACTTAGTGGCCACCCCAACATCTCAACCTCATATGTTTATGTTTTTAATAGAGAACATTGGATCATCCACATGTAGGTTTTGGTTTTAAATATTTGAATACATAGAGACAAGTGATTAGAAAGAATGAGAAAATAGGGAGATTTATATACAGTGAAAATCAAATAGAAAATTAGAGAAAGAGCAAATAGGACATGACCCCTGTCCTCATAAAGCTTCTAGCTTAATGACCCGGACATACTGTTAATTAAATAATCACACAAAGAAATTATTTTAATACACAATAATCAGAGAAATGAGTAACTTTTAAAGCTGAAAAAGTTACTTCACCTTTTTAAGTCTACTGACTCCTCTATGCAATGCAGATATGACTAGAACCTCCCATATGAAGCTCTTAGGACAGGGCTACATAGCGCCTGGTAAGTGGCAGCCATTCATCATTACTTTTGCTATAATTATTCTCCCTATTACACCTATGGCTATGGCACTATGAGAGCACATAGGGCACAGGGCATGAAGTATACACATGTATGTCCACTGGATCCTTCTCCCCCCGAGAGAAAAGCTCTGTACCTTGGTCTCCTCGAGCAAGGGATCCAGTGAAGGTGGGTGGCTCATTGACATCTGCGATCTGGATTAAAATGGTCTCTGATGCTGTTGCCTCGTGGTCATCTTTGGCATAGATTGTCAGGGAGTAGAGAGTAACTGTCTCAAAGTCCAGCCTGGGTACTCCAGTGGTAAGTAACTAAATTTCAAGAAGTTGTAGAATAATGGAGTAAATGACTGACTTCATAAGGATGTATGCAGAGTATTTTAGATCTATAATGCTTAGTATGAATCAGCATTTTTTAAAAAAGACATAAAAATCTTGTATTTAAAATGTGGAAGCAAGGTGATCTGACTTATTAAAAACTTCCATGAATGAAGAGTTCATTCATGTTATATCAAATGGTTCCTCTGTCATCCTTCCTACCATTCCACATTATTCTTTCTAATAATGAAGTTTATTGAGTCCCTCCCTCGATTCTAATTTGTCAGGGAGTATCCTAAGTACTTTACAAACATCCCATTCTGTCCTTGCTATTGCAAGTGGGTACTCTTGTTGGGTACAGATGTAGAAACTGAGGCTTGGAGAGGTTAAGCAGCTTGGCCAAGTTTTCACAGATAGAAAGTACAATGACTCTGGCCTTCATCTAATTTCACACGCATGTTCTTAATCATAAGCCTGAACTGTCTAGGACCTAAAAGTGGATGAAAAGAGTCTGTCTTTCGTCCCTCATTCAGTCACCCACATGTCCTGTTCTAGGCTTCCTTTGTGGTCTCACACTGGCTTTTGAACTGCTCTCCTCAGGGCTCCCCTAAGGTTGGCCATCAACAACACTGGACTCAGATTCCATCTCTAGTATGAAAGGCTTCAAGACTTTGACCATGGCCCTTCAGGTCTCTAATCTGGATTTTTTTGCCCTTACATGAAAGCAATGAATATTCTGTCACTAATGTTCTTTGTATATCTCGCATGATGTAAATGGGTTAGGAAATGCTTGTGTCTGAAGTGTTCCCACTGGTAAAGTAACAGAAAACAAAGGTTTTATTGAATAGCAAAACCCACTGGAAAGGGCTGGCCACTTCTCTTTGGATGTTCTATGTCAAACCATGAACACTTTGTCTAAAATGATGATGGGTTTGAAGGCAATACTAATAGTTCACATGTACTGAGCCCTTACTGTGTACCAACTGCAAGTGTTTAATAGGAATTATATAATTTAACACTGAAAAAACCCAAAACAATGTGACTGGTACTTTTCATATGCCCATTTGACAAATGAAAAAACAGGCTTAGCAAGGTCACCAAGCAAAGGACAGAGGTAGGGTATAAATCTGGGCTTTATACTGAAGTCTGTGCTCTTAGCCACACTGCTCCACTCTGGTATGCCTGCCTTTCCAGTATTAGAATCACCAGCTCTCAGAAGAAAGGATCATCATGCCACTCCAACAGCCTCATACAAGCTAACATTTAATGAGCACTTTCTATGTGCCAAGCATTGCTTTCAATTCTTTACCTCATTTACACATCCAAAGAAACCTATGAGCAAGGTACTATTATTAGCTCCATTTCACAGATGAAGCAACTGGAGATTAGATTATGTAATGCAGCTAGGAAAGTCATGCTGTGGCAGGGCAGAACCCGAACCCAGTTCCTGCCAGTCTGCGCTTCCCACTGACAAACAGTATGAGTTGCTGTGACACCTGAATATGGCACCCCACCACCACCACCATGAGAAACCAGTAATACATTCATATTTGATGATTTTTCTCTACTGAACACTTAACACAGGTTGGACACTTTATCTCTATAATTCTTCTAATTATCCCACAGAGCAAATGCTGTTATCATCTTCCTGCTACCAATGAGGTAACTGAAGCTCGGAAGTTAATGCCCAAGTCACAGAGGTAGTAAGTGGCAGCTAAGATTTAATGTCAGGTCTCCCTGACTTTAAAACCTGTTTTCTTTTCATCATGCCCTGATGCTTCCTGATAAGTTAATTTAATACCATAGCCTGATTTGAAGATACACAGGAGTTTCAAGCTGTAATTAAGCAGAGCCTGTTCTCAAGCACACCCCGAACAAAGCCCCAGGCCCAGGCCGGTCCCGCTGCTTTTGGTTCCCTCTGGCCTGGGATCCCCATAGGGGAAGCAGCTGTGTCTCTCTTGCTCCCCAGCACTTTACACAGTGTTGGGCTTTTCAACACTTACTGAATTTTTAAAAATGCAAATGCTTACTCTTCACACTTGATAATGGAAGAAGACAGGAAGGTGGTTGTGGTCCCTTCTAGTTGATTGCTCTCATCCAAAGAACACAAAGTGCACACGCTGAGGGTAATTTGGGTTCCTTTTCCTCTCCTGCCTGTGCTACCCTGTTTGTGCTTCTCAGTGACAGATAGCAATTTGAAGATTATATAACCAGAGCACACCTTGTCTCATTTCCATATAATCAGTTCACTTTAAGCTTTGCTATTGTTTCTCAAGGAGACTAGTTCAGTTTAGGGTTTTGTTTTTTTTTTTGACTGCCTGCCCAGTCACCCTTCCTTAAGCTTAGTATTTTGCAAACCAAACAAGGAAGGAAGTTAACAAAGGATAGTGATATGCTAAACCTCAAATAGAACAGTATATTCCCTTTTGTATTGTAATGTGGTAGAGACAGATTTTTAGGTCATTGGGTTTTGCCTTTATCTGCAGGTTAATTTCCATGCTAGGAAAGTTTTTCATAATTGAACTATTTCTAAATCTACCTAGAGCTGGTCAATGACACAGTTATGATAATGTGACCATCTTTCTTATAGTGTTTTGTTATCTGTAATTTGACTACAACAGTGCTAAATATTTAAGCATAAATATATTCATCATAGTAGCAACCACTGTGTGTTAATTGCTTGTTATGGGCCCAGAACTAAGAAGGCACTTTGCATACTCTCTCATAGGGTCTTCTTACCAGCCCCTGAGTGAGGTGATATTATTATTGATATCTTTGTACAGAAAAGAAAACCAAAGAACAGAAAAGTCAAGTCGCTTATCCATGGCCACCTGGCTACTGGGGGAGCTATGCTTCACACCTAAGTTTGTCCAGATCTTAAAACCCATGCTTAGAATAACTGTAATTCACTAACTCACCAAAAGCAAATCATAAAAAAACAAAACCAATAAGCATAACTACTGAAGAATCTTTGCTGCCATTTTGCTGTTAAGACATAACAAAAATCAAATTACGAACAAGCATGAGACAGTATTTTGCACTTAACTGAAGTTGGAAGCAAATTTGACATCAGACAGTAGTAAGGTTTGGCAAGGATATTCAGTAGCCTCCTAACAGGTATCCTTTGCCCTGCCATAGTCTGTTCTCATCACAGCAGTTAGAGTGGCCCGTTTTAAATGTAAGGAAGTCATATTTGTATTCCACTAAATTCCCCAATGGTTTTTTAGATGTGGAAGGTAAATTTAATGTCCCCAATTCTTTACCTTTCCCTATGTTCATGTCCTTTAGCCATGTGATTTTGCAATTCCTTCCATTAAAAGCAGTGCTTATTACACCTCCACCCTGTGTGGCATGGATACTTGCTCTAACCAATGGGATACGAGCAGACATAGGTCTTGAAATGTGCATGTGGCGTTGGCTGGGTCCTCAGTGATAAAAGAGGATTAGAGGCAGTAGAAGCTGACTTGGACCCAACCCACAGTCTGGAGCCAAATCAGGCTGATCAGCTAATCACCAGCCAACCCACAGTCACATGAACAAGAAATGAATGCTTATTGTTGTATGCTATTGAGTTTTGAGGTGGTTTGTTATACAGCATTGTTGTAGCTATAGATAAATAATGTCCCACCTTCCTCAGAATACATCTAAACTCCAGCTATTCCCCTGTGCTCACTCCCCTCAGCCACAGCAACCTCTTGTTGTTTTTCAAAGCATCTTGATGTGTTTTACAAGGCATTTTATATCATTTAATCCTCTTAATAACTTGATGAAATTATGAAGGAATGTGATATTATTATCCCATTTTGTAGATGTGAAAACTGCAGATCCCAGCCTTGAAAAAGGAAGTACAACTATTTAGTAATAGCACTGGGATCAGCAGTCTGTCCACTAACTTTGGTATTACTCTGTAGGGTTTTTATCTGTTTTCCTGTTTAGCTATTTTAATAAACAACTATATTCTAAATGATGGATTTTAAAAAATTAAGGTGGGATGCACTGTCTCCACATACAAATTTGTGCAGTCATTCAGCTGATTGTTCAGTAGCTTTTTGGGTCATCTTATGGTCACCAGCATGTGCGTAACACTGTCTGACAGTGATTTCCTCAGCCTTACAGTAAAAGGCATTGTCAAACTTTATGGAGTTTTCCAATCTGTTAAGCAAAGAGTTGTCTTTAGTAAGCTCTAAATGGTCTGTATTTCTTCTGTCATTATTTACAACTTCAAATGGCTTTTCAGTGCTTATAGGGGAAAGTCTAATCCAGATAGCAAAGCATTCACTTACTGAAATTTGAGTACCTACTATGTGTCAGGTACTATGAAAAGCAAAGGATCAGTAAGACTTGCCCTCAAGAAATCCGCAATCTAGTTGAGGAGCAAATATCTGAACAGTGAATGGTACTACAGTGTAATAAGGGGTGTGATAGAGACTATGGCAGGTAATTGTCATCTACCACCTCAATCCTTTCTCTTGTCCTTGCTGTAACAATCCCACTTTTTGTTTGAGTCAAAATTTTGGTTTGCAATGCCACCTTTTTCTCCACTGGTCTTAGTGGGGCTGTACTCCCAACCAGGGTGAGAGGCAGTAACCCATCTTTAAGTCTGTCATCACATCTCACTCTTTCCACTGGCCTTAATGATTGGCTCAGAGTGAACACATGGCCCAAACTAATCCAATCAGATTGAATCTCAGCACTTTTGAACAGAATGCTGGGAAATGAACCTGCCGGATGTAGCTCTGGGAGTTGCTGGCAGCCATCTTGCAGTCATGTGGAGAGAGCCTACCTGAGAGTGTAAACATAGAACACCAGAGGGAATCCAAGTCCCTGTCATGCTATTTGAATCATGGATTAAACTGCCCTTAAAATAATGTTAGGTTTACATTCTTGGAGAGTTCAGATCTTAAACAGGTCCTTTTTTGGCTTAAGTTAGTTTGGATGGGTTTCTACTATTTTCAACTGGAAAACTGCTAACTGATTCAGAGAGGAAAAGAAGCTACTCCTGACTGTGGATTTCAAGAACGGCTAACTGGAGAAGAGGAAGGAGACAGAGGAGATCAGACAATCCAAGCCAAGGAAATAGTGTATTAGGGAAACTGGTGGCAGGTAACGACTGAGTTGCACAGACTCCGTCAGGATATGGTGCCGCCTTCCTCTCCTTGACGTCTCTGGCCATTTCCTCCCTCATACTCTTCCAGGCACACTGATCCTCGGTCTTTATGGCATGCCATGTTTTTAAACTTCTAGGTTTTTGGTTGATGGTGTTTCTTCTGATGTAATGCCTGTTCCCATGAGTCCTCTTGGAGGAATGTTAGTGTTTTGGCAGAGCCTCTCCCAAGTTTTCTTAGGCTGAATGTCTTCCTCTGGGTTACAGCAGCTTTTTGGGCCAACCTCTCTCTAAGATCTCCAGATCACCATTATAATAACAAAACTAATACTGATATGTTACTGATTGACTGAATACCAGGCAGTGTTCTAAGCACTTTACATATTGAAAACTGTCTGTGAGGCAGCATTTGTTCTTATCTTCATTTTATAGGTGACAAAAATTGCAACAGAGAGATTAAGTCATTTTCCCAGAGTAATACATACAAAACCAAGATCTGAACCCAGGCAGTTTTTGGCTCCAGAGCACATGCTCTTAACCGCCATTTCAGATTGCCTCTTATAATTCACCATGACTGGTCATGTAGGTATCTCTTTGCTCTATCACTTTCAGAGTCTCTTAAATCTAAGAGCCAATTTTGATTTCCTTACACAAGGTCCTTTGGTGGAAATCACGCATTGCTCTTAAGGACGTACTACTCACAGCACAGCCAGCAGGCACCATGAGCGTCGTGTCATATTGTTTCCCGCTGCTCTTAGTCCCATGGGGGGACTGCAGAGGGGCCCAGGTGAATGCTGTGTGTGCAGTGGATTTGTGCCACATTTAAGGAACCCTGACCTTAGGAAACCCAGATCCTCTAAAATGAGCAATAAGCCTGCCTGAGCTTTTCCCCAGACGGAGAAATCAGCACCTTATTATACTGGATGGTAAACAAAACTTCCTCACCTGCCTCATAGGTCCTGCAGGCTACAGGCCCTCTAGTTTACTCTCTCACTGCACTTCCCTGTCCCCTCCTGCCACTTTGGTCCCTTCTCCTCACCATACTCCTTCTCGCCACAGGGCCTTAGGACATGCTGTGCTTTCTGCTCAGAGCTCTCTCTCTCCATGTCATTAATTCCTATTTACTTGGAAGATTACTTCTCATGTAGCTTTTCCTCAGGGAAGCCTGACAACATCAGATGTCCCCTTTAGGTCCTTTCTTCCACCTATGGGCCTTTCATGGCTCTTATTACACTTATAATTTCTGCTTGTGTGTGTGTGTGTGTGTGTCTGTGTGTGTGTGTGTGTGTGTGTCTGTATGTGTCCATCTGATTAATGTGTCTTCCTGTGAACCAATAAACATGAGGGCAAGGATTGTGTTCTACCATGGGAACCCCAGTGTCTTGCCCTCTGAGTAGGTTTCCTGTAGACATCTGTAAGATAAATAGATCTTGATGTCCCCAGGGAGGTTTAGAGTGTCTGGCACATAATGTGTCCTAATGGGTGGGTGCTAAGTGAATAGTATACGTAAGAAGGCAAGAAAGGAGAGCATGATAGTTTCATTTTAGAATACTTGTGGTACCAAGGGATGATACTGCTCACCTAGATACTTACCTCCCACTGATGCATGGACCTATGAGACAGCACAAACGGATGAACCACAGGATTCGCATTAATGATTACAGGACCCCCAACCAGAGAAACAGGAGGTGAGACAGACACAGTGATTATGGCAACCTGTGTATGTTCAGAGGCATTTTCCAGAAGAGGGCTGGCATTTTCAATGGCGAAACTTGGAAAAGCTAGAACATCTTAGAGGAAACACAAAATTTCACTTTTTAAAATAAGAATTTCAGCAATGCTTCTCAAACTCTTTTTGCAAATATTTCAGACTACAACGGAAAAGCACAGTAAATATAACTTCTTTTTTATTAAGAGTTTTAAAATCAGTTGAATTGGTTTGGCAGAACCATTAAGAACTGTGAAGAATCTGACAACTTACGCTACTTTCAAGCTAACAAGTTAGCCTGCCAGTTTCACACATCCTGGCAGAAGACACAAGACTTCTATGTCAGAGACTGTGTTGGTTAATTTTATGTGTCAGTTTGCTCCATGAGGCAAGCATTATTCTGGATGTGTCTGTGAGGATTTGAGCAAAATTAACATTTGAATTAGGGCCCTTGAATTAGGGCAGAATTCTATGGACTGAATTGTGTCCCCCCAAATTTGAAACTCTAACCTCCTACTTTCTGAGATTGAATCAATAGGTCAGAATTAAAAGGCAAATTATGGGAGTCCCATAGCTGGATCATAGAAAGAAGTTGTGAAAAAATCCTCAAAGCTGTGTAAAAATGCTAGAATGTGACTTCATATAATAATGGAGACTGAGAGGCTACATGTTTGTACCCAAGAACAAGAGAAGATTGGGAAACACTAGTTGAACTTCTTTAGTGGAGATTGTAAAATAATGCCTAAACACTGGGTACAGGGCATCAGGGAATAGTGGGGACTGTGGTGACAATGAAAGCTTGTTTCCACCTAATGGGGGAAGCCCCTACCCAGCCCATAGGGAATGTAGGCTGAGCTATCAGATCTTATTTTTTGTGAGGATCCTGATATGGAGATTTTTATATGAAATACTCAAAACATCTTGTAGACCAAATGCATCTGAGAGTCTCTCGTTTGTGGTACCAGATTTAAGATAAAAATCTTCACCCAAACACAAAAAAGCAAAATAGAACAAACTAAATTGAAATAAAGTCTTTTTTAGACTTCATTATATCCTACTTTACTAAACATCCGACCCGCTGAGTTGATGTGATGGATTCACCTGCTATTTCAACTTCAAAAAGAGAGCTGTATGTGTAAAACAGGAGCAGTTGATTTGACTATTTCATACTTAAGAAAAATTCTGTTTACAAAAATTTCTAGAACTATAGAATAGCTCTGTGCAATATGTAATTTTAAATTTTCTAGTAACCATATTTTAAAAGGGTTTTAAAAAGGAAATATTATTTAATAGTATATTTTATTTAACTCAGTGCATTCAAAGTGTGATTTCAACACGTAATCAGCATTTTAAAATGTCAATATGATATTTTACAATCTTTTATTCCTATGAAATCCTTAAACTCCAGTATGTATTTTACATTTACAAACAGCACATCTGAATTCGGACTAGCCACATTCAAGTTGTTAATGACCTAAGTGGATGGTGGCTACTGTATTGGGCAGTATAGTTATAGAAGTCTGTTGTTGTTTTTGAAAATATAATCATTTATTTTTATTACAAATATTAAATCGAATCATGCCTAACTAATAAATTGTAAGTTATCTCAGAGAGCTTTTTCAGTTTTAACCCATCATTTATTCTTAGAATATTAAGCATGTTTTACATGGCTTTTTGTTGGCAATATGGACAGTTTGGCTTTTACCCATATCTAGAATTGACTGATTCTAATGCAAATGTTCAAGTTCTCCAATTGAGTTATTTTTATGAAATCAATCCATGCAATAGGAAAAAAATCACCTAAACCAATTTCTTGAAATTATGCATTCAAAATTTGGATAATTGATTTTTAAATTCTTGGGTTTAATGTTGCAGTGTAAGTGTAAAACATATTCATTTAAAAAAAATGTGAAGTATACAAAATTAAAAATTAAAAAGATATATGAAGTATACAAAATAAAAAATTTAAATCTCCCACTTACTCCTTCCCCATCTCTGCTGCTCTACTACCACTCCCACTCTCCATCTCCAAAAATAACCACTGTTAAATTGTTGACATACATTCCTCCCAAACATTCTGTGACCGTATGTGACTACAGAGAGCTTATTTAAAAGGAGTTTTCTAGTGTTCCTGGTTTAGGACATCGTGTCTCCACTCTGCGTACACCGTGGATTACCCTCTTACTTGCATATCAGAACACACAGAGTTGCCTCCTTTTAATGGCTCCAATGTCCACAGTTTGTAGAACTATTTATTTAGTCCTCTCTTGATGAATGTGTAGGTTGCCTCTTGTTTTTGCTATTTCAAAAAAACCTACATCCTGATGTTATGATTTCTAGAGAATATGTTCCCAGAGATGGGATGCTGGTTCTGAGACTGCAGATCAAATGCTGGTAGCTATTGGCAAATCGCCCTCCAGAGAGCTAACCCTGCCTTGCAGCCATATCAGCTGAACCTGAGAGGACATTTTGACTGAAATGTACACTTTCCAATGTGGCACAGCCCAGAGCACTTAACCATTTCAATTTCTAAGACCACCACTAAGAAGTTACGAAGGAGAGTAGAAGAAAAGCAAATGATTATTTCAAAACTATATGATGAGTCCAAAGTCATCGACACCAACCTGGGGCAGCAGCCAACACAAGAAGCAGATGAAAAAAAGGCATCATTTGCTAGAAAGCCTCTCGCCTCTTCAGAGACACTGTACCAGCCGATTCCTGCTCTGACTTCCAGCGAGTGGAATTGCTTTGGCAAGGAAGCCTCTCCAGAGAAACACTGTCTCTAGGCACCCTGTATACACTTCTTCATGATGCAATTCTTGCTAAGTGATCTGTAAAGTTCCACATTCTTCTTGCAAAAGGGCAAAAGCCCCACCAAGAAAGTTTGCTTTGAAGAAGGAGAAAAAGTCCCCAATCCATATTCCTCTACATGCAAAGGCTTCCCAAATCCTGGTAAATCTTGGATGGCCAGAATTACTGGAGATTCTTCAAGACATGGTCAGCTTATTACATATTCATTGATTTTCAAAAGGATTCAGTTTCAAAATTACTGCAGGTCACTAAGGTACACTGTTTGCCCTGTTCTATGTGTTTATCACTCCCAAACTCAGAATAAGGCCTAGGGTCTCTGCTTACCAAGTTTGCAGATGACTTACAAGTTAGGTGAGGTTAGTAAGCAGTCACATAAAGATAAAATGTAAAAACAATTAATAATCTGTCAAAAAAACAATAAAATGCAAAATTAATATATTTAGGTCAATACTTGTCTGGGGTGGGGAATTAGCGTAGGGCCACTGATAGCAAAGATCTGGCTGGCTGAATGGAGAGTTTACATAAAAAGATCTCTAAGGGCAGCGGACAGGAGAGCCACAGGTCAAATATGAAGGACAAACCACATTTTTAAATGCATAAAGATTCTTAGAAATTTGAAGTTCAATAGCATTTGATTGGTCCAGCACTGCAATTTACTACAATCCCATCCCTCCCTATTATACCCCACAGCTTCTCATATTTTCCCTCCTGGCTCCAGCAGGCATTCATGTTTGCAATCTCTGAGTTAGTGGTTTCAATCAACTGCTGTCTCAATAGGAGTCAGCTGTTGTTATGGTTACCTGAATAGGATCCTGCTATCTGAGATATGTTCAATACGAGGATAATGCTAAGAACAAGGGAGATCATACAGATTTTGCCCTGCTCTGGGATTTTGGCTGGACACTTACAAATGTCCAGGGAGTAATCATATGGGTATGACTCCAAGCCAAATCCTGTGAAGGAAGGTTGGAAAGAAAAATAAAGTCATGGGGGACTCGGAAATTGGTGCCCTTCTCTCTAGCTCCATTACCCCAGACTTAGTTAAACTACTGTAATCTCACACTTGAGCTAAGGCAAAAACCTAACTTCCCAGTCTAGTATTTCCCTCTCTCTGTTCATTGGTCCTCATGCATCGTTCATTTCAATATCATACCTCCTGAGTATTTCCTGAACCTGTACACTCCTGTCTCACTCATCGCTGGCCTGGACCAATTGCCTACGTAATGACTTTTTAGCAACCATACTTTCCCTCTGCATTGTATTTCCACGCTGCACCCATCTGTCTTTTTAAAACACAAGCATAATGTTGCCTTCCCTTGTCACCTGTGTTCCCACCACATTGGTCTCCCTTTCACCCTCAAACAAGGCCTGGTTCCCACCTACCTCAGGACCTCTGCTCTGGTAGTTTTCCATCTGTGGAATACTTCCTCTGCCTGCTCTCACCATAGTTTGCCTCCTTTCCAAATATCACTTCTTTAAGGTGTCTTTCTTGATCACTCTGGCAGAAGCAGTCACCTTTGCTTGCTTTCTACCAGGTTTTCCTAGTTTTTGGTAGCATTTTTTTACCAGTGTCTGAAGTGCTTTATCTATTTGTTAACATGTCTGGTCTGTGTGTCTTCCACTAGAATTTAAGTCCTAATTGTTTGTTTAAGGCTGAGTCCCCATTGCCCAGAATAAACCTTCATTGACTAGCTCCATAAAAACCCTTATCAAATTCACACAGACAGAAAAGCAGGAATGCAGTTTCCAGAAGAATGGGGAGTTACTGTTTAATGGTTTCAGAGTTTCAGTGTTGTAAGATGAAAAAAGTTCAGGAGATGGATGGTGGTGATGGTTACACGATGATATGAGTATACCTAGTGCCACTGGACTATTCACTTAAAAATGGGTAAGATGGTAAATTTTGTATTATATACGTTTTACCACAATTTTAAAAAATTAATCATTAAAAAACCATAACTCTCCATTGCTCTGAAGATCAAGGCAAACATCTTTGTTCTGTAGGATCCAGCAAGTTTGCCCCAGCTCTCTCTCCAGCTCATCACATGTAGCTCTCTGTGCCACCACCTGCCTGCCTGCATTACACATTTCCAGAGCCAGCAGACTCCTCCCACCTCAGGGCTTTGGTACCTGCTGATTCATCTACGTGGGACAGTCAGATCTTCACATGGCTGACTCACTTTCCTTGTCAGCTGTCAGGCAGGCAGGCAGGCCGCCTTCCCCAACTCCCATCTAACGTTGACCCTCATTATCCTATCATCCTTTTTAGTTTTCTTCATAGCACTTACTCCCAGCCAAAGTTAATTCATTTCATATTTTTTGTCAGCCTCTCCCACAACATTTTCAGTCATGTTAGTTCAGAGAGTCTGTGTGTGTTGTTCGCTTTAGTGTCCCAGGTGTCTAGCACCAGCATCCACTAGGCATTCAAATAATCGTTGGGTAAATGATTAACTAAAACATCCCTGGAAAGTAGCAGTTACTACACCTATTTTACATATAAGAAAATGGAGGTCCAGAGAGGTTTTGTGACCTGCCCAAGGACACAAACCTTGTAAGGGGCAGAGATAGAATTTAAAAACAGATTTGGCTCAAATCAGTGTCTGCCTGTGCCCTAGCTCTTCTTCCCATCCCACTCTTGCTAGCTCCATCAGCAGCTTCAGGACCCCTTGGAAAACCCAGGTCTCTTTTCACTTCAGCCTGTTAAACACACTCACAGACAGACACATACACAAATAAAGACTAGCTTTCTTTTCCTAGTGTAGAAGTAGTCTCATTCATTCAGATACTTGACAAAATACAACAGAATTAAGACAACTATTCCAATCAAGTGAAAACAGTTGCCCCTTGGTTAAAGAAAATGCTCATTCATTTATTCATTCATTCAAGCACCTGTTATTTATTGTGTTCTAGGGATTCCAATGCCTGTGGAAAAACAGATGAGGTAGAACCAGAAACCCATTTGGCTAAAGCACATCAGATATGCTGTATTTCAGTGCTTCTCCAAGGACCACCTACGCTCTCTTCTTTGGCCTGGGTGCTTTTAGTATCCCTACTTTACAGATGAGAAAATGAGCACCAATAAGTCAAGTGAATTGATGAAGGCCACATAGCTGGGATGGAACAAGAAAGAGCCCAAGTGCAATTCCTAAAACCCATACTCTTCTAACCCCTCAGTGTTGTACACTATATTCTTGACAATTTTTAAGTTCTTCCCCCTGCTGGAACATACAAGACCCTCGCTTCCTAAAGTATGGTTTCTGGGCAGCATCATCAGCATCATCTGAGAATTTGTAAGAAATGCCAATTCTTGGATCTTGCCCCAGACCTGTATCAAAATCTGAATTCTAATAAGACCCACATGTAATTCGTGTGCACACGAAAGTTTGAGGAACATGCTCCAGGTTACTGATGAGTGCAAACAGAAAAAGCAGAGTGATTCTCGTATCTCCCAACATTTTCCTAGACTTTTCCTTTTTAGCATCTGGTTCTTTCAGGCTGAAAAACTAAAAAGCCCTCTTGAGAGTCATAGAAATAAATCCTAGTGTCTGCTACCACCTGGTGGTGAGAAGTTGCAACCCAGGCAGAATTTGCTCTTTAGAAAATGGTGAGATGTTGGAAGGGAGGGCTTGGCCCAGGTATTCAACTTTTACAGCCCATGTACTTTATAATTCTCTCCTTTTTTGAAATTCAGACATAGATATATAAATCTGATAATCAGTTTGTGTAGTGATTTTTTTCTTACCAATCCAAATGGTAGTGGTTAGACAATGAGGTTACCTTTCCTGCATTTGCCTTGCCCTGGAATGTACAACATGTGTTCCACAAAGTAATACAGAATTCCCCACCACTGTGTCAAATGCATCATTGGTGACTTCTGTGAAGTGGTAAACAGGGAGAGTCCCACCAATAATGTCTCTAACACCTTGGAAGGGAATAAGAAAGAGATTCCAAAAATTCCCTACATAGCTACCCCGAACAGCCCAGAAGTTTAAACAACCTCAGTCCTGGATGACTTTGGTTTGAAGTTTGTGAAATGAAGAGCTAAAGAAATCCGAAACAACTGCTTCAGGTGAAGTTGATAGCAATGGATCCCCCTCAACTGTATCTACCAGAGCCCTTTAAGTTTGCCTGTGGAAGAGATGGCCAATACCGAAGATTTCAGCGACCCAGGAAGAAAAACATCTCATTCAAAAGGAAGGGGATTGAAAGGTAGGTAAATGGGACTCATTTTCTTTTCTATTGAGTGAGTTTCTTTGGATTTTGCATTAAACAATATTCACTGTGATGAGAAAAGGCAGCATCTTTTGCATTGCATTTAGGAATTGAGGCTCTGAATGGATTAGGTGGAGACACCGCATTTATATTTTGGATCAGGAAGCCAGTGTCCCAATGGAAGCCACATTTTATTATCAGAAAAGTCTTAATTATAATAGGGGAAACCTCTCCTTTCCACCTGAATTTGGGTATTTAATGTGGCATATGACACTAAAATAAGCGCTGATCCTAAGTTGTTAGTCAGCCTCAGAATTTTAGATATTATACATCCTATGTAAATACTATTATTTTGAAAATTCAATAGTACATTCTTCTAGATAGGTCATGATCAACATTTTTTCCCTTTCCCAGTAACTTTGGCTGCTGAAATATGTACTAATCATATTTCACCCTGTGCACACTTTTTAATGTAATGCTAAAACTGTCTTATACCTGATATTTCTTGCCAATGACAAAACCATAAAGAAGGCATGAAATACTGTAAACATAATACATTTTAATTTGGAAAGTCATTGAGATGATTTACTTTCCAATTTCTTTGGGTTCTTTATTACCAGGTTCAGGAGCAGTAGCTCAAACATATAGAAATGGAGTGTTTTCATGAGGCCAGAATTATCAAAGACCAAATTTCTGAACTCCCACAGACAAAATTAAATATTGCAAAGATTTACATTTTCAATAAGAAATGGGGTAAAAGGCAGAAGCAATACAACCAAATAAATTGATTACAACCTTGATATTTAAAAACTTAACAGAAGGGGACTTTTCATAATAGAAATCTGAGGCCCTGGGGCCAAATCACCTTTGTTAATCATGTTATAAATAGATGGGGAGTGAGCGTGTAGGGGATGGGGGTGCGAGATCCAGTCTAGAGATTCAGAAACTGCTGAGAAGGTGGATTTTTCCCTTAGGGATTGCAGGGGTGGCCTTTGGGGTTCTTGAGCCTCCTGAAATTGTATTTCCATTGTGTTTGGGTGTGTGTGTGTATATGTGTGTGTTTGTAGCAGAAAATTATAGCTTTATAAAAGTAATCGCAGAGGGGACCATGGAAGCTTAATCCTGGCCCATAAAGGATCTTTGGTTAAATTGCAAAGTGGTAGTACCCCTTCCTCCAAACACTTTACTGTCATCTACTAGAAAGTTACCATAGTTGCTGTATACAGCTGTAATGACTGAATGTGAAGAAACCCCCTAGAAGTTGCGTGTGCACAACTGGTAGAACTCTGAGGTCCCAGTCCCCAAAGGGAAGCTGGTAGCCCGGTGGTCTTCCTCTTTTGACCTCTAGCTTGTGCTCCCTTCTTGCCTTTTACAGTTTCCCCACACAGATCTGATCCACATGGTAATAGAGACAATTGTTTATTGGGTTCCCGCACAAAAATTATTTCCTTTTATTCTGACATTTCTGAGAATAGTATACATATTTCCAAATGAGAAAACCCAAGCTTATGGAAATAAAATAACATGCCCAAGGTCACACAGCTGGCAAGTGTTGTGCTGGGTTGAACCAAGACCACTGAACTACAGTGCCTGGGCCCTTCTGAAATACTTCCCATGTATAATAAAAAGAAGCTGAATGATTTAAGTCTAATTTAGAGCAGTGTGTTCCTGGAAGATGGTGTACATGCCACTGGTGGTATTTAGATATTTTAGGTAGTATCTGAAGAACATTTTTTAATAGCTATGAATTTATTTTAATCTATATTAAAAATATGTACTGCATAGGTTGTAATTATAATAAACATAATATATATGATACAAAACCTGGGATTCCATCCAAAGAAATGAAGACTTATGTTCATACAAATTCCTGTACATAAGCATGTATAACAGTTTTATTCATAATAGCTCCAAAGTGGAGAAAACCCAAATGCCTTTCCATGGGTGAATGACGATTAGACAAAGTATGGTACATCTGTGCCATGGAATACTACTCAGCAAAAATACTGCTCAGGAACAAACTACTGTACGCACAGCAGCTTGGACGATCTCCCTCTTAGAGGCTGCTGGAGTTAAGGTGCAGGTGGGAGTGATGGGGAAGTAGGTGTGGCCATAGAACAGAAATTGCAGCATGAAGGATCCTGCTGGCAATGGAAATGTTCTGTATCTTGACAGTGTCAATGTGACTATACTGTTTGTGATAACCTATTATAGTTTAGCAAGAAGTTAACCATTGGGAGAAACAGGGTAAAGCACATGCAGAGAACCTCCCTGTATTATTTCTTAAAACTGCATATGAAGCTACAATCATCTCAAAAGGTCTAATTTTTTTTAAATCCCTGAGATTTTATGGATTTCACTGCTTTGGATGACACTAACAAAAAACAGTTGAGAAGAATACTGGGTAACTAATGGTATCATGGTACAGGTGATGTCCACTGTGGCATAGAGATTAACACAAACCTTGGGACCATATTATTGGGGCATAAGTTATTTAATTTTAACAGGCTTTAAATTCCTCCATCCTGTAAAATGGAGATGACAAACATGAAGGTTAAATTATATGAAACACATGAAAGAACTTAGTAGAGGGTTTAGTGTACAGAAAGCTATTAAGAAATGGTATCATTTTTATTACTAAAATATGCCAAAGTGATGAAGATATAGTATAGTACTATTTGCAATTTTGGAAACCTGAGTTTAGAGTTATTCTATCTACATGTGTGTTCTGTGTAAATGCAGCATTTATGGAGCCTTGGAGACTGTAATCCATATTGACTATTCTGGAAGATTCTCATCTCTCATCACTTGGAACCACCAAATCCAGCAAAAACTCTTAAACATCACTGAAATGAGATTGGCAACTTGCCAATATATATTCTAACAGTCACAGACCTGGATTAGAATTTGTATTCTACCCGTGGTCAATTAATTTAACCTCTCTATGTCTCAGTTTACTTACTAGTAAAATAAGGATAATAATATACCCTACTTCTTACAGTGCTGTGAGGATTCAATGAGATAATGGGCAGAATACACTTAACTTCAGTTTGGTGACTGAACACCAAGTAGTTGCTTCGGCTTTTTTTGATCCATGATTTGATTCTTGGTCTTCAATTTTATTTTTTAGAATTGTATAATTTGTGCACATTTGAAGTTTGGATTTTGAGGATTCACTTAAATTATTTGTTTTTAACTTTTCAATTTCCTTAATACAAATTATTTTTATTTTGTTTAGATGGCATAGAGCTGTGTCCACCAACTTAGTAAAGCAAAATGTGTTGGTCCCCAGAGAGGAATCATCTGGTGATAGCGACATGGAATTTCATAAAAGCCAACAAAATCAGAAAAAAAAATGGAGGAAGAAAGTGAAGACTGTTTTGGGGAGGGTGCTGTCATACAAGCATAGAAGCAAGCCGGCAAGTGTCAGCAGAGAGGGCTCCACTAACCACAAGGAAACCCTCCCTTCAAGTACACACAGTCTGCTTCCCAGAATCGTCAAGGAGCTTCCATCTCCCAAATTATTCACCAAACCAAGAATGCGAAAGCTGTCACAGAATGGTAATCAAAGGCAATTTATGATTGTGCACAGGCCAAGAGGAATAGGGCAATTAGGACGGATTTTCTTGCCATCCAAAGTATAGCATCTCCTGGAAGCGTGTCTAAGATGCAGACTCTCAGGCCCCACTCAAGTCTAATGAGTGAGAATGTGCATTGGAGAAAGATCCCGGGGTGACTCGTATGTGCATGCATTTTGAATAGTTCTGATAGAGTGCCTTTGAGGAAACTCCCAGTCTCATTAGTGGTCTAAGTTGTCTAGAGACATATTTTATTTAAATATGTATACATAGGCATGGGTGTGTGTATATACATGTGTGCATATGCATACAAACATACTAGAAAAATCCAAATAAGTAGGGTTTTTTTGGGTGGGGGTTGGGGAGTGTGGGGGGTTTGTTTCTGGAGAAAGTAGTGATGCAGCCTTTCCAATGGGTACTTTTAGCAGTGGGGAGTGTGTCATGAGAATCCTATAAGTACAATATACGAGTGCTAAGTCATAAAGGATGTATTATTGTACCTACTTCGTATGTACTCTGTGGAAGAATCAACATTTGAACTGTTAACTCCAAGTCTTTTTTGCAATGTAGTAATGCTGTTTTGATGGTGGGGTAGGGGAGGCGGGGCATCCCGTGAGTTACGACTAACAATACCACTAATACTTGCCTATTCCGTGACTTTTCTAAATTAATAGACTTTATTTTTTGGAGCAGTTTTAGGTTTACTGTAAAAATTGGTCAGAAAATACAGAGTTCCCATATACCCTCTCTCCTTACCAACCCACACACTCTCCTCTATTAACATCTTTGCTTAGTAGGACAATCCTTTCATGTAATGTGTCCACATTACAGTACCATGCAATAGCTTCATTGCCCTAAGTATCCTCTAGCTTTTTAATGTCCTTTATAGCACAACATCAGGAAACATATAGCCCTTGTAATACATGTAGGGAAGCCACACAGAATCCCACATTACACACAAGGACACGTCTGGAAAAAACAAAACAAAACAAAACAAAAAGAACTGACGGCTTCCAGCTGATTGCCCTTTCAAACAAACTCTGTCTTCTGGAAAGAGCAGAAACGAATACAAACATCCCAGCACTCAGCAATTACCTGGTATGGATTAACCTGTCCACTTCGGTCAAAAATAAAGAGGACCTGCTTCTATCCTGATGTGGCTGTAGCTAGAAAGTCCAGAAGGAAATAGGATCAAACTTCTCCTCATCTGTGTACATTGGCCTGTTTTCATTTTAGTTGGAATAACAAATCTTTGCACCGAAATTTTTCCAGAAAATGTGCCCATCCTTCAGGCTATGGATGGCACTGTCTCAGCTGTGGCCCAAAGACTGTTGCTCTTTCCTGTTGACCCTCATAACATTTTTAACAAATATTTGCTAAATACTTAATATATGCCAGCCACACTATTAGGGATAGAGTAGTAGCAGATAGACCTGGTCACTGCCCTCGTGGAGGTGTAGCACAGAAGGACATTCGAACATTATGCAGATAATTATATCTGATGCAAAGTAGAAGTTTGGGGTGCTATGGAGACACATCATAGGTGCTCTAACTTTAGGGGAGAGAGATCCAGAAAGGTCTCTCTAAGGAAAGGACAACTCAGTTGAGAGCTGAAGGGGCAACTGGAGTTAATAAGCAGAGTGGGGAGAAACAGTTTCTCTGAGAGAGGGGAGAGCATATTTAAGTCCCAATATCAAGAGAGCACCAGGTGTAATTAAGAAATAAAAGTAATCCAGCTAGGCAGAAGCTGTTGAATTAAGTGGTAAGGGTGTTGAAAGCCACATTAAGAATTTGTAACTTTCTCCTAAGGATAATAAGAAACCATCAGATATTTTCAAGCTGGAGATTTATATAATCTGGTTTCCATTTTTAAAAGATAGCTCAGGCTGTGGAATAGGGACTGGTTTGGAGGAGGGCCAGAGCAGATGCAGGAAGAACAATAAACAGGTCATAACATTCATTCAGGCAAGGGATGGTATTAGCTTGGGTTAGTGTGGCAGTGGGGATGGGGAGATGAAGGGAGAAATAGTCACAGGTAGAAGTTATAAGATTTGGTAAAGAGCTGAGCAGTAGAGGGCAGGGGGTGGAAGAGCCCCTGGGTTGACCACTTGCTTTGAAGGCAGAGTCCCCATTCATTGACATTAGGAGCCATAGCTCCTAGAAAAGCCTTTATCAACGACTTCAAGACAAGATGATTTCAGGTGCTACATGGGGCAGGGAGACAATGAAACGGAAGGAATTGCAAACAACTCTTCCCAATGCCCGTCAATCCCTTTGACTACATCACGGAAAAAGCTTCCTTGCTCGCCTTTTTCTTTTTTAATAAAAAGGAGGGTAACCTCAGATTTAGTGCCTTATGCAGATGCTGACATGGTTTTGTTTTTATCATATTAATTTTCATGCCAATTTATGAGACTGGTTTTTGATTTATGGTAGTGTTCTAAAGTTTCTTTATAAATGGATTTATTGTATTAAGAATTGAATTGCTATAAAAAATATTAGGGAGTCTGGAATTCACATGGCTCCTGAAAAATGGGAAAGACTATTAATATAGTATGTGAATCTTGAGCCAGTAACTGAGTTTGCTTCAATCAAGTGTAAATTCTCAAGGGATCGTCTTACACATCACAGGGTTAGCTTACCTTTTCTAATTCTACAGTAGTTAAAGGGAAAAGCAATGGAGGGCAAAATTGAAGTCTCAGACAGAGCTAAACATCTTGTCAAGACAGGTTAGTGACCACTGGGGTCACAGCTGCAAGAAAAGGTAAGTGTGTACAGTAGAAAGTTAAGATTATAAAAAGCAGATCCATTTATTTTAACCCCAAGGAGAAAAGCTACAAGGCAACATGGAAGGCCATCTTTTCAGAGTATGTTCTAATAGGAAGACTCTCTTTCTAACTGTGACCCTGACAGTGCTTCCCTCCCTTTCTCCCTAAGCAACCATACAGCTTGATGTTGTAGAAGCGGAGACAGAGGAGATAACCCAAGGAAACACCCTTCTCCGCGCCCGGAGAACCACCAAGCGGTTATCTGTGACATCCCTTCCTTCAGGGCTGCAGAAGGTAAAACGCTGAAACAAATTTGCCTCTAAATACTTACACTTAAGTCAGTGTTGTAAAAGCGATGTTCTCATATAAAAAAAGCATTTAAACCTGCTGTCCATGTCTACTTTACAAGAATTTAGGTCTCAGAAAGCAGATTTTCCAGGTCTGGTTCCATTTCTGAGCACAAACTGTTCAGCTTCTACTACAGTCTGGGCAACAGTGGAGTTTTGAGCTTCAAAATGACTTTTTCAACTGTTCAAATATTAAGTTGGTATATTAGCATGTGGCCTGTTGTTTGCTGTGTTGAATTCACTGGAGAGGAATTCACTAGACTAGCACTGCACAATGGAACTTTCTGCAAGGATTCAAGTGTATGTTGTCCAGTGTCATAGTCATGATCCCACTGTGGCTTTTGAGACTTTGGAATGTGGCCAGTGCAATTGAAGAACTGAATTGTTAGTTTTATTTCATTTTAATTGAAATTGAAATATAAATAGCCATGTGTAGTAGAGACAATGCAACACGAGACCACCTGGGACTCTCTAGACAAAAGCTTTTACGTATCTGTAAGTATGAACATTTGAGCCTCAAGTGCCCAGCCTATTTTTTTAGTATCCTGAACTATTATTACTTTAAATACAACAAGCATTTACTTAAAGCTATGTTCCAGGCCTTGTTCTAAGTGCTTTAAAAATATCAACTCAGATCATTCTTACAACAGTCCTATGAAGTGGGTAGTAATACGTCCTTATTTTAGGAGTGGCACTGAGAGTTTAAGTAATTTGCCTAGATAAGTGGCAGCGCCAGCCTTCAAAGCCAGCAAGATCTGGCTCTAAAGTCCTTTACTCTTGACTGCTGTGCTAGATACTAATTGTACTGGCCAGTATGGTAACCAATAGCCACAGGTGACTAATTGAAATTAAATAAAGTTACAAGTTCAGTTCCTCTATTTCATTAGCAACATTTCAAGTTACTCAGTCACCACGTATGGCTCGCGGCTGTTGCATTGGGCATAAAGAAAATTTCCATTTTTTGCAGAAAGTTCTACTAAATAATGCTGTTCTAGAGTATGCTGTCAGAGTGAACCAATATTAGTTTTGAATTTTGCTTCTTGTGTGCTAGGTTCATATTTCTTGTATCCCTATTATGTGCTGGGCAATTTCTAGGTTTGGGGCTTTAAAGGTAATCTGATGGACATAGTCCTGTGTTGTGAAACAAATAGGTTAATAGAAAGGATAGACATTAAACTGTGGCACTACAGAGCAGTGGGGTAATACCAGTCTTTTGAGTAAATGGCTCTGGGATAAGTGGGCATCCATATGGCAACAACAATTATCCCTATCTCAGAACATATACAAGGATTAATTCCTGTTGGGTTGTAGATCTGTGTGGAAAAGGTAAAACCTTAAAAACTTTTGGAGGACAATAAGTGTATCGTCATGACCTCTATATAGAAGAAGACCTCTTAGGACACAAACATCACTGACCATAGAGGAAAAGATCGATATATTTGATTATATTAAAATTAAGAATTCCCGTTCATCAAGACATTAAATCAGTTTTGTCCACTGGCTATAGAAGGGTTTTGTTCAGCTGTCAGAATGTTCTCAAAAATAAACTTGAAATCAAATAGTCTGCACTTAAAAATTAGAATATTTCAAATAAGTCTGGGCTTTAGCTTTTTTTTTTTTAAGGGAAGATTTGGCCTACAACTCCTCATGTCAACAGCAGGAGTTACACAGGGGCTACCCCCTTTGCAGGAGGCATGGTCACACCAGCCACTTCATACCAACCATACTGGGCCTGTTTTATAAAACCTGCTTGGCCCTTCTAAGGCATTTAACTGTATGACAGTGGTATTCAACAAACACAGAAATAACTTAGTAGTTACCAAATATGGTAAGTACTTAGGTTTCATTTGAAACAGACAAGAGGAGTACACCTAAGGATGGACTGGGGCTAGGTTCTGCAAGTCATTTTTGAGCCTGGGCCACCTGGCAGGACAGAGTGGTGATTCGGCAGACTCACCTGTAAACTCAGGCAAAGGGTAGGACCCAGATGCAGTCCCACATCCTACTTAGTGTAGGTCTCCCAATAGTCCTGATGCTAATCACTAAGCACAAGGGGAAGGAAAATTGAACCCAGTAAGACTAAAAAGGGCATATTAGCCAGGAGCCATGACCTAAGAATGACTTCCAGTAGCAGCACTATTAGGACAGGTGCTTGAAACCAGCAAGTCAGGGATGGTAGGAAAAGTATCAGGCATGGGGTGAAAAGAACCTAGAGCTTTCTTTTTATGTTTGGAGACTTGTCTGCCATGAAACTAAGGAAACCTGCAGAAAAGAGACCAAATTAACAACTGGATCCAGTGATAATGAGCTTTCTGGGGCACTGGTCTACAACAGCCCCACACCCTCGCTGTGCTCAGCAGCTACAGAGGTGATTTCTTCTTCTTCCACTTACGAATGACCTGCTTTTTTCCTGTTACTATATATTCTTTCAAAGCCAGAGAATCTCATTTCTCTGCACCCTACAGATCTCTTCAAAGAGAGCTCTGGGCACAAAGGAGATACATGGAGCGTGGAGAATAATATGAATATGGTCTCTGACCCAGTGTTGTTATGTGGCAAATGTTCAATTTAAAGGAGAATGTCCCAAGGGTGGAAATTCTTATTTAAACACTGTCATAGAAATAATGTTGATACTTCTTAACCTAATGTGTTTTTGCATTTTTATGACAGGTTCCATATTCACCAAAAAAGAGACCATACTTTCTAGCACTTAAAAGAAAGAAACATGGCATGGAAAACATCCTCCGGAAATCAGATTTGACTGTAGGAAAGCTTCAAATGCAGGTAGTGGACAAAGGCCTTCACTTATGTGTTTCAGAAGCATGAGAGGGCCAGGCTTAACTGAATGCACTGCTCGGCTAGACAGCATGGATGTGGAACAAAATTAATGATTAGCATGAAGAAATAATGCTAGTGGGGGGCATAGAAAAGTGGCTAAAGGATTGCTAAGGGCACCTAGGATGATGCTGTGTGCCTAATATTAAGGGAATTCAATTAAAATAAAAGCATGCACATAGGCTTCTTTTGAGAAGAAATGAGATCGTCTTTACCACTGGGTGGTAAATGTATGTTTTCAAGCTCTGTTTGCTATGACTTGAATTACAATAATACTTTGGGACTTACAGAATGTCCAATTTCTGAACTCATACCTCAGAAAAACAACCATCCCTTTGGTTATGACAAAGCTTTTCAATACATGGCTTCATTTCTTTGTGTATGTCTGTCATAGGTGGATGATCTCATAGAAACAGTAACAGATAAATCCATGAAGTTATTGGCCCAAAGACATGCTGAGCTTCAACAGTGTGAGTTTCTAGGGGACGAAATACTTCAATCTTCTAAGCAGTTCCAGAGAATATCTAAGAGAACCATGAGGAAATATAAGTTAAAAAATGTGTGTTTCCCATGCACCTGCTGCTGCTTCTGAATTTGTTCCTGACTGCATAAAAGTTATCTTCAAAGGTATTTTTTTTGGTACATAATTCTGAATAAATCTCTCTAGTGAATTAATCAGTGGGAGAGAAGGACAGTTTCTAAAATATTCTCCCCAACAGTCCTTAAAAAATGATCCTTTTTGAAAAATTGATTTTAATCCTGAATCAGTATAAGTAGACTTTTGCATCATTATTCTTAGTAATAGTGAAAAAAAATAGAAGCATTTATCATGATATAACAATTCTGCAAAGTAGTTTCTCCAATGATTTGCCCGGAAAAATTAGAGGAAGCATTTAAATGTATAATGACACTTTTAATATAACAACTACTGAGCTAATTTTAAACTTACATTTGTAAAGATAAAAATTCTTTTTAAAATCATAAAAATGTAACATTAATAAAGGTATGATTCATGCAAAGTGTCATGTTTCTGAACGAAAATAAATATGGGTAAGGGTGGAAACCAGCAGGTATTGAACATGTAATTCAATACTTTAGAAAATTACAAGTGATTCAGCCTTAGCTTAATTTTTAAGATCATGGAATCCTTTATGCACAACTATCTTAACAGACTGTTTTTCTCAAAAACTGCTTTTCTTCACTTTATTGATACATTTTTCCTACTGGAAACAAATCCTAAAGAACAAAACAATAGAGAGAACTACCAGCAAAACATTTATTTACCAACATGTTGCTCAAGTGTTGAGGAGAGAAATCTGAAGTAATTCGTATCGACTGACTGTATCTTGTAATTACCTCTCACGCCTATAATTCTTAATATCATGAAACCTCTCCCAGGTTTTTAATAAACCACAAACACGACTTTGTACATGATTTCATAAGTTCACAGCCCTTCTGAAGCCTGCTCATGGACTCCATTTTCAAAAGTGGTAATAGAGTCAATTCCAGAAAATGAGTTATTTTCTCATGTATATCCTAGAAATGCCATAAGCCATCTTCTCAAATTCTTCAATATATTTTGTAAGCAAGTCAATGTTACCAGTTAAAAACCACCTAGAATACTAAGGAGCACAAACAAATCTAGCTAACAACATTTTACTACACATTGCATCCTATCTTTTAAGTGTAAGAGTAAAAAGCTCACTACCAAAACTTTCAAGAGCACAACAAATTCTAAACACACAGAGGTGAGATTGCTACTTCAGTGTTCTTGGCAACAGTGAGATGAGCCTATCTATGGTTTAGGATTTGTTTCCATGCTGGATTCTTGAGCTTCTTCTACTTCTGAGAGCTTTTCATCATCTGGAATTACAAAAGAAATGTAAAACCTTAGTCAAACCTGCTTAAATTATGTTTTTAATGAGTAATGAAAACATTTTTATCTTTTATCAGCCAATATATTTAAGCAAAATTGGCAAAATGGCAGCCTGTGACTGTAATCAGCCCACATGTGTGTGTTTAGTGTTTTTTTTGAAATATCTTTGATATATGTGCTTGGTTTTAAAAGTGGTATTTCTGTTATTTATCATTTGAATCAAAATGTAAATTTTATGTGTTAGAATTCACACACACACACACACACACACACACACACACAAAGAAGTCTAGGTCATAGGCTTTTCTTGAAAACAATCAGAAGACCAGATAACAAGAAATTTCCAACTGTGGTATAGTCAATATAAAGAAGTCTGTTCCCCAAAGCAGCCTCCATTCACTGGTTACATAGATGGGCTCTGTGCCTATTGTGTCATTCACTTATCACTGCCTGCCTGAGTTCTGAATTGTTAATTTATAGGAAGAAACTATAATAACCAAGAAAAATTACATATCTATCATCCTTGACTTTCTCTTAATTTAAACCACAGGATATGTACTTAAATCACATATTACTACAAAGTCAGGCTATTCGTGTATGTGCAGAAAGTTAACATGAATACCTTCTAATGTCATCCAGCTATATCTTGTTCTGAAATTGAACAAGAAGGTGTACTCTCTCTTTAAGATGTATACTTTTAGAAGGCATGCCCCTGGATTGTTTAAAAATCTTCATGAACATTCAATTTGAGACTATTTCTACTTACTTTCCAGTGTTTGCTGAAGTTCGTGGATGGTACTAAGAAGAACATGAAACTGTTTCCGTCTCAATTCCAACTGTGTTAACAAGAGAAAAATTACTACAGATTGATCTTTAAACATATACATATCACAAAAGCTAACATATTATGCAAATACCTTATCTTCAACACTTTCTTTAATATGTGAAAGATGCTCTAATTCTTTTCCCAGAGCCTCTAGTTCCCTGAAAAAAATAAAACAGGGTTATATTTTGCTAATGAGGGAACAGAATGCACAATTAATACCTACCTTTTTAGTTACTAAATATTATTTTAAAAATAAAAAAGGGATAAGAAGTTATTAGCACTCCATTATGAGACTTTTAAAGCTAAGTATGATTTCTTAACTTCTAAATATGTACTTATTTTTATTTTAAAGTGTTTATATAATTTTTAAGTATACAAAAACAGATAATATCAAATCCCAGGAATTGATAACTTAGACATTTTTTCCATGTGTACTTCAAGTTGTCTTTGGGGAGGCTGGAGGAAGGTGATAAAAGAAATAAAACACTAGATTAATTTGAAATGTCCTTTAAGCCTTATCCCCAGTCTTCTGTCCTAAGCCTTTGTACTTCCTTGATTCCCTACTTCCTACTCAGGCAATCAGTGTATCATTCTAATCCCTTTTTAATGCACATATTTGTATTTCTAAGTAAATGTGGTATTAGTATATAATATTAGGGGGACTTATAGTTATGATTATGTATTTCAGAAACAGGAATAATTAAAAATTTACGTCTTCTGTTTTTCTTTTCACTGATTGTTTTTGACGTCTGTATTTAAAAAGTGTGTATCTACTCTTTTTAACTGCTATTTAGTATTCTATTATATGAATAGACCATATTCTTTTATCCATTTTTTGTATTGATGCATATACATTTATTTATCTTAGAACTATAGGCAGTAAGATTGAAGGAAAAATCAAATCAAGAGGCATTATAATATGTAATATTGACACTGACCCCTCCTTTGAAACATATTATATATTCCTATAAAAATGAATTCATAGGCTAATATGTAAACATTTATCTGTACAGATTAGTTCATTTCAGAGTCAAGTTCTAAACTTACTTTAATGTCTCATGCCTGTCTGGATGATGCTGGATCACTTTTGCCAAAGCATCATATTCTGAAAGATATAAAATATTTACCAATTTCAGGTTTTTTGAACCAGGATAAGAAAATAAAATTGATGATATCACAGATCTCTCCTAATCATTTCCCTAGTACATAAAGAAATGAAACCATGGAAGGATAGAAAGAATATTGCCAGTTTCAGTTGACTCAACTGTAACTCTAATGATACATGACTTCAAAAGTGTTCCAGGTGAGGACTTCAGTCCCATTCTGTTTCTCCATTTACCTATCTCTGGGAAGACTATAAGAGGCCAGCATAAACATAAGTGAACTTAAGTCATTATTGATCAAGTGGACTGATTCTGAAGAGGATCTTATTCACTGTTTGCTGAGCAAATTAAAGATCAAGGTAAACATATCCTACCATTAATTTCAAATCTTAGACAATAGCAAATTACACTTCTCATTCATTCAAAAGGTAGATTTCAGGAACTTAGAAATGATTTAAAATTCAGGTAATTTGTTTCTGCTCTACTGGGACCTCCAAGATAAGTCATGTTTTGCCTGTTAACCTTTCTTATGGAATGATGGATGGCAGCATTCATTTAAAAGCTTTACTTAATCAACAGAAACACTGTAAAGCATATAAAAATCATTTTAGAATTGATATTAACTATTAAATAAGCTGGTATATCTTGCTGTATATTGGCCACCAGAACTTGACCACATGTATTTTAAACTGAATTCAAAAACCAACTTTCAAAAATAAGGAATTATACCATTATATATTTAGCTTACTAAAAAGTAAAATTCATTGTTTTAGAAATAAGCATATTCAATAAAATTGATTTTTAACTAAAATTCTTTGGATTATAAAATAATACATGCTCAGTGGGAAAAAAAAACAAAAGAAGGAAAAGAAGAATCTAAGCCCTATAAAAACCTACAACCCAAAACAACCATTAACATTTTCTATTTCCTTTTAATTTTTCATACATATGTGATTATTATTAAACATTATATTTTTTAATTTTCCGTTTAAATTATGGGAGGAGCAATGTCTCTGGCACTAAAAATTATTTTGAAATAGTTTTTATGGACAATAAGGACATATCCTAATTTAAAAAGAGATCAGAACAAAAACAGTAAATTTACTTTTATTAGCTATTTAGGCAGCTTATAAATGATTGCTTGCTTTGCACTTAATAAAAACTCTGGTCTTAAGTTCTTTTTGAAAGCAGTTCCATTAAACAAACAACAATCAAAACTCTAAAATTGTGTTTGCTGGTTAATTATAACATTATTTTGACAAAGGGATCTGAATATAGGAAAGAAAATGAATACTCAAGAAATAATTGGATAATAAATATCAGCAAAGAATTTTTTTTCCCCCAGCATAGACTTTCTTCTTCACTATTTTAAAGAATAATATGGTTTTAAAGGATTAAGTTTGGGTCCTAATTCCTTTTTTAGAATTCAGGTTGACTCTAGTTGAAGATGTTACCTCAAAGATTAAAAATTACATGAAAATACTGGTCAGTAATAAAGTATTTGTACACTAAATCTCACAAAACCCTTACCTTGGCGGTTTTTTCGTATTCGTTTTGCTTGAAGAATTTGCTTTTTGCATTCAGCAATTTTTTCATGTGCTCCAGCAATGCTACATTCTATACAAAAAAAGATTTTTTATAATTATAAGAGCATGTATAATCTCCAGACATTTTCAATTTTAAAATGTGTTTCTATTTAAGTTCCATTGCTAATAAAATAAATGCTGGCATTCAAAAATAGCTGTAACACTTACTATTGTATCATATTTGAATACATTTTTGTAGCTAACATTTACTGTGCTCTATTAATACTGTTTTCTTACCACTAATCAAAGAAAAATGTTGCAGATATTGTTTCCTTTTTAGAACATAAAAATTATAGGTAGAAACATAAATTAGTTTTTTTCCTTACCTATTTCTTTGTAAATTTTTTCATAATTTTCCATTTCTCTGAGATTCATATCATATACCAGCAAAGTTTTGCCCATTGAAAATTCACACTGGGACAGTGTGCTCAGCATACGTTGGTACTGGCTGTATCTAATGAAAGAGGGAAAAGGGTATTTTTGTGGCTTGCCAAAATTGAACTAGTACAGTACAGGCATAAATTTGCTGTTTATACCAAGTTCTGAGAGAATCATTTGCTTTATTTAAAATAATTTATAGAGTATCTGGCCCATATGTTTTCTTTTTCCAAATGTGGTATACTTGAATTTATAACTTACTTTAGTTACAAATACAAAGATGGGACTTCTTATCAATATACACTTAATTCAAACAACTGTTTGGATTTGGTTTACAAATATTTTAAAAAATGTTTTAATTAAGATGGTTTGTTATTTTCACAAATCTGTTCTCTCATTTTTCTCATTCTATACAACTATGTGAAAAATTAATTCAAATGTGGAAAAGTTTTCTAAGTGAAAAAATTATTGAATATATATAAACCTGTGCTGCAACTTTTTTATTAGCTTATTAAAAAAGGGGAAAGTTTCACTTAGATGTTTTGTCTTGCTAAAAGTGACTAAAATATTGAGCCTAAATTTAATCTTCATTTCTTCTTAATATTATGCTATCAGCATGTTTTAATAAATACAAAGCAAGCATTTGAAGAGATGTGAAGGCCAGAAAAATCTACTCTGATTAAGCAAGAGTTGACTCCATTGGACATTTAAAGTGAGTGAAAATTTGAAAAAGTAGTAAGACTCTATATGGTGAAAAATCACATCAGGACACTGGTGTAGAAACAACAGTGAAATGAAATACCCATCTTCCTGGGATCCAGAGTTGCACCATTTAATGAAACTTTTCACCAGCAGATTAATTCTCCGATCATCTCCAGCACCATCTCCGTCAATTAGGAGGCGCTTCCGTATGACTTCGTCTGGAGGAAAGAACGTGAGTAAAATGATTGTCTGGCTCTGGTTAACTTCCAGGGACAAATAACCAATATCACTCCTCATTCATTATCCAGAAAAAATTACTGAAATGTAAATGTACTTAATGCCATTGAACTGTACACTTAAAAGGGTTAAAATGGTACATTTTATGTTATGTAAGTTTTATTACAATTTATGTATATTATTGAGTGTCTGTGATGTGTCAGGTCCTGTTCTTGGGGCAGGGGTTATAGCAGGGATCAAACCTGCCCTTACGGAACTGGCATTCCACTGAAGGGTTGCTGAGTGGAAATAATTTCCAGGTACCACCAAAGAAATAAGGCGGTAATTCTTGGAGAACTTGTTTTAGAAAAATCTGTTAAGACAAAAAGAAGTCTAAAGTACTCATGTCTCTGACTAGTGTGAGGTCCTGGGAAAAGGGATAGAGAGAAAAGAAGATTTCAAAGATGGTGTGGCAGACTAAGAGAGAAGGAGAGAGGGAGCAGAAGGATTGGATTTGCTGTTTAGAAAGTGTGATTTAATTATTATATCTGTAATGTTTCTTCCCCTATGAGGACTTTTTTTTTAAACAAGTTTATCTCACTTTTGTTTCAAGGGAAAAAAAAAGAGAAGAAAAAGGAATAGAAAAGACGTGCAGATGATAATGATGAGTAACAAGCAAGGCCCCCAACCTGCCTGCATGGCAGCCATGAGCTAGTGTTCTTGCCAGACAAAATAATGCCAGATCATAACATGAGAAAGGCAAATTGTAGCCACAACAAGATAATTTTCATCTGTCAAACTGGCAAAGATCCAAAGACCTACAATAAAAGTGTTGGGAAGGGTGTTGGGAAACTACACTTATGTGCATTGATGGACTATAAACTGGTAGTTATACTCTTTGTAGGGCAACCAGGCAACAACAAGCGATATTTAAATGCATACACCTTTTTGACTCCGTGATTCCAATTCTTGGAATTCATCGTACAGATACAGGTACACCCGTGCACAAAGACATATGTAAAGGGATATTCTTAACAGTGCTGTTTGTGGAGAAAGATTGCAAAGCTAAACATTCACCAGTAAGAGAATGGTTAAATTATGAAACATTCATATAATGTAATATAATGCAGGCAGAAGTAATAGTGTGAATACTTATACTCTTGCCAAAAAAATCTCCTTAGATATGTTAAGTAAAATGAAAACAAGACAGGTGCAGAGAAACACATTTTTCTGTTGTTTGTGTAGAAAAGGGGGAGGCTTTGTGTGTTTGTATATGTATGTGTGCACACATTGCACATATATATGTTTGTGTATTCAGAGAGTATCTCTGGCAGGATACACAAAAAACAGGTAATAGGGGTTGTTTCTGGTGAGAACTACAGATGGAGAATGAGACAAGATTTAGTTTTCTATATGGCTTTGTCGATTTGTGTTTGTTTTTTACCACATGCATGCACTTTTTAAAAATAAATTTCAAAGTGTGAACAATTCCTGGAGAGCCTGCCTGATGAATCAACAGCAAAATTTTTAAACAATAGTTCCTGTGCGTAGGCAGAGGTATTTTTGAGCGCAGGTGCAGTGGAGATAAACTTTGAAAGGCAGATGGCTCCAGTTTTAAAATGTCTTCTGTGACATCAGATAAACATTTTTAGAACTGGGTTTTGTTCTTAGAGTCATGGTTTTGACAGGCTGCTCAAGCTAAAGACTCTTCAGGTATTTTAAGTTTACACTTTAAATATAAACTACTGTTTTCATTTTTTAACCATGAACAATATTACTTGAGGACACTGAGACAAAACATCATCCTCAAATAAATTAAAATGCAGAAAATGAATAGATTTTTAAAAATTGGAAACACATTAATTTTGTTACAATTAATCACCCAATGGGTGAGCAGTGTGATGTTGGTTTGACGCTGTTCAATTACTTTGCTGGCTCTCTTATTTCTGTTCTCCCAAGGCCCTAAGAAATTCCATCATCCTCCCAGATGCCTGGGTATCCTGCTTTATTGAGGACCCGGGATCTCAAATGTAAATGCCTTCAGGGAGGAGGGAGTAAGGATAGAGAAATTAGAAAGTGAGTACCCCAAGGGGGATGCTGTTTTTCAAGAGATTTTTTAAGTTTGGTGACTAAAAATGTTTCAAACACATTTTATGGTCATTCCAACTGTATATGTGAATGTCCCAATTTAAAAAGTTTTTGAAAAATGTTGAAAACATGGTATAAACCAAATAAAGCTGGCAAAAAGGTTTCATTAAGGCCAGTCCTATGTCTAGTTCATTCTGTTTTCTCCCCAGCCTCTCACACTGTATCTTTAAATTTCTGATGCTCAATAAATATTTTTAAATTGGATTTGTGGTGCTTGCTTGGGACCATCTGCCCTCCAAAGAGTTTTGTCTCCATAAAACACTAACAAGGACAAGCAGGAAGCTATCTTATTTTCAGGTCCACAGCAGAGATTTCTCTTCTTGTACGAAAGGCACATTTGCTCAATGAGCAGATGTGTCCATTAGGTACTAGAATAAGTTCTGAGGATGTGAAATAAACACATGAGCACTTTCACCCTAGCTAGAAAAATCGCACACACACACACACACACACACACACACAAAGGCAGCTGCGATTATTAAATCACACAGGAGGAGAGATTAGGAAGAGAGCTCCCTTTGGCTTGGGGGGAGGCCATCAGAAGTAGAATTTGAGCTGCTGTTTGGACTGAAAAATCATCAACTGAAAAAGCTAAAAGGCATTTTAGTAATTTCTATCAAAATTTCAAATAACATAAACTTTTTGACCAACAATCCTAGATATACCTGCACATACACAATATGACATATCCATCAACAGGGAATTAGTATTGTATAAGCAAGTTTTGGTACAAGAATATGATGGAATACTATGAAACCATAAAAAAACACAAAAGAATGAGGGAAATGTCCATGTACTGATAAAGAGAGATCATTTAGATAATTTGTTAAAAAAGCAAAAACCAAAAAAAGCAAAGTAAACAACAGTATGTACAGCATGTTTCCTTTCATAAAAATGGTAGGGATGAGAAGATATACTCTTATGTGCTTATCTTCACAAATATACCCAGGAATGATACACAAGAAATTAATAGAAAAGGGGTTATCAAGGGAGAGGGGCAGTACAAGTGGGGTAGACGGGAGACAGACTGGAAGATGGGGATATATCTTTTTATGTTATTTGATTTTTGAACCATATGAGTACTAAGAATCTCCTGTTTGCAGATGACAGCTATGATTGTAGTGATGGTATCATAGGTGTCTATATATGCCTGAATGCGTCAGATTGTGCACATTAAATATGTGCAGTTCTCTGTGTATCAGTTATACCTGAATAAAGCTGTTAAGAGAAAAAAGAAAGCAAGCTGAGTCCTTTCTCTTCCCCCCATGCCAGCAGGGAGAAGGCTTAAAGTTAAGCAGAGATGGGGATACAAAGGCTGATGTGGTACATGGTACATTAGAGCATAGGGAGGCAGGATGAGTGAAGACAAATCTTGGGACCCAAGGGCCTAGAGGCAATTAGAGGTCAGATGGTGGGAGTCTGCACTAGTAAACGCCATCCTAGTAGGTCTGGACCTTGCTGGCAGTCCACTGGGAGCTGATAAAGATTCAAGGGCAGGATTTTCTAGGATTAAGCTGAGGGCAGTGTACAAAATGGAATGCAACTGGGATAAGCCAGAAGGCAGGGAGGCTAATAGTTAGGAAGCTATCAAAGCACATGCAGTAGGCGCTAAAATGGCATAAATTCAAGTAGAGATTAGAATCACAGGTCATGGCAGGCAGGTTAGAGCTAAGCAGAGTTTGGTTAGCAAAAGGCAGGGGCAAATGCCAGCAGTGGGTGGCATGAGTAGGAGTGTGGTATGCCCCATCCTGCTAGCATAGGGGACTCTGGTCAAGGCAGACACAGGCCCTTCTGCTTCGGTCTGTCCCTTTTTTGTCTGATAAAAGTGTTCCTTCACAGCCAATCCCTGGGCCAGAAGTAAAAAACTGGGGCCAATGTTCTGGTTGGTCCACGAAGTGTTCATTCTGTATGTTTGTGTGAGACCAAGATTTAAGTTCATCTGTAAAATGGGAATAAAACTCTCTACTTTGTAAGACTGCTGTAGAACTTTACAGACATAAAAGTGTAACAAAGCAGCACAATACCTGTTCATTGCAGGAAAGTAAAAACAAAACAAAAAGTTATTCTTATCTTTGTTAAATTTAATCCACAACTGGTATCATCCTAAAAATGTAAAGAAGTGAGTAAATGTTGAAAGATATATCTATAAATATATCTGTGTACGTAAGTAGTTATGTAGTATGCATTTATACAAAGTTTTGCCCAGTTAAGGTTCTCACAAATTTGCTGTTTCAAGCTTCATATTGCTAGATTGTGATATTTCTAGCTTAATCTGTATAGACAGTTGCTGCCTGGAAAATTCTCTGGGGATGAGATATACTGAAATATACAAAGTACAGCATCAATCCAAAAAGCATCAATCCAAAAGCAACAAAATAAAGCAAAAGGGTGTTTCCATTTTGAAAAGTCTTTTTTTTTAAAAATTCAAGATAGTCTGCTGTCAGTGGTTCCTAACAAGCATGACATGAGCCTTATTATTTTTAATGGTACCTCATCAACTAGCTCTAGATTGAGTACACCTAAAACATGTTTTACTATATATTTGACTTTATAAATTACTATCATGCTTGAAGCTCTCTACATGCAATTTGAATGCTAATATTAATAATTCTGGCGACCCTTGGTCTACCCTATAAAAACAGTACAGATGGCTTAGAAACTATTTTATTAATATTATCAATGGCATTTCTTAGTTGTTGTGATTACTTTCTTACTGACTGTGAGAATCAATAAAGTCTGTTAAAAACCGTTTAAACCAAAATACTTTACAACTCTGCCCCGAGAATAGTGTTTTCCACCTGACTTAGGCTTGTAGGAAGACTTCCTACTGGATTCAGTTATGTGTTGTACCATAAATATACCTACAAAATGTCTGCCATTCAAAAATCACTTTAAAATGAGTTATGACACATGTATGTTGATAAGGAAATATTTACTTGAATTTTAGACCCCTTCCTGTCTTATACGCCAGTCTAGACCTGGAAGAAACATCAAACTGCTTAAGACACAAAATAAGCTTCAAATAGTCCTTTTAAGGAGTTTGGTTTTAATGAGCTATTTCCCATAAACAGAGGCAGGAAGAAATGAACCCTTTAGTCACTATGAGATATACTGAAATATATCTCATAGGCCAACTCTCCATTTCCAAGTCCCTGGTCAGATGACACAGACATGTTAGCTGTGTTCTCATTTTAGCATGGGAAAGGCAATCTCTCATAAGCCCAGACTAACAATCATTTCAAAATCCATAATTGTTATTCCCTCACAGTAGCTATTAGGATGTTGATTACTAAACAAGTTTTCAGAAAATCTTGGAGCAAATTTTAAAAAGGAAAGAGGAAAACAGTTTAGAAGATAATGGTGGGCCAGCTTCCAAAACACTTACTTTTTAGGGATAGGTCAAGGTTTGACAACCAGTGGCAACAGTCTCACTGTTCTGTGACTTCCTCCTAGGCTAAGCTACCATGACATGCGCCTCCCGAACTACCAGACCTCACAACAGTGAGGTCTCATCTGCTTTTAGGACACAGCAATCCTGTGATCTACCAATGAAGATTGGCATTTTCTTTTCTTTAAAGGCAGTTTAGCAAGGAATTCAATAGGCTTGCAAACGGACCACTGGCTTATCTTGGTGTTCCTAAACACTCTGGATCCAAACTGATAACTACAGGAAGGGATAACAATTTAAGGCAGGATTACAGTGGAAAAAAACAGGTAGCTACTAGGGCAATGTATCAAAATTAAAAATATAAATACCCTTTGACCTGTCTCCTGGAATATTATTCCTACGAGTGTGTAAAGACATCTATACAAATACCTCCACTGCAATACTATGTGTAAGAGTAAAAAACTGAAAATAACTAAATATTTAATAGGGGATTATATTTTAAAAAATAATAGAATACTACACACTGATACAGAAGAATGAGGTAGAGCTCCATGATGTATCATTACAGAAGTATCACAAAGAAAAGTGTGACATAAAATTTTATAGTATATATACATACTGTGTATAAAATTTTAAAGTATATATACATACTAGCATACCAATTAGTACACATAAAGTTTGCAACATACTAAGTGCTGTTCTAAATGCTTTTCACATTAGGGAAAAACTTAATCTGCACAATAGCCCTTTTAAGTAGATATTATCCCTATTTATGATGAAGTAATTGAAACTTATTTGCCCAAATTAAATGGCCCAGGAAGGAAGGATTAGAGCTCGGACTCAAACTCAGGAGTCTGGCACCAAGACGGTGCTTTTTCACCTTTTAGAGGTACTTAAAGATCATTCTAGAAGAGTATATAAGAACAGATGATAGTGACTACTTCTTTGGTGAGGGATTAGCAGTGGAAGGTGACAAGGGGAAGGCTTCCTTCCACTTGTTCACTTGATGCATTTCTTCTCAAATTTTCTGACCTGTATTACTTTTCTTTTTAAAAGTATCAACAGTGGTTCTCTTGATAGTGAGCTTATCAATCATTTGAGGCTTTTTCTTTATTTTTTTCTGTATTAAAAATTCTAGTCAACCTTTTTTTTAATCTATTGTGTGTTTACAAGAAGAAAGAAAGCTGGCTTGACCTGACCTAGTAAGAGCAAAGACTAAAGCACTGTAAAAGCACTTGCCACTGCTCACGAGTGAGTAAGCTGAATTATGTACATCTCATTGTGTTAGATTACTTATGGTACAGTAACATCTAGCTCCCCCTTTCAAGAAGCTTAAAATCATTAAAAAAATGTTTAAGACAAACGATATTGAGAAGTCACAAAAAAGTCAGGTGGAAAGAACAATAAGATGGTTTGGTTCCTCCATGTAATATTGATCCCTTATGAGATACTTTGGTCCAATCTGAATAAATTGTTGATGCCAAAGTAAACTACTTAAACCAAAATCAAGTTAAAAATTAAAGAAAAGCAAAAGAGTAGTGTTTAGGTGCTTTGTTTTTCCCTTGATTTATTTAGATGTTTAGATTATGGTGCTAACAAAATCAAGGTTGAAATTCCAATCCTGCTTTGAGAAACCATTTCTCTTTATCAAAGAAACAATTATTTAATAGTTGAACAGCATCAGTAACCCTTGTGCTGAGGCCACAGATGAGGGAACAAAGTGGGTGAATCCACTGGCGCTAGTGAAAAAAGAAAAGGCTAAACACCGTGCTCACAAATGTCTAACATTGGATCAGGAATTGAAATGGGAGTAACAGCAACAGCAGACATGTATATGGTGTTTATATACTCGTTTTGATGACCATAAACCTTGTCTGTTTCCTTTACTCTGCAAAGTGTCTGGGTTTGGACAATAAATTAAATGATCACTCAACTTTGAAGTGCTTTACATTATTACTACACTTCATCCTTGAAAAAAACCTTTTAAAGTGTGTATTATTATCTTCCTTTTACAGATTAGTGTTACATCTGCAGTCATAGGAAAATACACACAATTGCGTTATTAGAAAGTCATAGTGCAGTTCTATTACTCTGTCTTGCTGTTCATAGGCATACTAAAAATCATTATTTCTACTTTTAACAAGCATATATCCATACATTACACTAATTAAAAAAAATATATACACACACACACAATGGAATACTACTCAGTCATAAAAAAGAAGGAACTCTTGCTATTTCTAACAACATGGATGGACCCTGAAGGTATTATTCTAAGTGAAATATTTCAGACAGAGAAATACAGATACCACATGATCTCACTCATGTGGAATCAAAAAACCCCACAAATGAACAAAATCATAGATATAGTGAACAGATGAGTGGTTATCAGAAGGGGGTAGAGGAGTGGGCAAAATGGGTGAAGGGGGTCAGCTGTATGGTAATGGATGGTAAGTAGACTTATTGTGGTGATCATTTTGTAATATATATAAATACCCAATTATTATGTTGTACACCTGAAAGTAATATACTATTATATACAAATTTTACCTAAATTAAAAAAGAAACTGTTAAAACCAACAAGCTTTATTAAGTGGAATGTACATCATATCCCACCCCCCACCCCCGCTTCTCATCTGCCATCTGTTGCTTTGCCATATCCACATGTCTACCTAACGTTCTCTGTGCTGCAAAAAGCACTTCTGCAATGATTTCTATCGGGGTACTAACAGTTTAACACCATTTAAATTAACACATACAAAATGCAAACTGTGAGCATAGTTTAACATCTAAACAGCATAGTGACAACATCTAAACTGTTTTTCAGTTAGCCAAAATGTGGGGGTAACAACAAGAGAGGAGAGAGAATAGCTTTGCCAACAACTAGTTATGTGACAGTCCGCCACTAACACCGCAGGAATTCCATTTTCCATCTATAAAATGATAGGTCAGTGATGGTATCTACACTTCAGTATCTCTAGATAACAACAGTGCTTTTCTCCTTCCCTCTGAGGAGGACAGTTTCTCAAATTAACCAATGTGTCCTTGTCCTTGAGCAGGAAATAGAGCTTCTCTTCCAAGAAGTCTAATTGGGAATGCAAACTCATATGTAAGGGTTGTAAGAGGGTACTGTACCTTACCAGGCACCTCACATCCTTAAGAGGGTACTGGCCCTCCTCTAAGCTTCAGAGACAGGTATTGGTCCTCCTCCAAGAACTCTTCATGACAATGGAGATGCCAAGGGCATCGGCTTGTCAGTCTTTTCCACTGCCACCATCCTAATCCAAACCCACCCATCTCTCCCTTGGAATACTTCTTGTTGCCTCCCTGCTTCCATTCTTGCCTTCCTAGAATCCATTGTTTACAGAGGATTGCTTGAAGAAGTTAGTTTGTCCTCTCCTCTATGGTCTAGATATTCTTAAACAGGCAAAAAACCTTGCTCTGAATTAAGACAGACCAGTAGAGCTATTCACCTAAACCACATGGTCTGAGGGCTTAGAATTTCTAAATTGTGATTTAGCTTCTTTGATCCAGTAAGGGACCTGCTAAGCAACAGCCCGATGACCCTCCATGCTGAAAACAGGCTATGGACATGACACTGGCTTTTCTTTATGGGGATAAATAATCTTATCTGTGAAGAGAAGCTTTTCCTCTGGTGTTTACATCTGAAAAAGCTGCTTGTCTTGTCTTTCTAATGTTGCCTTCTCAGCACAGAATGGACCAGGTCCTGCCTCTTTGGTATGGACTCCTGGAGAAACAAGAGTCACTTTCTTAATTAATATTCCAGACTTTATCCCTTGCATTTTGAGGATCACCCACTTGTAACTTTTTGTTTTTCCTAGTCTTGATCTAATTTTTGCCCTGTATCTGCTTTGGTTTGTTCTTTGTTTTCTTATCATGGTGAGCTGCCTTAAGTATGTTTTGGAATATGCCATATAAATAAATTAAGTATTGAGGGCTACAGCTGCAATATGCATAATGGCTAATAGGTTAATGATCAACTGGTTCTAGAAAAGAGGAGGGGGGATAATCTGAGGTAGGTGTTGAAGAACAAATAGGTGGTCATCTGGCAGAAAATGCAGGGAGGGGCAATCTGTGCAGAGAAAGGGAGGAAGAAGGCACAGTCTTCATCAAAGGAAGGCTGAGACGAGACAAGTAAACCAACTCTTACATTTAATAGTATTTACTGAACATTACTATCGTTGGACTCAGTGCAAAGCACTTTACTACTTTTATTGCATTTAACCCTGAAAATGACCCTATGAGGTAGATTTTATTATTATTCCCATTAGAAAGAATGAAACTGAGGCTCAAAGAGGTTAACCTGCACAAGGTCAGACAGCTTGTGAAACTGGCAAGGGGTTGGGGAGGAGGGATTCTTATGGCCTCTAAAAGGTGTGGGGGGCACTTGACTGCAGTATATTTACTAGAACTCATTTTCCTTCTCCATCTCCCATTTAACAAACCCTCTCTCTCCTTTGAAGTTCTCTACCTCAATAAATAGAAAAGTAGCACCAATAAGCACCGAGTCACCGATCAGACCTGGGATAATCCTCAGCCCTTCCCTTCCCATCCACTCAATCACTGAAGTCCTGACATTCTGCTCATCCATTTCCCTTCCCCGCTAGCTCCTCTGCCATCTGCCTCTCTGCATTCCCTCCTGGCCCGAGCCCCCTCATCTCTCACGAGGACTGCTGCAGCTTAGAGACAATGCATAGTGGTGAAGCAAGAACTCTGGAGTCAACCTGGTTTTGAGTTCAGGCTGACTTATTACCTGTACAACCTTGCGCAAGTTAACCTCTGTGTCCCAGTTTCATCTGAAAAGTGGGATAATTAGAGCACTGTTTGACATACGATAAATACTATGTAAATGTCAGAAAGGAAAGAGTAATACCAAACTCACTTTCCCTTCTCCCCATTCTTCAGAGTAGGGGGTTGTTCTTTAATGCAAATCTGATCACACCAATGGGACACGTTTAATTGTGTCTCATTTTGCTCAGAAATCTCTGGTTTATAACTTTATAAATTCTAGCCAAAGTTTTCCATTTTTGAGTTCCTCCGGCACTTTGGGGCCTTTATACAAGTGGTTCCCCACCTGGAATACCAGTTCAACTACATCTATTTAGTCTTCAAAAATGGGATTAAAGTTAACTTTTCCAGGAAAGCTTTCTGATTTCTGAGAACGGATAAGCAATTTGTTACATGCTTCTAGGACAGTTCCCAACGTTGTACTTCCCCTGTGGTAACACATGCCATGAAAAATATATACCCAATTTCTCTTGCACACGAGTCACTGACCTTAGAGGGGGGAAAGGGCTTGTCTTTTGGCTCTGGGCTGTAATCCTAAAGCCTAGCCCAGGGAGAGTAAGTATCTACTGAAAATAAATAAAATTGGAATGAAGCGAAGTTAAATTCCCATGAAGTTCCGGGACCTTGAAGAGTCTGCCACCTCACTATTCCATATTGCATCCGCAAACGTGGGCCTATTACTCTTCTTCCCATTGCCTGCCCCTTAATTTGAAGACGCTCTCTGTCCCCAACTTTTAGAAGTGGTCTGTCTCTTCACAGGCATCTACGCTACTGGTCACCCCCTCTTCAAAACAGACCCAACGCCCCTAGATCCCTCCTTACCAGAGGTCAAAGCACCCTCTCCAAGACATACACACAAACACATCTTTTGCTGTCCTGATCTACCCTAGGCAGCCCCATCCCTTATACTGGCTCTCATAAATCCCCTATGCACACTCCCTGTTCGTACTCAATAGCCCGTACATCTGTTCTTTCTAGATACTGTTCCCAGCTCCCTCCCCCTACCCCCAACGCGGGGCTGGTTCTCGGGCCTCATTGGGCTCAACCCACTGTCCGGGGGCCCTTTCCAGTCTATCCAGAGGACTCCTCCAGGTGTCACCCTCTGTACGCTACCGCCGCTAGTTCTCTGGCCGTGGAACCTCCCTTCCTCCCGGCTCGGCCCCAAGCCCCTGGCCCATCGCTGGAGTTCCCACTCCCAGTCTTAACACAGGCCCCCCGGATCCGCGGCTCCAGGGCTCCACCACTGCCTCTTCTTGGCTGCTCCTCGGACCCCACCATCCCCACCCAAGTGCTCGGTCACCACACACTCCCACAGCCTGGAGCCCTTCCGGGTACCACCCGCTCACGCCCCGCTTGCAGGCTTCTCGGCCCCCTCGCGTGCCCCAGCCCCCGATGACCTCTTGCACATGCTGCCTAGGCTCGGCGCGGCCTCCGGAGAGCGGGCCGAGCAGATCGCTGGGCTCCGGGGAGAGGCCGAGGGGCTCGGGGGAGGCGGCCGGGAGAGCCCGGGTCTCCCGGAAGCGGCCGGGGAGGCCTAGGGGCTGCGGGGAGCGGGCCGGGGTGGCGGCGACCGGGTCTCACCGTCAGTCACGGCTCCCATGGCGTGCGCGGCGGCGGCGGCGGCGCAAGCTGAGGCGGCGGTTGGCGGCGGCGGAGGTCAAACTCCCACAATGCAGCCGGGTAAACAGCCATGGAGGAGGAGGCGGCGGCGCCCGCGGCCGCCCGCTCCGACGCCTGAGCCGCGCCGCGCCGCGCCGCCGCCGCCGCCGCGGGACCCACGCTCCCCGCGCTCCCCGCACTTCCCGGGGGCGGCCGCGGCCGGCGCGCGTGGGGGCGAAGCCAGGCGGGCAGCGGCGACCCGGCCGCGGCCCCGGCCGCCCTCCCGCCGCCCCCGCCCGGCCCACGCCCAGAGGCCGCCGCCGGCCGCCAGGTGAGCTCGCCCGGCTGCCGCCAGGGCAGGGGGCCGCGGGCCGGCCGGGGGCCGGGCCCTCGCCTCCGCGGGGAAGGGGACCGCGGCCCCAGGAACCCGTCCCGGCCGCCGCAGCAGGGGGCGGTGGGCTCGCTGCCCTGGGGGTGGGGGCGCCTGGAGCCGGCCGGGCCCGGGAGACGCGGGACTAGGGCGCCGAGGGGGCGCGGCGCGGGGGTCCCCGCGGAGTTGGCGCCCACGCGCGCCTGGGGGGTCCCGAGCGCCGGCACTAGCGCCGGGTGCGGCCGGCGGGCCAGAAAGGCTCCGGGTTCCAGGTCGCGCGGTTCCGGCCCCGGAGGCACCCTCACTTCTCGCCTGGGTTCTGGCGGGTGCCGGGAAGGGGGGTTGAGAAACTTGTCGGTCTCCGGCAGACGTCGCGGACTGACGGGGCGCATTGTGCCCGTCGTCCCCACCGGGCGCCGGAGTCCTGTCGGTCCTTGGGATGGGGTGCTTTTATTTATTTATTTTTGTCTTTGATTAAAAAAAAAAAATGTCTATGTGACTGTCCCCATCTTAAGGGGAAGTTGAAAGTGAAGGGGGAGGGGGTGCTTAATGAGAAACGTTGCCTGTGTGTAGAAGTTACACATTTCCGGGGCACACTGTAGATTATATTGGCATCTCTTCCCAAAAGTCACTTTGATTCAACTTCGGTGAGTTAGTCGTAAATGGCACCGTTTAGGTAGTGAGAGGCGAGAGGAAACCAGGACAGTGGAGCTGATTGGATCTCCAGTGCGATGGATGATTTCAGTTCACTGCAAGAAGAGTGTCTGCGTTTTGAACCCAGGTTTGATATTTTACTGAGCATTGAAATTATTTTCCAATTTTTCAACCCTCCCTCCCCTCCTCCAAATCATATCCGGGGTGAAGCAATTATGTAGGATGGCATTTGGTTATTTCAATGTCCTTACCGAAGTTGGGTTCATTCTCCCTGCTTTCTCTCAGTTCTTTCCAAGAGGAAGAATTATAAATGTAAATATATGACAATGAAGTGTGTTTAACCTTTAGCTAGAAATCAGTATATGTAAAATTTAATTCACTTATATGAGGTCGAAACTTCAATAATGCTCTCCAACACTGCTTTCAAGAATTAGCGCCTTTGACTTTTTGGCACAAAGGTTAAATATTTTTTTTCCCCTAAACTTTGAATGAAGATTCTCAGGTACAACCTGCCTTCCCCCCAGGGTATGAAACCTCCGCGCCTTTGAAGTAATATTGGTCTAAACGCTGGCTGTGCTGGGGTATCAGGCCCTGTTCATTTTCTTGGTTTTAGAAGGAGAGAAGATACTGTAACCAAAACAATTACTTTAAATCTTTAATACTACAAACTGTGAATTGAATGTGCAAATTGGTTATCTCTCTATCCCAAGTGGCATTTTGGTGGGGATTTTTGTCTAAAAGGTAATTGTCAAGTTACATTCTTTTTAAGATACTTTTTACTTCGTTTTACTATGTACTGATTTTGAAACAGCATGTGGTGATTTAAAACAATGTTTAGTGTTTATAGGAAAGTAAGATTGCCCCTTCTAACTGTTAAATTTTCATGAGACTTTCTCTATCAGTTATTCCTAGATTACAGCCCACTTTTATAAGTTCATTTTGTAACTTAAATTTTGTTGGACAATGCAAGAAATTTTTTAAGGTAATAATACCAAGGGAGATTGGAAAGACTGTAAAGTTTGAGATATACCTGCAAGTAAATATTCCTGAAACTTCTTGATTTAAGTCATGGGAAACACATGAGAACTTTGAGCCTTTATGAACTTAAAAAAATCTGCTTTGTCAGCTACATAATTTAACTCGCGATCACATTGACACATCTATGTGTTGAGCATTTAAGAATTCTTTTAATTGGCTTCCTTTCATATCTATAGTGAAAGAATATCTTATTAATAAGTTTTAGAAATGGCCTTTTTTCATATAATCAATTATATATTAACCCATTCATGAATGTTGAAATAGGAAGGACTCAAGCTCTAAGCTATAATATTGTTTCTTTCTTTTCTAGGGACACCTCTCTGGGCAGAAAGAAGTAGCAAATTTTAAACTATAACAAAACTGATTTGGACTTTGAATTTATATGACTTTAGATTTGCTGATTTGCTCAAGTTCTTAGATTCCTGGATCCTTTGAGAGTATGAGAGTCTAGTTAAGGAAGTACATTTGAGTATTTCTTTAATATTAACCTTCAGAAACTGTAAAGGATGATGAGAGAGCTGTCTATATGGTCTTCTCTCTGGTCCTGTGAAATGACGTAGGCATTTCTGCAGTATGCTTTTAGAGCAAGGGTTTTCCTTGTTATGGACCTCCAGGGGTCTATAAATGGGCTTTGAGAGATTCCTGAACCCTCTTTACTTGTGACAAAAACTTTTTGTGGATGTGTACTTTTCTGGGGAGAGGGTCTATAGTTGTTATTTAAAAAGGTCCTAGGCTCCAAACAGAGGCACACATTTTAATTAAACAAATGAGTTAGAATAATTCTTATTCTAGAATTAATAGGGAGTTAGAGTAATTCTTGAAAGAAAAAAAGTAAGAGGTGCATCTTTGTGCTTAGCACTTGATTTTCAAGTTGTCTTTAGCCATAGGCATAAGTGAATGGGCATGTGTTCCAGTATGTTCTGATGTCATGTGGTCTTAGAGGTGCAAAAGCTCTTCCATTTTGTTCCCATGGCAAAACATTGCCTGCTAGTTGATAAGCCATACACACACATAAAAGGCTTGGCATGCTAGTCCTGGGTGCACTATGACTGTTTTAAGATTTTATTTGAGAATTTAGGCCAGATAGATTGATGGAGGATAAGCGGAGTCTTGAGAATGACAACCAGCCTGTAGAGCAAATGGTTCATTGAGCTTCATTGTCTTATTTATTGCTCTCCAGCAAATTTGAAATTTGACTGGGAAGTATTTATTCTAAGAAAATGTGTTTGTTCCTTGGCTAGACAGCAGAGATTGATGAGAAAAACACAATTTTTGAGTCAAAACACATTTAAGTTCAAATCTGAAATCTTTTATTCACTGTAGCTACTTAATCTGCCTGATGGTCAGTTCCTCATCTGGATAAAGCATACCTAGTAAAGGTGTTAGGAGGCTAGCCTGAAGTTGCCTTTACAAAACCCTGAGCCATTCATTTGGCCCAGAGGAAGGACTTGCAAGCTAGATGTGGGTCACCATCAATAAACATCTGAGTGTAATGTGCATTATTTTCAAATAAGTATGGTGGAAAATATTAATGAGACTCTTTTTTAAAATCAGGTTTTCAAAAATGAGTTAGGATCAAGCAGTCTTTATATTGTAGACACTTAGGGGGAAATTGAAGGAAAATGGTGATGCAGTTGGCAGGTGGAGGACATGGATGCTGGGCAGAAGGAAACAATAGCTGCCCACCAGCATCATTAGCTCTCCATTTGGGTAAGATTCCATTTAACTTTTGCTCTTTACTTATAATTGAAATGAAAAATCTTAATCTAAATTTTAAAATTGTACATGTAGTTTTTAGTGCATTGCCTTTAAAAATGTTTGCTTATCCCTCTCCTTTTTGGGACTCTCACAGGTACTCCAGGGATTTTATTAGTGTCTAATTCTGACATCTTTAAAATGTTTGCACAATTGGGTACCTGCATTGATTTTTCTCAACAGGAAAAAGAATCTGGAGGGAATGAATTTTATCTTCCTTTCTTTAAACATTGAAGAAAGAGAGGATATTTTGAGTAAAAGAGTGATTCATGAATAAAATACTTAAAATGCTCATGGCCATAAAATAAACTTGCTTCCAGTGTTTCCATTGCCTTTCCATTTTCCTGTCATTTGTTCATGGTGAGCTTTCATGCCTTCTGCTTTCAAGTGGAGTAGTGGTTGTGAATTCAAGCTTTAGACTCCTAGGCTTAGCCAACATGTTGACTCCCATTTCCTGAGCTTTCTGGCTCTGTTCACTTTGAGCCAGTCAGCCTCTCTGAATCTGGAGGAGATGATTATTAAGTAAGATAATAAAAGAAAAAAGCTTTGCTCAGTCCTAGGCTCCTAGTAAATGCTCAAAGGTGGTAGCCATTTTGAGGATGGTTTCAGCCTCGTCTTTAGAAGGAAATAGCTAATAAGTTCTTTCAAAGAGAAAACCTTTTATCATATTCATTCCCATATACACCTTCTGGGACCATCCTACTTTCAACTTGGAAAAGCCTTTCACATTTTTCTGATTACTGTGGGCAGATACATCAGCATCTATAGGACCTATTAGACCTGTCCACTG